>NC_085046.1:7574713-8774713 GCF_963662255.1 Cinclus cinclus | reverse complement strand
GTAAAAGACAATTATCTACTTATTTTGATTTCACTTTTCATAAAACCACTTTCTCTGGTTCTCCAAAATAATTTATGTAACACATGTGCAATCTTCCCTCTCTTACTGGGAGCATCTTTCCATGTGGTATTATCTAGCACCCAGGTTTAAAATGTGATCAGCATCTTGAATATGACAAGAATCTATTGATTCTGCTACAAGTAAAAAAATTATCATGGTCCTTTTGAAAGTCAATACTAATTAATAATTAAACAGTGTATAATATTAAAAGCTGCAAGTGTGAAAAGACCTAATGCCAAAGTCAAACCCAAAATTCACTTTTAATTGCGTTGTGTGTTGAAGGCTGAAAACATGTTGTATAATATTAAGTGGTCAGAAAAATAGGCTATTTAGTATTTTAACTTAATTGCTGTTAAAAAGCAACCTCTGCCTGCCCTATAAAAGATACTTCAAAGTAGCTTCTTCTTCACAGTCCACTGACAATTGTAAATACAAGTAATATTTGTAGATTTTCTAATCTCTCCAGTCCAAAAGCCAAATGTGTCATATATTTGTCTCTGAATTAATACTATACTTGCTGATAGCAAGCCTAATAATAGAATAACTTGTATGTCCTTCTCAAACACTACATTTTAGTTAGAGCAGGACTTAAATTCATTGGGGTCTGTTCAGACTTTCATTGGATCTGTGAAGTATTCAGGGTAAAGGAAGCCTTTCAAAATATGAAATCAATACATGCATTCTGCAGCATCAGATGGTGGGGCATCCTTTGATGCTGCTGTGCTCTTCTCTCCCAAGTACTTCATGTTCCACACCAAAGGCAATGCTTCACTTTGAACAACTGGAGTTCAAACTGTGCATAGGAAACATATTTAGATACTCTGAGTGCTTTCCCCTTCAGATGTATTAGGCTTTATAAAATTGCTGTTTTCCTTTAGCACTACTGCTGTTGAAATAATTTTAAAGTGTGGCACAACACATAGTAAAATTGCACAAGTAACAGTGAGGCAGTTTAAAATAATGAGGTAGATGCTATACTATGATCTATATAATAATGGAATAATGTGTTACAATTATCTAATAGATGGTATATTCTAGTTCCTTTTAATGAATTGTCAGCAGTGCCTGTAATTTGTTTTAGATAGGCTTATGTCCTTAAAGTATTCTAACTACTAATATAATTCCCACCAAGTAATTCAGTGCTATATTTAAGTATTAATATATTTGGATTTAATTTAAAGATTGTAATTGATTCAAGAGTATAATGCATTATTAATGTCTATTATTTAATGTAATTTATAATATCAAACATCTTGTTGATATTTTTAAATAAGAAAATAGATGAGTAGATCATTATACACTGTGAAATTAGGGAAATGAGAGAGATGCATCTTCTCCCTGTTATCTCTGTTTCTCTTTCTTCCTTTATTGCATTTTTTCACAAGATATTGAAGATCTAATGAATATTCAAATATATGCAAGTCCTATTGCAGCACCATACCTCATACACACAAAACACATACACCTTACATATAATTCCATCCCACATTTATCTGCATTTGCAGGACCTTGGTGTTTTTATCCATTAAAGATGAGTTTTTGTAGGATTTGTGTTTCTGACTTGACCCAAGGAATTACCCAGATACAAAATTACAGAGCATCTAATTACGTTAGCCCTCAAAAAAAGATGGAGAAACCTGTAAATTATCTTGCCTTCATCTCCTCACCCATCCTACACCTGAATAACAACCCTCCTTTCTCCTTCCTATCCCCACTTGTAAGGCAGCAGGGCATTCAGCTTCTCATTCTACCTTTGGTGCAACTAATTGCTTGAAATTGCTCATTTTTTTACTTGGCACAATGTTACCTGAAGGAGCATCAAGCCTTCCTGTGATGTGACAATGTAATATATAGAACTGCTCTTTTTCTGGGGCCCCCATTTATATGAATTCCCACAACAACCAAATCCTTTCAGTATAACCCTGGAGGTACTTGTTCCTCCTGATAATTTGTCAACTTTGTCTGTTCAGCAAATTTTATGGGGTAGGAAGTTTTTTGTACATCTTATCAATCAAAATTGATTCTTGTAATACACATAATTCTGGGGGTTTTTTTGTGTGCTTGCTTGTTTTTGTTTTTTTACCCCCAGTGGAAACACAAAAAAACTTTAACATTCAATTAGTTTCAAAACAGGCAGCGAGTACTGAATGAAACAATTCATATATTAAACTATTTTGTAACATAATTGCAGTACAAAAAAGCACTTTAATAATTCAGAAAACAAAAATAATATGCTGTAGTCTGTACTTAGTAAAAACCATTCTCGATATTTTAAAATTAATAATATATTTTACAAATGTCATTTTAAGTCTTCTACTCCCTCACTTTGAATTTTTCTCGGTCAATTTTATCACTTTGTTTTAGAATTACTCACTACCATGTTATATGCTAGACCATATAAAATTTAAAACATATATGAATGGAGAAAAATATGGTTTTGTTTTGGATTTTTTTTAGGAGAAAATCTAAATTTACTTTTGCGTTTAAAATTGCACTTTCAGAATCATAGGAAAACACCGCTCTAAAATGTCACCCTTTTTGTTGTAGTCTGGGCGACTCTGCCTGTGGTTAGGAGAGATTTCCCCTTCTTTGCATGTCGATTTTCTACCCATTAATTTGATATTCCCCTTCCTCAAAAGATGACCTACCAACTTCTGAATCATGAAAGTCAGCTTCTGGAGTCTGCATCAACCCCCAGCTGCTTTTGGGGTGTGAATGCTGACATTGTATTTGTATGTGAATTATGTTTTGCTCAGAGAGGATGAAGCACTTTCTGGAAGTGCCTTTCTCTATCAGCTGTAAGGGAAGTAGCCAAGAAACTTTAACTAAATACATAATTTTCAGATGTCTAAATCTACATTTGGAAACAGCCTTTGAATTACAGATTGGAAAGTGTAGGGAGTAGCCAAACCTAATCTGAAGTCCTGAGTAGTTTTTTTCTGTACCCCCATCCCTCTGTGTTTGTTGTAGACACAGAACTGGCCATAACAAACCTGAAACTGTTACATGAATCAGTCACCAGGTAAAAAGGCATTAGCTGCAAAGCTCTGCATGTGCCTAAATAAAGTAAAATGCTGGTAAGGTTCTGCAAAGATGAATAAGACAGAAATGCCCTTCATTCCCAGTGTTCAGCAAAGCAACAGAAGGGCACCAAGGAAATTCAAATTATGAAACATTCTTGATGAAATATTAATCAAACCATACTATGGTCTTAATTGCTATAATTTAACACCCTGTATGGTATAAATATTTTAGAAACGTGGTAAAATGGAACATTAAGAAGGGGTCAAGGGATAACAATATACATTAATCTTGATGGGTGGAGATGTATACCTCATGCTTAATTTATGTTTATATTACAGTTCTGTATTCCTTTTTGAAGAGTAGAGTGTGGAATAAGCTATATGTGTGCATCTTATATTGAGACATGCATGTTATGTATGTATGTGTAGATTATTGTCGGTATATATAAAGTACAGGGCTCTGGTGTGTAATATAGGTACATAGATATAAATGATACAGATATAGAAAAGAATTTTAAAATGCCTTCACAAATGCATGCTCTCCTTTAGAAATCAGTCATGGATCCATCTGCCTACAAAAGCAAGAGGGTCAGGAAATACAGAAACCACTTTCTCACAAAATTATTTCCCGAGGAAATCATTATCTGTGCTACCCTTGCAATAGCCACCTTTCTTTTTTAGTTGCAAATATTTCTTCTAAGGCTGGTTTCCATATATTTCCATGAAGGGGAAACCCTGGAAAGAAGCCTGTGCTACGGCCACAGTGTCAGGGAGGAGAAAACATGTCTTTATTCACAGTCTTAGGGGTACTTTACAGCCTGTCTTGGTAGAACAGTGTCTGCCTGACGCTGACAGCAGTCAGACAGAAGTCAGAAAACATTTTCACTGAGCTTTTAACTCTCCTATAGATTTTTCACCCTATAAGAGCGCTATTGTGTTAATTTTTTCCCCGAAAATAGCATGGAGAAATTGCTTGAAATTGCTGGCACTCTAATAGTGACCTGTGCCCATGTATGCATAAAGCAGATAGGCATTTCATTTACATTTCTCGAAAATTGTGTGCAGTAATGATTCCTATGTGCTAAATTGCATAATCCATACTAGTCTGACAGTCTTATAAAGGCTGTGGGCCGTTGTCTCCTTTTGAATGTATCGTGCCAATGAAAGAGGTTATCATACCCTTGAGAGAGGTTGCTGCTGTCCTGTGTCTGCTGGTGGAACTGCTCCTGTGGTCACTCTCCACACCATGTCAGTCAAAATTTACCAAGTAGGCTCAAATAGTTTAAATAGCAGATTTTTTGCTAATGATTTTTTGAACATTTTGAAAATACAAAAGGATAAGGGGCTACTCATGAGGGGGTGTAGCTGGCATTTTGATGGACAGTGAACATTTTTATCAGCAGGGCAGACTCCTGATTCACAGCATTAGTCCACAGCCTCTCACTGTCAATTCACCTGTCTTCTTTAGTTTGAATATTTCTGCAGTTGCTGATGATTTCTTTTTAAAAACACAGCATGACAAAATGCTTTTCTTTTGGGATGTAGGATTCTCACACAAAGCACACAGAGATCTGGGACACAGAACGGCATTTTGCCCAATGAGAGGTTTATAATCAGATTTATAACCTGCTCAGATGGAACTGGCACCATGGGGAGTGGCACAGCCCAGGTAGCCTTTTCTACATTCTGAAGGGATGTGCTAAAACATGTTTCCATAGTGTTGTTAGAGGAGGGATGGTGACAGCAGAAACTGTTCCAATGTGCACTGGGTTAAACCTACCACAAAGGAGAAACCTCTCCATCACACCATTTACAGAATGGGAAAGCTTTGCCTTTGCTTCCAGTACTTCTGGGAGAGCTGATCAGTGTCCTGTCCTGCCATTTCTCCTTATTTTAAACCCTGACAATAAGTCTCTTCGGCCCCTAACAGTGAAACGGTGGAAGTGCTGCAGCTTTTAAAGGATTTATAAGGCTTAGCTGAGCACATCACTTCCAATGCCAAAAAATAAGAGAAAGAATGTTGTGTGGATGGGGTCAGCTTTGGCATTCTGCTGTTCTGTTGCCTAATATCCATTCCTTGTTATCTCTAGCCCTCTGCCACCAACTACTCTCTACTCATTTGGTAGAAATAAGCTCTTTTGCACAGGAACCACCTTTAAGTAGCATGTTTGCACAGTGCCTTTGGCATAGTGATGCTGGCCATGAAAAGCATGGTAGGTGAGGTTGCAATAATCATATTTTGAATACTGCAAAGCAGCCATCCTTCACACACTCCGATCTTTCCTGTTGCATCCTTCTCCTCATTCCCATCAGATGTGCGTACCTGCCGACCCAGGCACATTCAAATCCTGTAAATGCATTGAGGACACACTTATCTCTGTAGGCAAGCATTTATCTTCCTTATTTTGCACTTCACCCATCCAAGGATAAAAGTAATTGTTTTTTATTACATGATTAAAGTTCATATTCTAAAAAAAATATTTGGCCTGTATTTCTGAAATACAAGAGTTCTTCCATTGTTGCTGGTTTTCAAGAATTCCTTTTAAAGCCAGTGAAGCAGCCTCCAGAATTGTCATGAAAGCAGAATTATGAAAAACTGTTTTCAAAAAACTAACTGGGCAAGTTATCATCATCAGTATTCACTCTCATCTGAAAGCTTTATTGTGACTCTTGTTCCTAGTGGCATCCTTAGTAATAAATATTTTCATTTTATTCTGAGGCACTGCAAATAGATTTTGTTAGTGAATGACCTTGTGCATTAGCTGTGCTATTCATGATTTAGTGAGCCAGTCAGTTGAAATATTGCTAATGTTTTTTGTGACTCAGTCTTGTTACATTTGTGCCACGAGGATGACATTAAGTGTAGTCGTAGATGAATAACAAATAACGTGTCTCGAAGTTGTGTTTTGGATCATTAAAGAAATGAACCTACAGGGTGCTGTTTTATTAACTGAGGAAATGACTGGGAACAAAATGACAGTTCTTGAATGTGTATTTATTAAAAATAACATTTGACATGCTGAGAATTAGTGGTAGTATCCATTAAATTTTTCATAAACCAGTGCAAATACACCACAGTGTCCATCCAAAGATTTTGACAGACTTTAAATAAGTGTAAGAATAATTCATACATTTCTTACTGTTTCAGGCTAAGACTCAAAATGGTGCAATCAGGAGAATGGTAAAAAAGTAGAGCATAACAAAGATGAGGATTAATAATTAGATGCTAATATGGTTATTTTAAAATATTATGTATTATAATATGAATGAAGGTCAGTGTGCTTTCCAGGGATACCCTAGGGAGGACTGGAATGCTTCTTTAAAAGCGCAGCTACTATTCTTTTTCCTACTATTCAGGATTTGTTTTACTGAGTCCATCCATTTCTTTTGTGTTAAAAAATAATGAAAATTCTAGAAAAAATATCTTGCAGACTTATGTAGAGATGGTTTAGTCCTTTCCTTTGCCCCAGTAACACATCTTCTATTCTAAAGAAACCATAGGTCAGTAAAGTTCCAGCTAACAGGAATTTCCTGAATTTTGACAAATCTACAACCATAAGTATCAACCTCTGGATGACTTCTGTGGTTCTTTCTGCTTATTTAAAAAAAATTAATCACAAAGAGGAGATGCAATGGATATCCTGAGAGATCAAAATGAGTTATATGGAAGGAGAGACTATTCAAATAGAAGGAAAAAGCAGATACAAAACTAGCATATTAGCTACTCTTGGAAAGCTGAGTTACTGCTATTATCTGCTTGAGGGTTTTTTTGGTAGTATTTTCAGCCCTAGAAAATTAAAGCAATCTGTTGAATGTTTGACTATAAATAATCAAGGCAGAAAACCTGTTCTTTTATCCTCTTATTCCAAAAAACTTGTCTATTTAAAAGGAAAAAAGCTGTAGCCTTAAGCTTGTCTTATGGGCTGTGGCTTTTCACAGTGTGGTGAGGGTGAGGAGGCCAAGGGTGCTCTGCACAGCAGGGCCTAAGGAAATTCCAGGTGGTCTTTCTTGCCACCCATCCCCTGGGACCAGGAAACTTGCTTTGTAGTTTTTAAATATTAAGGTTGGACATAGGATGGTGAACTTTGACGTTAAGCTGAGGGGGACTTCAAAAAGGACAATTAATAGTTGATCTAGACATTAGCAATCATCCAGACACAACTCTGCAGAGGAGCTCTGCACTGGGAGTCCACCTGAACCTGCTCTCCTCCAGTTTCAGCTCAACATCCTGCAATTTGTTTCATCTGAATTTTCTGTTCAGAGCTGAAACTTGTCAAGGAATATTTATGTGAACAAATTTTGATGTGAAAAGTGGAATGACACTTCTTTTTTTTTTTTATTTTCTGCTAACACCGGCTGAATTGGTACAACTTTTGCTATAAATAATGGATAAGTGTTTTAAGTATGCAAGAGAGCTGTTATACATACATGCACTGCTCTCTGTCAAGTAATGTGCAGCACTGAATTGTCACTGTTAAAATGGTCAGTAGTGTTAAAAATTGTCACTCAAGCATTCATTGAAATATAGTTTGTGTTTCTAAAGCATACATAACATATACATATAAACACAGATACATGCTTATATGCAACATATAACAAATGACACGTATCTAGAACTTCGTTATTTATGTTGTTACTCAAAACTCTTCTTTTGACAGACACCAATTTGTTTATATTATTTAATAGAATACTTTTGATAATGGGTTCCTGAAGCTCTGCCAGAAACAAGTGTTTAGGAAAGATAAAGGTTTTTCATTCCTACAGGTCTAATTTGTGTAAACTGTGTTTGTTCATACTTCAGAAATAGAATCATCCTCACACCACACCTCCAAAATCCTTCTCTGGAGCCATGGCACTGTCTATTGAAATGTTTTACTGCTGAACTATTTTGGAGCTTGTGTACATGCGTTTCTTACAAGGAAATACCTGTGGAAAAAAATAGAATTGGTTGATGCAGCAGGCCTTTCTAGGCATCTATCTATATATACATCATAAATAAACTATACCGATCTCGGGATGGGATAAGTAAATCTCTGGTGATATCTATTTACTTCTCTTGATAAGGCAGGTGGTTTGACTGATTTCTTAGTTGAGACAGCAAAGCTTGTAGAGTTAGATCCTATCATGAAGCAAAAAAGATCCAGAGAAATAAAAAAAATGTCATTTCATACATCCCAAACTACTTTACTACAATTTAAATATCAGATTTTAGAATAGCAGTGTGCTCATTTTAAAGGAAGGTTATAGGAAGACATACAATTGAGCAGTTATTTATTGAGGAAGTGGAAATAAGTCAATACAAGCAGTCATGCAGAAAGGATGTGTTTAAAATCCATCCCTAATCTATGCAAAGACATAGGTACCTGGGGTCCTGCTGCATAAAATCATTGCTGCTGTATCCTTGAATATTACTTGGGCATGAGTGTAAGAGGTAGATGGTTTAGAGTGGGAAAACTGACATTGTTTCACTAAATAAGTTTAAAAAATATACAGCTCTTGACAGCTATTCAAATATGGCCCAATTTCCCTCTTAGGGAAACATGCAGTGTTGCTGTTTCCCTGACAAAGGGATTTTGTGTGTATTTTTTGTAAAGAATTAAGGACAAACAGAGATGGAAAATTCCTTGATTGTGAGCATGGAGATTTAGCTGCCTTGCACCAAAATCTGTGAGAATGCAAAGGTGCACAGGGAGTGGTGAGCATGGTATGAATTTCCATCTTCTGGTTTTATTGGCTAGAGCAAGTTGTAAAGGATGTGTGCTCTCAAAATTGCTGGAGATGCAAACAATATTTTAAATTACTCCAGGCAGCAAGGTACTGCATCTGACCAGATTGAAAGCTGAAATGTTGATATCAGAAATTAAATTAATGCACATGAGATTGAAACAATATCTAATTAAAATCCCTTGAAAAATGACTTGAAAATTGAATATGACATAGTATTTAGCAGGCTGTTGCTAGCACAGCAATGCGGCTTTGACTTTTCTGCAACCATTTGCATTCCAGGCCTGGATGCCAGTTAAATAGAAATTAAACATGAAGCAGCTATCTCGTGCCATCACCCTGTAAAGATTGGAGGACAAAATACCTTCTGCCTGCAGCTTGTGTACTTGTTCCTCACTAATTGCATTGTAAAATTTAGTACAGGCACCCTTCTTCTCATTTTATCTGGCCACTTGAGTTGGTCGTTCTTGTTCTGAACTGATGCATTCTGAATATTCCATGTTGTGCTTTTGACTTGTGCTGTGTGTCTGCATGACACAGTGCAAAGACAAAGGCACTCTCTCTGAACCATGCTATGAAGAAGCTTTCCAAATATTCAAGGGCTCCTTGTAGGAGAAGAGAAAGAAAAGTCTAACTTGAGGTAAATAAATGTAACATTTGCTTGTCTTAGAGATACTTGTTAAAAAGCCAAAAGCTGTAATAAGCATCGTCTCTCTGGAGTTCCCTTTCTCCTTTTCTCTTCCTTTTTCTCAGAAAGGAAAATAAATTAAATTATTCTAAATGTGGCTCTTTGAAAGGAGCTTTGCAACAAGCTGATGGGAAGAAAACAGTAGTTGTAGAGTTCATCTGACAGCCTACAGTAAACCTGAATTAGCTGCCCTCAATTTATTGACTGGAGGTCTCATCAATATAGTTAGCAAGTAACAGAGTATGAATTGTCTCATTCTAAAATGGGCAAGTAATAGAGGTCAGAGGAATCATATGCCCATAAGTACTTTTTTTTCCTACATTCAATTAAATACAACACACACTCAAAGTCAGATATGCACTGAAAATAAAGTTTTCCTTGTGAGTGACGCCATCTTCCCAGCAACATTTTTCATATTTAAGGGTAGTTTCTTCTTTGGGGCAGATAAATCGTGCAACAGCCTGGGAGACACAGGTTCCCTTTCCCTCACTCGTGCCACTGTGTGCTCCCATGAGTGCAGCTGTGCTTGGCAGCCTGCTTGATGGAAAACCTTCTTCCAAAAGTGCAGTAATGAGGCTGGAGCTCTGCTCAGAGCCCTCCAGAACTTGCTCCTTCTAATAACTGATGGACTCTGAGGTTAAACCTGCCAAACCTACGCACTCCAATTCCTGACCATGCCACTGACAGATAATTTTGCTAAAGGAAATAAATGCTTGCCCTCAGAAAACACATCAGACCTCCCTCAGGTTAGTGAAGACTGAGCAGTGACAATCCCTACCCTTAAGCACTCAGCAACACCCTCATCATGCTCTCTAATAGAGCAAAGCCATTAAGTTGTCCCCATTGTAATTTAGATCACAGAAGAGACTTCCACAGATTCTTTCAGGTTGAAATAACTGGTATACAGAGAGTAGGCAAAATTATTCCACTGTAGCTACGTGCTTAATTGTATGGAATACTGCATAAATTGTCAAGTGCAAAGAATTATTCTGATAAATTAAAATACTAATTAAATAGGCTATTGCAGAATTTTGAGAACATTATAGGGATCCGCTCCTTCAGGTAATTTGCATATCCTTCATCTAGTGAATTTAATTTAAAGGCCTCCCATTTTGTGTGTTTGGAAGCCTGTTTTGTTTGAATGGAAGATTAAAAAATGGATTTGTGTGTTGGGATTTTTTCTTTTCCTTTTTTTATTTTTAATAGCTGTTATTATGCCTCTTTGCTGATGAGTTTGTCAATTCTCCATTAGTACTATAGAACTTTAAACTGTGACCATAAAAAAATAACTGTGGTGAAATATGCAATATACCATGTTACGCAGAATTTTAATTTCTACTTTCATAAAATTTGCAACTGAAACATCAGCTGCTGTGTATTGGTCTTTGGATAAAAGCTTGTAGTTAGTGCACTAAAATATTTTCAAAAATTTGGGCCAGTTGTCAGAGAATTTGTAGCTTATTCTTAATATCTGAATACATTTCCCCACCACTTCTTCCATCTATCTATATTGACTGTGTCTTCTTGTTTTAAATTCTCCATTGTAGTTCTGCATAGGAAAGGTTAAGTGGTTGTATTCACCATTCCACAGCTTGAAGCAGCTGCTTGGTATGTAGTTGCTGCTGCAGCTTCAGCACCATTTTTGACAGAATTTCTTGACCTTCCTGGGCAGCTTGTGGAATTCAAGGTTAGCTCAAATTCTCTCCTGTGCATGCCTGGGGTGAGCATGCCAGAGACTGTCAGCTGTGTCTCTCTCCACAATCTGACAGAGCCTGGGCTTGACCATTTTCCGGTTATGATTTAATCAATAACACCTCGTGCCTTTCATGCCTCCTAATTTTGGCAGGGCTTGTGTTAGCATGGCTGTCAGACCTGTCCTTTGTGTTTCACCTAATATCAAGGGGGAAAGCAGGGATATTAACTAAACCTTTTTTTGTTGTTGTTTTTTAATATCAAAGCTTCAATAATTAATGTCTGCAGGAAACCTATGAAAAGGAGGTCAAATCTGTAATAGTAATTATAAAATTCAGCGATTCTGCAGACCCAATATTTTCTATTAACTGTTCATGTGGTAAGAAATTACACAGTGGGAGTTACGCTTTGTTGTTTACTTATAGCCATTTATTTTGCAGCCACTCTGCTGTGCAGTTTTCTTTATCCTAAGCTACCAAAGAATCCTTTGTTGGACCATTCAGTTTCTTTGAAGGAGGCTGTGGAACTTTCTCATTTTATAAATCTTCTATTTTTGCACTTGGTAGAAATCTGCCTTTAATGTGTTTTCTGGGTGTGAGGTGGTCAGTGTGGTGGCATGGCATATCTTTGCAAAGATTTACTTATATTTTGTAAATTCATACTGCACAAGATGTACAACGTTGCAAAACATGGTCTCAAATTTCACGTTTTGGTCAACTTCCCTTCACATGGTCCCTTTGGCTCTGGGTGGAATAAATATGTTTGTGAATGTGTAAAGCATGGCACAGGTGTTAGGTATGTGAGTACTGCATGCAGGTTTTAGGCTGTCATTCAGCAAAACCTGCATTTAAGCTTTCTTAGTTTGGGACTCCATGTTCCTCTCTGCTTAAATCACCATATTTAAAAGTGCAAAAATAAAAGCGGGTCTAAAAGCTGTACACAGCTTTCTTTGTTTAAATTGAGGGTAATGTTCTCCCCTTGAGGAAGGCATTCAGAAAAGTTTCTCTGTGTTAGAATTGCTAGAGGTGTAACTTCTTGAATCTGCATGTACAAACTCTTATAAAAATCTTTCCATAAGTGGTGAGATGCAGCCTAATGATCTGGCTTACCTCTGGAATAAATATGAGTCATTTGTGTTGCACTTTTGACAAACCAGTTCACAATAATCTTCTCTAAATATCTGCTGCAATCTGAGCTGTTTTAAATGTATGAAATGGCAACAAATAAAGAGAATTTTTCACAAATGAAAAAAAAAAAGCTAATTCCCTTAAGTATTTTCATGTAAATTGACAGTGTGCAGTATGTCCTAGCACTTCTTGACCTTTCTGATTGGAAGGTTTGCTTTAGGCAACCAAAACTGAGAAGCTGCATCTATCAGATTTTGTTCATAATCAAAGAAAAGAGGTAGATGCCTGCAGATGCATGTGAGATGTGTGGTATGAGTCACCACACTAAATGTGCATCCCTTTCCAAAGACAGCAGAGAGAACCCAGATGACTCATTTGGATTACAGGCAGCTAAAGGAAGGAGAGTTTAACAAGGCTGCAAGGCTTCATTGCTCCTCATAAATAAATCAAGCCAGGTGCCTGGGTTTTGGCCACGAGTCCACCTGACACCTGACTTCGCATCTAGAAGGTTAAAATCTTCTTAAAATGGGATGGCATTACCCATTCACCTAGCTAGGAATCATCCCATCCTTGTGCTGTTCCCAGAATCATGGTTGAGCGCTGTTTTTTGAGGCTGCTAACAGTCACAGGCCAAAATCATATCAGACCATAGGTTTAAGAGAATGGGCAATTGTACAACAGTGCTCAAGCTCATGCCCTGAGAGTGTTTGGGTTGCAAGTATAATTGGAGTCTTAGTCATTATTACGTTTATTTAACTGCTTCATGCTGGGTTGCTTTATTTTAGCTTTTAATGCTTTTTGTGAAATAGATGCTGATAAAGAGAAAAAACTAAATTAAAAAAAAAAAACATGTGCATTGCATCCTGGTGGTGTGAAATAAACTTTTTATTTTACTTGTGACACAAGAGTCTGTATCTGCTATGAAGCATCCTGCACGGTTCTCATGGTAAATCACTACTCTGCTCTTCAATGCAAGGAAGTGGGAAGTATCCTCAGAAAAGGACTTTCCAAACAAGCTGTGTATCTGTGTTAAATATGTGTAATATTGTGTAAAATATCATTATCTTGGCTTTCTTTTTCACATATTAATGAGCAAGCAATAGCATAAATACGCATTCAAAAACTGAGTAGCAGAGTTACTCTCAGGGAAAGATTGTCCATAGATGGAATAAGTAGGAACTGTCATGAATATATTGATGAAGGAAAGAAGGTTGGAGGGAAATGCTGTAAAAATCATGCATATTCCAGTTTTCCTTTAACTCTCTCTCAATCTTAATTTTTCCTTACAGCCATAAACAAAGAGAAGCTTGAAAAAACAACTGGACTGAAAATTCTGCAGACTGGTGTGGGGGAGGTAAGTGGCTTTCAGGCATTTTACATTCTCAAAAATATTTTAGTTATTGGGGTTTTTTTTAAGAAATTCTGGAGCTCATGGACGTTTGTGAGCTACCAGTCTCATAGTGCTAAGGGCCTTTTTATGATACAGTTGCATCTGTCAAAATACAATCTGCTGCACAAATAGCACTGTATCCCACGGAGAAAAAAAAAAATACCATCCTTATGAGAAAAATGCAGCCAGCTTTAAGAAATGCAGTTTTTGCTTTGTTGTATCACAGGAAAAAAGTCCCCAAAGATTGCCACAGCATCTGAAGTCATCATATTAATCCCCTTGGTTTTGAATGAGTGCTATCTCATCTAGGTCAGTGGAAGTTTGAATTTGGGGTAAAGAATCTTTAGATTTTAAAGAGAATCTGACATCTGAATGTCTGGCTTATTTTGGATGTAACTTGAAACATAAATAAAACATGTGTCTGTTATTATCGTGATATCACTAAGCAAAAACTCCACTAAGCAGTTCATCATTTATTAATAAACATGATGCTATCTTCTAAGAACCTTGTATGAACTACAGTTGATTGCTAATTCTCGTGCTAATTTTGTGTACACAGTTATCTCTTTTTTTCCTTTTTATTTAAGTCATTTTGCTAGTGGTAAATGCTGACAGGGCTAGGCAAATGCCTTTTTCTCATGATTGCATTATTCTCAGTATTAAAAATAATTAATTACTAAATGGTAATATACTGAAGGAATAGTTTATTTTCTTTCTTTACTGATTTTTGGGGTTTATATTTCTGATTTTTATGAGTTCATGCCTAAGAACTTAACTTGACAACATTTGTGAGGTTCACTGTGCAACTTTATTCACCTTATTGAAAGACTTGGTCCTGAGGAGGTAATAACACTGCGACCTGCTGTGATGCTGAGGCTAAAGCTCAAAGAAACAAAGATGGGTGAAATCATCAGAAGATGAAAGCCATCATCTCTCTTTAACTGATTTATCCAGGAATGTTTCTTATGGGTGCCTAACCTTAGAAACTGGGAAGTACATCCTGGGGCATGGCTGTGCCCCTCAGGCTGTGTCTTGACTTCAGGCCAGGCTGAAGTTTGTGATTGTGCTGTCTACAGCCCCTGTTTTTTGTTAAATAGCAGGAGAACCAGGATTGGGGTACAGACTGTGGAAGCCAGACTCAGTATAATTTTACTCAATGGGACTCATCCATGCTAATGAAATACCTCCATGTATTTTGTCCAGTTCCAGTCATTGAATGAATTCCAGTCTGCTGAGAAATCGGCTGGAAATGAAAACCCACTTTAGATGCTTAATGTTAAATCAGTTTTTGTATTATATGCAGTCAATGGAGAAAGAATTCCCTTTTGGATAGCTGAAATGCAGGAAGTTTTCACCTGCTAATTGTGTCATTAATCCCCATTGTCGCAACAGGATTGCTGTAACCATGGTAGTCTAAGGATGTGCTGGAGCTATGGGACTTAAGGACCTTAAGGACTTCCTAGATGCTAAGACCAGCTAACAGAGTGGGAAAAACTGAAAAGCTCTTAGGCCAGAGACCTCACCAGCCTGATTCGTGTGTTTGGTTTAGAAAAAGTCACTGTAGAACTCTCCTTCCATATATTTAGGCCATTGTAACTTTTTATAAAAACACTGATACAACTTAGATTAATTAAGACTTTGACAAAATTTTGTGGTTTGCACTCTACCAAATATATATTATGAGAAGGCAGAAAGTGAACACTGGTTAACCCAAGCAAAGCAGATGTTTTGGCCTAAATATATTTTAGGTTATATCCAAAAGAGGGTGATCAGCAGAGAAAGAACCAAGTGGTTTGGACCAAGTAAGGTGATGGAAGAACATTTATTCAGCTGCTTATGTATTTTGTTGGATGTGAATTCTCCCACCTGTGTACATTCCCCTTTCTAAGTCTTATCGGATATGATTGTATAGATAATGAATACATTTCTATGGTCTCACATAAACAAAAAATAGAGGAGTGCTGCAACCAAGCCATTTCTCTGTTGATACAGTATCAGATTTAGGCTATTTCAGGGTTAAATTTAACTATGGTAATCCAATTTTGCAGTTTGTGTTTTATTCACCCTAATGAATAATTATTATTGAAATAATAGAAAGTCTGTATTTAAAGATAATGAAGGATCTTCCTGTTGAATAAGGATTCCTTTTACTTAACACTGGAATTAGGACTGGAATTTTATATTATGGTGACAGTAAATCAAAGTCAAGATGCTCTAACCAAAAGTACTTAGAAAAACTTTTAGTAGAGAATGAGAAATGGCCTTTTTGTTTGGACAGCAGGTGAGATGCATGACAAAGTTAATGGATATATAATCTTCACATGCAGGCCTGTAAAGTAAAAAGGATGGATTTTGCAAGGCAATTTTCATATCTGAAATACCTCAAGAGAAATATAGCCCAGATGGTAGTGGCAAATGGAGCCGCTGTCCAAACAAATGGAGGAACTCTCCTAAGCTCAGCAGTAATTCATGTGACTCTGGACAGTGGAATCTGTTTTAGGTGTCGATCTATGATAACAGGATTTGTGTCTCAGTAAGGAATGTGTGGACACTAGTGACTTCCCGGGCTTTGGCTGTGTTAGAAGGAAACTGTCTCTTCCACTGTGGAGATGAGAAATGCTTCTCAGAGCTCCTCAATCTCTCCCTTTCTTTCCCCGATATCAAGAAAAACATTTCAAAAGCAACAATAGATTATAAAATTCACACCAAGCTTACTGAGCCATTCAGTTAAGTCCAGGGAGGGCTGATGAATTGCTTTTATGTCACTGCATGAACATGTGCTATATAGTCATTAACAACATGGGTCTGGAGTCTACACAGCTGCAATGCAGTTCATCATCTAAGTGTCATGTAAAAGATTTCCACAGCTTAGCTGCATTATGTCAGGGTAGGTTTCCTCTGCTTTAGCAGGACTGAAACTGAGTTCCTAACTGCATCTTCAGAAGCTGCTTGATTTTTGGGGTGTTGGCTTAACAGTCCTGTACATTTCATGGGAAGGTGTGGATGATAAAATGAAAAGCCTTGTCTGGGCTGTGAGCAAGCAGAGCTTCTTTCAGGTCATTATAGAACAGACTTTACTGGTATTCCCAGAGCCCGTCCATCCCAACATCAAACATTGGCAACAGAGTATTCAAGAGTACAGGGATCCAGAGAGTTAGACTGGAGTTTGTTATGATGTGTATCACTCTTAAAATGAGAATTATTTTGAACTTATCTTGTTTGCAGGAAGGCTGTTATACTAGAAAACCAGAATAACTCTGCTGTAGAGAAAACCAGTGCTGAGGTTGTGATCTCAAGGATCTGTGCATTGCTGTAGTGCTGACTATCTCTGGAATTATATTTGCCAAGATACTTCTTTTTAGTTGCAGTTTTCCAGCACCTGTAACAGAAGCTGGAAAAAAACTGAAACTAAAAAACCTGTAGAACTCCTCTACAGTATCCATGAGAGATTTTTTGGTCTCATTGCCATGCATGTTTGTGCCACACAAATCCATCATGAGCATTTCACACCTTCTTGTTTATTCAGATACGATGAAGCTTTTAGGTGTTTTCTTTTGATCTCCTACACATGAAATGAATCTCTGAAGTCATGAGGTCATCTTCAGCTGTTCAGCTGAGTGTCTATGAGGGTATGAATGCATGTGTTGTGTTATTTAGAAGTCTATTTGCATAATACTATGAAAGACACAATACTGGTAAAAAATGAAGAGCTGAGCAGCATTTAAGCAGGACCCATGACTCTGTTCTCCTCTTCCCCAACTTGATGTGAACCACTACTTGAGTTGAACTTGTTGGTCTGCATGACTGAGCATTCCTGCAAGATCTTGGGGACAGCATTTTGTCTCACATGAAGTGAAAGCCTCCTTAGCAGCTGCACAGCTCCACCTGACTCCTCCTGAGTTCAGGAATCAGCAGTGGCAGAACCCCAGTCCCACACCAACATTGTTCCACCTGGACTTGTACCCAGGAGTTTCCCTCCAGCCCAAGGGAGCTCAGCAGAGACCATGAGCCACAGCCCTGCACAGAAGTCACCATGTCACATGTTCCTTCAGCATCCTTTAGGAACTTATCTACTTCTATCTCTTCACATAAGCACTGTTGAATTATTATAGGAGCACAGTATTTTTAAGTTCAGTTCCATGCTTAGGTTGGCTGTGTCCAGAATTACTGTAATGCAGATAAATGTTTATTCAGCCTTTGGCTGAAATTTGTTTTCAGAATAACAAGTCAGGCTCTCCAGTGGCCCAAGAAAGTGCAGTCAGGTTTCGGGGTATAAGAGTATGTGATTTGAATAATCAATGAGTAAACCCTGAAATAAACCCAGGGAATGGCACTGTTCCCCTCTTGAACTGACAAAACACCACCCACTTCAGAATAAGTTATATTAAATTACCTCTTTCAATTTCCCAGTAAGAACGCACAGAAGAAACTAATCATTGGAATCATAACTACATTTGTAGAATTTGAATCATGGCTCTCATATGGCAGACATAAAAATTAGAACAGTTTTCTAAAGCAAATGGAAATAACCCAAAATTTATGCAAAATTAACGTTTCACCATACCTCTAGTTGTCCTAAAATAGAGCAATGATATTTTGACATGTTTCAGGATATTCTCCTTTATAGATATTTTGATAGGTGTAGAATTATGTTGATGTTGCATAAAGTGATGTTACTACAATAAAGAAATCTACATTTAAAAATCCTAGCAAAGCTAGAGGACGTAATAAGACAGACTTTCCAGTGATGTGCAAGCTTTTGAGGCAGGAGTCAGGTTTCTAGCTTCCTTAACGTTGCCAGATTTTGTCACTTATGCCTGTATATCCAGATTTACCTAGAATTATATTGGATTGGAAATCCATAAAAATTGGAATGCCAAACTTGACCAATAATTTTCAGTTTTTGAAGAATGAGATGTAAAACTTTTTTCTGATCTTTGGCTACTAGGCAAAATGCTAAGTGCTAGCTTTTAAAGACAAAACTAATCTGGGATCTACTCCATCTGTCTCTGCTATAGTGATGTCTTGGCAAGCCAAATTCTCCTGATCTGGAGCAGGTACTGCCCAGGGGTACCCAGGATTGGAAGGGGTGCTGTACCCAAGACCATTTAGATGAGGTAGGTCTGAGACTGACCTACCACGGTCTAGGAACAGCAGCTGTGCACGTACTAAAACTATACTCGAGTTTTAGCCCAGGCACAACAAAGTTTTTCAACTTCCACCGAAACCCACGCTTCTTTTACCAGAACTAATGAGGCTGAAGCCAGGCACAGGCACAGGCACATGTGTAGGCAGACACCTCTGCACTGCAGGGTCAGCATTCTCAGACCAGGGGACACCTGAGAGGGCTTTTTCCCTGCGCTTACCTTCAGCATTTTTTCTTACAAACCCCATGATTTAGAGATTAACAGGTTTTTGTTTCCCTGTTAGGTGAGATTGAAGTTCCCACAGACAGCTCTTGCTGTTGGCTTTTGCTGATCACTGTGGCTGTGCTGATGAGCAGCCAAACAGAGATTTCCAGAAGGGGCAGTGTTTGGAGCCACATACATTGTTGTGGGCAAGGCATGGATCAGGTCACAGAGGGGTTCTTGGCCTTAAAGCATGCAACTTTAAAGACTATATGTAGAAATAAGAGCAATAACATTAAATAAGAAACTTTTAGGTGTAGAATCCTTGAAATATTCTTGGTGAAAGCATAATGAGAAAGACTTATCCCATACACACAGATTACAGATTCTAAAGCTGTGTAACCTTTAAAAATTAGTAGATTTATGTTTTACACAGAATTCTAGTAGTAATGTACTCCTTATGTGAAATTTTACTAACAGTGAATAATATCTCACTATTACAGTTTGTTAGTACACATGAATAGTGAAGTTATGCTGATAAACTTAGTCAAACAGTAGCATTTAGAAGTAACACTTTAAAAAATTCGAGGAATAAAGTTAAACAGAACATTAAATTTCTCCAAAGAGAACTATGAAGATCTATGGTTCATTTATTTAAGACCTTGTATGCTTTTGAAAAATGCATTCTAGCTAATATTTAGAGATAACGTTAATGCTATTTATTAACTATTCATTACAGTACATAGCCCACTAGAGGGCTGCTTTTCAAATAAATTGCATCCAGAATGTTAATAAAAGTGTTAAATGTTTGAAAACAAAATATATGCAGCAGAAAAATGTGTATCATTTTACCACATTATTTTGTCAACTATCTTCTGCTACTGCATGTTATATACAGAGCATACTAACACAATATAAGTCATGGCCCCAAATCTAAAAAACATTTAGAATATGCTTAGCTTTAAGTATATAGTTAGACATTTCTTTTAAGCTGTTGCTAAGATTAGAGTTAAAGAGATGCCTGGATGCTCCTGAGACTGTCTTCTGTCACATATCACACCGTCTCTGGTTGTGGAGGGGCAAAGTTCCAATGTTTATCCCCTGTATTTGATTTGAATATTGCATAGCAGAGGTATTTTGACATCTGAATGACAGGTCACAGCTTCAGTTTGGAAATCATGTGTCAGTAGTAATTTCTTTTCTCGTGCTCTGATTGTGACAACGCCCTCCATCTTCTATACAAATTTTTAAAGAACACGACAAGGAAATGAGGAGATTATAATGTAAAGAAAAATACAGCAAACCTGATTTTCAGAGAGAACTATCAGTCTATATTGATTTGTGTTTTCCTCCTGAAAGAGTATATAAAGCACAAGTATTCAAGTGTCACATTGGTTCATGAGTTCCTTTACAGTAGCACTGTGTGATTTAAAGGAGCAGAAGTGCCAAGTGATGTGGCAGTTGCCATGGCAACTACAGCAATTCAATTTTTATTCAGTATCATGTAAAATGAAACAAGATATGGTTTGCCTTGTGGCTTCAGGAACTTACGTATCCTACCAGTGTTGTTGCTTTTTGTCTTTTTTAACATTGTGCAGGTTAAAAAGTAACATGTGCTTGTTTTAAGGATTTATCTTGGGTTTAGGCTGTGTCATGCCGTTGTTTTTAAAGCGGAGTTTCTCTTACAAACCATTATAAATCTGCAGAGAAAAGAGATTTAGATGCTAGCAGTGGCGACATAGACCAAACTGCAGGGTAATTCTGTTTAAGAATCAATGTTATTATTCACCTTAGCTGTGATTTGGCAGCTTGCACTCAATATATTAATAAAGAACCTTTAACTAGGAGAACCTGATTGTTTGTACTAGAAATCCTACTGATTCATGAAATCCAGCAACCTCCTTCTACCAGCAGCCAGGTTATTATGACTCAATGAAAAGAAAATCTGGGGTGGTGTAATGGCTTAGCTGGGGAAGCTGCAGATTAAGTTCTCCTAAACTGTCTGAAGTTTGAGGAATAGAGACGGTCAGAAATTGCAAAGAAAGGAGATTCTTCCATCTCTACAAATCTTGATCCTGGCAGGAACATGTGGATTTCAAACAATCTCAAACATGTATTTAACTATTTAAGGAGGGGAAGAAGTGGCAGATCCCAGTCTCTCAGCCCTCTTCTCTAGCACACCTAGGGCACGAAATGTTCCCATATAGGTCAGCATGGAAAGACACCTGTCAGGACCTCTGCTTTGGGTCTGTAAGCATAGGAGAATAAGGGTCTGGTTCTTAGATTCAAACTTTGAGACATCCAAACTTCCTGTAGGAATCCCTGACAGCAGGGGCCCTATAGCTGCATCAGAGCTGGTAAAATGAACAGGAACAGGACCCAGAGCCTGTCATGGTCCCACATTTGTCTGTGCTGCCAAGTTGTTGTCAGTCACTCACATTGTGTCCTGTGCCAATGAGGACTCTTCAGGCTGTCTGCTTCTCCATCCAAGCAAGATCCTGGCCAGGGACCATTCACAGGAGGCAGTTTCAGTGTGGTGACCTTTGGAGCACAGGTGGAAAGGCACGTTAAAATTAAAGAATAATAAAGTTTAAACTTCAGCTGTGGGTTAAAAGAATTGTGCCATTTATTATAGGTACTAAGTACTATAGTACTATTTTAGTACTAAAACTTAGTACTAAGTTTTAAGTACTTAAGTAAAACTTAAGATCTTTGCTTTCTGGGAAGGCCTGATAGCACATTCTTATTCTTCCTTCTCAGAAGTGTTTTGTGCTTGTACATCACTAATTTTCCACCCTCAAAGGCAACATGGCTGTAGTGTCCATCACTTCAAACTCCTTCAGAATGCAAGGCTTTATCTGTTATACATATTAAAGAAATTTTTGTCAGAAACCTTTTAACAAGTTTCTAAATTTAAACGTGATGATTCCTATAAAATTAGTCTGTTGGAGCTCTGTTTTGTTTCTTTTTTGCATTAATCAGCAGACTTATCCCAATGAGATAATTTTAAAGTCTAGTTAAGAAAAATGTTGAAGTTGCTTTGACTAAGCATAGTTTTAGTTCTGTGTGCACTGTGGTATCAAAAGGAAATATTGCTTTGGGGTTTTTTTTTGTTTGTTTGTTTTGGTTTGGTTTTGGTTTTTTTTTTTGTAATAAGAATGCAAACATACTTCACTGAATTACTAACTCAAAGTTTCTGTGGAAACAACAGTGAAGTGGCTCCTGAACTTCAGAATGTCCCCAGCGGGTCTCTGAGTTCACTTTGGAACATTTAGGTATGTCTGATTTTCATTGCATTAGCCACAAGCATCAAGGAGCTAACTGATAGATAAGGAGAGAATTGGTAGATAGAGTGCAGCTCCAGCAAAACTCCCATTTCAGTGAAGAATTATGTGTGTCTATGTACTGCACACCAAGACCTGGGGAGGGTGTGAGCACAGCACGTGCCTGGAAAGAGCCCCGGGGTCAGTGTGACTGCTTTTAGCACTGAGGAGACATCGGTCCCGGGGGGATTTTCCAATGTGATCTGAGCACATCGAGAGTGTGAGTATCAGCACCTGTGACAAGGCAAGGGGACGTGAATCTGTGCCGTGGAAAAGTGACCTAGTCCATTAATGCCCAGGGACCACTGCAGCTGGCAGGCACTCACTGTGCACTCTGCTCTCACAAAGGGATGGCATTTTGCAAACTATTTGTCTGTCTGGTTCTTTACCTTCAGCAGGTAGAGTAATGACTTCATTTTACAAATGTCAGCGCTGGTTTTATGATATGGATTTCACTTGATTGTTAAACTGTTAATTTACAGATCTTTACTAAGTTAATGCAAACAAATTCTGGTCCTCAAAGCTCTGCTAATGCACAATGTTTGAATTTTAATTTCCAGTCCATCTTAGATTATGGTGATGAAAAACAATATTTAATCCCTCGTTAACACATGAATAAGCGGAAACTGTCATTTCCCACCAAACAATAATGGGATTATCTCAAGAACTGTCAGTTTATGTGAAAACATTATGTTGCCCAAATTTTCATAAAAATTAGCAGTGGGTAATATTCAAGATCAGAGCAATGGAAAGAGGGGAATCTGCATTCATGGTAATAAATATTCATATTTGTCTGCTCAGGAGATGAAAATCTAATCAAGGGGCTATTGATGCGCTGGCTTTTTTTTTTTTTTCTTTAACCAAGATGTTTCATCTAAATTGGGTTTGATATGGAAATTAGTCTTACTCCAAGTCCTCCAGGCCATGAGCATGCTGGGATAACACTGGAGGTGTCCGATACATCAGATGTTGCTGCTGGCATCCGCTTCTACAGACAACAGACACAACAAAATAAAATAAATAATTGACAACATCTCAAGGGTCAAGCTCCCAGTGGCTTAGGGTGTTGGGGGGGGGGGGGGGTTCCCCCTAAACATTTTAATTTTATCCCAGTTAAATCCTCAGTACTGCAGGGTTAAAACTGACGGCATTTTTTTGCTTTTGTTGACAATTACCATAAATCAGAAGACACTCTGCATGAAGCTTAATGAAATATGTATGATATAAATATGGGAAGAAGATAAGTGCAGTTTGCTGCTTTAGGATTTTGTATGTTATCTCTGTATCTGTGCATGCACATGCACAGCCTGAAGAGCTAACCTGTATTTTGTGTGCTGTGCACTGAACAGAAGAGTCAGGCAAACTTTGCAGTTTTCACTGGAAAACATATAAAAAACATATAATGTGACAAAATGTATTATAACTCATCCAAAATGAGACAAGTGTATTTTCTATATCAGTTAATTTGTTCAACTAATATACTTGCATGTTAAAATAATCAGTTCAAAATATTTCTTCATACTTTGTTTTGTCTTTACTAGTGAGAAAATCTGGTTTGTCCTAAAAGAAGTGTTTGCCTTAAAATACTTTAATATTATTATTATTATTAGTGCTATTGTTGTTGTTGTTGATGATGATGTTGTTATTGTTATTATTATTACCAGTAGTTGCACACAGTATCTTCTTCTTCATTGTGCTTCTCAGGGGTTTCATGACCTTTTTTTTCAAGAAAATTAGACACATCATTAAGATCCTGATCCTACAAATAACCCCACATATATATACACATATACACATACATACACATATATATGTGTGTGTCTATAAAGAAGGACATCCTTTTGTGGAAGGGTTTTGTGTTTTCTGACATTTACCTGACAGACCTGTGAGTGCTACTGGACACTGGGTAGTTCCATTCAGCTCCTGACTGTTGTGTACTCACCAGCAAAGTGTGACTCAGTCCTCTTAAAACTCATAATGTCTTCACTGAGTTTATTGAATTCCTGGAGAAACTGCCATACAAAAAGCATATTTTTTTAGATTTGGGACTGGGCAAAAAATTATATCAGCAACATTCAGCTATATTGCCTGTATCAGGAGAGAGCAGGAAGATAGGCAGAGCCTTCTCTGAAAGAAAGCATATTCCTATCAACTAAGAAAAGAGAATAGTTAGAATACAAATATCGCTTGTTCTGGGGATTGCACCCTTTCTGTATGAAATCTAAACTAAATAGGAATATGGAGATTTGGCTTGTTTCAGAATTCCAGTAATTTGTGCAATAAATTGTTGTGAGGCAAGTATAAGCAGCCTGCAGAGTGTGGTGTGCATGTATTGGCAGACCTGATATCTTCAACTGTACAATCTGTGCTGGCATCTTTGTCCAAAATGTTTTTCAGAGACTTTATCTTCCTAATCAACTCCTTTGCCAAGCTTAGAAAAAGAGAAAGGAAATGCATGTAGCATATATAACAGATGGGTGTTCAGCTGTACAGGTGTCTGGTGTGCAGGCACCAGATAATGCAAGGTAGCTAGATGTTTTCTGGGAAATTCCATTACTTCTTCCTAAAAGAAAGAGTTGGTCGTTTCTCTAGAGCTACATGCTCCAGCAAGATGCACACCTGGGAGTGCATTAATGGCCCCTCTTAACTCTTTGATCCTGTTTGATCAGAGTGGTTCTTAGAGAGCTCTGTGCCTTTTCCTAAGACACTAAATTGACTCTGAAGTTCATCAGTTTCTGCAGCAGAACAGCAGCAGCCTGCATTGAGGTTAGGCAGCAGCATTTGAAACAAGTTCTTCTTTATTCACTTCAGCTTCTTACATGTTTTGCTATTAATTTTAGCATAATTCATAATTGTTTCTTCATGAAGAAAATTGCTAATCCTTCATATATAATAAGCAACCTTAGCTAAAATAGATGGATATATAGGAAAAAATTACCAAATCAGTTTTAGAAGCTTCTACTGAAATGCTGGTTTGTGTTTGTCTTAAGTAGAGAGATTATTATTAGAGAAGCATCAGTCATAATCACAGAATCATAGAATGGTTTGGGTTGGAAGGAACCTTAAAGATCATCCAGTTCCAACCCTCGTGCTGTGGGACAGGGACACCTTCCACTAGACCAGGTGGCTGAAAGCCCCATCCAGCTTTAAATATTTAAGCCACATATTTATTAAGCCATCTCAAAGCAGTATCTGGAGATAAGCAATGCAGTGCTACCTGTAAGCATTATATCCAACATCATGTAAGTACTAACACCACTAACCTCTGCAGCCCATTTTAACTTTTTAAGGTGGCTGTGTATTAATAGCTCAGGCAAGAGAGAGGCTTCAGGTGCTTCATGGACCTCAGCTGTGGTCCTGGGTCCCATTTCCAGTCACCTTTGTGCAGGGAGCTGCTACTGCACACCACTGAAGTATCACAGGCAGCTTCAGGATGTGCACTCAGATTTTCCCCACAAAAGTACCCCATGCACACTTGGCAGTGCTCAGCAGGAGACAGTTCTGTATGATGCAGAGCTTGTTGGTATTGTGGAGCATCACTGCTTTCCCATTTGGATGAAATGACAGAAACACAACAGAGACCCAGGTTGAGGGGAGGTGTAGGCCCTCATGCAAAAGGAAGGACACCATGATTTTCTGGATGGCTCTTCTCTGTGAGCTGTACCTCATTAGCTACACTGACCATTAGCCTCCTGGAACTGTTTCTCTTTTTTAGCTATTTTAATATTCCAGATAGCTTCTGAGACCCTGGGGCAGGTATTTGTTCAACACAGCTCCTGGTTTATGTCAAGATTCTTGTTCTGAGTTAGGTGGGTGAAGGCTTGAACTTTGGTTTCCCATGGGAGTGCTCTGACACTCAACTATAGATGGTGGTAAAGCTTTCTGTCGACTGAACATTAACAAAAAAATTCATGTTTTTGACATGAAAAGAAATCCCCTCTTCAAAGTTTCCGTAAAACTTATATGGACCTGTTAAAAAATTATTCTGCAGCAAATTGATATTTCTTTGCATAAATCATTTAACTGAAAAAAGGCTGAGTAGTTTTGATTAACAGGAGCATTACAGTAATGCTTTCTAGACAGGACTGGGATCTCACTGGGTACCTGCCCACACATAAAGTGACAGGAAAGCTATGTCTTTCAGTGATTAAGATAATCACTGAAAAAGACAAGATTAGGAAAGAAAAGGAGTAAGAATTATCACCTTTCTCATTTTAAAATTAAGTATACAAGCTATAAAGATTTTGAGTAAAACTACTCAGATTTAAAATCAAGATCATGAGAAATTTTCAGGACCCAAATTTCTATCCGGTGTCAGAACCAGACACTCACCTTTCCTGCCCATTGGTGTGCAATTCCAGAAGCATCAGGATGGAAGCTTATCTTCAGACTTGACTTAACAAAATGTTTTAATAATCCTAGCTATGAAATGCTAGGAGCTGATCTTGGATTTTACAATAAGAGGCAAAGTGGTTGTGATACTGTATGTTATGTAAATTATATGCAAAGTATGTTGGCATGCAGATTTGAATGCTAAAAGGAAAATCATTCTTTTCTAAACCAGAGAAGAGAGTTTTCTGTCAGATAAACCAGAATCTGCAGATAATTTGTTTAACATACTGATGGTGTTTCATTACATCTTTAAACATATAATAAATACAGAATATAAAAATAATTGTGTCTCCTTTGTAAACAAGTTCAATTTCTCTACTTTGCTAGTTCCAAGTAGGCAAAAATGCAAAAAGTCTGCCAGATAGATATGATCATATCAGGATACCATAATATTAAAATATATATATATTATTAATGCATGCAATTTTAAATTGACATTTTAATACATTACTATTTTGGTTTCAACAGTAAAAGCATGGAGTAGATCCAGGTGTTGCTTGTGACCCTGTTGGTCACTAACATCCACAGTGGCTAATACCACGTTGTTATTGCTGGTTTTATCCATTAGGCAACAAAATGTTCCTCTCTCTATTGACATGTTGAACTTTGGAAACAATGATGGGCAGATACAGAATATTTCAGGAATAAATAATGTTCACAGGGCATGACAAGACACACCTGGCTGTCCCTCTGGCTCACCGATAACACAACAGTGCTATTAACCATATTTTGTTAGGTGTGACAAGACAAAACAGAACAATAGTGGCTGTGTCTGCTGTCTTTTCTCTGTTCTATCTTTTTCATTTTGAGCTTGAGTTTTGTGCCAGACTAATAGCCAGTGGCAATGGGCTGGGGAAATGAAACTTTTGCTAAGATTAGGGAATGTGCAGAAAACAATGTGTGAAATCCTGATCTGACAAGGATGAACAGACTGGTGAGGGCACTGAGACATTTTGTGAAGCGAAACCATATTTATACCCAATGTGCCTTGGAAAAAATGGTAACAACAGAGGTGCCAAAAGATTCCACCCAGGAGACAACAGAATGACATCCTCATTATACCAGTCAGGGAATAAAGTAAGTGTGCAGTTTATTCTGCCCTTTCTAATTACTGGTAGCATATATTAATTGATGCTAGTGGAACAATGTGTGTGCTGTTGTGCTCTGGGGTGATTATCCTTGTGAGACTGTAAGTTCAACAGTTGTCATGCAATTTGAAGACTGGCAATTTTCGTAATTGAATCTCAGGAAATAAACAAAATATGGCAACTTGATGCATTTTGAGCAATTAAGTTTCTGCTGAATTTTCTGCTTCATCCTGGGGACTCCCAGATTCTCAGCCAAATTCTGTCTCTAATTAAGAATGCAAATAACCCAAAGAAACAGAAGAAGGAAGCCATCTTTAATATATTTATATATCACAACAATATACTCTACTGGTGCCCGCCTTTAATTTCAAATATAGTTTAAAATTTCTGCCATCACACCACAAGTCAGGAGAGCAGAATGAAAAATTGTGTCAACTCTGGGTTTTCTGACTCGGGAGAACAGGAACCACAGAATTCCTCTCTAGTAAAATGGCTTATATGCAGGGTTTGAATTCAGTACTCCTGCCCAGCCCATTCAGGATGTACAACTTTCAGAGCAAGGTCTGTTCCTTGCTTTGTGCCAGGTCTCTAATATGCTTTTTATTAATTACTGTGTTGTGACAGGTACAGAGAACCACCAGGCTGCATTGCCTCATGCTAAATACCTGACAGATTAGCAGTTGCTCAGGGGTTTTCTGGATCATTTCCTGAGAAGGTAAATGGTACATGCAAGTAATTTCTTGGGTGCAATCCTGCTAATTTACAGAAACTTTACCTCAGCTCTTGTTTCATGGGGCACTGGAGGAGAGGGTTGTGGTAGATCTGTGCTTTCCGGGATCTCAGTCCATAAGACCGGCTCTGGATTTTCCCAGGGCTTTCTTTGAAAGACTGGCTCACAGTTTCCTGCACCCTTACCCTCCAGTGAGATTTGAGCCCACTGATTAGAAAAGTGACACTATCCACCCCAAACTTAGTTGTACAGACACTTAACTGAATCATCTCTGATAAGAGTGTAGTCAGCTGAGCTCTATAATCAGCAGAGTCCAGCCATGATTGGAATTGCCTTTTATTTCCCATCACTGATTAGAAGGAAAGCCAAAAGCTGGGGCTGCATAGTTAAATGGAATTCAGTTTAAAAGCTAAGATTGAATAGGTTTCTTGACATCTACGGTGTCAAGATGATTCTGTCATATAAATAACTAGGCAAACTAGGATATCACAGTGTTCAGTGTTGGCTGAAGACTCAAACGTGGCAAATAATGTTCACCCAACTCCATGTCAGTCTGATTAGCCTGTCCTGGGGGTTCCTGATTGATCTTCCACCACTTGTGGCCATCTTTGACAGAGCACTGAGGCTGTGACCACAGTGTGAGTGCACTGAACTTGAGCAGTCAGATCTCAAAGTCCAGCAGGTCTCCCAGCCCTTGTGCATTTCTAAAAGTCTGTACAAGAGCTCTTTAGTTCTCTCCTACACTTCTTGTAGCCCATGCATTGACGGCCCAGTGGGTGTTTTACCTTTCAGAACAGCCCTCTGACAAATGCTGCCCTAAGCAGTGAATAGTCTGTAGTCTGCATTAGCTTCATAGCTGATCAAGTGCCTTTTCTAGTATCCTGAAACCCTCTCTTTACAGTCAAGCTCCCTAATATTAACTTTTGAACACAAAGAGAATAAAAAGTTCATTCTTTTTTGGCTGATGTTGAGAAGTGGTATGGGGTCGGCCATGCTGACAGACACTTTGCAAGGGAAGAGGAAGGCTTTTGTGGCATCTAAAGGATGTTTCCTTCTTTTCTTTTCCTTTTTACTTTGTGTTAAAGATGTATGACTTCCCAGTCAGCGCAGCTTGCAGTGTGCCTTTGTTTTCCAAATTAGAAAAACCAAACGAGCTGTTTCTCAATATAGTTGTCGGGCAGTTTGTTGCATCAAGCTGTGAGCAATGTATGCCATGGAGAGAGCCCTGGCTGATGCCAGCACAGGAGATGTCTGATGGGGATACAAAAATAATGATGCCACTCGAAGTGTATGCAAGCAAATCTGGTTCTCTTCTACTACTGTAGAAACCCCTGGTGCATCCTCTAATCTCAGAGCTAACTCAGAAGTAAAAGATGATAATGTTGTCATCTCTTATTTTTGTTCTTTCTTTCCAGTGCTTCCTCACCCCTTCCCAGGGGATGGTAAGGAGACCTTACCACAAAGAAAATGTCTATATGAGTTCATATACATGAGAGCAGCTGACCCTTGTTTATGCTCACTGCAAACCTGAGACTTCTTAAGCAGCTGTAGCTCCCTCAGGTTGTCTGGATCATCCAGAAGAGGGAGACAACTCTCGCACACTTTAAAATTCAGACGATTAGAAGGTTGAAATACCTTTGCATTTATCTTTATTGCTTTTAAATAATTTACTTGAGTGTGTATGATTTTCCACAGCAAAGAAAGCATTACAGCTCATTGTTAGAAGTCATCAAGTATTTTTGCCAAAATAGTTTGCAGTTTATGGATACTACATTGAATGCTAAGCAGTTGGATAAAAAAATATAAACCTATTACTTTCTGCCAGTATTTTCCATGTAGTTCTTGATACTGGGGATGTCTTCTCTGTTTCAATTTTAGACTTGTTTTCATTTCTGTTCTATTCAGAGCAAGTCAGTATAATATTTCCTCAAAAGCTGTTTACTGAATCGATTTAGCATTCATTTTTATTTAATATTAACTTGATGAACGAAAATAAAGAAAAAAAATGTTCAGACAGAACTGAATTTCAGGTTTCTATCGAGCACATAAATGTGATAGTGTGAAAGAGAGAGTAAAAAGTATTAAAAAATTGTAGAAGGGAAGCACTGCTCATATATGCCAGTAGGTATCTGTTCCTCATTGATTTTCAGAGTCAGCTTCCAGTCATCTGACTCTGTACATCTTATGAAATATAATGCAATATATAAAAATAAATCAGCTAGATTTCAGCATGCAGCATTATGATGTCAAGGGTAAATGAACCCATTGAAAAAGCAACACATGCACTTCACTGACTGCATTTTTTTAGATTTTATCAACCAGCGTGCAGATTTTGTCTGTCTAAACACAATGTAGTCACCATTTATCTCCTATAAAATCAGTCAAAACAGAAACTCCTTTGTAATCAGTTTGACTCAGTGATGGTTTGGGTGGTGGTGCTGCTGGCAGAGGGAATCACTTTTCTCCAGCAGTTCTCAGCCACCAATGCACACAATCTTATCAGGGGTAACCTAGCAACTGTATGCTGCTGTTAGTGGAAGTATAATGATTAGTTAATAGTCCATGACTTCACAGGTTACTTTCTCTACAATTACACAGAAGTATTTAGCATTTGATTTCTTCTGAAAACCCCTTCTCAAGCAGAAATTAATATTGGTGAGATTATGACTGGCGCTTATCTCACCTGTATAGAGTTAGCAGTAAGTGCTTCCTTTCCTCCACCTTCCCCATCATATTTTATGTCTTTCAGATGAGTGTTACAACTTAAGTACATTACCAAGGGAAAATTATGAAGTATCAAAAAGAAATCTGTGCAGTTTTTTGGGATAATTTAAATTTTACCTGCAAATTGCATGATGAACTGACTCTTTGCATCTTCCATGTCATACTAGGACTGGGCAAGAGAAAAGATCTTTCACATGCAGCAGTATCATGGGGCACATTCATGACCCCTTATTTCAGGTATTACAACATGGTGTAAGTGACTTCTTGACACAGCTCAAGCCTTCAGCAGTGTTTGAATGTTGTGATACAACCCTTCACGTGGTATTTTTCCTTGAAGTACCTTTTTACCCTTTTTTTAACCTTGTAACTTTCTACTAAAACCATGCCATTTTATCTTTGTTTTGTTTTGTTTTGTTTTGTTTTGTTTGTTTGTTTGTTTTTTGTTTTTTTTTTACAGCGCTTTTTTTTTCCCCAAAGATCAGTTAGCTCTGAGCGTGTTTTTCATCGAATATCTAAAAATCCTCTAAATCCTCTCTCTTTTCTGTATGATGCTTTTATGAAATTTGGAAAATTGCTTTTTCTAGATTAGCAGGAAAAGCACATGTTTGTACTGCCCAGGTGAGCCAGCCATCCGTCAGGTATGCAGCATTTGGTTCTGTATGAAGTCCATAGCTCCAAAGAGGGACAGAGGCCAACTGTGCCTTATTCTACCTGTGGCCAAATGACCATGACTGTAATGCCTATCCATGCTGACTGCAAGGTTATTGCTGTCATATTTGAAAGCCTGTTTGCTACTACAAACATCTAGAGAAGTAAAAACAAAGTCTTGAGAGCACTGTCTAAAGGGAACCCAAATCCATCTTGTCTCATCTCCTGCTCAGAATAGGGTGGTTGCCAACACTGAATCAGGTTTTCTTTCTAAACTGGCACTTTGAGTGCCATCATCATTAGAAGACGAGGACAAATTCTTGAAGGTGGAAGGAAAAGGCAGGAATTACCACCTTAGAGCATCCTTTGGGTACCACTAACTTGTTTGTGCAATCTGGTCTCATGCCTTTTCCAAGGATTTGTTTTCTATCCTCTTAGTCTTTTGCTGACTGATGGTGATATTGGTGTGTCCCTAGGAGAACCATCCTGGTTCTGGCATTCCTGCCATCTGGCACATGGTAAATAATGATGAGTTCTCTTTGTCTTCCTTCACCTGCTCAAAGCCATGTAACAAATGCTCTGCATATAATAAATATATCTGCCACAGAAGTCTGGGGTGGCAAACACCCACAATCACACAGAACCTTCTTTCCCTGTCCTGCCAGGCCTGTGCAGGGTCAGGAATGCCATAATTTTCATGGCTTTCTCTATACTTCATGGACTGGCTGATTGAACTTGCTTGACAAAAAATCTTAAAGATCCCCACAACTGTTTTCTTTCTGTGTATCACCAGGGGCTTTGCATGAGTGTGCAGTCTTGTTTGGTCCTAGAGAGACTTTCAGAATTGACTAGAAATGTTCTGGACAGAAGAGTGGCAGAGCTTATTCCCCTGTTCCTGCTTTCAGCTCCGAAGGAGCTTGGGACCATGTGCCTACAACAATTGCAATTGAAAATGCTGAGAAAAAAATGGAGGAAGTGCTTTGATTAGGTCTCAAACATTAGAATCATTAGGACGGAAGATAAAGGACTAATAGTAGAAAGTAAATAGTAGAAATCTGTTCCTACATATGAGGAAAAGACAAGGAAAATTAAAGAGCTCACCTACAGTCCTTAGGTTCACCTCCTTATGAATTCCATGTCATAAATACCACTTGGCAGCTATCCCAAAAGGAAGAACAGAACCCTACTTGCTAATGCCCTATTAAGAAGAGCTGTCCCCTTTGAAAGCAGTGGTGTAGCTGCCCATGGCATTGCCATGGTCTCTTCAGGGAATCCCCTGGGATTTTGGTGTGGACTCCTTGAGTTCAACCTTATTCTGAGTTTCAAACCCTCACCACATAGCCTTTGCTAGTTTTAGAAGCACAGACCAGGTCTCATATAACTTGCTTCAGGTTCAGGGCTTTCTTAAAGCTTCAACAAATTGCAATTGTTATTCCGCAGACCTGTGCAAGTTATTCTTACAAGCACAAGGAAGAGCAGGCAGAGCTTTGTTTTGTTTTTCTCTTTTAATGGGACTTAAATCTGCTACTAGTGGTTATAAGGTCTTTGAGAAGTCACAAACAGATAAATGTACAAAATAAATTTATTTCTATTTTTAATCAAAGACAAAAAATATTACAAGTTTATTATAAATTTTATGCTCCTATGGTAAATCCTATTCCATGGACTACATATATTTGCATCACGTAAGTCCAATTCCTACTGACATGTTATTGTAAGCTAAAACCCAATCCTTTTGTAACTTAATAAAATTTGAAGTATTTTATGTGTGCAAGTGTTGAATTTTATTAATTGTAACAGAACAATAATTTCCATCATCTAGTATCTAGTAATTTTAAGCTTTGATCTCATTAATAGGGTCAGATTTTGTTACTGTTGGGAAGGACTCTTTTAAAGACAGCTGCAGCAGTTTCTGAATAGAGATCATAGAGGTTGGGTTAGAATATCACAATGATTTATGTGGCTTTGGAGATATTTTATCATACAGTACTAAATATAAACTGCAGGTACAACAGATGGCTTTTGCCATACAATCCATTTATGCTTCATTCTCTAATGTGTGGTTATCACTCCATGTATACAGGATGTTTTGTCTTGCAGAAGTTTTCCTAAAGGATTGCAGCAGGATTTGTACTGTCATTTATTAAGCAGCAGCCCCAGACCACAAAGTGGTGCTACACCATGGCAGCTGCCATTCTCCACAAAAATAGCATTTTTCATGTGTCTGGCTCTTTCTCTCAGTCAGCTCCACAGCAACTTTAAATCATTCATCTCTTTCTTTGTGTTTTGAGGGGCAAATATAGCTGGAGATTGACTGAAGGACCATTTCAGCCTGTTTGGATCTCTTAAAGAAGCACCATGTTCATTTGTAAAGTGGTTGATCAGTCCAGTGAAAGGAGCTGTTGCTACATCCCTGCCTCATTAGCTTTTTAACTGACTGTGTTGGATGTGAGCCCTGCTTGAAAGTACAGGGAGGTGTTTTGCTTCTGGTTTCATCAAAAGCAGCTTTCAAGCAGCAGCATAAAGATACGGGAAATTATTTGTTAAATTAAGCTAATAAGAACAAAACTGGGACCAAAGACTCCTGTCTCTCATTCCCATGTTCAGATATCTCTCTTTTCAAATAAGTGGTGTTCAAATCTTAGCAGGCAGATTTGGAGTTAGTAATGACATTTCGAATGGAGCCTCCCTGTCATCCTGAGGAGAGTGCACACAGCCCTGGGCCGTGTGCTGGAGAAGCTGTCTCTTGTTAGTTAAGTGACAACATCACATGCACAGCTCTTCTGGCAATGGTCACATTGTTTTTCAGTTTGATGTGAGCGTATTATTTAACACTGACTGCACTAAGGGTTTTTTAGCTCCCAGAAGAGTATTTTATTGCATGTTTGATCCACTTTATTGCCACATTTCACACTCAAGAAAAGCTTTGAACTGAGAGCTCCTGCATCCATTGTCATTGGGTAACAGCAGGTTTCATTCCCTTCTTTTCCACACCTGTTTTACAGCACCTAAGTGAATAATTTCAAGAATAGAGCCTATATATCGAAATCCCTCCAAAACCTGAACCACTCTAGATACAAATGTCAATTAAATAGCAAGTGGTTTATCTGAAGTCTGTGTTGTGTGTCTGACACACATGCTTGTCTGGCAGGTGTGAGCAGCACCTGCCCCTGACACCTCTGTTTTACATGCACTCATAAACTCTTTGTGGTCTCCTTTTGAAAGCTGTATTCCCTGTGAAAGGACTTGTCACAAGTTAAATTATCTGTGAGATCACTGACTCTGCCTCCATCCTAGTGTTAAATTCATAACAATTTCTGTCAACTCTCAGTATCAACAAGGACGTTTAATGAAACTCTTAAAGTAGTAAAACTGCATCATCTTGGCACAGGTGATGATGAGTCAGAAGACAGCCCTGGACCATGCCATTAACTTATCAACTAGAGAATTCCTACTGGGCACATCCCTACTTGTAGGGCTTTTTACTTTTTCTTTATTCTTATTTTTAATCTGAAAGAGTAAACTTTGGCCTGAACTGGTATTTCTGGTGACATACAAGATGACTGAGTTTGCATCCAGGTCTGGAGTTCATTTCTTGCAGGGTCCTGGCAGATGTTATAGTAAGGCACTTTAAACTACACTTATCTAAATGAATAATCTTGTTTTGCAGGTCGCAGTGTAAAGATTATTCCTCCTGTGGCATTTATTTTTCCTGATATTTTCATTCTCTTGTGCAACTAAATCCATCATTTAAATGTGCCCAATGTGAAAAAATGATCTAGATGCAAATACTACCAGTGTTTTAACAAAGGTTTTGTTTGACTAGGGGGAAGATGAATTAATAGCCAAAGGTTCAAAACATACAAGGGGTAATCAGGAAAATTCTGTGAGTAAGTGGCCATTGTGACAAATTTACCTTTATAATTTACGAAGATGGGACAGTGGATTCTGTATACAACCATTTAGGCATCTGCTTTCAGCCTTGCTCTGCAGTATGTATTTAAATGCTACATCTCCACCAGCAAAGTGCAAAAAAACACTGCAAAATTGGCACATAGTGCAGCAGGAGACAGTGTGTCCTGATTTTCAGCTCGTTGAATGTATCAGGGTAGAAGCTACTGGCTCTCACTGTAGGATGTATGATGTTACTCTGCAGAACCTGAGGGTGAACTCTGGTCTGGGGAGCAGGCAGGAGACAAACTTCTCTGTTTCTGCCTGGAAGGGATGCTGAGCAGCTGTAAACTGTGCACAAGAGCTTTAGGGTACAGATCTGTTAGCATTAAAAAATAAAAAAAAAAATTAAAAAATCAATCAAAATATAGAATTTAAATGGCCATTGCAAAACAGAGCTAAACAAAGCTGCCTGCAGTCCCGTCAGTGACCCTTGCTGAACTTCTAATGCTGGGGCACTCAGTGTACACTGACTCCAGCTCAGCCTCTGTTTTTACCCACTCTGTTTCCTGCTAATGGGAAGAGCATGTTTGATTACTGATTACCAGGGAGATACCTGCCCTGCTGCCTGCAGTTTAGTAGTTAATGTTTAAAAACATGCTATTTTAATAATAATTAAAAAAATAGTAACCACCAGGAATAAACATTATCCCTTAATTTCTAAAAATAATTATAATATGCATGTTAAAATTCAGAAGAGTGTGTCTCATGAATAGGAATCTAATTTCATGATTTAAATGCTGATGGTACAGCTAGAAAGCAACTCAAGTACATAATACACCAACCTAAGATTCTCATATTTTTCTGTAATATCAATTCAGCATTAGCAACGCTAAGCCACCTGCTCTTTCCTTAATAGTGCATGAGTTATTAAGACCAATGTTTTAAATTATGTTTATGCTCTAATAGAAAGGATCTGGTTTCTTAATTTAAGAGGTGATTTAGTTTACCTGCTTTACTTGGCATATTAATTATGTAGTCACTGTCTGAGTGTCATGTAATATTAAATAATGCTGAATTGCTTTATTAAAAAAAAAACAATCAGGAAAGATGGGTTTAAGGAACAGCTTGGATGAAAGAAATTAGCAAAAACTAAAGCAGATCATGAGTGGGGTAAGAGCAGCCTTGTGGACATGGATGAATATTTCTAGTTAGAAGGCTCAGAAGTTCTTCTGCACTGTGCTGAAAACTTTATTTCACTTCTTATTTCACTCTTACTAGAGTTTCAAAAGTACTTTTTAATTCTGAATTATTTAAATTCAGGGCTCAGTGTTTAGCATGTGTCACTGTCATTTGATTTTCAAAGCCAGTGAGTACTCAAAGCTACAGTTTGAATCAGATGAGATCCAAAATGCCAGGCAATCTTAAAAATGAGGCTTTATTTTTGGAACTTTGCAGCATATTTTTTTTTAATACAGTAAACTGTGGGTTTAGGGTAGAAATTCCAGTAATCTTTTTTTCTAACTCATGCATTACCTAGTCATATTAATCAAAATATGTGTTTTCATGTTTAACTTTTAAGAATGTGTTCACTTAAATTGATCTGATTTTTTTTAAGTTACATCAAGATGAAGTGCTAACATTTCTGATTATAAAATATACAGTTAGAAATTTTGAGACTTTAATAACTTCTATGAAAAGGAAAAATTAATCAATCTGTCTATTTCTGAGTGTTGTCAGTGGCTTTGATGCCTAGAAAAGGCTTGTGCTGAGAAATTTTCTTTTAGTGCTATAACTAGAATTTTCCTGATGTTGGATATTTGTCAAGGGAAATTCATCAAGATAAGGGAGTTAATTTTTGTTGACTTTATGAATTGTCAGAGCAAAGCAGAACTCTGTCAAATTTCTTGAATACCTTTGTGTCATATTTCTGGATATGGATAAGGAGACAAACTGCAGAACTGCAGGAGCCATTGATTTGTTGGTTCAGCCTTTCCTTGCCCTGCTTTCTCATCTCAAGGAAATGCACAACTATGCTTTGAGGGTTAAATATTGAATGCAAGCTCCTGTTGATAAAACACAGCAATTAAATTTCCATCAGTAAAGAAATCAGATCTTCCTGGACATTTTATTAGGCAAGATAAAGGCAAATGCATTAGAACTTGTTTTAAGTATCTTTACATATTAAGCTTGGAAAGAGTTGAGATGGTTCTGACTAGTCAAGAGATTCTAAAACTTCAGTGCATGAGGACAGTCTCCACAGTGTGAGCTTCAGGAATACCCTTCCTCTCCTCTGTGCTTAGAGGCAGGAATAGAAGCTCTCACATCACGGGATGTCGGACCATCTTTCAGATCAGGTGGTATCCACAGAACAGCTCAAGATCCTGAAGCCTCCAAATTAAATCCCACCATGTTACAGAGTGGAGACTGGGAGAGAATCATCACACAGCCAGTGTTGGGTGCAAGTGTCCTGACTTGCTTCTCCACCTGTTCCTACTCTTCTCCAAGCACCCACCTGTGGTTGCTGCCCCAAGAAGTGTTCACTATTTTTGGTCTAACTTGGTTAGATCACTCCTGTGTTTTTAAAGACTCAGAAATCCACATCTCAGGTGTTCTTTGGCTATCAAGAAAAGAATAGTTTCTCTTCTTGATCAGATCCTATTATTGTAGATCAGTGTTTATATTATTGGTGCAAAAATAGAAAAGACAAGGCTTATTTTGCAGAATGCAAAGAAGAAAACTGATGATGATTTATATGATTTAGAATATGTCTTTTTTTTTTTTTGTCTCCAAATATCTCCTCTGTCTGTGTTCAGCAGAAAGAGCAACAATAAATCTTATTTACACAACACAAACTATGATTTCAAAGGACAGCAGAAGCCCAGCTCTATGCAAAACCAGACAAAGGCATATGTTTGCCCTCAGTAGTGAGGTCATTGCTCTGCCAAACCAAAATATGATCCTGTCCAGCCCTCCCAGCAGCCTTGTGCCACTAACTTTACTGGGATGACAGTCAGTATCTCTCACAGGGGATCACAGAGCTTCAGCAACAGAAAAATAGAAAATTAGTGATCTAGAAATACCAAAACTACTGTAAGACTCTTTAGCTTGCACCAAAACAGTCCCAAACTCACTGAAGGAAGCAAATGCACTGGAAACAAACCCACAGTTCTTTTGAAAACAAATTGGATCCTCTCTGGGGCAGCTGACAGCCCTTGGGCCTCGACACCTGGAAGTGATGATCCTATTCCCTCTGATGCCTTCCTGCTGACACATGACAATGAGGCTGCATCAAGCAGTGGCTGGATCAGTCTGGATTTAGGGACATCAGAGATTATTAGATGTAAGTGACTGTTCCATAGGAAGTGGCTGTTGCTGCCCAGCCACACCTCAGTCCTTCAGCATACAGGCACCGTATACGCAAACACAGTTTTCACCTGTGGTATTTATTGTGCCTGTCTCAAAGCCCTGCCGCTGCCACCGGGTGGCTGCTCCGGCCATTAAAGGAGGGGTGATGGAACCCCTCTGAGGTGCAGCCAAGTATCATAACCACTGCTACAGCTGGGAGCTGGAATGTAGGAATGAACTGTGAGTGTCCATAACCCATGTGAAAGGCAGCAGCGGAATTGAGAATTGGCTTGATATCTTCTCAGTCTTATTTCTGTATCTTCTTTGCTTTGTTCTGTCTTGTTCTTTTTCCTTCCTTTCCCCAACTGAGAGCATTATCTGGAGGTGAGAGAGGAGTTGTGTTGAAACCCAAACTACCCATGAGCTGCTCAAGTTCTGGAGCACCACAGACATTGTGGGAACCCATCCTCTGACAAATTCTCATAAAAAGGGCTTACATTTCTAACAGTGGCACATTTTACAAATATTCACCCATTTTTTAGTTTAAAAATCTCTATCTTATTAGCTGTACAGTTTTTAAAGCTTCTACCTGTATACTCACATTTCTGCCCTTACTATAGCATCCATCTACATCACAGCCTTGAAGGCATTTACTTTTATTAAAGTACATGAAGGTAGGGAAGTAATACATATCCTTCAATTACAGATGGGGAGTCCAATCAGGGGTGGGCTGTTGGCCCTGGGGATGCATTTAGCATCCCAGATCTCCTCAGTCCTAAGCCAGCATCCTCTTCTCTGGACCATCCTCTCAGCCCTTCCTTTAAGGTTTTTGAATTCTGGGACTCTGTTGCCATAGAAAAAGGAATCCTTTCATCCATCCCTCCATCCGTCATGCATTGCTATCACGTCTAGCAGCAGATGCACATATTTGAACCACATGACAGGGGAAAAAAAAGGAACAAAGACCAATGTTTACGTACCATGGTTTGAAATCTTTGTAGTTGGCAACTAAATCAAAGGAATGCTTATGTTTTGATGTACAGCAGTATTAAATCATTTGTAATTTTCTATCACCTCATTTTATCAACAGATTAACATCTTGATATATAAGATCATCAGTAAATTAGCAATCAGCACCAGAACACAAATTTGTTTTTAATGTGTGTACAAAACAAAGGACAATTGATAATATGTGGTGTAGCACTTTACATTTTAAAAAGAAAATTAAAATATTTATAATGTCAAGATATTTTTTAATTTATTCTGGCACCTGCAATTGGTGAATTTCTCTAGGCTTTGTGTCATTTTGATGTATGTGGTGCCCGAACTCTTCTCCTTGCCAAGAGTCCTCAATTTTCATGAACAAGAGGGGAGGATGGGGAGCTGTATCAAGGAAAAGGGAACACACCTACATCTTTCTCAAGGAAAACTTTTCCAATGTAATATTAAAAAAAAAAAAGCTAACTTCAGAGATAAATTCTCTATGCGTATGGTGAGGGCATTTCCTGTAAGCAAAGTAAAGTAATAGTTTAAGTGTGGATTTAAAGCTAACATCTGAAATTGCAGATCAAATCCTCCTCCCCCCAACAATCATTAATTCATTAATCCTTGAAACCATCACTGCATTGTTTTCTGGTAATTATACACACCTCATATGCTGGCTTTTTAAGACATTAATTGCATGATTAGTTTTATGATTTTTTCTGATTACCAATTAAGTTACCTTTTTCTCTCTTTTTTGTATTTCATACATACCATTAGACTTTATAGTGCTTCTTTTTTAATTTCTCACCTAGCAGGGGTTCTCACACATTCGAAGACAGCATTATCCACTCAATAAACAGAGAGAGAGTTTAATTTTCTGTGTAAAGTATTGCTATGGACTTGGAAGGTTGATGTTTCAGATATTACGCTATCAAGAGTGACATTTAATTTTACAGGGAAAAAAATCTTGTTTTTTCCTGTCATAACAATGTTCACAGAGCATGATTTTAAAGATGTGCAGAGACCAAATCAAGTGATTCTGTCTGTTGGTTTAGCTGAAGTTGTCACATCTTTCTTTTTTGCCCAACATGTATTGCCAGCTGGTCTTCGATTATATTAGTCTAATTTCTTGTAGAGAGCTCTCTGGGTCTGTGTAGCCTCCCATACATCATAAATCAGATACACAGGCACAAGACTCTAAGACTCAGGAAAAAAAAATTGATCAGTGGGAGAACAAGTTTGAATAGAGTTGAATTTCCAAATCCCAGTTTGACTGCATCCCAGTTGTCTTGTAGCCTGCAACTTTCAGAAGCTGAGAAGTCTCAGCTTTGTGACTCAATAGACATTTGACTTTCTGCAAACAGGACTCCTATCAGCTGCAGTGGCAGTATGCTAATGCCTATACACATTAGGTGAAAATCCTGGAGGTGTTTTGGGGGATTTATAGATGAGAATATTGCACAAACCACAGAAATACAAAACCAGATGCTAAAGATGGGTTTTACTTTCCATATTGCACATACAAGAACAAATGTTCATCTTTGTATGTGGTTCTTTCTGTGTATGTACTTGTGTGCTTGGTTTATCAAATATTTGTGTGGGATTCACATACATATTCTTCATCATCTTTGTAGAACAAAAACAATTTCGTTTCATAATCAACACTAGACAAGATGCCTAAATGGAATTTGAGGAAGGCCCTTATGTAAAGGACACAGGGAACTGACTTATAGACCTTCTTGAGGAGAATAATAACAGTCTAGAGCATATTGTGTGAGTGGTTTTAAGGCAATCTGGTATCAATTTAAATGAGCACGCACTTCCAAATTCCTGACAGCTATGGCAGGTGAGAGAATAGAAAGACATTGGGAGTTGCAGGGTAACTCTAATTGGACCAACACAGAAAATAAACTCCCAACTTTTCTGTTGATCCTTAAAATGCTTGCTTGCCAAAGCTGTATTGTCCACAGTGCACCATATGCTGTTCTATAAGCACCCTCTGGACAGCAAGTCAGCATTGAAAAATGTGCAAAATGGAAGGTGTTCCTGTAGCAACAAGTAAGGGCACCTCCAGCTCTATGAAAAATACAATTTTTAAAATAAAATATAGGGGGGAAAATTCAGATTTTTCCGATTAACCTTTATTTTTCTGTCATGGTTTTCATTTTTAAGAGATCTTCTAAATCTATTTCATTTGGTCCCACTTTGCATTGTATAATACAGGAGGCAGGAGCCAACTCTGCCAGGCCAGAAAGCAGAGGACTCCAGGGCACTGATTGTTGCCTGACGAGGTCAGGAATGGAGCTGAATAGGTTGCAATCACCTTTGTTACAACTGATAGTACCTTCAGTATTTCACTAACCAGGTGCAGTTAGCTTTTATGTCTTTAGAAGCATTTTTAGGCATACATCTGTCTATTACATTCATGTTTTCTATTTAATAACCAATATAAATTGTTTGAAATATTTTCCATTGCCCAAAACAATGCATACGTATTTATGCCACATGTCTGCTTTTCAGGCTGTGTCAAACTCAATAATCAAAGCATAAATATTTCCTTCTAATTGCTGTTTTGTGTTATTTTGAATTGCACACTTCTGCTTTTAGCCATTCATAAAAAGTGATACACACAGGAGGCAGTGAGATAGGACCAAATGTTGTGACTAACTTGAAAAACAAGAATTAGCAGCATTGAGATTTCTGGTTCCTTCTCTTTGACAAAAGTTACTTAGCTGCTTCTTTTTGAAGCAAGAAAAAATTTGAGAGAGTTAGAGTAAAGGCAGAGGGGGGAAGAGCCATAATTTAAGCTTGTTATTGTACAAAGTTTTTATTGGTTACCAGGCAAAAAGGACTCTCTTGAAAACACACTCAACATTTTTCCCAAAAGACATTTAGAAATTATTTTTTGTCTTCTTTTTTATTCTGTTTCTTTTTTCCACAAGTGTCCAGATTGTCATTTGTCTTTCTGAAGGCTGAGCCCATGACATGCATGCTTTCTGTGTAGGAAGACAGTGCCTACAGGCTAGCCTTCCTTCTCTCTGGAACTCTGAGAACTCTAGCCTCCATTCCTAGATTAAGAAGTTTAGAAGTCAATAGATCTACTTTATTTATAGCATGCCAAGGTTCAAATCAAGTATTATAGGATCAAATACTGAACCCTCTTAAAAATTTACTGCACTGCGTGGAGATTTGTTCCTGGGTATCATAGAGCATCCCCAAATAAAAATTGTAAAAACACCAAACCAAATAAACAAATCAATCAATACAATAAATATAATAAATTTATGTATCTAATTTTGTACATTTATATAGTCCTATACTATTTATTATTTCATGTATAATTTTATTGTTATGTATATTTGCAAGTACAACTCCTTGTGAGGGGAAGAGGAGGGCCAAACACTGATCTCTTCTCTTGGTGGCCAGTGACAGGACCCAAGGGAATGGCCTGAAGTTGTGTTGGGGGAGGTTTAGGTTGGATATTAGAGAAAGGTTCTTCCACCAGAGGGTTGTTGAGCACTGAACTCAGGCTCCCCAAGGCTGTGGTCACAGCACCAGTCTGATGGAGTTCAAGGAGTGTTTGAAGAATACTCTCAGGCACATGGTGTGACTCTTGGGGTGTCCTGTGTAGGGCCAGGAGTTGGATTCCATGATCCTTGTGGATCCCTTCCAACTCAGAATATTCTATAATTGTGCTATAATGGTGCTGTGCTAAAAGTGTTTAGTGCTGAGAAAATTACTTATTGCCCTCAGAGAATGCTATGAGTTTTAGAAGTTTTGTTGGTATATGTGAAAAGGTGATTTCAGAGCAATATAGCACACCCTTGAAACTAGAAAGTACAGCCAAGCAACATGAAAATACTGTCAACACACTTTCTGGTAACCTCCAGCCTTCACATTTTAATAGAGGTATGAATAACTGAACCAGTAACAATTTCAGTTTGGGCAGATTGGTATAGCCCAAAACTTAAAAACTAATCATTTGAACTATGTGTTGTCGTCCTCTTGCACCTCCTTCATCTGTGGGTTTAGTTTTCACTAAATGCATGAAGTGCTGAAAGTGTCACGAGAGGCTTTTCTCTTCCTGAGGTCATTTGCAGTTGCGCGTTGTGTAAAGCCAGGAAGTTTGGATAAACAAATATGTCAGTCCTTTTCAAATGGAACTGCAGCTCCAGAATTTCAGTTTGCCCATCACTAATGTTCATTCAAATCCATGTTTAAATTGAGAACAAAACTATCTCCAGTTTACAGAAATGTAGCCGTCCATGGCAGCCCAAATGGATTAGGATTGCTGCATCAGAGAAGTCCATTAGTGTAGTGTAAAGTACAGACACAGTATAAGCCATTTCAAAAAGTACAGCTGCCTCTGATCAACCTAAAAAAATCCTCTTATTTCTGAAAACACAACATAAAAATGCACAGCGGGCTACAGGCCAGATATGTCAAGTATATATTTTTTAGAAGTTGAGTTTAACCCATATGAGTCATCATTCATTCACTCTTAAATTTCTATTATTCTGTTATTTTTGATATCATCTCAATTTAAATGGATGCTGAAGGCCACAATGGATGTCTCATCCATTTCTCTGCCTTGAAGCATCCAGGGAACTTGGTGTACTTTTGCTGGCTGGCCCTGTGTATCACATACTGACCTCCTGTCCATTAATTGCATACAAGCATGGCATGCAGGGGGCTAAGTCCAGGCATTAGAAACAGGACACAGAGAGCAGGCAGTCCTGGAGTATATTATACAGTTTTTATAAGGGGGATATAGGTCAGAACCAGAATACCAATATGACATTTCTCATTTCTTCAAGCATGAGAAGGGCTAAAATGGACACCTTCCTTGTTCTTGCAAGCATTCTCTCTTCTCTCTTTGCTGCAATGTTCATTTGCTGCAAGGAATGGACCACTGAAGAAGTCATCCCAGCCCAGGCTGCATGGATTTGCTGAAAAGGGCTGGATTTCCTCAATGGATTTCCTCTATTGTTCACACTCATCAGAGGATTAAATCCTAACCAGTGCTGAGGAGCAGGGGAGAGGATGGGCAGGACCTAAAAGCAGATGTAGAGCAGCACCTGATTTCTGTCTGTGCTGACATCCAAACCTAAACCCCCGACTGTTCAAGTGTCAGTAAAGGGAGGTTATTGATGGTATCAGTCAGAGTGGAAGGACATCATTGCATGGCATAAAGCACTGTATTCTACATCCTCTGTGCAAGCTGTGAACAGGGGAGATACAGTGCTCATCAGCTACTCTGCAGAGGAAGGCAAAGGGCTTCAGATTTGGAAAACACAGGGGCAGCTTTCAAAGGGACAGGGCTGAAATGCCACACTAAGCTGCTCTAGCTGGACATTTTACTTGAGAACCTTTGTCCCCTACCTCTTTTTCCAGTAAAATATCCTGAAAACTTGTCTCTTAAGACAGGATATCCATTTATAGAAAAAGTTGTTGCTTTTTTACATTTTTTCAGGAGCAATCTTTGATATCTAAATTTGTTTGATATGGAAATACTGTATACTTGCTATTTTTTAGCCCACATACATGCACACCAAGTTTCTGAATTACCAGTAAAAATCTTTGTTTGAGCTTTTGTGCACAAACAAGCTCAGCTTTTTAGTATGCACCTCCTTAAGCAATTTCTTTGAAACCAGCATACTTGGGTTTCAGTTTTTTGCCTATAAATAGCCTTACTTTGTAGAATGTAGTTTATTGCAGGCTGTTTTAAATAAATTTCTAAAGGGGAGATATGTGGGAAAATTTTAATAAGTTGTCCTTATTAAAAATTAATTATATACATCAACATTATAGCTGTTTGCAATAACACAACATTCTTCTTTATCTTGCGCTATCAGCTCAATCAGTGGAAAATATAAAAGGAGATATCCCATCCACATTTGAAATTACAATTACAATATCAGGGGAGGGGCTCTTTTAAGTCAGAACTTTTTTCCTGAGAACAAGGCTAATTTTCTTAAGCACTTGCATTTCCTACAGACTCCTGGCTCCAGCACATAACTCTGAATCAGCTCTGGAGCTGAAGGCTGCAGGAGGAGGAAGTCCTGCCTCACACACTGGGAGATACCAAATGTTCAAACTAAAAGATATAGTAGGAATTAAAAACAAAACAAAATTTTAAAAATCCTGTTAAATAATAATTATTTAATAATATTTGCATCACTTTTGAGACACACAGTACATTTTCCTACTGTCATTAGCTTTTCCAGTTTTCTTTTAAATTGCTATGCAGATAAAACTGACTCCCGGGTCTATTAAAATAACTCTTTGTGAGGATAGTTCATGTTTGGCTGCAGTCAATCAGGAATACCTGTTCCAGGACACTTCAGCAGATCCATTAATTTGCTTGACTTTCTCACCAAAATGACTTAAAGTTACAGACTGTTGCTTGGACAAGATCTGAACATCTAAGTGATGTGACAGTTGGGTTGTACCTTCATAACAACTGATTCTGTAGTGATCTGGTAATATTGCAGCAAAGATCAAATTTTTGGAGTATTAGTCATTCAGTTTTTTTCATTATACCAATGATAGTCGATAACTGACAGACTCTGTAGCAACACTAAAGTTCATCTCTGTCTTTGAATGTGTTTGAGTTGCACATGGACAGCTCAGAAGTAAGCTTTAATGTAATGTTACCTTCTTGGAGCCTTAGTAATTTTTTTCTTTAATATTTTTCTCATTTCTAGATTGTCATTAAAATATTTCAGCTTACCAGCAGTACTGGATGAGCAAGCCTATGATCTAGTGTTGATAGACACATCAAAGTTAATCACAGACTTAATTTAAAAGAGATAACCCAGAAAGCCTAACCAATAAATAAAAAGCAAGGTATGCACCCATTTTGAATCAAAATCCTAAATCCATATTCATATTTATCCTAAAGAACAGGATGATATGAGGGCCCCAAAAAATTCATGAAGTTTACACACCTGCTCTAGTCTTCCTTTAAGCTGGCCATCCCCACCAGTCCTGAGAGCTTAATGAAAAATTATGACAACTGCACTTGCTAAATGAATTCACTTGAATCTGAAACAGTGCAGCTCAAAAAACATGAGCTCAAAACTGGGCAATTTTTTAAAAATCTGCTTTTAAAGTTTTTCTGCTTTTGGAAGCAGAACAGAGGATACGTTCGTATGCTGTGTGTTTTCTCTGGAAGATAAAAGGCACTTTTGATGGAGGTACAGACTGTCTCCATTCATGTTAACTTTCAGAATATGGTTAAAAGATGCCACATACAAGCATATTGAAATTTCTTTCTTAGTTATTTTGTTTATAGCTTATACCTTGGACAACATTACAAGCCATTAAATTTTCTTGGCACTTCTTGTTAGAAATTTCAGCTGCAAACTTCAATAATTTGAAAATACCTAACGTACTCTCTGCCTCTGGCTGAATTTTCTTAGTAAAATTACCACAAAAACAGCTCAGTCATTTCTGAAATTGCACTGTTTAAAACTGAACCTAACCCAGCATGAAGAAGTTACGGTGCTTTTTTTTTTCTTTTAACTGTCCCAGTGATTCATCCCTTTTACCTTTGTTTGATGCTGATGGGTAGGGGAAGCCATGTGACAAGGATTTACCTTTTGCCCTTTTTATATGGAAATGCAGGAAATCCTTTCCAAAGTAGTTATGAATCTGTGTATATCTATGGTTTGCACATGCCCTGAAGAAGTTTGTGGCATTTTAGCATCTGAATTCACCAGGCTATACATCCTATTGGTCTGGGTAGAAAAAATGCTTGTTGAGAGCTTGTGGATCATGATCTGGAGTGTTATAAACTGCATGATCAGGGTGAGAAATAGAAGATATGTCTACTAAATAAATCAAGGAGATTTTTGTGACACAGACGTGGTTATTAGAGGGTACCTTAACCTCCCTGCTGCATCAGCAATTCCACAGGACACAGGAAGCAAGAAGATTTCGGAAAGGTGTCAGGGATGACATCTTGATATAAGAAATGTACCAAGGCCACCAGGAATAATACACACCTTGGTCTGCAGGAGAATTGGCCAGGGAAGATACAACCAAGACAACCATGGGGAGAAACTTTCATATTGGGACTGGGTAGGTGAAGAACCAAGGGTCTGGGTAAAAGATGGCTTCAGATTTGGAAGACATTGCATAGAGTACCTTCCTTCACCTTCACAGTGTGTTCTAAAGTCACTGGTTTTTGTTTGAGAGACTCCCTGCATCACAGAGGGATGTGGAACTAATGATAATACAGTGACTCTTTCAGGGAAGTGCTGGGGTCACCATCTCTGGAGGTATTTAAAAGATGTGTAGAAGTGGAACTCAGGACACGTTTTAGTATTGGATTTGGCAGTGCTGGACTCAGTGATCTTAGAAGTATTTTCCAACCTAAAGGACTCCATGATTCTTTGATTCTGTATTTTATTCCAGTAGCCTAAATGACATAGGCCTAGATGATGGATTTTAAGTCAAGTGACAAGCTGTATTGGAGTCAGTATGAAGGCAAACATTTAAACTACAAAAGGGAGAGTACTTTTTTTCTCAGAATCAAAATCTTGTGGTTATAATTTCTTATTCTGAAAAGAGTATTTTCTTTGAAAAAAATGCATAGTTAAGCCCTCAAAATTTAATGCCTGTCTTACATTTTTTGTGCATCCTTAATTTGTCTCATTTTTCCATGTATATTAAGCTAGCATGTTTAATTACAGAATCATGCTTCATTCATATGCAGGATGAGTAAGGTCTGGCAGTGAGCTAGGACTTTGCAGTAAAGCAGATGATTAAGAGGCCCCCACCTCCTTTGTTAAGTAAGTCAGAAAGTATAGAGTGAATGAGACAGGATAGTCTCTTGGTTAAAACAGCAAAGTTCATTTTGTTTTTACCAGAAAGACTTTTATGAAAGTAGGCAATTTTCTTACACCAGTTTTGTCAATTCTTTCTCTTTTTCTAGAAGTACAAGACCTTCCATACAGGGTTTGACTCGTGGGTTTGGTGAGCACTCACACAAAAAAATGCATGAACTGAAGAGTGCATGTGAATATATGAAATACTAAAAAATATAGAGATGGCTCAAACTGTACCCAAAATTAATGAGTACCTTTTGACATAAATCTCTCTGTGCATCAAATTCCCTTTGTACAGAGGGAATAATACCCACATGTCCTAGCAGGATATGAAATTCATTAAAATTATGTAGTGTTTGTATACTGGGAAAATGAATACCAAAGAATGAAATGAAAATATTGAAAATTATTAATCTATCCTTAGAGCTGACATCTGTCATCACAGAGGGCGTTGTGTAATGTGAGGTAAATATGGCCAATAGCCAAATGCAAATATAGGCTCAAAAAATACTGTGCCCTGAGCAAAGAGGAGTCCTTATAAAGCACCATTTCAAAAAACACGTAGAGAGCAAGACAGAGTTGTTGAGACAACCATAGTCCTGGCTCTTCCTGACACTGAGTACTGTATTTTCAAAACTTAATCCCGTAATTAAAGAAAAGCTTCCCAGGATTTGGTCCAAGTGAGAGCAGCAGGTAAATCTAAAACAACCCTGATTCCCTGGGCATACAAATTGATTCAACCTGCACCCCAGATCCAGGATGCAAAACCCAGATTTCCCTCCCCATCACATCCCTTGACCCATGTCCTTGGCCCCCCTGAGTGTGTGTTGACCTGAAAGTGTCTGTTTTGAGAAATCCATCATAGAAAACACTTCCACATCCATGTGAGCAGAGATGGGACTCTGTCCCTAGGGGCTGAAAAAACTACTGAGCTGCAGTGGGATGCTCACTATTCTCTGGCCCAATTAATGTTTAACTGGGCCATACAAAGTGGAAAATTTCCATCAGAGTGGACCAAGAGGAGCTTCCCTGGGACACTCCAGCTCTGGTGGCTTCAGCTGTCTGGCAGGAGGGATACCTGGGGTTGGGGGGAGATGTTTAGTCAAGGCAGGGGCCCATCATATGGTCAGATGCTTTAAATACTGAGTTGCTGGATAAAAAGGGGCAATGTCATCTTGCCCTTAGAGAAGACCAGACCTCCTTTGTTTACCTGAAGGATGGGTTTTAGCTACCTGAGCCCTGAATGCAGCTAAGTGCCTCTGTGCAAGAGGCCCTGAGTGACGCAGGCTGAAGTCATATCCATCTTCTACTGGCCAGGCTGGGCAGATCCAGGGATGTGCTAGCTGTGAACCCTTCTCCTTACCCCAAAATGCTTAATTCAGAGCTGGGAAAAACCCTTGGCAGGATGGTATCTGAGGGGCAGTTGTTGCAGTGAAATTACCAAATGCCCTTGGGCTACTTTAGCCCAAGGGGGAGAAAAAGGATATTTCGGGATGGCAGGATGTTGTCCACACATTCTTAGGTAGCTTCTGCAGGGAAATATGCATAATCTCAGAGGAAAGATTTTCATTAATGTAAAATACAAGGTTGCTCCTGAGAAACCTTTTCTGAAGTGTGTTTAAACTATGCACTTCAAAGCTTCTTGTGAGCCCTGGCTTCACAAGAAACTTTGCCATAGATACAAAGAAGGAAAAAATCTCCAAAGTAATGTATGGAAATAAGAGGAAAGGCTGTTTGCTCCTTTTGCATGGATGCACCAGATTTTGACACAAGAAAGGAAACAATAGACAGAAGAAACTCAAAGCTCTCAGTTGCAGCCTTTTTAAAGTAACAATATGGGGTTTAGCCAAAACTCAACTTTCTCCATTATTTCAGTCTGCTGTTTTCTTGCTCATGACCTGCCCAGCTTGTATCCCAGAGCATCATTTGTGCCTGTGCTTTAAAATGCCATAGCTACCCCCCTCTCAAGCTGAGTACTAACAGTAGGTGGAGATACAATGCAATTGTTCTGTAGTGTTTCCAAACTATCTGAAGCCAGTCTGATGTGCTATTAATTTTAATTAAGTCTTGCAATAAAAACCAACAGAACAGTGAAAACCATGAGGAAAAATAAATGTATAGTTCATGCCTTTAGCTCCCTTTATGCAGTAATCTGATAGCTTGTTTTGGCATCACAGGTGGAATACACAGACCTAAGTTTAGTCTCTGCTGTTTGTTTTTCTCTTAAAAGCCATGCCTTCTGCTTCTCCTTTCTCTCAGTTAAAGAAAATTATAATAAAAGGGAGATGGTTTTGAGACCAATTCAAGCATCAGAATACAAGCTGATTTTAAAAAAACAAATCTATCAGGTTATTCAAGAGTCCTAGTTGGTGCATCTTATTTTTTAAAGGAAAAGCAATATGAAATACTGACATTATGTTAATTAAACTTTTGCCATAGCTGATTTGAAAGGCTGTCTCTGATCTATGCTTCCACAAAGGTGAAATAAAATGGTGACTGTGTTTCTTTGCAGGTTTAAACTTTGGAAAATGAAGGTCACAACTAGTTTTTTGCCCATGCAGCTACACTCACTTTGCTCCCTGGGCAGTAGGCAATGAATATTGGCAGTTCTAGCAAGAACTCTTAATCATGTTTTTAAAGTTCTCCTAGAACTGCAAATCAGTAGGAAGAGCAGCATGCCACCTCTGGGAGTACTACCCCTGAAGAGTTTACGTCTTTTCCATTTTGATGGTACATGCTGCCCAGTTTTTCAGACCTTTGCAGGTTTAGTATTTAAAAATTCAGCTTAATTTATATCCTTCTCACTCACAATCAGTGCAATCTAACTGGATATCAGGGAACAATAGTTTTGTTTTTTCTAAAATCAGAACATAGTTGTGCTATGGCACTGCGTCTCCTTCAGAAGCCTGCAGAAGTGCACCACCAGGAAAACCAGCCAGCACTAGGCTGCAGGATGGCAGAAAGGCTAATGTTCATTAAGGTGCAGGAAAGTGCTTCTCTGGGAATAATTCCGTTTTCTGAAGGTACCTGACATTTTGCTTTGTGCTTTTATGCTGTTTGTCATACACAGCATTTATCCTGTTCTCTTTTTCATTCCTTATGAAATATCTGATGATATGCACAACTTGGTTTACTCCTAGATCCAGAGGGAAGCTCTAAATCGAAGTAAAGATATAAGGGAAACAAAGGGATGAAGTCCCTTGGCATACAGCACACTGGGGAATATGTTATGGAGATGCCTGTAGGTTCTGAAACTTACTTGCTCCTCTCAGGAGCCTCTCCCAATTCACAATTTCTTATTCCCATGGCAAATTGGTCAGACATGTTACCAAAGATTATACTAAGATGACAAAATGATAGTTAATGGAAAGCTATTAAATAAAAGGTTCTGTCTTTCATATCGTTAGTTTGATGAAGACAATTTTCAGAGGAAAGCACCAGAACACCAGGAATCATAGTGAACTTTAGAGAAGGTGCAATTACCTCTCATGTGAAAGTCAAGTCACATATGTTTCACTGGTGTTTTTTAAATCTCATGCAAGATAATTGCTACTGCTGAAAAATATCTGTCTTTCATTGCTGCATATCATATTCATCCAACTTACAGGACTTCTTTCATTAATAGTTGCATTAAAATATCACCCCACTCATGTTCTAAAGCAGCACTCAAAACTTAGCATTTACTGAATTTTTAATTACATGATTTTGTTATTTCTTCACTGTCTTTAAGTTCTTTGCTTATGCTCATGAAAACTGGGAGAAAAAATAAACTGTGAATGAAAGAGCATATGGATCTTGTGTGTAGATATTTCTGTTTCTGCCTTTCATTTAAAGAAACTGAGTTTTAAATTAACAAAAAGAAAATTCAAGAGACAGCCACATCTCACCAACACCAGGCTTCTAGAAATTTAGGGTATGATTCACCATAGTCCAAAATGCTAATAATGAAATACATTTCTTCCACAAATGTGCTTTCTATATTGCATTATTTGGTAGCATATTTTGATAGCAGAATCCCACACTGCAACCTACCAGAGATCTTTAGTGCCCCTGCAAACCAGAAAGGAACCTGGTTTCAAGTGAATTCGCTTGATCCTGGTTGTCTGATGGAGTTACCAATTTTCTAGCATTGAGTGTGTGTGTATATATATATATATATATGCACTATTGAGTATATAGATTTAGTATAGGTATATTTTTTCTAGCATTGAGTATATGTATATATGTATGTATATATAGTCTGTAGCAAATAATGCTAATTCGTAGTGTTTCTCTCACATCAATGAAAACTTTGTTCACCTTAGGTTTTGTTTCCATAGGAAAGTACCTTTATAGTCAAACCAAGACTTACTGTCCTTTGTATTTTATATTTTGAAACAGCATGATCCACTCAAGAGTCCTTCAGTTCAGTTTTACATGGTCTCAAGTTGATTTCCACTTGCATTCAGGCAAATTCAGCTAAACCAGAAAACATGTAGAAGAACATTTTATGTTCGACACAAAGATGTCATAAACTTAATTCCCTCAGCCTAGCTCTGTGTAATGAGCCACAAAGGTTCAACTTTACTTCCTAGGGGATATCTTACAAAGCAGAGGCTCTGATTTTGCCTGGGGTCTGGTCCCACATAAGGGCATCGAGCACCAAAACTGTCACTTTGGCAAGGATTTTTTTCCCTCCTACATTTGTTTTGCTGATAATAATTTCAGTATGTGCTACCACTGTGTACCTACCTGTGCCCTGGGCTCTGGATGTGTTTATAAATTGAAAGATTTCAGACATGAAAAACTGCATTTTTACAGTAATTAGGGCATATGGTGATGTTGAGTCTTAATTGAAACAACTCTACTGCAAAGATTTCAGTCTACCAGTAACAGAAATGTGACATTTATGCAAGCTTTGTGTTGTTTGAAGCTACTGGCCATTGTAGCTGAATTGCTGGCTCCACTCAGCTGTTCTCTTTCACAGAGGTTTTTCTTGAGCAGACAGACATTTTTTTTCCTTTTTTTTTCTTTTTTGTTTGTTTGTTTGTTGGTTTGTAAAAGGGCTAGGGAATTATGTCGCTTTTCCCTGGGAAGCAAAAAAGCTTGCAAAGACTTACTCCTCCCTGACATTTCAAATCAATGTGATTGTAGTTAAACATTTAGTTACATGGGAACTTTTCTAACCAACCACCTTGTTTAAAAATTAACTCTAAAATACCAGTCTGCTTTAGCAGCTATTTTATAATCAAACTCCCTGGTGAAGTACGTGTAAGATGCTGACTTCAGTGGAAGCAACACATCTGAGGGCAGAATTTGTCTCTTGGATTGACTGGTTGTCAGCTGTTTGGTGCTATGTGCCAGCTACTCAGAGGCACTTAGCTCCCAGCAGCTCCTGCAATGAGACCTCGGGCTGAATCTTCACAGGCTTTTTGTGACTCTCACATACAATGTGGAAATAAAAATGGGCCTGAGTCCTTATGTTCAACGGGAAGCAAGTTATTCTCAGGAGCAGTCCCAATGTGTATCCAGATCCTGTTGAGATGATTAAGTACTTATTAACATGAGTAAGAGTTACAGATTACAGCATTCTGTTGACTATTTAAAAAATCACAAGGCACGATTCACACTGAAGTCAGTGGCAGAGGTTGGAGGAGTAGGAAGCACTCATTAGAGACATGGACTACACTGGGGTCCCTGGGAGCCTGTGTTTGTCAAGCTTGAGGTGTGATTTTTAAATTGCATCTTTGGTTTTGTGGGTGCTGCTTTACACTTGCCCTACTACTTGTGCCCATCATTTTGAACTGAACAGGTATCTCACTTTCCCTCAGCTTTTTCTCGTGGGTGGTTAATGTCACACACAGAAGTAGAGTGCAATTTAAGAGTAAATCTAAGAAAGAATATTGTTTTCTAAGCAGACTGTCTTGCAAAAACTGATTTATCTTTCTCCATACTCCCCCACTGTAAGCAAGATATTAATATTTTCTTTCCTCAGGTTTCCTCAGTTTGGGAAAACATCCCAGGGTACTTGGAACTTATTTTCAGCTGCATTTCAGGGTCACAGTTTCTCCCACATTTCATAAGGGGTCTGAGGAGTAAGAGAACCCATGACTGGGAAGCAAGGTTGTGTTCACCCCCACCAAGCACTGGTGATGCTCTTCAAGGCTGAGCCCAAATCCTGAGCTGTCTTCTTCAGATTTAGACTAAGGACAGTGCTCAGGCTCTGAGGCATGAGCTGCTGTATGAAGTGTTTCTTCATAGATTGAACATGTTTAACACTTTTTAGAATAGAACCTTTCAATTTACAGGCATCTATCTCTCAGTCTCACCACCCAAACAGAATGACAGGGTGTTTTTTGACATTCTGAGCTCATAAATTAATTTACTTGCTTGATGGTGAATTATTTTTATTTTGAGGTAGATAGAAAACCAGCACACGTTGAGCGTTAGTTTCATGTTGAGTCTAATCATCATTCATTTTTCAAATGAGGTGTCACTTTGTGTTGGTTGATGAAGTCCCACAGATTTGTGGGCCAGACAGTTTTTACTCTGGAAGCAGTTCAGACCAGAGAGGTTTTGTTCCACAGTAAAAGTCATTCACACACTCTAATGATCAATATCATTGGTAATCTAAGAAAAAAGACATACTGTCCCTATCTTAAACTCGCAATAATATAATCAAAGCTGTTGAACATTGAAAGGTTTGGAATTATCTGAAGAATGGAGTTGTTTATGCACACAGAATTATAATCCACAAAGGTAGATTATATCCCATGACTTCAGGCTAAATACCTCAAGATGAGAAGCCATGTGACATTTGTGTATCTTTTCATCATGTAATATATATATATATATATGTATGTATGTATATAATGTTGGTTGTAAAAAAATCCAGGGATCTACAGATCTTATGTCATCCAACCACTGACAATAAATGTTGTACCAGTCCTTTGTGAATATGGCTCAGTCTATACTGGAAGTAAAAGCCAAAGATTTTGAAAATCAAAAGAGTATCATGTGATTGTTAGAAAATTTAAATAGCCCATTCCACACATGCAGTCAGGGAGAAAGGTATATAGATCTAGGCAATAGCTGAGCATAATATTTCAGAGTTTAATCTTAACAAGAAAGGCCATCATGAAACCTTAGAGACCTAACTTCAAAACAAAATTATTAATAGCCAAGAGGGTAAAAAGCTCTAGTCAAATTCGGAATCCAGTTCTAAATAGGATCTCCACTTCAAGAATGAATAATAGATGGAGTCCAACTGTTACGTGGTTGAGCACAAATTAGTGATTCATTGATTGTAATCAAAAGCAGCTGCCTGTAATCAAAGCCTAGGTTTTGATAGGTCATTATCCAATGATATGCTAATTTTCTAGGTATATAAAGAGCAGAGATGGAGCTTTTCAAGAAAGGTCTTGATGATGCAAAATATGGATTTTGTAAGACGTTTACCTTGGTGTTTTCTTTCTTACCTGTCTTTTTTTCTCAGTCAATATTTTCTGTCTCCATAATTAGTTTGAGTTTTGCAGCAGCTTATTGGAAATGTCACCGACAGCTGGTTTGATGCAGCACAGCACAATAATGCATTTCTAGGAGGAAAGCGGGTATTAGCCCTTCCTTTTATCATTATTAACTCACAATTAATACACTTTCCTATGGACATAAGTTTGTGAGTCTAGATTTTGCTAAGTCCTTAGGCAAATATTTTCAGATTCACCTGTTTTAATTTAAAAGACTTCAGTAAATGGCAATAGTTAGCCAGCAATAATTAGTGAATGAGAATTACAGCTATCTAGAAACTGAAAATCAGGTAATTCTTTAAATTCTTAAATTTATACACACATTTGGAAATACCTTGCCCTAAGGTCTCATAGGCCTGAAGTTAACTGAGACAAAGCTCCATGCAAAATTAGTTTCTCGCATATTTAACCACAAAACATTTTTGAAGTCCAAAATCTCCTTGACTTCTCTTCTTTTTCAAAAGAGGCACTGTTCTGCCAGTTCATGGCTAGGAAGGATTGCTGGTGTCAGGTGTCTGGCTATCTCCCTTCCTGCTCTACAGCACCCTTGTGATCCAGGAGGTCAATCCCTAGATTTGAGCTCCAGATGTGGAACTGAAACAGAGGAGGTTGGAAGGCCAAAAAAGACAATTGCAATTCCCTAGTCTGAATTCAAAACACAATAGCCAATTCAATGGAAATTAGGCCAAGATCAGTGTTCCTCTAAAAGAGACCATAAGTGTCCCTTTTCACCATATCTCATTTGCCATTTATCTTGGTGTTTGTAATCTGTAGTTATTGTTCACTCCCTAGCTGCTTTTAGGTGCTCAAGAGGAGTTTTCCATATCAATACAACAAGATTTTTCCATTTCAATACAGGCAGAAAGTAACTTTTTTTAGCCTCAAATCTTGATGCTACAAACCATTCCTTATGTCATTTCCAGACAGTCTTTCTGTGGTTGCTATTTAAATTGATCTGGAATCTAAAACTACTACCCCTCTGTCACAAAACTGTCCCTCTCAGCTAGTGACCACTGGATAAGTATTCAATTAATATGAAGATAAGGGCTATCAGACAGTTCTCAGACATTCTCTGTCTCTCAGAAAGGTTTATGAAGTGTGCTACTTTTAGAAGCACTGACAGCCTGGCACATTAGGTTGTGCTTTTGAACCACAGTTTTTTGTAACTGGTGTGTTTTTGACATTGGGAATTCTTTTATTGAAGTGTTTCTGATCTCAAGACATGGCTGCAACAGGAGGAGTAACGTGGGTATCCCAGCACTCTTGCACTGGTGGGTCTGGTGCACATGGTGCACGTCTGACCTCTGAGACCAGATTTGTAGAATTAGGAGTTGAAACTTCCTTAAGAGGGAGGTTCTGCCCTTCTTCTAATTGTGGGATTTTGCATCCAGGATGTTGCCAGACCTGTCCTGTAATCATAAAGGAGATCAGTAACTCAGGCATTGGTACTGCCATGTGAGGATGACACCAGCATCCCACATCACCTACGGGATCCACTGTCCCTTCCCAGCCCCTCTGTGGAGGAATGTCAGCATGTCTTACTTGTGGGTAAACAGCTCTCTGGTTCTCAAACTAATCCCAATAATATAATGAGCATTTCTAGCTCATCCTCGGTTTTCCCCCTGAAACAGTCCCAGTCTTGGAACTGTTTTCACTCATCAATATTTGCTTGTAAAGCAAACACAGTCCGGATTATGCCATGGTTTCTGAATGGAAAATCATAGCAAAACAGAGGATTCTTTTCTTACTAATCATGGGTTTTGAGAGTTACACAGAAAATGAGGACAAAAACAGAGAAAAATTACCACAGGCTTGGTGGGATGATGGGTTTTTCATGTTCCCTTTTAAAAATGGGAAATAGTTTTCTTCAGTGAGACAATTTAAGGTGTCTTGTAATTAAATTGTGAATGTATTAAAATAATCCCCATTATATAATTTCTGAATTCAGTCTAAAGTATTTATAAACATAGACGGACAGAAAACATTAATGTCACAAAAATAAGTAAAATCTCAAACTAATTGTCTTTTTCTGAGCATATTTCTGGTCTTCATCAGTAATATGTAATGATCTGAAGGACAGATTTTTTTTACATTGTTTCTAAGACCTTAGAATATGAAAATATATATATATATAAAGAATACATCAATAATATATCAAGAAATATATGCATACAAAGGATACTTTATTTTTTGAATGGCTGCTGTATGAGTATTTCAGTTTTGGACAATATGAGTGGGGACAGTTTTGATTTAATTTAATTTCTGTTTTCAAAAATGAGCCAGTAAGCACATGAAAATATTATTTCATTATAGTTTTTGAAGTAGAAAAATGTTCGATGTAGTTGTTCTTTATTCTTGAACTCATCTTCCAAATATTTCTTACTTTTTACTCTCTCACAGCAAATTGGGGGCCTGATTGTCTAATTGGAAAAATTAGATGGTCTAGTTCCTTCCATCCAGTCCTTCAGAGGTTAATACACAGAAAACAGACCCACCATTTAGTCAAGATTTCTAAAAGCTTTTTTTAAAATAAAATAAAAAATTAATTTTACTAATCCAGAGTCCAGGGGACAGGCCAAGAGTGGCAGTGTGATCGAGAGAGAGGATGAAGCTCTTGCTGCTGGATGTGAGGAAAAATTCTAGACTCGGTGGAAATAATGTCCTCCAACCTTCACCTCAGCAGGAGTCCCATACTAAATTTTCGCTTTCTGAACCTGGATGATCAGTGCTGCACCATGGTCAAAGTGGCCAGAAGAGCCAAACTCCTTTGATTATCTCTGGCAGTGGTTGACTTAGCTGGCTTTGCCTATAGGACAAAACTGTACTCACAATGAAGGATAAATACGAAATATGATTTAAATTTTAAAATAAGATTACTTTTCTTTCTTTCTTTCTTGCAAAGGTTTTCTTTGGGAAAAATGTAAAAAAAAAATATTTTTTTTTTAAAAAAAATTAAGAAAAGAAAAGAAGAAGAAGATAAATGATACCATCTCTCTTATTTTTCCAGCATCAGCCTCAAGCCATTATAATTGCTGGAGTGAAGGTAAACAGCAAGCCAAACCATGCCAGCATTTGGCTCCCTGTTCTGCTGACTGATGTATTGTTATTTGAAGTGCTGCATACCTCATTATCTGCAGTTAATAAAGTAGTATTGTGGGCAGATCTGCAGTGCTCTCAGATCTATGGAGCAGGTTAAAAAGTGGACTAGCACTTAAAGGTTGTGAAGCAGAGAAAATGATCTGCAAAATTCATAGTGAATAACAATGCATGTCTTCCATCATTGTGTTGCCCCCTGTTTTCTGCTTTTAACCACAGCCAAAGCAGCCCGTTTTCCTTATTTTTTTTCTGTATACATATTCACCTTGTCATATTTTTTTCATCTAGTTGTGGGATTGTATTCAAATATTCACACTGGAACCGCAAGGCTAAAGTATAATTTTCGTTTTCTAGGTGAAAATGTCTTTGCAATAAACAGGGAAAGTAAGATTCGCACCTAACTTCAAAGAAGGAGTAAAATGGTTTTTATCAAACTGGAATTTGATAAGAAGTATGCTACAGGACACGGCCTTTCTTTAGTTGTTAGAGAAATCAAAACTTTAATGATTTTCACACAAGATTTCAAGTAAAGGGATTTCATGAAAAGGCTGCAGTATGAATTTCAGAGCTTTCCACATCTTAAAAAGAGATGGTGTAAAAGAGAAAAACAAACAAATAAGCCCAAGATAACTCTAGGTCACAGGATCCCATGTCTGCTGCTGCTGTGGCCAACAACAATTATCAGAAGACCAATAGCATGGTCGAGTGTGCTGGAAGATGCTGTATTTCCCTCCTTGGCCACTTCACTTCTAAACTTTCTGTCTGTTGGTTCTCTTACACCTTCTGCACTCACAGAGGTGCAGTGGGACTGGGACAATCCTGCAGCAGATGTCAGGAGCACTGAGATGCTCCCAAGCTCTGTCCCCAGGCAGCACAGCGACCACCCCCAGGCTTTGACATCCTCTCCCCCAGGCTCAGCAGTGCTCATTAGCACAGCAGACGAGGGGAGCTTTGTGTCCAGTTTTACTCCAGCCCCTTTGAGGGGGACATTTGCCCATCCCACACATCCTTGCACACTCACTGAATAGTAAACTCCAGCAAGTTCAATTTCAGACTTTGGACCACCAAAACATGTCTAAAGGAGACAAGTTCATAGATGTGACAAGCAATCCAAGCAATGGTTTGTAGCTCACCAAAAATGTTTTAGTATCCAGGTCATAAGGTTTGAAGCCACCAGCTGGATAGAGAAGCTTTAAATGCATAAAAGGGACACTACAAGAAAAGAGGAGGATTTGTGAAACAAATACATTAAAATGCTCTCAGCCATTTCTTTACTTACAGAATATGAGCTTTAGCTAGCTATCTGGTTTGTCCTACAGGCCTCCTTTATGGAGAAAAAAATGGGCAAGGCATAGGCAATCAATTAAACAGAACTAAATTAAAGTTGTTGACAAAAAAATCATAATGTGCATTTGATTATTCAGCTTCGATGAAACAAATATTTCAGACAGCATTCAAGCTTCCATTGTTTTTATGGCCAGTATGTTTGCTGCCATGAACTCAATCACAGCACAATAGGAGGTGAGACTAAATGGTTTGACACATAACAAGTAATCCTGATAAAAGAATTGACACTCTATGCAGTGCAGAGGCTGTTACATTTTTAAATGCAAAGTTAATTTCGAGATTGATTGAAGTCTTCTGCCTTTCTTCTAGCAAAGGAATTAGCGTATTATTGTGGGCCTTCTGCAGCTCTTTGTCTAGTGTGTGGCATCTGCAGTGAGTTCAGCAGTGTTTAAAAATGCATTTGGATTTGAGCTTCAGAATAACCTTTGTGAGTACTTTTCCCCCTTGAAACTTCACAATGAATTCCATATGGGAGAAGGAGGAGGAAAAGGAGGAGGAGCTGGCATTAGAGCTTCACAGGATACTGAAGGATTCTGTTTACCCGAGCCCAGGTAAATTGCTGGAGATTTAGCACACAGCTCATGCCATTTGTCTGAGCATGACCTTGAGAGGACACTTTTTTCTGGTTTGAGGGGGGTAATTTTGTTTCATGCACTTGTCAATCTTGCAGCTATTTCTCCAAAAGCAAGCAAGCGTGCTGAAGGAAATCCTGACAGTGCTGAGAGGTGGCCCCTCCAAAGTGTAAGGGTTGATTATTAATTAAGCTGAGACTACATCCAAAGCTTCAATGCTACAGTACAAAGTTATTTCCGTTGGGTTTTTTGGGGGGTTGTGTGTGCTGGGCTAGCACAGATCTTGCACACAGGATTATTTGCAAACAAAAGCAATCATCTGGATGTAACACTCCACACTGTTTGCAAGTCCCCTTGCTAAAGGCAGTGATGAGTCCTTGCTTGCTGGAGGGCTCTGCTGGAACAGATCTGTACTAATCAGGACGATTTTTTTGGCTCTTGGGTAATTCCTATGGTCTTAACTAAATCAGACTTTAGGGCACTTCTAATTGCTTCCCTAGCACTGGTTTACAGCTGCAAATGGAAACGGTCTGCTCTAATTCCTCTGTGGAATATCCAGAGGTTGTGAAGTGGTTGTGTGTGAGAGGGAGGTGGCACTGTCTGGGTGGTTGGTGCTGGCAGGAGATCAGCTGGAGTCTGCCGGGCACAGGAACGAGGGAAGTCCCCTTGTCCTCAGTGTGCAAATGCTCTTGTTCATTACCTTCACTCCAGCACTGTAATCAAAAATAAGAATAAAGAGACTGGCAATAAATAGTGCAATGTCTGAAATTGAGAGTTGCGACACACCCTAAATCTGCTAACCATTATTAATGAAAACTCAGATTAGCCAAAATCTGCTAACATTTATTCATGCTGGGAGAGCAATTTCTCTGCATCTCAATAGTTTTCCCAAATTGGATATATTTCCTTGTGCTTGTGTTGGATTATAACAGAGCTACATGCAGAATGAAGATCTCACCACTTCAATGATGTGACCAACAGAAGTTACTCTTTAAAATCTGTTTGAGTCCTGAGAAACAATCACTGAGAATTGAGCACCGGGAAGGCTCATGGCACATTAGGAAACCGGGAAGCCACCAGATTTTATTGCAAGGAGTGCTTCTGCTGGAAACTAAGATTTTTGTTGAAGTGATGCACAGTCAGGTGTTCTTCACATGACTTCTCGTTTGCCAGGAAGCCAGGACATGGATGTGGATATTTACTGTGGAACAAATGCATAGCAGCCTGCAGTGTTGGGAAGTGACCTGAGGGCTCAGCCAGGCACTCCTGGATATTTTACCCAAACTAAATGATAATAAAAAATAAAATAAATGCAGTTATAAACCAGTCCAAATTTTACTTTCCAAGCTTAGTAAAAATATGTAGAATTAATGCTTAGGTTTATGCACCACATGTCGTACATGTCACAGGACTAGTCAAATAATTTCCTTTTAAATTGCTTTAAAGAATGTTTTTAAAAGTTTTCTAATGGAAGACAATTTCAAATAGTTATTTGAATTCACGCTTTTTTAAAAAAATAACCTATGGAATTTTGAGAGGCACATTTGGCTATGTTTTCATAATTGCATTAATATTTTCTCTGAAATTTTAAAATAAGTCTAATCTGGAACTTAAAAATTGCCAAAACAGCAATGAATTATTGTACCTTATTTAAATGAAGTGTTTACTGTGATTCAAATAATTCATTAGAATTTGCTGTAGGGCAAAATGCAGATTATTGTGTTTGAGTTAATGAATAAAATCTGGTTTTTGAAACCCCTTAATTTTTCACCAGGCAAAAAAAAACTGCTTCCAGCTCAGTTCTGCTGATTTGTGTGTCATGTAGTGAAGAATCGAGTACTGAAAAGAGTTAAAGCAATTTAGGGCTCTATTTTCTTTCTCACTAATGGCATCTTCACTGCAAATCAAGCCTGAACACCATGTGAGTCACCGTACTCCTAAATTTTCTTTAGAAATTCAGTAATGCTGAAGTGAAACCTGTAACTTTCTAACAACTTTAATGGGAGTAGTATTTCACCCCAACTAACCAGGCCAGTGAAGCATCGTTGTAATCACTATTTTATGCATAGTTCAGAGTAGTAATCTCAATTCCATATAGATAACTCTTTTGTATTCATAAGGACAGCTCTAAGTCTTCAGAAACTGGTAATCTGTATTTACTAGTTTGAACCTGTTTTAATTCTATCTTTTGCTTTTGAATTACATTTATACAATTATCTCTCCCCATAAAATCTCCTTTCTATGTTCATTGAACATTGAACAGCAATATGTTTTCATTTCAAAAGTTTTAGCATTTTGGGTTAAAATAGACTCATTAATTACTCTTTTTCCCCAAATTAATTTAATTTACCTACGTCAATATAGGCCTATTTCTTTATTTTAAAATTTGGATTTAATTCTAGGGACTAAATAAAACCAAAATATTCAAGCCATTTAATGCATAGGGAGAAATGGCAGCTCTGTCTACCACTGCAGTTGCCTAAAATGACCGGATTGGAAGGGACCTCGAAAGATCACCTGGTCTATCCTTCCATGGGAAAGGGAACCCACATGAGATTCTCTGCCCCCCTGTCCAACCAAATATTGAAAATCTCCAGCCATGAGGACTCCACCATGTCTCTGGGGACTTTGTTCCAGTTATTGATTGTTCTTACTGTAAGCAATTTCTTTCTTATATTGACATGAAATCTTTCCCCCTGGAACTTGTACCCACTGCCATTTGTCTTCTCCATGTGGCCCCTTGTGAAGAGAAAGACTCTATCCTCTTTCCTTCTGTCCCCTAAGTGTTGGGACACTGTGACAAGATGCTCCCTGAGCCTTCTCTTCTCCAGGGACAAAAGAACCATCTCCTTAAATTTTTCCACGTAGGGCAGGTTCTCCAGCCCTTTGATCACCTCTGTGGCCCTCCTTTAGGCTGCCTCAAGTCTATCTGTGTCTTTCTTGAACTGGGGTGACGAGACCTGGGCTGTGCTCCACGTGCAGCCTGTCAAGGCTGAGCAGAGTGGGATGATCTCAGCTCTTGTGTCAGCGTTGCCCTGTGGATGCAGCTCAGGATCTGCTTTGCCTTTGTTGCTGCAGAGGTGCCCTGCTGACTCCTGGCTGGGGTGTCCCCCACCAGGATCTCCAGCCCCCTTCAGCAAGGCTGCTCCCCAGCCCAGAACCTGGAGTGTGCTGGGCTCATTGGTTGTCACCCAGGTGCACTTGCCATTGTTACTCTCCATCTTGTTCTCCCTCGCCCGCTCTCCCAGCAGTCAGGGCTGGCTGTAAGGTGGATCACCCTTCTGCCATGTCCATCTCACCACATGGGCTTGTGTCACCAGAAAAATTGTGCTTTCAATCCCATCAGCCAGTTTACTTAGGGAGATGTTGAACAGCATGGGGCCCGGTATCAGTCCCAGGAGACCCCTTTTGGAACCAGCAGATACTTTCCAAGAATGCAATTACCTGGCTGGGTTACACAAGAGTTACCACAGCTGAGCAAACCAAAAGGATGCTCAGTTGCTTCACAGCAGTCTTTTCCTCAAGTATTTTGACTTCATGGGTAATGCATGTTACCTTCTCTCACTTTATCCCCAAGGCTTAGTGCAAAAACTACACAGTGAAGATAAAATATTCAGCAGTTGCTCATTCAGAGAGCACCAGCTGAGGACTTAGTGAAAAAGGGGTCTGTGATCATGTAATTAATGACAGGAGCAAAATACATATTTATGAGCTAGATGGATTTTGGTGTTTCCTAATTTTTGAGCACTTGTCACTGTAATCTTAATATTTAAAACATTTCTTCTGCATGTGTAGCATGTTGGTCAGTGTGGGCAACAGAAGGCATGACTGGCTCCCAAACCTGCTGCTCCTAAGAGCCTGCCTGGCTTTTAGGCACCAACTAATAAACAAAACTGCCTTTTTATCTCTCCAACAGAAGAGTCAGTCCATGAGTTCTATCCTTCCTGAAAGAAGGCAGAGGGAAGAGTTTTATGGATTTTTTTTTTACCCCGTGATCCAACTCGGGAAGAATTTTTTCTCTTCCCACTCTCATGCAAGTTATCTTACAGATGTAGGTTATGTTAAGGATTCAGAAATCTGAATTGAAAGGGACTACCTAAAGCATTTAAAAATGAAATTTGAGGTGGCTGTCACCAGATTTATTTTAATTAATAAACTGAATGGCTTTAAATATCCAATATCACCTCAGATCTTAATTACTCCAGCTCCCTTTACTTAGGCTTGCACATTCTCTGCACAGTGGTTATTTCAGCTGTAGTAGAGTACTAAAAACAGAAAAATATGTAAATAAAATTCCTGCACCTAAATAAAATTCTGTCCTTCAGAAACTGGCTGTGCAGCCTGTAATTCCTAGGGCAAAGGTTTGATGTCTGATGCTTCAAGTGAAGTTTCAAACTGAAACAAACCCTGGCTCCTGTGGAGAAGAAAATGTGTGGAGGAAGTTTGTCTTTTTTAATCAGAGCCCTTAAGAAAAAGTATTAGATCTAAAATATAAAGTTGTTTTTTCAGAACAGGCCCCTATAAAAAATCAAGACAGAGAATTTTTTCTGCATTTTAAAATAAGATTTACATTGAAAAATAAGATTTTCAAGGTCTCTCTCTCAATGCTACCATCCTGGACAGAGCAGTAAAGAGATTAACTGTTTAACTGAAGATAAGAGAAATGCAGAATCACAATACATACCCACATAACTGTTTTTAAAGTATTCTTATAAAAATATTTTGTTTATAAATAATTTTATTACATTTTCACTTAGGAACAGTTGTTATGGCACTTTCAGTATCTCCATTCCTCTGTAGAACTCCAGAAAAGAGTTTAATGAAAAATTGGCAATAGTTGCTGGAGTTGGGCCTCCAAACAGAGCTCCCAAAATCAAGTTCCTATTACATCATTGGTTTATTGTGTTAAAATAAACATTGCAAGGGCTTTATCAGAGGATGAGATGTTTTTAAGGAAGGACAATTTAAAGGTAAAATCTTATAAAATATATTAGAACTTTCCCACATGTACATGTGTTTGTGAGTGTGTAGACATGAGTTTTAATATATATATAAAGCCTTCTGGGAAGATACCATCTCATTAACACTCTTAAATCCTAAAGAGCTAAACACATGCCCGTGTTGCAAATTTATCTAAAGGAGAAAATTTCTATTATTGTGTCTACCTCCACCAAAAGAAGGATTGAGGTCAGAGGCAGTAGCCAGTTACAGTGATCTTTTCCATCAGATCCACTAAGTGTCAGGTATGGTTGTGCCTAAGACAATATTATACATTTCTAAAAGTTTTCATCACATATGACATTGTGTAGAAACATAGGGGGGGAGAGGGTGGGGGAAAGAAAAAATAATTATTACCTGTGTATGAATGTTTGGTATCAATCTCTGAGCTTCCTTGAACTCATGGCTGCTGAAAGTTAGTAATTTTGTCAGCAGTTTCATTATTTTATGCCTAAAGGTAGGCAATTATATTTTGTATTTGAGTTTCAAACACCCTCTGAAAATCGGGTGATTTATTTAAGTGCTTTGCTGTGAACTTAGCCCAGTTCTGTTACTCAGCCTGGCATATGCTGGCTACTATTCTTCAGAAGTTTGTCTCAGAATTAATAGGCATATGCAAAGAGGCGTATTTTGATCTGTTCAGTTTTTGTGTTCCTGCATCTTTTGATAGGTACTCAGACATCACATACAACCTTTTGTCCATCTCCTTCTCCACAGGACTATGTTTAGAAATGGTTTCACCTTTAATATGGCCCTGCTTTCCTATTTTAGAGAACAGAAATGACTTATCAGCCTGGTAGCAGATCCCTATTTTGTCTGCCTCCCATAATCCATCAGGAGAGGGTTAAGAAAAGGACCAGTTATCTCATGGCAGTCAAATTCTTTGTACATCATTGAGTTTTACATTGAACATCTCTGTGTGCTGTCAGCTGCAGAGAAAGAAGATTACGCTGTGTGTCTGCTACATGAATACCCTGTAAATACTGCTTTGGTGCAAAAGGCAGATTTCTAATCAGCTCTGAAGTAAACAGAAAGTGCTGGTCATTTTAGCATTCAAATAGCCAAATTTGGTTGCTTTAATGCACAACAGCAATTTACCTCATGTATTAACAGAAAGCTAACAGCACAACAGCCTAAATATCCAAAGGAGTAAAACAAACCCCACAAATGAGAGAGGTTCTGAAAATCTTTAGAGCAGTCCTTCATAGTGGGCTGCTCACCAGCATTTACAGCACAAACAAATCTTTTTTGAACCTTTAAACAGTTTTGAATCACTGACCCTCAAGTTGGGGATGCAAAGAGTTCCCATTCTTGAATGGATGTTGTCACCTAAAGCATGTCAATATACAGGAATACATGAGGCTCCAGTACATTCCAGAGGAGAAAAAAAATCTGAATTATAGTGGTGGAGGTTTCTTGTAGGATGCACTTACATCTTTTGAGAAATGACAGGCATCTTTATGAAGTGATGCAACACTCACAGAGTCACAGCAAATGTGCAGATTGCTCATTCTGCTGCTGGTGGGGATTTTAATAGTATAGCCTGCATGGGGCTTTGTTTTCACAGCCAGACAGAGGAACAAATTCAAACTTCATAATTAGGGCATAACCCAAATCCCAGGCTCTTAAAAACCTCTATTTAACGCTGCTGTTTGTTATGTTTCCCCAAGGACTCAATACTGATCAATAGCTGGAATTTGAATGCTGGCCACAGGGGGCTTTTGCAAATAATGGTCCTTGTAAAGTGCGTAGTGCAGCAAACAACCTTAGGACCAAAGATCTTCACTTAAGAGATTCCTACATTTAGAATGTGCCCCTTTCTTGTGGCACTTGTAAGTATTATGATTTAAAAATTGGTTTAGACCCTTTGTAAGACACTGGACTGTTTTAAATGTCAGAGAGAAAAATATCAACTTCTTTACAGAGTGATCAGGTTTGGTAAGTGAAATGATACAGCAGACAGCCATCATGATGGGTTGATGCCATCTCAGTTTAATTCAAAGAAAATTCTGTGCATCAGTAGTTATTGTTTGACAGTTTTTTTTATTTCTTCTGTTTTCATTGCAGTGCAGGGAGAGTCCAAATTTTTAAGATATATTTGTTGCCCTCCATTTCTTGTGCAACACTGGAAGCATCACAAGGGTCTGCTTACAAATGGGAATGCTTTCCTAGCTAATGAGTGCAATGCTCTCTTTAGGAGCGCAGGATTTCATTCACTTCCCAGCTCTATTACTGGCCTGCTTGTGACTATATGACAAGGATGCAGCTGCATGTGGCTGCATCCTTGGTGAAAACAAGTCTAGGTCAGTGTCACCAAATTAAATGGGTGAAAAATGCAGCTTAGTTATTGTGGTTTAAATTCTGATCCGCATTCTCTAAAGAAGGAAAATTGCAAGTACTAGTGACTCTGAAGAAAAATTATATTTTTCTTAGGTATGCAGTTTCTCCTGCTGTTGCCAATTAGAATTCTACATGTACTTTCAAAATTGTACTTCAAGTCTTGGGCATAGCATTTTATTCCAGCTTAGCCTATAAGGGAAAAAAATGGCTTTGAACTCTTAACCAGGACATTTTAAGAGGGAAAGGAGGAAAAAATTCTTTCATTCTTGATATCTGGCATCTTTTTTTTTTTGTCTGAGCTTTGAATTAACTGTTGTTGGGTTGGGGTTTTTTATTCCTCTTTTAATGAAAGTGTTGTGGGGTGAAAAAAGGGAGTCCTTTCTAGTACATGACATAAAAGAAATGATAAGTGCAACAGAATATAGCTGGAAGAAATGAAAACTCTTTTGGTCTTAGATTTCTCTGGCTTCAGCTTTACATCAGGGTAAGTCTCTAGCAATGGCAGTCGCATTAGAATTTGCTTTCCCTAAATCCATTTGTGAAAACACTTGTTTCTTCAACTGGTACAGAATTCAACTATCCGATTTTTTTTGTTTTTCACCTATTATATTTTTTCTTCTATATTTTGGAGACTGAAGTCTTAGATTTGCCAGTCAAGCCTTCTCTCAGACAAAGATGAACACTGACTGGATCCAACAAAGATCAGGGGTTTCATGTGAAAATAATTTACAATTTGCACACATTTACAATTTTTTTTTTTTTTATTTTCAGGTTAATAAAGAAACATAGCTTTTAAATAATAGTAGCCTTTGATCATGGGAGTGATTGCAGTGTATGCTGGCTCCAGACTTGGAGTCAACTGCAGGTCTGGAGCCTTGTCCTGTATTTTCAAAACAGTAAGCATCCCATTTTCCATAGTGGCATATAGGAACATTGTCTCCTCAGCTTTGGTCTGTTCAACCCCAGATAAGCAAGTCATTCCAACTTAAACTAATAAGAACTTGAATTGTTGCCAAAAGATGTGTTAAAAGTACAATAGCAAGTCTAAAAATCAAAATACATCATTCATTCCCTCTGGAATGGATTCCTGTTGCTCAAAGGCTTCATTTCAATCCCAAAGCAAATATGAGCAACTTTGAATAGCTGTGTACCATCTTTTGAAGTTATTTTTATTTTAAAAAAGGAAGGAAACTTTTCTTACTATGCTGTATCCTCAAATCTTATTAATCAATAAAGCCTTAAAGTGGCAAGTCAGTCACATCCTCCCACTAGGGTAAATGATGGTTTAAACCCTTTCTAAAAATTGCTTCCTTTCTTCCTCTCTTCTCCATCATAACATTTGTTTTGTTACAGGCTGCAAATGTGCTTTTCTGGCTGCACTTTGTCACCCACAGATTCCACTGCACAGTGGGTGGAGAGCTGGGGATTTGTGTTCTGTTTTCATGCAGAGCTGTGCATTAAAAAATGTGCTGCTGCTGTTGTATTGTGAGCGGAACATCTTACCCAAACAGATAAATGAAAGTCTTTCCAATCTAAATAAAATGAAATGAACCAACTTGATTACTTTCTATTCAGAAAATAAGAATACAAAGGGGGGAAAAAAGAGAAGAAAAAAAAAAGTCAAAAAGCTTAAATCTCTAGTGATACCTATGCATATATATTTGGTTATGGTTCCATTTATCATAAACTAAAGTCTTGTACTTTAATGAGGAGACAAGAGGCATCAATTGTGCCCCTTGTTATTAGTTCAAGTTTTCATTATGAGTAATTCTGACCTGTATAATGAAATCAGATTATCTGTGAAAAATGAAGCAGTGCTGTACTGAAATGCAGTGTGAAGGTCAAATGTGGATTTGTAGCTGTGGGAGACAACTGTAGCTGTGAGACACAACTCCTTTTTTAAATGGACAGAGCAAAACATTTCTGATTCTGAAATACAATTCAAGAGGGAGATAAAAGGAACAAGGAAAGAGAGGTATGGCTTGAACACCCAAAAAGAGAAGGATCCGAAAAATGCCATTTCTTAGGACAACCTATGACACAGAACTTTATTCCAGTCACTAACTCTTCTTCTGTTTTGTTTTGTGTACACAGGGAATTACAATACTCATCAAGGGTCTGGGTCAGGCCCCTAGTGTTGGTAATGAAAACACATCCACTGCCTGTAGTGGTAGCTCATCATTCAGGGCTTCCAGAGGTTCATGCTTATTTATAAGTAGATTATTCCTGGATTCATTTGTATTATTTAGAGGTGAAAATGTCCAACTGATGCTTAGAAAATGAAATTATGTGACAATATTTGCTCTGCATTTAAATGTTTAAATTCTGTGTGGCACACTTTAAGTGAAATGCAGACATTCTGAGAGTGATTATGGCATTAATCAAACACCCTCCATATGATTGGTATGGATTTAATAAATTTCAAACAAAGTTTAACAGTTTTCTTTTTCTTTCTTTTCCAAAATTTTTATTTTGCAAAAGAGCAAGAAACATTGAAAAAAAACCCTGATTTTAATATTGTTGAGTATAATTGAAAAGAACAAAGTCAATAAAGAACAAAATGTATTTCTAAATAACTATTTAACGAGGAAAATGTTTAAAATATGCAAGTGTTTGCAAGAATCATCTAGCTTGCTGTAGCAAATAGTCACCCTCTGGGAAATTGATGCTTCTATTCAAAAAAACCCCACATTCTAAATGCACTCAACAAAGACTGCAGGTCTGTTCACATTTAGAGAAAAGAACTACATAGTTCAGAAATTATTCCAAAAGGATGGAACAAGCAAGACTTCAAATGCAAACTCTGGTTCTGGGAACATGTGTCCTGCAGGCCACGAGGAACACAGTCTCAGACACAAATCTAGGTCCTGGATTGTCCTTTGTAGACTCAGGAGAGGTCAATTCCCACTTTGATATTTGAAAGAGCAAAATAACTCATATCCCTCTGCTGGCCAGGGCTTTGCTTCAATTCACCTGCTCTACCCCCAGCTGTCTTCACTTTGGAAAGGTTTGTAGGGCTGCTTCCCTTCTTCCAAGTGTGACTCGTTACAAGTTTATACTGGGATACCCCAGTGCCAGTGGGAGAGTAAATCCCACAAAAGATGGAAGTTTCAGCTGTTCTCCATCAAAGTTGGAAAAATATGACTCTTGGAAGGGGGTGTAAATTCTGGTAAGTTATCAACGACTGAAGTGTTTTATTTTTGCTGGTGTTGATGTCTCAATTTATTTCATATTTTCAACAGACTATCTTAACTGCTTCCCTTGCACTCTAGCAAACTCATCTCTTTTCATTTATTAGTGGTTTATTATGTTTTGCAGAAATAGGTATGAGAGTACAAGATGATTTCCTATTTAGTGATGTGTGTTGTTAAACCAATGCTGACTTTCAGTGAGGAATTATTTTTTGTCTCTCTAGTTGGAATATTAGTTTAAGTTGTGAGGGACTTTAACATCTTTTAAATGACATGAGTTTTATTATGCAGATAAGCAGAATAGAGCCTAAGAATGCTTTCACACAATCCCACACAATTTCATGTGTTAATATGAGAAACTTGTAAATTGTCAGCATGAACAAAATAATTTGATGAGCTGCCTCTTTAGGACAGTTATGCATTACTGAGATAATAATTTTTTGGTCTATGAATATGATTCTATGTAAAGAAATATCTATGTCACTAGATATCATTGCAGCAGTGACATCTCTTTATTGAAATTCTTGGTTTAAAAAGGTGTTTTTAATCTGAAAGAAGATCAAAATTAAAAAAAAAAAGTAGGGAAATGATTGCTACTCTTGAACATGTTTCTGACCCCAGAGTAAATCAAAATGCAGTTTACTAGGGAAAGATGGATATCATAGATTTGAGGGTGTTGGAAGCTTTGCCAAATTTTTTGTAAAAGTATAGGGAGTCATAAAGTTTCAGGAAACAGTGGGAGAAGAGGATTGTAGGCTACTCCATTCCACACCGCTTACACCTCTTCATGGATGAACACTGGTTTCCAACAAAGACTTTGCTTATGCAAAATCTTGCCTTTCCCTGATCTGAGCTTGTCAGTTTGGTCTGAAATGGAAGACTCTTTATCTGATGACTTGTATATCATAATGTCTGAGGCAGCTGTAGGCTTCAGTTAGCTGCCACTTATCCAAGTTTACCTAAAACTGAATAGCAACTCCTCTAGCAACTAATCCTTTATTATGTTACCTCTAAATGAAACACTGCTGAAGAAAGGATCTGGGATTTGTCTCACTCTGGCAGTTATAATTTAGCCGGTTTATTTGTTTGCAAGCTATCTGTGTTATGTTGTATGCTTTGCTAAAACAATGAATGACAAGATGGAGGTCCTCATCTTGGCTCCAAACTCTCAGAAAGGCCCTTTCCACTGGCAGAAATCAGGACACCAGGTCTCAGGTGCCAGGGACTGCAGGTGAAGCAGGGGTCAGGGGCTGCAAACAGAGGTCTACTGCAAGGTTAGAGAAGGAGAGATGCTTTGGAAGAGGAGGAAACCTGCCTGCTTCAAGGACACTGAGCCTATAGAGATTTGCCCATGTGTCCAGAGCTGGGTTGACCCAGTAAGGCCCTGAAATTAACCCTTTCCAAAAAATATTTGTCTCACCATTGCTGCTGAGTTTTCACAGCATGATGAGTAGTTACTGCATTGGGGGTTAGTATTTTGTGCTGTAACAGAAATCAGTCTTGAAGAATTGGAACATTTTGCTGTCTTTGCTCATTTTGGTGAACTGGTGGTCCCTTTCCTCACAAGACTCTGGTTGCCCTGGCATCCATCACATTCACCTTCAGGGTGAATTTTAAGTCTAAGCCACCTAGCTCAGAGGTGCAACCATCTGCCTTTCGCAGCGAGAGGTGATGAGCTACCTCTGGGCAGCTTCCTTCACATATTCACTTGTGGATTTGATTCTTGCTCCATGTCCCAGGTCAGCTGGATGGAGGCTCCAGCCCAAAAGGGCACAGGGATGTCCCAGAAGCCCAGGACTCCGTTGTAACAGCAGCAGATGCAGCAAGTTAGAGGCTGATGTTGTGTTTGAGAAGAAGGTGGTCTCCACTGGGGCTGACTCCAAACTTAACATCTCACAAGGCTTTCTCAAGTGTAATGAAATGCATTTCTGTTAGCACTCAGATTATTGATTTTACAAGAACTGACTGAGAACTCCATGAAAAGGGGTCCCTTTGTCCAGAAAGCAGCCCAGTGTCTCCATTTTATCAGTCCATACTCAACAGGGCAAGGCCTAGAGTTACCAAGTCTTGGCAGTGCTTGCAGAGTCTGATCCATATTGTCCCTGCCATAGAGCATTGACAGCCCTAAAAAGTAAAGTTCATATGGCCCACCTAATCGAGCCTTTTTGGGATTATGTAACTTCAGGTCCACAGCTCTGTGGAAGCTTCTAGGACTGAATATTGCATGAAGTATACTCCAGCATGAAGTGCTGGAATATAATAGTTTTTTGTGAAGTCCTAATCCAGTGCTTCTTGTACATTGACCATAACAGAGCAGTTTTGGGGAGGAAGAAGACTGTAGAGTGAAGGCTCGGTTTTACTGAATGCAGGGTCCTTATCTCACAGAATTCATCTATTTCCATAAGTCAGCAACCAGCAAAATGCTTCTCTGATTTTTTTATCAGGCATCAGTTGGTGTTTAAATGATTATAAGCATGTTATGAAAATTGATCTGTGCTCAACTTGCTTTATAGTTGGAACTAAATCAGTATTGATTTTATATTTTTGTATTAAATTATATATCACAGCTTTAAAGTGCCAAATGCATGAATAAATAGAAACCAATTTTAAAGCAGTTTGTTGCACATGTTCTTCCAGAAGGTGGCAGCTGGGGAGCTCATACTACTACATGGTACATTCAGACTTCTCCAGTCTGAATCCTTTGTGTAGGGGAAATAAGATTATGACAGAGCAGAAAGGGGACATTACACTACACCTCTACTCGCCACCACTCACATGCTTGAATTGGGAGTTGCATCAGAATCTTGTTCTGAACTCCAGTAATTGTATGATTTTTTTTTTGCACAAGAAAAAAAATCAGGATATTTGAGATGTCTATTTATATTTATTTCCTGTGCATACATATATATATATATATATATATATATATATATACACACACACACATAAATACAAATGAAAAAAGCAAAAAGTCTACAGAGGGAAGAGATGGGAAACCAAGACAAGGCAGGGTGGGGTAGCTCTAAGTGGCTGATATCCAAAGAGGAGGCTGATGTGGCGGTTAAATTTGGGTTGAAAGACTCCAGTGTAAGGCTACAGACCTTGTGCCACAGAGCAGAAATATGCCCAGTGATCAAAAATTATCAGAATAGACTGAGAAATAAATGACGGAAGAGAAAGAGACTGTGATGGTGATATAAGCAAATTCCTGCACAGTTGTTAAAATTAGGGGTTTTTAGACTGATTTTTGAAACTATAGGAGAGTTTGAAGTGATGACTTGGCATGTGTGAGAAGGTGGAACAGCTGAAAAGTTGGGGCTTGCTGAGGTCAGAAATAATTTTGCAACTGTTGAGACTACAGGCAACTTGTTGATAATATAGTGGGGTAGCCTGGCTTTTCCTTCTCCTGAGCATGCATTATTTTGAGTCAGCCATGAAACACTTACAGCTTGACAGGATGGCTGCTCTTTCCTGGAGCAACATCTCATCACATTTTCTCAAGAATGCCATTCAGAAAATTTGGAAAATACAATTTTTTTTGGGGGGGGGGGGGGGGGGGAGCGGGTGGAAGGGCGATATTTGACAAAAGGGGGGGTGTTCAATTTATAAATAAAGCCAAAAAGGTTGCTATTTCCAAAAGAATGAACTATATACTTAGGAATTTAGGTTAAATTTTCTCTCTTCTAGGTTAGTTTTCTTGAACACTTTTAACTACAAACAATTCAGAATATATGCCTGTTTCATAAGTAATGAAAGGTCTAGCTTTGCATCAAAAAGAGAAAAATTAATTTCAGTGGCCGTTTCCTGGCCCTGGTAGCTGAAAATATGAAATACCAAGTTTTGACAGAAATTTCTAGTTAACTAAAAATGTTGTAGATTTATGTGCACTGAAAATCAGAAAATAGTCTTGCTTGTGATGAGCAGCTTTGATGTTACTGGACTATTAAAGTCAGTTTTGAGAACAGACTTTGCAAACAAAACTTTATTAGCAGACCTGCCAAATCAGCAGCACTAGTTTCAAATTCTGGTTGCATTTGTGCTCCCTCTTTATTAAGAACAATTATAATTAACGGTTTCTGTGGGAGACTCTTCATTTTAGCTTTAAACCTTCACAGGAATCTCCAGAAGAGTGCAACTGATCTCAGTTCTATGAAATTTAATTGGCTTTAACACAGTTCCTGCTAATAAAATAGAAAAGTAATGTATCAGTAGGTGTCCTCCCTTGTTGCTTTCTCCTATTACAGCGATCCCACATTGGACTGTGAGAGCAATTTGATTCGCAAGTAAATCAGGAACACTTTCTTAAAGGGCGGTTTGTGAGGCACAGCAATGCTGCAGAAAGTAGCTTTGATTAGTGAGCAGTTGACATCCTTCCCTGAAATACCTCATATTAGAAAGAGCATTTTACAGGGTTTCAGGTGGAGAAATTAAAAGGCTATTGATCTCTTGTTCGTTAACGATCTTATTACACTTTTGCTACACTGGCTGCCTAATACCCTGTCAAAATTCACCCTCGGCTGCCTGTCATACAGCTGTATGCTTTCCAGCATCAGCCCTGTAGGGTAATATGACATTTTTTTACTTTCTGTCTTAAACTGTTGTGCAATCTTGTCCTGTGATATTTACGCTTATCTAGAAGCAGTTGCATATCGGCACTTAGTGAGAGATTCCCTAGACACACTTGAGTTGTACAAATGTTAAGGCCCCACACTTACAGTAAATATTCAAACACTCATACAGTATTAATAATACAAATTCATAATATTTATAATATATCCCAGGGGAGAGGAAGGGAGGTTTGCTTGAGTGTATTGCACATCATATCAGAAAGATTTGGAAACAACTGCTTTTTTCCCTAGCTCGTGGCAGCTGATGGCTGCTGCTGCTCTTGGAGACAGTGCTGTCTGACATCAGGTAATAGATGTGCTGCTGGAGAGCTACAGCATCCCTTGGGCCACAGGGAGCCTCGTGGCACAGCCATTCAGTGTGATCCAACACAAGCACAAGTCATTAACTCTGCAGGAATAGCAGCTGTAGGAAAGCCAGTACGCCCAGTGCCAAACCTGATGATGATTTGGCCACTGAAAATTCACTAGGAGAAAGCAGTGAGTGAGTCACACCTGTTGGAAAATACTGTGTCATTCTTATTTCCCCAAGATAAATTGCACATTGATAAATTACAAATCAGAAACATCAGTCACTTTTGAGAGAAAAATCTTGGTGACCAGATGCCATATTTTTATTCTGAGTTCTATTAGGTGACCCCAAACCTCAGCTCTGCTGCCTTCATATTTTAAAAATGATAAAGAAGGGGTATCCATGGAGAAGCCCCATCAAGCAGTTAGGTTTAGGGTTTATGGGAAAGATCCTAAATGGAGTTAGGGATTCAGTCTTTTGAAAATCCTATCTTAAGACTATGTGAGGTTTCAGCTTCCAAAGGACAATATGTTCATAAATATCCAGAGCATCTGCTACGTGACCCAGGAGAAGACAGTGGTTTGTATAAGCAGAAGTACAGTGCAAATTAATGTGTTTTACCATTTTAAAATACCTGTCCTTTTCAGTTTGTAGGAAGGGCTTTTGTTCATGATAGCAATATTAATTCCGCCTTTCTCTAACTTTTGACTAAAAAAAAAAACTGATCCAAAATGTTTTATTCAAAAAATACTTTAAAATAGAAGTGTTCTGCTAACTACAGTCAGGTTGGCTGCATGCTAGTTCTTAGCCTTGATGCAGGCTAAAACTCAAGGATGTCTTATTAAGCCCACCTGCAGGCAGTTTTGGATCTTTTAGCTTTTTTTTCTGTTGAGTAGCTCATCTTCCCTCTAATCTCCACATAATACACTAGTATGTGCTTTCTAAACAAATGGGCCTAGGTAATGGTTAGGAGGCAGCAGCTGAGGGGCTTTGTTTTGGTAGATTTTAACCAAAGATATATTTTATATCACACAGTCTGTGATATTTAATTACTTGGAATAATTGTAAACGATAGGACACCTATAAGTAGCTGTAGGTCCTGGGATATCAATGAAATGGTAACTTTAATAATATATCACTGTATATAAGCATCATTCATAATACCTTGTGACTGTGCTCACATGAGTTGCCCCCATGAGGTGCATTACAGAGATGCAATAGCTCACTCTTCTGTATTAAAGTTACATTTACATTTTGGTAGAGATTTAACATATATAAAATATATTTTCCATATAACTTGAGGATGTGTAACTATTTTTCAGCTTACTCTGAAACAGAGTAGATTGATTTAGGTGTTGCTGTTGAGGGGGTGTAGATTTATTTGGGAGTCACAAAATACAGCAGTTTTTCCAAAATATCAGTGAATGTACAGCTGCCATCTGAGCGGATTGAAGCTGACCAGAGGGGTTATGTTTGTTTGAGTTTGGTGCAAAGATCCTGCAAATTCCTGTTTGCCCACCCTCCTAAATGAGCATAAACACGTGGATGCTTATGAACTGTGTAATTTTTTTTTTAAAAGGGGATAAAGCATATAAACATGGTCTTTTTCCATTCTTGGAAGGGGTGAGGGCTGAACACTTATACAATCCATTCTTTAGAGGGACTTTGGATGGGGGAACTAAAGGGGGAAAAAAGTTTCCACTGGTGAAGAGTAGAATGCTGATGCTGCTTTTGCTGGTCCTACTCTATTGCAGAGTGTGTAAAGCTCCATTTCTGCTGTGTTTGAAGGACAGGTTTCAGAGAAAGGATGAGCATTCTATTTTCCCAGACCATTATGACACAGTGGTCCACAAGTGTGGAGGCTGGGAACCTCCCCTGGAAGTTCACTGCCCAAATCCCACAAGCAGGAGTGCAGCAGATCCTACTCCTGTAGGCAGAAACTTGACTGTTCTTTTTGACTGTGCTAGAAGGGGGTGGGAAATAGAGGGATGAGAGCATTAAAAATAAAAACCCAAACTGAACTGAAGGAAGGTGATGTTTGTAGCACCTGCTATATGCATATGTATGTGTGCCATCACATGTCACCAAATGATTATTTAAACAGAGAGTTGAAAGGGAAAAACCTGGACTTTATCATAGTGATGGTCCTGGAAATGCCTTTATATCTCTTCAGATTTATCACCAGAAAAGTCCCTTTGCTCTCATTTTGTGCTAGTCTTGGGGCTCAGCTCTTAATGCAGTCCTATAAAAACACAAACCTGTAATACATGCTTGATTTCAGCTGTAAAAAGGCTTTTGTTCCTACAGTGGCCTCCCTTTGCTGAAAGTCTGCTCTGCATGAGCTTTCTCAGTGTGTAATTACTTGAGGATCTATAGGTAAGACTTTTCAGTACTTAAATAACTGCTATATGAAAACTCCATGGTGAGGCCTTTCATAAATCAGAGGAGGCTTTGGTGCAATTGATTTGATGATGCAGTTCACTCTGGGGGCTGTGAATGGTGGAGTCTAATGAAGAATATTGAAAAAGTTACAGAACTTTCTCTTGCTCTGTGTGCTTTTTTGTTTGAGGTTGATGCTTGAATGATAGAAGTGGTCAAGTTATTAAACCCTACACCTTTCATTTTTATTTACAATACATATATCTTCATTTCAAAACACACATTTGTCCACATTTTTTCTTTTGGCAAAAATTATTATTTCTGACTAACCATTATAGGTTTCTCTGTAACTAATGTTTTTTCTTATGCACTTATTGCAAAAACATACGCAAAAATTCAGTGTAGATCTGTGCTGTACTGAGAGAGTTCATAAAAGAACATACTGCTTAGAGATCCTTTGGCTGCTGTTACTTACTTGTTTTCCTCTTCCCTCTCTTGCAGGGAGTTCTTGGGGCTTGCCTGAGTTTTGCATTGCACTGCAAGGGTAACATTTAAGCCAAGTCATGGATGCATTGCAGCAGAATGGCAAACAGCAAACAATTTTCTATATGGCATTTTAGCATGAAATTCTCTGAAGTCCTCTGTTTTTTCTCTGTTTAGAGAGAGAAAGCACAGTGTTATTCAAGATAGGGCCAGTTTTTCCACAATATATCAGTGAAGCCCTTTCTGTGAAGGACAGGGCTCAGCAAGCCTTCAAGGAGCAGAGATTTCCTTTAGCGAACATGTTTCTTTTTGATGTCTGTCAGTCTTTTTTGGAATTGTATGTCTGGATTTAAGTAAAATACATAGTAACGTTAGCTTGTATTTCTTCCTTTAGTCAAAAGACTCATATTTCTTTCAATCCTTCCTTTGTTGTTTTTTGTGAGGGTTGTTTTTCAGGATAGAAGAAAAGACTAAGGCAGTCTTTTTCTGATTTGGCTGAAGAAATCTTTAGATAGCAGTGTTAAGATTATGGCACAAAGGCAAATGCCATTGCACTCATGCTGCTTTTATACAGCAATCACGTTGTACCAGAAATAATAATCTCTTGGTAAGCTAATTTCAAAATGATGATAATGACATTGATCTCCTTTCTAAAGTGCTTAGAGATTTACTGATGAATGTCTCGATGCAAGAAATAGATATAAATTATCATCAAAAGCATTCGTGTACAGAAATTCCTAGGAAAATTATCAGAAAATTTAGGTTCCAAAGTTTAATACTGCTATGTAAATTCTGTCTTCTGCCATTACCATCAGTAAAGAGTGAAAATGAAGATGAAAAGATGCAAGGCCAGCAAAGTAACCCTATGTGTGAGCCCCCCCTGCTGCCTCTGGCTGCCATAACTTGGCAAGCCCCTTCCCATGATCACTTCAGAGCTCATTTAGGAGCTTCAAGGAGAAGCAAAGGGGACACCGTGGTTGGAATGAGGATCAAATTCATTCAAGAGAGAAGTCAAACTAGGAAAGGGTACTTTTTTTATTCCTTCAACCAAAACTCTAAAATATATTTCCAAGTAAGGAAGTATTTATTAAAACTTTATTAAAGCTAATAATATTGGGTTTTTTCAAAGACGTAACCATTATTTTCAGAACTTAATCAAATGTAAAATATTAAAATTTAAAATGATCCTTTGAATTTTCGAAATGTTGACAGAAAATTTTAATTTCTCTGTCTTTAAAAGTAACCTCTTTTTCTAGGACTTTTAAATGTTGTGTTTCTGATAGAAACGATTTGGAAAAGCAAGTGTAAGGATTTGTACTGCTGCAGCCTTGCAGCTTCTTTGTTCATTTTCACCTGCTCAGCAGGAGAGGAGAGTGGAGTGCGTGCTACAGCAGGAAGTGTAGCACATTATACCTTTTGTGCAAAAGTATCGATATTGAGGCAAGGCAGAGAAGGATCTGGTCCCCTGAAAAGAGACTGCACCAAAAGTTGTGCTCCTTCAAGTAGGAGATGGGTTGCTCATGAAAATTGTCTTTCAGACTAGATTTAAAATTTGGAAACGATGGCTAGAAATAGGACCATGACACATGCTGCAGTTCTTGGATGTGCTGTTTTATTACCAATGCCAGTATGAGCTAGAGTGCAAATGTAAATGCTCTGTTCTGGTAATTCTGAAGAATTAATATTTGTTTGTATTTTTGCTTTCCTGGTTTAGTTCCCAATATATGCTGGGGGAAAAAATAATTTCTCATAAAGGACACTGGGAAGAATCCCACATATAAATACATGTCTGTCTGCTCTAGCTTCTTATATCTGTCCTCTGATTTGGCATGAACGATCTCCTGTAGAAGGTCTAGAAAAGAACAAAAATACTTGGATGGACAGAGAATAATGGAAAAAACAGTGGAAGGAGAAAAATACAGAGCTAGCTTGCCCACTACTACAACTAATGAGCTGCAATGTTAACAGTGTAGAGATAATGATGGCTGATTTGGGGAGGAAGATGAAACTGGGATGAAGTTACAGAAGCTGAAGTAAAGAGCAGTGCTTAATGCCAGCAGCCTGAACATGCTGTCTTTTCTGGGAAACCTATTCTGAACTGCTGTGTCATTCCCTGAAAGCTGAGGACTTTACGTGGATTTTAGAGACTTTGGGATTCATTGAGAGAGCTGTGGGAGAACAAGGAAAAGCTTTTTCAGGGATTAGCTTTAAAATAATTTCAAAAAAATAAGTTATATAAGGTTATGTTCTCAGAGGGGCTATATAGAGATTAAAGGCAAAACATATGCTGTTACACTGTGAAAGTGATTACATTGTACCCACCTAAAATAACCCTGGAAATGCTGTTTTAGAGTAGACTTAGCATTTGCTTTTAAAAAAATTGTGTAGGTTTGCTCTAAATTGTTAAATAGTTGCTGTATACTAGCCTGAAAGCTGCTGAACTTCACCAGTGTATGAAGGTGTGGATGCTTATATAGCCTCCAAGATCAAAGGAACATTATGGGTTTTCTCTGAAAATCTTTGGTAATACTGTCAAGAGTTTTGTGGGCTTTGGTTTAGACTCAGCTGCTGTTTATAAACTGTCAAAAGAAAAAAATTATGGCCGGTGTGTGGCAAAATTTGGCATTCCTGTTTTTGGGAACCCCTTCATGGCTTCACTAACATGGCTACCGAGAATGAGGTCAAGGTTCTATAATCTTCTGATCTATGTGCTGAAAGCCTTGAAATTCTTATGCTGTGAAACATGTGGTAATATAGTGTCAAGCTGTTTTACATAAAATTTTTAGCAGTTTGGGAATCCATCACAACTGCTTAAGAAAACTCTTTGAAAGCTGCAGCTGACCTTGGATTTATAACTGTCATTTTTCTGACATACCCTTTCTTATTAAAGGTGTATATTCACTTTGCACTGTCTTCATCACAAATACAAGATGAGACTGATGAGACCCATCCATTAATTCCAACTTTCTTTCGTGACAAATCTTGCACATCTCCTGTCCTGTCTCTAGCCTGTGCTTTTCATATTAAGTAATAATCTGAACTTGCATAAAAGCAGTCAACTTTCAGAGATACAAGGGGAACTTCGTCTTTCCAGATAATAGAGTTTAACCTTTTGATTTCTAAATGTGATTCCTTTCAGGAGTGGAAAGTTGTGATATTTCTATTTGACACACAGGAAGTCATTGGAACTTGAACTCCTGAACTGGAAAGAACACAAACAAGGGGAACAATATAAAGACCATAAAAAAATAATACTGCAGCTAAAAAGGCAGGATATCATCCTTATTTTAGCCAAATCCTGAAATAAAAACCATAATTTATTGACATTCACACTTAATCACACTGCAAAATATGAAGGACACTTCTGGGGTACGTTTAGCAAAGGATTACAGTTACAGGTGCTCTGGTTTATTCAAGCTGCCATTTTTTCTTTCTGACCTGTCAGTAAACACTTTATTGCAAGAGCTGATGGAAAGTGACCATTGTGCTGTTAGAGAGCTGGACGTTCTAATAGTGGCACAACCCGATAGACTGCTGGGCAAATAAAATGCTGGGTTTAGGAATGTGTTCTTTGCCTTTCTCTTGGGTGAAATAAGGAAATCTTGGCTGAACTGAGCACAGAGAATGTGAATGTAGGGAAATTGCTTTTATGTCAGCTCAGTTCACCTATAGTTATTTTTCTGCAAAGAGTTAAACAAGGCCTTCAGAGGAGGGAAAGGGGAAATGGAAGAGGGGAAATCAAGTACGGCCTGGAAGAGGTCCCTGGTGATACCTGGGTGCTTTTAATCAGGGAAGGCTTCTAGCCTGGCTCTCTCCAGCCTGGCAAATCATAACCCTTCTGCCTTAATCTGTATCCACATAAAATCATGTAAATGTGTCTGGTGTGGCATGAGAGTGGGGGAACTGCCAGAAGCAGCCACTCCTTAGTGAAAGGGACCCCGAGAGTCTGTTGTAGATAGAGAATTGTATGAAAGGGCAGGCAAGGCTGAACATGCACAGACACCTGTATTGATTTACCCCCTTGGTGAGTAACTAGTGTTCTCAGAAATGTGGGGGGGTGGGTTTCATTCATCAGAGAAGTTTTTAAAATGTGTAGAGCTGATAGCTGCTGCTCTGACACCCAGACTAGCCATGAGTGATTAAGTGAGGACACTTAAGTTGCTATAGGCACTTGTGTTATATGTAATTTTAGGGAATCTCACTTAAAAATTTTTAATTTTTTATAAAAAGAGGGATATTGTCCTCCATCTGCCTCAACTGCCACCTAAGTAAAATAAAAAAAAATTTCTTCTGCAAGTTGTTTTTGCGCAATAAAGAGAAAAGAGAGAAAAAATATAAAGAAAAATATTATCTAAAGAGAATATATGTATATGTAAGTAGAAAATTATATCCACTAAGGATGTAATACCATAACACTAATCCTGTCATTGGACATTGGTGCAAAACCCAGAGCATGTGCCTGTTCAGAACCACAGGATAAAAATTGAAAAGTATTGTGAGGTTTTGTATTTATAGCATAGACCTAAGAGATTTTTTTTTTTTCCCCAGTTTGGGCTCTTTATCTCAGGGCTTTTGGCTTGGTGAGCCAGCCAAGCTCTGCCTGAGCTGAATGCTGGGTATTGCATGTGTGCATAAGCACGCAGCAAAAGCTTAGTTATTGTCTATATTATCTCTGTGCACTGGGCTGTGATTTTTCATTTCAGAGCTCTGTCACAAATTGGTGTGCTTGAACTGGTGACACAAAGGAAAGGATTTGGACATATATTGGCATGGGTTTCATTAGCCACTGCACTGCCCTGGCCTGAGCTGGTTTTACAGATAAATCCTGTATTCTTGCCCCAGAAGTAAGCAACAGAATAATTCTTTGGGGGTCTACTTTGTGTAATCCCCATATGGGAGCAGTCACATCTTATTTAATTTTACAACAGCCATTTTATTCTGCTAAATGCTTTCTTTTCTAGAGAGGTGTGAAGGGTGAAAATAGCTTTTCTTTGGTTTTTAACCTATGCTACATGTCTATGTCAACTTACAGAAACACCAAATACATTTGCAAGCCACAAACCATGCACTGGTTTATCTGCAACCTCTCTAGACATTCTTTTGGTGCCTTTCAGTTTCCATAATTTCAGTAAAAGAGAGGTTCCTCATGTCTTGTAAGATTTTTACAATAAATTCCAGGGATGAGCCACGTGAAAGGTCGATGTCATGAAAGGAGATTTGCCAGCATGGGGCAGGTCAGGCTAACTGAGCCTCCTGATAGAAGAAGAACAGAAAAGGCTTCATGACATTATTGTTCTGCTTGCCCGAATCTGAAGTGTTTTGGACGTTCATCGCATTTCATCCCTCAGCTATTTTTATTCTCTGGCCATTACAATTCTTTTTTAGCACAAAGGCCGTATTTACAGTGTTTATGCAGATATTAACACACTCCCAGAGACAGCACAAACTGGGAGCTCTGAGGCTGTGTTTCTGCGGACGTCGCTCTTGGCATCAAAGGCAGCATGAGCTGTTCCCGCTTTTTCCTCTTCAACTCCATCTGTTTATTCCATTTAGCTCCAACTGTTCACTCCAGGGTTGGCTCCTCAGTTGTGCCACTGCCACTTTTTGCAGGGCTATCGATGAACTGGTTGACCTCAGCTGTGTTAAAACCATACTCAGTCCTTTCTTATAGCTCTTTAACAGGATTAGTTGTAAGTTCAGTTTCTTGATGTAGTTCACCACAAGGTCACACAGACAAACATCTGCAGGGCTGAGGGATGAAGGCAGAGAGAGCCACATTGGCATGTTTTGCCTCCCAGAAATGTGTCCTGAAACTGTGACGTAAAACACAGTGACGTGTCAGAGCAAAGTTTGTCATTATGATCCTTATGCCCTAGACCTTTGCTTCCTTTATTAGGATGATTAGGAATAACTGTGGGACAAAACTGTACATTCTTAACACCTCAGAACTGCAGAGAAGGTGAATGGACATTTAAGGATGGAGCTTGCCTTATTGTTAGCTTTGGTTTTTAAACGATCTTCTACCCTTCTGTGCAATATATTCTAGTTCCTCTTTATTTATATCCAGTACTTTGTGAGACTGCCTTTGTCATCTGATTGTTATCCCTTTCCCAGCCAAGCAGGAACTAATTTTGGCTTTCTTTGCTGGCTCACCTTTTAACTTCTCTTGTTCCTGTGTTGTTTGCCTTTTTCGCACTGAATGCTGATGAGGTACTATTTGGTCTGTCTTCAGCAGTCATTTTCTGGGTAATTTCTTTAAGCAGCAAACACTAATTCCTCCCACTCTTTAAAGTGCCATATGGGATCAGATTACCAGATTAAACATGAATCCATTTTTGGATGGCATTTCTGTCCCATGGTAATTCTATTAAAATTATTGACTATCTGGCCAAAAGTACTGCTGTCTCAAGACTTACATGCAGCTATTTTTGGGCCAGAACAAGAAGGGCAAAGGGCCATTTTGAAATGTTGTTTCTAACATCTTTATCTCAAAGTTTGCACTTATGCAAACATTGCTAAGTGGATTCCATTTGTTCATGTTAACAGGAACTGCCATAAACACAAAAATATATTTTTAGCAGTCATCCTCCTATGAAGTATTTTCAATACCAGCTGACCCATAATTTCAAAAGATCTTGTGGGGGACCTCATCAAGAGAATGTGGCCCTAGAGATTATCACCATCATTGACATAGTAAAGTTGCACATATTTCAGGAGCAGACAATTGTTTACAGGCTGTATTTGATAGTCTTAAGAGAACTAAATATTTGTTAAAAGAACTGGTCTGAAGAACATGTTTAAAGGAATAGCACTCATCTCCTCCATGGCTATTTGCGATGTATTACTATATAGTGGGTGGACTGGGCTGGATAGTCAGGGACTAGCAACCTAATAATAATGGGATGCTTTGTGTTATTCTCTCTTGCAAATTTTGTTTATTTGCTGAGACTGGGTAATGCATGGATTTTGCTCCAGAAAGGAAGAATACACTGTGTTTAGTCAGTGGCTGAAAGGTGGCTGCCTGATTTCCATACCCTACTGATTGGCTCTCTTCTCCCCTGCCCAATAGATGTTATGGTGCAGTGTGTGGGAATTCCTTCACACTGGAGGCTTCTTGGGGACAGGGGACTACTCCATCAGCCAAAAATGGCATAAACAAGATTTAAAATCATTAGCATGGCTTCTGCCATTATGCTCTCAGCAGATATTGTGAACTTGCAGGATTTGATTCATCATTTGCATTGGTGCAAAATTGGCCGTGACTGCCAAAAAAACAATTGACTGTTCCTTCCCAGCTGTTTTCTAATTACATTAGAATACTGTGGTGCCTAATGCAGCTGCTCAGCCATGGTGTGGACCTGCCTTCTCCCGCAGGGACCTTTCCAGAGCAGCAACACTTGCTTTGAGATGATATCTGTAACAGAGGTGGCTGGTACACAGGTAGCAGTGACGCTTCAGTCATGGCCAATTCGTTTCTTTCCTGGGAAGCTATCCCACAGGACATATGACTGCTGAGAAGTCAGAGTTTAGAAGAATAACACTAAAAACATCAAGTCATCTCACATCATGCTGGCACGCAGCCCAGAAGCTTGTGAAAATGCAACTTCATCAGACAAAAAGGAGTTGCCCAAAAAGGAACAAAACAGAGAAGAAAATCCCTTCCAGCTCTAACTTGTGATGTTCCTGTGCTTCATAAACTATGTGCAGCTTTTGTTATCCTCTCTCCAGCTGGATGTGATGGAACTGGAAGAGCTGCAGAGAAAGTACCAGCCTGAGCAGGGGAATTGAGCAGTTTCTGTACAGCCAGAAACTGAATGCATCAAATCTCTTAGTCCTTTGGAAAAAGGAATGTCATGATGTGCGTAGTGGTGTGAACAGCAAAGATGTAAAAGGGATGCACAAAATTATAAATGATCTAGAGGATGCAGGAAGGAGTTGATCATCCCCTGCTACTACAGAATGAGAAGCATGGTCACCATGAAACTTCTAGGCAGCAGGAAAGCATTTTTAATTTCTAATGCAAAATAAATTGAGGATTTAGTTGATACAGGGTTCTTTGGATACCACATGTTTAAAGAGCTTTAAGAACAGACTGGAAAATTCAAGACAGAAGGATGCAGCAAAGGTTGATAAATACAATGGTCTGGTTACAACTTCCAGCTCAGGAAAACACATAATCTTTAACTGACAGAAATTAGAAGTTTATGTTCGGGGAATATAATCTGGCACCTTTGGGCTAAATGAGGACAGATTAGTAAAAGAATCCTTTTTTCAGCTACCTTCAATTGTCTGGATATTTTACATGCTTTATTTCATGAGAATGGGCCACTGAGGCTCAAGCCTGGAAAATGGTATTGCTATTATTTTAATACCTTTCCCATCTTTCTGAAGGGAAGAAGTTCCCATCCCACTCTGCTTCCAGTGTGTGCTCTGCTGGTAAACCTCAAAAAATACAAACTTTTTCCCTCTCTCCCCATCTTTCTGGCTTCCCAGACAGCTGTTTTGGACTTTTTTTCTTTTTTCATCCATCACACTCTCTTGCTTTCTTTATGTTAAGCTGAGGATTCTTGGAAGAGGGCTGGAGGCAGGAACAGGCATATCCTCAGGCTAGAGCTAAAAAGCAGTTAAAGTGGCTCAAGTAAAGACCACGAAGGGGTACAACTCTAAAATTATCTTTAGAGTTTGGTCTGGCTCTTTTTTTTTCTTTTTTTGGTTTTCACTGGTAAAGACAGACTAAAATCATCTTAAACCAGGAGATATTTTTTTGTCTGTGGGAAGTGTTTTGTTATGTCCAGAGTCTCTATTTATGTAGCAGTTATCTTTTTATGCTTGAAAAGATAATGAGGCAAATTAAGTGTAAACCAACAAGATGAGATTGTCTGAGTCACAAGATGGTCTAAAACAAGACAGAAGTAGACTGCCTTCATTGCACTAATGAGTTATTTGATGTCCAGCTAGGATGATATTGCCTCTTTTACTGCTACAGAAGATTTTAAAGGAGACAAATAGAGAATATTAATACATAGTATTTTATACATAAAGTATAAAATGTTTATGACTCTGCCTGTTACAATCCACTGCTGTCGTTTTAGCATAGCTGGGAAAGAGCAGATACAAGAATAATACAAAAATAATTCCTTGGTAGCAATTAAGCTAGTTCTAAACATACGTGTTGCATCTCTTACTATGTATTGAATCAAGTGAAGATACCAAACAGGGAACCTAAAGATTGCTCATGTGCATTTTTTCTTTTCCAGTTTGCAAGTAATGTATATAAGAAAAATGAGATTTCTTATTTGAGGAACATGGATTCAAAGGTTAACAACATTTAAAAAGAAATTACAGAGAATGACTTAAAGAATTCTAGGCATACTTAATGGTGTGATGGAAAGAGTAACCTGAGTTAGTTTTTCTTAAGGCTTTCATTATCCTCTGGGTAATATTGACAACGATGACTCATACAACTTACTAAAAATAATTTGAAATGGAAGGTGTGTTTGGTTTTCTTTCTGTCCTACAGAGATGATTGTAGAGGATGACACTGGCTGTCATGTGAGACAACTAAATAGTAGGGGCAGGTAGAATGGCCTGACTTAGCTCATAATTTCAACTGAAGTGATTAAACAGTTTAGAATTAATGATTTCTTTTTTCCCTTTATATATATGTATATTTATATATCCCAAAGCCCCTAAGAATTGTGCTTCAGTGCCTTCTGAATGGTATAAGAGAGAGGGTTTCTGCTCTTTGTCATTCCCATGGCTCACTGGCTAAACATGGCCATCTGCTAAATGTTGGGGCTGCAGGCTGACAGACTCACCAGGCCATAGAGGTAGGAGTCTTATTCAAACCTTATTTTTGGGACCATACAAATAAGGACAGCTGCAGCTACTGACACCTCGAAAAGTGATTCTGTGAATACTAAACATGGCCACAAAAATGGCAGGGAGGCTGCTGGCATCCATTTAAAGAGCTGCTGTTTGGTACAGAAGGGTTAAAAAGGAAAAATTCTGTGCACAGAGGCTTTCGATAATACATAACAGTTTGCATCTGAGCTTCTTTGTGCCACATTTCCAACTCTGCAAAAGTTTTGTACATCCATTTAGAGCTGTTATCACTGATAATGATGATGACCTTGTTTCTCTCTAGCAATGGAAGGTCCTTTGATGTTTTTCCTTCTCACTGATGAGAAGCAAAGTGAGGTTCTGACTCTGGAATTTCACCTGGTGAGGTAGAACTGGGTAATGGACAGTTACACCCTATAGGATCCCATGAGGACACGCTGCACATATGAATTACATCTAAATTTTCCAGCCCAGACATTTTACCTACTTGAAATAAGACCTGAACCTGACTAGTAAATTTACACTATAATTTCTCTTTATTTTTCTGTATAAGAGAACTGTGAACTGTGTGTAGGGTTGTCCTACCTTCCAAAGTATTCAGTGGAAACAGCAGGTGTGCATCTAACATTTCCCCTAGCATTTTTCTAAAATTATTTGAACTATCAAACAAGAAAACTGTAATTCAGATGTGCCGGTGGTGTGGTGTTAGAAATATATTGTAGATCTGTTTCACTTGTAACTTCATCAGGATAAGGAAAAAGTTGCAATCATCTTTGGTATTTAATTGTTATTACAGAGCATTATTATTATTAGGGTTTCAAAGATACATTTTGTGAGATGGGGAAGTAACTGAGCTCTATCCCAGGTAACTATGTTGTGCCACACAGAAGCTGGAACTTAGAGATGACACTGAGCAGGAGATATGTGAGAAGGATATATCTGGATGACTGTGACGTTTTTAAGCATCTTTACTTTCTACTGTGTCTTGCAGATGAGGTAGACAACATCATCCTTTAGAGAAAATTGCTATAATAAGGAAAGTGTCCAGGAGCAGAAGTAGAATCTTGTGCAGATACTTTGGAAAGGATTTGTGAGAAAATATAGTGAGTGCAAAGAGGCTGCTTTCAGCAGCAGAGTGGGGAGGATGGGAGCTGCCACAAAGCAGTCAAAGGTCCATGATAGCATCAAGCACTGATGTATTTTTCTTGCTGTATTATGATTCAGAGTTGTCTTTGAGCAGTAAAATTCTCAAGGAGGATGGTATAATGTGGCAGATTATTTGCTGGAAAACTGTGTTGATGAATTCTCCCTATTATCCTGCATGCTCTTCATAATTCTACAGACAACATAAGACATAGTAACAGCATGACCCCCGGGGTATATTGAACAACAGCAAGTACAAGTTGAGACAATATGGAACCACCTTGCAAAAAACAAAAGAGTCTATAATTTTAATATCTTAGAGTCGCAATGTAACTGTTAAGTCAGAATAACACATATTTACAAAATTCATAGTCTGATGAGTTTTAAGTGAGAAATGAATGTTCTCACCTTATATATGTCCCTGTGCATTTAAGTAACAGCTACAATTCCTGTTGATAACCTGACCTGTTATAGAGATACCCTTCATTTCTCTTTGTTGTGTTTGGGTGGCATTATGGTGTTCGTCAGTAGTACTGAATATGTTTATCTTTCAGGGCTGTATCAATAGATATTAGATTCCTGTTCACTGCTAGAAATATGGAGATGTGCAACTCCCTAGACCACACATTATTGTTTAAAGAGACCCTTGGTTTGGGGTACCTCTGGTTTTATCCCTCAAGTGGCACACCATCAAGTGCACTTGTTTTTTAGAATTTGCCTAGCCCAAATACATGAAAATCAATACATTTTGTAGTATCTTTTAATTACTTTCTTTTATCATTTTGGGCACACAAGAGGAATTGTTCTGAAGAACAATTTTGAAGACTAGGATGAAAGCCTAGCCTTTGGATATTAAAAAAATTAAAAGCCAAGAATGAGCTTGTTTTTGTTTGTTGTAGTAAGTGTTAAGTTTGCCAGTGAAACTGAATACAAAGCACTTCTCTTTATGCTCATGACTGCAAAAAGTATATGTGGCTCTGTAGAGCAGTGTTGGGTTTCAATACTGTATGCCTTTTCACTTTTTGTTAGAGAATGGATAATTTAGGTCTAACTTGAAAGAGCACTTGGCTCCAATGATTCTGATAATTGAAATGTATGAGAATTCTGTTTAAATACAAATCTAATCAGGATATCACTGGTAGCCCAAGTGAAATTCAGAGCACTCTAATGCTTTGATCTATGAAGGTCTTTTCTAACAGGAAGGGGAATTAGTCTTGGTGGCTAAACAAACCAAGTTTGCTTTCTTTTATTTTCCTTTGCCTCTGACGTTTGTTTCTGTTTGAAGATCACTCCAATTTTATTCATTTTCATTTTCTCCCTTTGTGTTCACTTCAAATGCCCCCTCTCCTGACTCTTCTGTGTGATTATTCAGATCCCTTCTTTTCCACAGCAGTGACTTGATACTGCAGTCTCACTCCTGTCTTGCAATGAAAAAACCTCAGCAGTAACATTATCTTAGAATAATAGAAGGCAGTTGCTTTATTGTAACTTAAAAATTGAGCAATTCTAACTGTGCAAGAAATGCACAGTCTCAGCAGCTCTGGGTCTGGCCTCTATGGTAGATTATTATCTGAGCAGTTCCTTTTTGGGGGAGAGTACCAGGATGCCAGTCCACAGCTGACTAAAACAGATGACCTCCTAATTCACCACATCAGGAAGGAAATCAACTGAGATTTCTTGACAGTCCGTTCTTTGGTTTTCATTGCCTCCATGTGATTAATGTGTGACTACATCGTTTTTTAGAAGTCTTTTCTCATCATTGTGTTTCCTTTGTCACAGGGTCCATCACATCACACTTTGCTAAAATACCCTACATTTGTTAATGACATCTCTAACTTGATGCGTCTATCATTTTTGTAACAAAAAGGCTTTCCACTTCTGCTAGTAATTCCCATTTATGGGAAGAGAAGGATAATTCAATGGCTGTGGTGCTTTCCATTATTCAGAATGACATAAAATTACTTCTTTTCAGTGCAGCTTGCTCTCTTTGACCCAAATTTACAAGGCCTCAATTTGCCCAAGTCCCTGTGTTTGCTACTTACTCTTGACTGACAACTTCTTATCACCCTAGACCTTCTGAAGGATATTCAGTAAAAAAGGACAAACTACAAATAAGAATGCATATTTCCTTGCCTTCTTTGTCAGAGTGGGTATATATGGATAGTCCACTGCTACGTTAGGTATAAACAGTTTAGGGGTGTAAGTGGATATCAGGTTATTTGAGTCTCATCTTAGAGTTGAAAATTATTATTATTATTATTGTTGTTATTGTTAGTAGTAGTAGTAGTGGTAGTAGTAGTAGTAGCAGCAGTAGTAGTAGTGTGCCACCTTTCTTCTCTTCTGCCTGTTGTACTGATAGATTTGGAGAGTTTCTCAGTGAACCAAACCAGAGAATTTAGCCCTACATGGAAATGTTAGTTTTATTTACAGGGTTTCAGGTCTTTCATGTAGCTATACAACATCAGTTTGCTGGCACCTGATTTAATTCTTGCCATATAGAACCATTCTAAGTGAGAAAATAAGAGAATTGTAACTCTCATACACAGTTTGAATTTTGCTCCTAGCTTTTTCACTTTTTCTTTTGGTTTTTCACTTTACATCAAGGTTTCCCAGTTCCTCAGCCATCTAAGACAGATGAGTATCAAGGAGGAGCTGTACTGAGACAAGACATTTGGACCCAGATTTTTTTCCCATCTTTTCCTTATTACCATTTGTTCTTCATATCTATGCTGTATTACTGTCATTCCAACAGACTTCTAGTTCAGTTTACCTGAGCTGGTTTTTTTGTTTTTTGTTTTTTTTGAGTTTTTTTTGTGTAAGGTTTATGGCATAGTTTGACTACTGCCATTTTAATGTCTGTGTCAACAGGGTCTTAATCACACTGAAATCTCTGGATCTCTTAGATTTACCAAGAGTTCTCCAAGGAAATCAGAATTGCAAAGGCTGGAGAAAGCCCTGGAGGCTTTCCAACTTAATTAGGAGTGAACTCCTTCCCTGTAAATGAAGTGGTTCTTTAAAATGACTTAGAGTCTCCATTGGCATCTTCTGACAGTGCTATGATGAAGTACAAAATATTATTAGAATGATGTTCCCCTCTTGTGACACTTTCTTTCTCATATATCTTACGGAAATTGCCATATTTTGTGAATACCCATAGCATTATTTTTCTTGTACTGAGCCAGAGTGAAAAAAAAAAAGGAAAAAACTAAGTTATATAATTTTTTAAATAGTGCAAAATAACAGATCTCTGTAGTATTACAATCTGGACTTTTGTATTTTTGAATAAAATTTGTGAGTGTGAAACAGTCATTAATGGAACAGCTTTTTAATGAATGGATGAGATTAATTAGTTTATAATAGACTTAATCTTACAAAGGGCCAGTGTCTTGCTGTATAACACAGTTAAATGATGCTGTTGCAAATAGCAAATCATACATCCTAATATTTAGTGGTTTATTAAGCACCTTTTTCTGCAAAGAAGTTGTGATTTTGCGCACTGGTCAGGTATTCCTAGGTGCCACAAAATTGTGAAAAAGCTATTTTTCTTCAGGTTAACTGAGCAACACCAAATTTGAAGTAATGGCAGATTAGCTTGAGACAAGCAGTTCATATTCTTCAAAATTTTTTCTACACCTTTTTCTTTATGGAGGATTTCTCTATACATCTTCCTCCCATGTAATTTACAAGCAAAATATTGCCTAACCTTCTATTCGTATACCACATATCACGCACAGTAGCACAGAAACAGAGCGTTTCTTCTTCATTCCAAGGAGTAAGAGTTCCATTCCAAATGAGCTACATACAGCTCACCAGAGTAAACATGGAATATCTGTATGAAGGTGGCTGAAGTAGCCTGGATTTACACTGGTGTTGGGGCTCTCGCTTCTAATAAGTGACTTCGTGTTTGGAGAACCACTGAAGAGTGAAAAGTTTTGTATGTTAATCAAATCATCACAGTGAAGGTTGGTAAATATTTTAAATTGAAGTTCTACCAAGGAAGAAAGAAAACAGGGAAAATTTCTGAATAAGTTTCTAACGCAACTGCAGGATGTATGGAAAAACAGATGCTAGGCCCACCCAATTGTTTTTATTTTGTTTTTATTTTTATTTTCCTATATATATAATTTTTTTATTCCAGGTATTTGAGTGGCATGATTGACAAAAATCAGTTCTGAAGATTTTTTGCCATGCTTTTCTTCAGCTATTTCAGCAATAGGAGAGAAGCTCAATAAAAGGGGGAATGGGCAAGTTGCTGCTGTTTGGATGGTGTTAACTGAAGGCACAGGTCATTTTGCAGAGTAGATTGTTATCCAGTTTTGTAATTAATTCCTGTTACAATAAAGTCCTTTCTGGGTATTTAGGTTCTCTTTTGCAATGCCATTATAGATATTTTTATTTGCCGCATAAATCAGATGCTCAGCTACAAAAATCAAGGAGACCTCCCTCCAAAACTTGGCCCCAGTGTGCCAGCATGGATGTTCTGCAGTTGAGCTAATGAGTCTTTTTTTATTGTTGATCCTTTCCTTGACTCAAACCTGTTTGGAAACTAACATTAAGCAGAGGTGGAAGTGGAAAATATAAAGGAATATTTTGGTCTGCTTCTAAAATTACACCAAATTCCCCATGAAGCTCATCTGTTCTTTCACTGCAGTTGTGCAGAAAAAGAGAAATTACTTGCTTATTTCAGGACAGGGGTGTTTTAATAATAAACGAAAAAATAAAAAGGAAGAATAAAACAGGGTGAGTTTAGCCATTACCGCTTTGATTGCTGCTGGCTCATTAGCATTGGCCACGCTCCTTCAGATTAGCAGTAATTAAACTGTGAAATCAGACCGATTGCCTTAAGCTGAGACACCATACCAGGCTGTCAAGAGAAATCACAGGGGATAAATCAAGGGCCCTGTGCATCTCAGATCACCCTTGGCATGGGTGAGAGTGTGAGAAGTGGAATAATGAGGACATTCAGTTTTTTGTATCTGGTGAACTCTCGGCAGACAAGCTTTGGAAGCGTTGTCATGACAATGACAACAGCAAGGATAAACTCTTACTCCCACTAGCTGTGGTTAATGAAGATGATAATGAAAAATTATGCCAACATTACTGCAATTTTTTTATTCCGACTGGCACTTGTAACCTTACGCCTAATGACACAACACAATACTGACAGTAATTGTGCATTGATAAATGGGGTAAAGATGCCGAAAAAATGTCTGACTTGAAGATATACAAGTTTAGTTAGCTGAGTAATTTCTTTCAATAAGAATTTGCTTTGTTCTTTGAACTCTCACTAGGTGGTTTTGGACTGTGCATGCCAAAAAAACATCTCTAATCACTTTTCATTGTTTACTAAAGAATAGGCCCAGCAATTAAGGCAAAGAGCGTCTGTGTTTTATTTCTTCTAAGCAGAACAAATGTGATCAAGATAAATAACAGTAATAAAACAACAATACTCTTTACAAATTCTGAATGGGTTTACAAATTCAGTGTTTGTTTAACTGCTGGTTTCTGGGACACCCAGTTTGTCCCACTCCAAGTGTAAAGCTTTGGTGGATAAATCTCCAATTACATTATGTAATGGCTGTCTCACCCCCACATTGCCCCTGCCTAAATGCCACCATTTATTCAGATTGCTTTAGCACTTACGTAACTGTCTCTTTCAACCACAGCCCCTAAATCCTGGCACAGGGGGGAGGATGGATAGATAGATAGATAGACAGACAGACAGACAGGCAGATAGACAGATAGATAGAATGACAGTATGTTTTAAGAATATAATTAAACCATTGTAAAAACTTTCTTCTGACCTATCCTAGCTATCTTACATTAAACCCATGATCAATCATGATGAACCAGTCCAGGATGCTAAATGGACAAAAATCTGCTGACATCATATTCTTTATAGTCTCTTGGTTCAGCTCCCCAATCCAGATGAGGGTCAGTGATGGGGCAAGAGAAGCAGCAAGAGAATGTAGGCAAAAATGGCAGAGGCAGCCAGGCTAACCAAAACCTTCCCATCCTACCTTGAAACATGAGGGCTATTCATGACATCGTGGAAGGATCTGCACTACAAACTCTCATTGCCTTCCAGTTAAGCACTATGAGACCATAATCCTGAAGAGGCTTATGGAAGCTGTTCAAAAAGCACTCACAGCAAGAATAGAGGCAGCCACCAGAGCTTTTGCAAGCACATCTCACAGGGATTCCCAAAGGGCCACAGGAATCCCTTCTGCTCCCCAGGCCACCCACTTCCCACTGCTGAAAGGTTGATGTTCTTTCAACAAGCGGGGGTGATACGGACAATGCAGAATAGCCAAGTCTTTTCAATTTATGTAGTGGATTCCAACTCTGCTGCAATCCAGCATCCACACTCCCACTTTAGAAGCCACACCACTTGGCTTTAAAGAATAGCCCAATTGAATGTGTGAGTATGTTGCAGCACAATAACCTCTCTGGGATTAGACAAATAAATGCAAATTAATCATTTAATGCAAACAAATCACTTAAAGGAGTAAGTGTTGTTTTGTTTACTCCAAAACTATCTAAAAGAATAGCTCTTTTGATAACTTCAGTAAAGTGTTTTGGGTTTTTTTCTATGTAAAGTTCTACTATTGCTCACCAGTGGCCTCATTCCATCAAAGCTTTAGAAATCTGGATTGTCGGATGTGGGATTTTTTTGTTCAATCACTGTTTGTTTTGTTTTGTTTGGCTTGGTTTTAAGAAAAAAGATTAATCACAGAGCATTTGGAGGTGTATCAGATATATGAGGGTTTCTCCTTGACTAAGTGGTATTTGTCTTTTCAGTTCTTGAAAGGCAGTATTAAGACAGCACAGTAGTGTTTGTGATTCATGGTTGCAATTCTCTTTTTATTGCTGAACACCAGCAGTGAATAGGAGCTGCAGAAGGACACGTTTCCAATTACTCTATTTCAGTGTTCTCCATTGCTTCTTAACAGAGACGTCTCTATCTCTGCGAGTGTAATACAAAAGTTTATACAAAAATAAATGTGTGTATAAATATATATACTCACATACACCGAAGAAAGATTTCTTTGCTCTTTCAGCTATGTTCTGTCTTAAAGTTGATTCATTGTCTGCTGCTTTGTTGCCAGTCTTCTCACTAGAAGAATAAAGATGATTTAACCATTAGAGAAAGGTATTACGTGAAGCAATGCCCAGAGAATATTGAACGTTTTTTGGGAAGAGATGACTTGACTCCTGAATCCAAAATGGTGGTCTCCTTGCACAGCGTGACAGAAATGGCTTAGTGAGGCAAGATCATATTTCCCTCAGCATGCAGTAGGTTCAAGTAGAAAATGAGTACTGCTTCTTGAAGAGAAACTTTTTCCTGGACTATGGTCTTTGGTCCTTTGTGGGTTTGGGCCCTAATATTTTAGTGGGACGAACCCAAGTTTGTTATCTGTGCAGGTGCAGAGCACCTCAAGTGGAATCTCTGGTCCTTCAACATTTACTTGACTATTTCTTCATAAAATAGGATGCTGATGGCATGAGAACAAAAGTCTCAATTACATTATCCTTGAGTATCCCTATCTTTAACCTTTATCAGCGCCAGTTTTAAGAATTTTTTTTAAGTGAGACTGGAAAAACATCAAAATCTCTGCCTAAACATTAACAGAGGGCACAGCTCCCAAATTGACAGAGAAATCAGCGTTAGGGAGAAGTCAGGAATAAAGGATCAAAAGCAGACACAATCTCTGAAGAAAGGATGATAACAGTACAGAGCACCATGCACTGAGTGAGTTTGATTTAAAGCATTTTAAAAGAAAACTCCATCTACTTTAGGAACTGACAAAAGTTTATACATTCATGAATGAGCTCTTTATGTATTTAAGAGGGATGACAGCAGACAAAGGGAATATTTGATGAATGTTAAGGCAAGATTCTGAAAGTCAGAGATCATTGAGAGAGGACAGAAGGTTTTGGCTTTTTCTTACAAATAACTGCATCTGTTTGGTATACTTTGTGTTTCCATCCTGTATGCTAGAATTGTGAGAGAACTCAAAAAGGTATTTGGGAGCTGAGTGAGGAACTTAAAAATATAAGAGGTTTAGGAAAGCTATGCCTCATATCCTTTCATACCTTGCTTTTCATTTTGCCCTTTAATGGAGCACCCTGGCTAAAATTAGCAGCTGGAAGAGACAGGACAGTTGTAGAGATACAAGACTGTGACTTGAATTCATTGAGAATGAGTGGGAGAGAAAACTGAGGCAGTTCTTTATATTTTGGGGGTTGTATATTTTGTCATTAAGGCTTTTGATGTACATATTTATTTCAACTCTGCCCTGTGTCAAGGTCAACAGAAAAAGACTGGACACCTGTACTTCAAGGATGTCCCTTTGCAGACTGATATCTCAGCAGTTTGAAGGGGCTGTCTAAGATACAGGCCCAGGTTTTAGTTTGTCTTTCTGTCCAGGGGCAGTAACTTTGGCAGAAAGCTGGGAAAAGTAACTGAGAGCAGTAACATCTAAACCACCTCAGCAAAATTTTCTGAAGTTCATCTGCTACAACATATTTTTTTTGTTAAATTAGCAAATCTTGAGGTTTCAAAGTTCTTAATTATTTATAATGGAGTTTAACTTGTGGAAGACTAGGAGACCCTACAACAAGTGCTGAAGGTAGATTTTGAGTATGATGACCAGCAAGGTATTCAGATCATCTCTTGCCAAGCAAAGTATTTACTTATTTTAAAACATTCATTATGACTTCAGGTATACAGAAGACAGAGTTGCTGGTGAATTTTGTTAATGAAGCATTATGGCACTGATGAGAGCAGCTTACCAGACTTCAGGTAGCAGGTTTAGAGATCTCTAGGTCTGTAGAGTAGCCTGAGAACCAAAGCTAAAAAGGAGCAACCAGATGATATAAATCAGTGATTTCTCTATATAACACTGAACCAGTTCCAAATTACCAGCAGTTAAATAGATAATATTCCTGGCTGGACTGCTGTCAGCAGACCTTCTGCCAGGTTAAGTAACATTTGTCCTGCCCAATTTTTACTGCCATTGTTTCCATACAGGCCTTTTCTTCTGACCCACTTTCTGTTCTCACCATGGGGACATTCTAGTCTCTCTTGAAATGCAAGTTCAATGCGAGTCACTTCACTGAGTAAAACATCCCCTAGATGTTAGAGTATCTTTTTCAGTAAACTGAGTTGGTTTTTTTTATACCCAGTAAGGTGCCAGTCTTTCTTTGTTTTTTCCAGTCTTGGGCTAGCAAAATGTATCAAGTGCAGGATACCTCTGAAATGATGAAGATAGAATTGTCACAGTCTCCTGCTTTCTGTGGTGTGGACCTGTGTCTATTACCAAGGCAGATAGTCCCATGTCCCTTTGTGAGCCCATCCAGCAGAGGGTTGGTAGAAGTCACAGAGCAGGAAAGGCGTTGAGGTTGTAAAGAGCTTAACACAAGCTACATGTGGAGGAAGAGCCACATCAGCAAGCTCCCAGCCGTCATCAAACTGGAAATCATGAATACAAAGAATCACAGAATAAACTGAGTTAGAAGGGACTCACAAGAATCATCAAGTCCAACTGCTGGCCCTGCACAGGACCATCCCCAGGGGTCACACCATGTGCCCAAGGGCACTCTCCAAATGCTCCTTGAGCTCTTGCAGCCTTGGTGCTGTGACCACTGCCCTGGGCAGCCTGTTCCAGAGCCCAGCCACACTCTGGTTCTAGAGCTTTTTTCTAGTATCCAACCTAAACCTCCCCTGACACAACTTCAGGATTGGGTCCTGTCACTGGCCCCCACAGAGATCAGTGTTTGTCCCACGTCTTCCCCTCACGAGGAAGTTGGAGCTGCAATGAGGTGTCCCCTCAGCCTCCTCCAGGCGCACACCAACTCAGACCTTAGCTGGGAGCACGAAGTCACCCCGTGCTTGTTCAGGGTATGTCAAAGGGAGGGTTGACAGCAGAGCAGGGTTGTCCTGTGCACACTGTGTCAGGGCTGGAAATGATGCTCCGGGCCTCAGTGTCCTTCTCAGGCAGAGATCGCGGGGCTGAGGGCTCGGCCCCGTCCTGCGGTGCCTCCCCAGCCGAGCGCGGCCGCGGTGCTGTGGCAGTGGGGTGACCCAGGGCCGCCCTGACGGTGCCGAATGCCGCTGCCAGCGGGGCAGCCCCTGAGCCCAGACCAGCGGGCAGGAGGAGCTCATGGCTGGCGCCCGAGTGCCCAAGCTGGCAGCCGTGGAGGGTGTCAGCACCGTGCCCGAGGCTCCTGCCGCCGTGTCAAACGTCCTGCGGATTTGCACTTTTGGCAACGGCCGTGCGGGGAGTGGCTGTGGCGCCAGGGCGCGAGCTGCCTTGGCCTTGTCCCGTGCTGGGCTCCTGCCCTGTGATGTCTTTGCTGACTTTGGACACTGGAGAGCAAACACAGTCATCTTGAATGAGACTTAGGGCTTTCTTAGGTTTCAGAGATTTTAGTCGTAAAGAAAAAAGGCAGTGTGGTAGCACTTAGCGGCAACTGTTTTGGTAGAAAGTTTTGTACAAGAATTGTGTACTCGTTCCCCTGTGATTCCTTCTTACCCTCCATTTCTCTCATCAATATTACTCACTTCTTAGTATGGCTAGCATTTAGAAGCCTAACTCGATGCTTTGTGGTTATATAATAATTCTTGCTATTTAAGGTGTATTTAGTGTTCAGATTTCTCTGTTAATTTAACTTCCCAACACTCTACATCATGTGACTTGCATGACCCTGGTCGACTTTTATATCAAAACTTCTGTATTGGCAGATATAACACTTTGGAATCAAACAAGAAATCATGATGAAAATCATTGTTTTCATATTCATTGACCCCCAGTGATAATGTCTTTACAAAAATAATTTATTGTTTTCCTTATCTCAAATTTCTTCCTCCTTCTTGCAGATATAGTTGCATAGAGATATTATAATGATGTATTGTTATTTAATATTCTGGAAAAAAATCCTAGATTTTTAATTGTTCTAAACACTGAAGGATTGAAGTTGTGAATCAATTGAAGTCAGTGACAGCTTTGCTGTTAACTTTATACATCAGGATTTTGTCTAGCTATTCCTAATGCATTTGTTTCAGATTTTCTGTATTATTTATTTTGACATATTTAGGAATACCACCAAACACACACACAAAAAAAAAAAAAAAAAAAAAAAAGAGGGGGGAAGGGAAGTTAGTTCATAACTTAACCTTGAGAAAGAGGTGTACCAATATGAAAAATATGTGTTGTCCTCTCTGTTTTTTCTCCCCTACTGAAACTGCCCCTTCCTTCAAGTGGTTTCCAGCCATTGTACTACAGCACACAGAACTCTGCCCACTGATAGCGAATAATTCATTTAAAAAGTCATCTGTATTTGCCCCATGGGACTATTTGTGTAGCTAGAATTAAGCAATTGCGTGGAAGGTTAGGTCCCTTGGGACTATTTTGCTCAGTTTTAGCTGTTTTGGTTGCCGTAATGTCATTCTGGAGTTCTGCTGCAAAGCTGAAGTCTCAGACTGGGAGTTTCTTTTGGCAAGGATTTCACTACTTTCTAAAGTGGGCAGCATGTTGCATAAAATAGTCCCTTTCTAGCACTAATAATAGTAACCTATTAGATGTCAGTGAAAAAAAATGTAGTTGCATAATTGGTCAGTTGATCACGTTGGCAGAAAATAATCAAAACTATACATTGCCTTGTAGTTTTCTGCCTCTGAATTAATCACTGCTGGCTCCTTTTACAGTCAGTGGAGAGAAGCAGGCATTTTTCAGATGTAATTCTTCTGGCCTATTTTAGATACCTAGTTTGGACAAGATGAACTACAGCCTAGAAGTGTCTATTTCTCATTGTTGATTATAAAAGCAGTCTAGACATCTCCTGGAGAAGTAGGCAGCTGGATTGCAGATGTTTTTATTTATCATTGTGTGTCTTCATGTGGCATGGGTGACTAAAAAGACTTCTAAGCTCTATTTTGTTAGAATTATTACAGTACAGTAAATTTAAGCCTCACTACTGAAAATGAGAGATCTTTTTATAGGTTATTATTTTGTAGATACCAATTAACCACTCAGAAGAGCTGCTAGCATTGACACGCACATGCTCAGCCACTTCATGCTTTAATGTTAAATTATATTTGACATTTAATTTAAACTCTTACTGCCTTCATTCAAAAATAAACCCTACTGCATTAGTTGTGAGAAGGTGGAGGGATAATTTTTCTCCCCAAATTCACACTCAGTGAAATCTAAACTGATTTTTCACGCTTAGTTTTTCAAGTATATTATGTGCATTCTTCTGAATAGGCCTGTGCAATTGCTTCTCAGATGTGAGGGAAAGAAATCGATGCAACTTTTTTACTAAGCAATTACAACATAAAAGTGTATTTTTAATAGGTGCTTTGAAGGCTGCACATACTGTGAGGTTTGTTGCCCCCTTGAACCAATTGTAATCAGAAGCGACATATCCCATTATTTGCTGGGCAAAGCAGCACTGATTTTGTGTTGTACCAGGGCATAATGTGATCTCTTTAGCTCTTAGAAATTAAACAGGATGAAGACTTAGCTGATTGACACAAATGTAATGCCAGGGCACGGGAGGAGCTACTGCCTGGTGTCCTGCCAGTGATGTTTATCCTCCCTGAGTGGCAATGGAGAGCTGTCCAACCAGGTCTCTGCAACAAGGACCTGTAAGGATGCCAAAGGGAAATGGCTTCTTCCTGTGGCTAGTGTGAGCCATAACTTGGCGCTTTTTTTTCAGACTCTGTGTCAGTCCTTCCTCTTGCTCTTAAAAGAGACAAATCACACTTAATCTCGATCTACCTTTTACTTCATAGCTATTGCACCTCACAAAATAAGCCACATTCCTGGCCAAGAATCAGAATCTATCGCCTCTGCAACATTGCAGCACTTCTAAGTGAAGTTTGAAGTTGGTATCCTAAATGCTGGTGTCTGAAAGATGCCATGGGTTGCTTAGGAGCACAATTTATTGAGCCAAATTAGGCTCAGTTATGTAGGGCTGCTACATTCTCTTCTTCATTTAGCTCTTCTGCCCGTCTTGGCTCTTTCAAGCTTTCTGTGCACACCATGACCAAGACCTGCTGGCAAATCTTTGGTAATGGTGAAACTTTCAGTGAGTTTTGAAGTCATGGGACAAGGATGGTGATTATTCAAGGGAGCTGGTCATCTCTGGGAATGTTTTTATGCTAATTACAGAGTCACAGAATTTCCTGAGTTCGAAAGGACCCACAAGGATCATCCAGTCCAACTCCTGGCCCTACACAGGACAAGCCCAGAGTCACACCCTGTGCATGAGAACATTGTGCTCTCAGTGATCTCTGTCAGCCTTGGTGCTGTGACTGCTTCCCTGGGGAGCCTGTTCCAGTGCCCAGCCACCCTCTGGGTGAAAAACCTTTTTCTAGTATCTGACCTAAATCTCCTCTGACACAACTTCAGTTCATTCCCTCAGGTTCTCTTACTGTTCATCACAGAGAGGAGATCAGTGCCTGCCCCTCTGCTTCTGCTCACGAGGAAGCTGAAGACTGCAGTGAGGTCTCCCCTCAGTCCCCTCTTCTCCAGGCTGAACAAGCTAAGATAGCTACTCCTTACATGGCTTCCCCTGTAGACCCTTCAGCATCTTCATGGCTCTCCTTTGGGTGATCTTGAACACCTTTCTATCCGTTGTATGATGAGGTGCCCAAAACTGCCCCAGGACTGGAAGTGAGGCTGCCCCAGCCTAGAGCAGAGCAGGATAGTCCCCTCCCTTGCCTGGCTGGTGATGCTGGGCCTGATGCACCTCTTTGTTTTTAATGATCAGGAGTCACTACTATACAGAAACAAAACAAACAAACAAAAACCAAAATTAGACACTCCCAACATCAAATAAACCAGTGCAACTGCAGCTCCTCAGCACATTCGTCTTTGCTGTTAAATTGAGTGATTTATCCACCTTGCAAAAGACATTAGCATCAAGGGACATAGTCTTTCTCAGATGCAATTTATTATTAATCTTAATGGGATTATGCTTCAAAGACCACTAAATGCACATCTTCAAAGTACTTAAATTACTCCCTATTATTACTTTTGACAATAAAATAAATAAAGCTTAGTTAAATTCTACTTACTAAACCCAAATTACTTTTTTCACTGTGCCAACCAAAGTGAAACAGACCACAAAAAAAACTATGCAAAACACCAGGAAACAAAACCACCAAAACCCAAACCCTCCACTCAGAACCTAAATGTTTGAATAAATTGTCCTTGACAAACAATCATAAAAGTTGGTTGAAGACATTTGAAATTGCATTTTTTCATTTTAAATGTATGTGGCATCCCTGTATGATGAGAGATAGGGAGAGAAGAATAAATATTTAACATCAAACAAATTTCTTTATTAATATAATTACATTATGTAAAATGCATATTCCTAATATTGCTTTAAATAAATTTTAAAAATTCATATTGCAAAGCTAGCACTGTCAACAACAGAATCTAGATAATAGGTATATAGCTCTTTGGGTGGCACTTCCTTTAAAAACAGCAGGGGAAGCAAAAATTTCCATTTGTCTCTGTTTTCTAATGCAAATTCTTCATAAGCTTTGCACAGAATAAACGTGTTCAAGCTGTGGCCTGGCTGTATGGAGTTGTGCAGCAGGGAGACGTTTTCTGATGCTCGTGCTAATTGCATTGGAGCTGGACTCTTCCTAGGGGTCCACAAGGTCACTGCACAGAGTCACACAGAGGCAGAGAAGAGAATATCTTGGACAAATGGTGTAGAACGTTGCAGCAGATAGACTTGCCAGATGCTCAGGTTATCCCCAGGCAGCTCTGGGCTATGGTACGTGTCAGCCGCCCGCGCTGGGGTGTCTCCACACCTGCCTCAGGCACCTCCTGCCCACGTGTCTGGGCCTGGTGGCACCCTCCTTTCCTCAGCACTTGGGGTCTGAGATGAGGAGCAAGCACGTTCAAGGCATAAAAGAAACACATCTGCTTTCAGAAACAATGGTGCTAGGGCTCAGGGTTTGTGCTACCCCAGCTCAAACACTGATTTATCTTGTCCTTCTTTGCGAAAAGCTGAAACAGGCTCCACTGCTCCATCAGTGCACAGTCTGGCCCTGTATTTTGCAGATTGTTCAGAAATTGAGTGATCTTCTTTAACCTATCAGCAAGTTTCCACATGTTACTTAACTCTGCACCCCCTGTTAGGGGAACTTTGAGGAGTGACATGTCCTGTAAATATATGCAGGGATATATAACCTCTATCAGGAGGCTCCTCTCTGTTGGGGCATCTGCCATCCAAACTCATGGCCCAGCTCAGTTCTTTCAGTCTTCTCTGCTAACAGAGACCTTAAAAGTTCAGCTTTCCCCCTGTGCCTGGGACTTTGTTTGCCTGTGGTGCCTCTAACAAAAGAAATGCATTCTATTGGCAGGGATGGGGGTGCTGTTCCAATTTGTCCCCATTTGTCCCCCCTTCAGTTAATTGAGTGGACTCTGTAGACCCCCTGTTGCCTTCCCTCCGACAGAGTGCTTGGTGTTACCCCCTCTTCCCACCACCACCACGTTCTCTCTGGCTAGGAGGCAGTCATTTGGAAAGGCGCTACCTTAAACTTTATGGGGAGGCACCCATAAAGGGATAGTGCTGTTCTGGAAGATGTCTAATGGTGCCATTGATCAGTTCTTCGGCAGGTACCTAAAGCAGATGGCAAGACTCCCACCTTCAGTCCTCCCAATTTCTTCCCACACAAACACCCCAACCCCACTCCAGCAAAAAATTCAATTGATTATACTGACGATAATTTGCTCCCTGGCTACCTGAGCACATGAAAACATCTTTCTTGGACTATGGAAGTCTGTGTCCAACTGCTGGCAACAACGGATGGAGTAGGGCCAGTGATACTTTGCTGAGGTATTTTCCCATCTTCTGGTGATTTGTGGTCCAGGGACTTCCTGCATCAGAGATGGTATCTTTGTGTTTAATAGCCTTTAATATTTTTTTTTTCTCCCTGCAACTCACCTCCAACATTCCCCTTGAAATTTTAGAGGAGAGTAGATGAGAGTAGATTCACCATGTTGCATTCAATATAAAAAAAATGCCACCGGGCAGAGTGTAGATTCTCCATGTCTCAACAAATTTCTTTTATTATGGGTTTAGAGTGGTCAGGACTTCCAAACTTGGTTTAAACCAAGCTGTTGTCTGATTCAGTTTATGTTGACTGGGGCACAGGTGGTCCTGCCTGTTGGTTAAACTTAGCTCAATAAGAGTGAAAGAAGACAAATTTTGACAAACAAGACCCAGAAATGGAGAAGTACTGAAAGACAAAGGCAAGGCAGAAGTGTGGTATGAGGTGAGTAGTTCAGATACCAGCAAGACAGGAGGGGGCCTGGGACCAAATGCTGGCATTGCAGGAAAAACATGCTAGGGTCTGAAGCTGGCAGTCAAGGCCTTTTCAGGTTTCAAAGCAGAACACAATGCTTAGGGTGATTGTCACATAGATACTTGTTTTGTGTTTGTGTTAGGAGTGTGCTTGGGTGACATGCAGCCTGCCTAACTTGGTAGAGTGGCCACCTGGAAAGATGGGTCAGCCGTAGCTGTGCTAAAAAAAACCCAGCTGGGTTGTTGCTCACCGTCCCCAAACACAGCCTTTAGGCTTAAGTCAAGTCCCTATTGTTCTGAAGTGCAGTTTTGACTTTGGACTGTGTCTTTCTCAGGCCTGGTCAGTGGGATTTACAGCTGCAAGCCCACGTTTGTAACTGTGGCAATCAGGCTGGGCAGCAAGGCTTGTATTTAAGTGTTAAAATACACATAATTCTCCAAGCATGCATTACCCCATGTCTAAAGTTAGATGAATTGTGCGATCCCACCAGCTCTTTAAGTCAGAAATCAAACACATTTGAGTGAGTTTTGGTGCTGAGATCAGGCTGCTGAGATTGGACAGTTTGAGTATGGCATGAGGCTTCTCTCCATTTACACAGGTTTTATCTGAACCAAGGGGTGTTTTAGTAAAGGTATTAAACCATCCAAATGCATCTAGGAATATCTGTGCCAAGGCTGAATGGAAGTATTTAAAATTTTCATAGATGCCTGGTAGAAGAAAATTGCATCGGTTGAAGTCAGTGTAAAAAAGAATATGTCCAAGTGTGCCTGGTATAGAGGATATTTGGGTTTTTAAAAAAAGTCTTGTGTTTCTACTTTGTAAAATATAAGACTTTTTTTACATTTAATTTTTATTTTTAAATGGTTTAGCTGCAATATATTTAAAAAAAAAAGAATTTTGGTTTGATCTACCACCTTCTGCTTTATACTATAAATGATTCCTGGGAGGGAAGCACGTCACAATACAAACATCAAAACTGGACTATGTGTCAGAGCATCTAAGATTTTTCATTGTACAATGTAGAGAGAATATAACTGATGTGTCAAAAGCACAGAGGGGAAAATCGTTGTTGAAGAGCTTCAGTGAAAGTTTTGCATTTATTTAGGCAAATGTGCACAATGACTGCATAGAGCTGAACAGCTCTTGGACACAGGGTTGTTAACAAGTTTGAAAAAAACATGCATCATTAGGAAGACAAGAAGTAGGAAAGCAGGATCTAACTTTCTTATTTCTGGGTATTCATGGCTTGCATAAATGTCAGAGGCCAAATAACTGACTTTTATTGGTAATAGCCTGAACTGTATTACAATGTGTATATGTAGTTGTTACTGCAATATATCAGCAAGCTGCCACGCTGGGTCAGACCTGGTTATATGGATTATAGTGGGGTAATATGCAGGCTCAGGAGTTCTCTTTAGATAGGACCCTTTGTGCCCTTTACTTGTAAAATGTATAGATATATGTAGTCAACTGCTATAATGAGGAACCATAAAATATCTAATTCAGCAGGAAACATAGCATCTTCTGTGCTGATACAATCACTGTTCAACAAATAGAAATTGAAAAAGAGACTTTTCTCCTAGTAAAATTTAATTTTGTGATACGTGCCTCATCTAGAGCATGTACTGGTGAGTCAACAGTGCAAGAATTTTGTGCGGCTTATCTAAAATCATGCCATATTGTGCTCTGTGCTGTAGTTTCCTGCTATTTCAAAGATCAGGGCAATTAAGATTGCTCACCTGTGATTAAGGATTGTTCTCCACTGTTAAAGACAGCCTACTCCAGTATGCTGAGTTGTCTCAGCATACAGTTGTCTGTGTGATTCTTTCCACTTTAATATTTTAAGTACGCACATATTTCTTAGTGCTTCAAGACCTATGATTCCTGTGCAGTTATTAGTATTTTAGTACTGCATAAGTCCCTTGATTTGTTACTTCTAAGATCTTCCACTGTCTAATGCCAGGTGGCCTTACCTGCTGGAACTCACAGTCTTTCTTAGAAACGCTTGAAACCCAGGCTCTCTCTTTGCCCCTTAGCATTTCATACTTTTGGAGTATAGGAGCTGAACACTTCCATTTTAAAGATGAGGAGGCTTTCAGATGGAATCCATATAGAAGGCTACATGATCAGTAACACAGTTCCTACAGTCTCCAGGGAGGTAAAAATCCCCTCACAGATGCACGGGAATGTGGGACTGTCAGTGCATTGGACCTGTGGCCATTGTCCCTCGATGTAACCTTTGGGCTTAGAGTTCAATATCACACCCTATGCAGAAGAAAGATGGAGAGAAAAGACTATCTAGAGGTTATTAAAGGGTGAGAATTCCTCTATTTCTGTTAGTCTTGATATCTGTAGAATTGAGGTTAGATCCAGCAGACTCAGCGGACAGATTATACCTGAAAGAATTTCAGAAGCAAGTAATTTCATGATGAAGAAATATTTTTTTCTCCAATGCTGAGCCATACTCAGTGCCTCTACCAGGCTTAAGGAAAATTTTACTGATCCTGATCCTGATCTAGAGCAACCTAGACATCTCCTTTCTAATTATATATGTTCTAAGTACACTGTATCTATACAGTTTAAAATTAAGACAGATTTTAAATCTAAAAATAAAGATGAGGTTTTTGAATAGTCTCAGAAAAGAACAAGTTATTTTCAGAGCTCATTCAACTTTTATGATCACTTCCATGTAATAAATTAAAGTTCTCCTAAAAATACTGATGTACCATTACCTAATTAAACTATTTCACACAGTACAACCTCAGAAGCCTGGATGCTTCTCGATTCAATTTCTAGTAAATGCACCTTCCCAGTGATAGAGCAGGGAGTTTGGAAAATACCTGATTTCAAAAAGTGCTACAGCAGAAATTACTGTGTCTCATGCTAATGCAGATCAGTCAATATGGATGGAAATAGAAAAGGTCAACTCAAAAAGAGGAAATTTTTTGTCTTGCCACAGGCCTTTATTTGCATTCCAGTTGAACCTATTTTGAAGATTTTTTCTTTTTTCTGTGAATCTAATGAACTCTGCTACAGACCTGTGTAGAGGTGTGGATTTGGGAAATGTCCAGAGGGCTCAGTCGAATGAGAACACCTTTCCTGGGGATAGGACTCAGCCTTTCTCAAGGACTAGACAGAGGAGACCTGGTATCTGATTCCATGCCACAAATCCCCATATTTAACTAGCACTTGGAATCAGGTTCTTCTGTGATCTCATGGGCTGTTCTCAGAAAGGATGGGTATGGGAAAAGAAATCAACTGCACCTTGATGTAAGTCTTACCTATCTGATTTCTGCTAAACTTTGCCTTCTCTTGGTCACAGACTCTTTAAAGGAGGTGTGAAGTCATCATGGAAAGGCCTCAGTGGTACCCCCAGGCTGGCAAGGTCACTTGCAGGTGACACAGCACAGTCCATCACCCCAGGCGAGCTTCCATAGCCAGGAACACGATGTAGCCCCTCTAGCCTCTTCTGCTCCGACCAGAGGAGATCAGGTCTGGTTCTTGGCATCTGCACACCTCAAAGAGAGGGAGTACCTCCTAATCAACCTGCAAGGGTAGTGCTACTGCAGTTCTTTAAATTTTAATGTATATTGTGTTTATAAGTAGTCAATGGCATGCAAGGATTAATGCTTAAAGCAGCATATGCTGGCTGATTGTTAGGAGTAGTGCTATTAAAAAGTGATAGTGCTCCTGCAATAAATGGATGCAATTTAATGGATAGTATTAGTAGCAGAGCTGTTCAGCTAAAGCCGTGGCTAAAGGGACTGTGGTTTAATAACTTTCTAATTACATCTGTATAAGCTGGGTCACTTAGCAGCAAACTGACAGGTTTACATTTCCTTATATACTAGGTATTGCTCTGTGTATTAGCCCTACACTAGAATTGCAAATAGAAAATAATTGGGTTGCTTTTTTAGCCTCCCCAAATGGTTTCAATTAATGGCAGCACAGATCAACACAATGCCTTCATGTGTGTGATTTTAACCTTCATTGATTTTTGCAGTTCCAGGGCAGAATGGCATTGGCTAGAGAGCCATGCTGATGTGATGGCTGCTGAGCCCAGCACTGAAAGGAGGTTTACGCAGCATTAGGTTAGTTCCTGGTATTCAAGAGCACACATTATGGAAAACCGAAGGCTCAGTTCTCCAAATTATAAGTGTTTGGTGTTATTCCTCAGGGCAGAGAAATTTAGTGTCATTCTGTTTATGAATGGCTGGCAGCAGCTTTGCACAAAGGTTTGAAATCCCTGAAGGAAATCTGATATCCGGCTGAGATGCATCAGGAAAGTTTTTGGAGAGGATAAGAAGGAAGGCTGCAGTAGCTATAAACAAACAGGCTCGTGGAGATTGTACCTACCATCTTCCATATATAGCACACTTTAAATTGTATTAATTGTAGTCGTGCCTGTTGCCATGACAGCTAGGTGCTGCAATTGCCTCACACCTTGGGGAATTTCATGCTTAGTATAGCATTCGGAGTCTACTTCCTGCTATTTTGTTTTTATTTTGCTACTTTTTTTGTACTTTGGAGAAGTATTGTAGAAAGCAGAGCAGAGATGTGCCTTGAAAGAAAAAAAAAATGCATCTGTACACTCCCAAGGCACTATGAGCCATGTTTAGCCATGTCCTGAGAAACCAGTAAAACATAATGATCTCTGTGGGGATCAAATGCAGTGACTAAGGCTGAGTTTTCCCTTGTAACCGTCCAGGATGGCCAGGACTCGTGAAAAGAGCTCCTCAGTGAGAGGGACATGCTGTACTGTAAAATGACTTTGACAAAAAGCTTTACAGGGTGAAAGCCACAACATCCCCTCATCCAGAGGGATTAGCCTGAGGTCTAGCTGTGAGCTTCTGCATAATCTAGACACTTCAGCTTCAGGGGAAGTTCACAGCAAAAAAATATATTTAGAAAGAACATCCTTTTCCATTGGGGTGTTCTTGAATTGGAAAGCTGGTTGCAGTAACCAGGTGTGCTGGACAGTGGGTATCAGAGCAGGGCAGGGACCACAGTGCTGCAAACCCAGAGGCAGAAGGATAGGAGAGGGAAGGAGGCTTGTTCACAGGGCTTGAGAAAATACATCTGTTAATCCCTTCTTTAAGGTGTTAAGCAAGCTCAGCTGTCATACAAGCCTTGTGCTGGTGATCCACTACAGCATATTTCCACAAGTGGCTGATTTGAAGCTCACTTACTGTACAATATCACTTTGAAGAATGTTGTAAATAAAGAGATATGGTCTAGGTGACATCCTCTGGGCAAATGTGAACCCTTTAGACTAAAGCTGGGGATTCAGGCATTTACACCCAACCAGCAATAGTTCATGGATCAGGTTTCCAACCCGACATAGCAGCAGTGCCATTTTATTTGAGCCTGTCAGCATTTTCACATCATAAACCTCAGTGTTTCTGAGCAGTATATCTCAGCTGTTTCTAATCCCTGAGAACTGAGACTTGGCATATAAATTGCTAACTTATATATTAATTTGAGTAGAAGAGGATAGAGCTATGTCTAAGTTATACAACAAATTATATTGATTTTTATTTCAGTTACACACATGCTGTCTGCCAAAGTCCTGTAAATTATGTTTTTCACTACAAGGAATTGCATGTTCATTATGTTTCACATGAATCAGTGTCTTTTCTATTGTTTTAAATGCTTTTGAAATCACCATTTTGTTTACATCAAATAAGCTTTAGCTAATATTCTATTTTGTACATCATTATTCAGTAATACTAGAATGGCAGTCATGAACCAAATGTAGGTCCTTTGGCTTTGGTCTTGTTTTTAATTTACATAAAGGTTTGCTAAAAGTGTATTTTGAATCTGAAAGCTGTGTATCATAGCATTTGCTGACAAAAATGCACATGTCAGTGACAGCCATGTTATTATTGTTCAAATGTCACAGCATTCAAATATTGGAGAGATTTCTAACAAAAATAATAAAAATACATTTTTTTAAATCTTGGATATTTACAGAATATTGGTTGTGTTTTTGACCTTAATCCAGTTGCTGGTACATGTTTTTTTACCGGTGTGCTGGGAGGGGACTTGATTGTTATTGCTTTAAAAAGGTGGAGGAAAAATCCCTGGTGGACAGAAAAGAATCTCCAGCAAACTGGAATTACGTAGTTAGGAGATGCAAAACATAAGTGTGATCCATTCTGTATGTAATACTGTACTCAGATGATAGCTTCACAAAATCAGATTTACTTCTCCTGTCTTCTACTGATTTTTTCTGCATTCTAAAGAGATAGCGCTATTGTAGCCAGAGTAACATTTGGTATAGTAGCATACACCAGCCCAGAGCCACTGCGTTTTCTCATGACAAGGGAGTTTTTACAGAGATGTTAATTCAAACTTCACAATTGTGAGATGAGTCAGATTCTCCCCAGATCTAAATCAACTGAGAGCTTCCACTTTCCCCCCCTCAACCTGTACTGCCTAAACAGACTACCAAGAAATAGTGGTTTTCAGCCAAAAAACCCACATATCAAAGTCTTTGGGGTGAGCTGTCAAGTAATGGGTGATCCTGAGCTCCAGGTACTGTTACTTAGCAACTTCTGAAATGGATTAACCTTCTGTGGGCATCCCTTGCACTGCTTTTTGTACTTGTTCATATAGCCAGGTGTAAGTCTCCTGCCGATCAATCTGAGATTTCCCTAAAAGAAATCCAAGTATTGCATTGCACAGTGAGCTGGGTGCAGCTGGGACAAACCAAGCAGCAGTCTCAGCACAGCACGATCGATCTGCCCATGAGCAATAATGCAGATGTACCTCAAACACCTTTTTCATGTATAGATCATCGTACAGGGCTTCACCACTATAATCATGCTTGGTTAAATGTGTTTTAATATATGTGGTAATGTATTTGTTACAGCACATAAACCAGAATAGCCTGACACGTGTACAGTTACTCTTTCTCTAAGATTTCCAGGCTATGTTTTGGTCAATCTCACTAACTGTTTAAAAATCCTCAGCAATTAGCCAACTTTCCTTTTCTTCTGCTGCACCCCCAAAGGAATATACTTTGGAAAGTCATACAATGGCAAACTATGTTAGATAATAGAGTGCAGTGTGGAGACTCCTTTTGAAATGAAACTCACCTGTCGGTGAGTGTTGTCTATTATTTTGTTACTTGCTCTTCTGATGTAAATATAAAATCTCCATGAATATTAATAGTAGTTTCCTGAGAATCTTCTAAACAGGAATGAACAGACACTATAATAAACCAATTCATTTGACACGACTGGTAAAATTTTTTATGCTGTAGTAATTTGTCAGAACCATTCTTTATCCCTCAGAACAAAATTACTGCTTTCACAATAGCTATAATTTCTTTTATCTTTTGTGTAAATAGTTATATCCACCATGTTACCTTTCACTTAACATTATTTGGGGTCAAAGAAATGGTGATTGGAAGGGACATGAGCAGTCCTAGGCCAAACTCCAGTTCAAACTGCAGTTACTGCCAATTCTCAGGTCAGTCCTGGTTTGTTCCTCCTAAGTCTTGAAAACACCAAGAGTGGAAATTCCACCCCCTCTTTTGGACTATCCTAATCTCCCAGGCCATGGCTGGTGACCTGTCCTCATATGTCATCTACCACTGCTGCAAAGAATTTGGCTTTTCCACCTCTTCCATTAACCCTTAGGTAGCTGCAGGTTGCTATAGGTTGCCCTTTTAACCACCTTTACCAAGTGTTCAGTTAATGTAGGAGTACAAGCATTTCCCTAATGTGCTTTTTGTTTGTGTTGTTGTTTCTGGCCTGACTGTTCAATTGCTGTGTATGCTCTGCTCAATGCACTAAGGGGAATTTTCTCTTGGTACAGCTTGTTCCCTCAGTTTACTGGACTACATCTTTTCTGATGCCTGTGGGGAACACAAGGCTAAAAGCATCTGTGCAATCAAAAGGTTCTTCCACCCTCTCATAAATTATTTCAGTAGGTGAAGATAAAGATGTCAGTGATAGCAACAGGAAAGGCCAGGCCTAGGTTGTAAATGCAAGTTAAGAAGAATACCACAGAAATATTTTACTCATCTGTTTTGGCACAGAAACAGTCAGAAAAGATTAGGCTCAAAGCCTTCCTGCCTCGTTTCCCCCCACCTTTCATTAACCTGGATGGCCTGCAGGTGATAGCAATTTATGCAAATCCTTTTCTCTATGCAACATTTTACCTTTTGACAATGGGCAACCAAGCAGACGACACAGCTACAGACAAGAGGGTTTTGAAGACCCAATTTAAAGTCTGAGATACCATATACTTTTCAAAAGCTTTTCTAAGGATAAGAGTATAATACCTTCATTTGGTGCAAATATTTTAAGACTTTGTGTTTTTAAAATTCAATTTGAATTAGCCTTGAAATTTAAAGCTGTATATGTCTACTGAACCAAAAGGCACTGTGTAATGCATATAATAGAAAGTATGGTGCAGTCGCTCTATTTTTCCTCCCCTTCTGACACGGGTCTATAGTATTTGCAAAGAAAATCATCCAAAGGCAAAATGTCATAACTTCAGGGAAAAAAATTAAAAAGCTAGTCCCTTTTCAACAAAGGACTTAAAAAGCTTCCTTTTCCTTAGGCTTCTTTAGTCTTGCAATTTATTAGGAATTCTTGTCATCAAATATGCTTAGGATAAACTTGACATTTTGGGTGAAGATATTTCCAATATCATGTTGTATAAAATGCATCTTGATGCTCAGAACAGCTTGGACAAGTCTGCTGCACCTTTGAGAATCAGCACTTTGGGAATCTGCATGCTGATGTGACTTGTGAGAGGAGGGCCCAGCACATAATCAGATGTTGACTTGCTCTCACTTCAAATCACACATTATTGGAGAATCGAGAAGAGAAGGCTGGGCAAACTGTCGTGGATTCCTTCACTCCCAATCAGCCTGCCTATGCTTTTGCCTGAAATAGGCTTCTCTGTCAAAATTGGTCTACTTTCAGGGTCTATCAGTTGCTCACAAAAGTCCTGATATTTTAGGTGCTGGAGTAAATTACCTCTTTGTGACTTAGATTACTCCTTTAGGTACAATGCAGATTTAATTTCTCACCAATGTGGTCAGAATAATGGTAGCACAATTCACAAGCACCATTTCTGAAAGTAACTTTCTTCTATGTATTATTGCTTAAAAAAAACTCTCGATAATTACAACTAGTTTATTAACCAAGCCTAAATGTGAGAAATTCATGCAGGTTACTCATTCAGTACGTAGGGAACCATAAAACTGACTATTAGCTGCCTAAGGAAGCCAAAGAGAATTAAGTCGCATATATTTAAGGAAACACAAAAAATCAGGAGTTCAAGATGGGAATTAAAACTCTGAAGCTTATTCTACTTGTAAATTTTTGTCCACCAGACAGATTTCAAGAAAAAGAAAACAAGAATAGTTGGAAACATCATCCATGGACAATGCCTTATCTTCTGACCTGTAGATCACCAGGGACATGGGACAACCAGGGTCAATTTCCATGCTTTGAGAAATAACACTGACATGTCTGGTTTCCTGAAGTTGCTGTAACTCACAGCAGGTTCTCAGATGCTTTCTTTCAAGGTGTCCTGTTGAAGTGGTTGCATTGTGCATGGAGTAATTAAATGATTGTTGGGCTAGAAGGGGCCAACATAGTAAAATCATATATTCATGGACTGATTTGCGTTGGAAGGCATCTTTAAAATTACCTGGTCCCAGCCCTCCTTCCATGGGCAGGCACAGAGGGAGCATCTTCTTGATCAAGTTGCTCAAAGCCCCATCCAACCTGACCTTGAGCATCTCCAGGCAAGGGGCAACCACAGCTTCTCTGGGCAGCCCCTTCCAGTGTCTCACCAACCTCATCATAAAGAATTTCTTTCTTATTTTGTATCTGAATCTACCCTTTTTAAAATTTAAAACCATTACCCCTTTTCCTATTGTTAGAACCTTTTTTCATCTTTTTAAAATGCCCCCTTCAGGTACTGAAAGGTCACAGTAAGGTGTTCCCAAAGCTTTCTATTCTTCAGGCTAAAATCCCCAACTCTCTCAGGTTTTCCTCATAGGAGAGGAACTCTACCCCCCCCGACTCATGTGTGTCCATTGCTAAACAAGTATACATGTGGCTAAAACAGGATAAGGTAGGAAACTGTGTCAGTGCCTTTTACAGCCTTTCTAGCATCTCCCTGAGTATTTTTGTTATTTCAAAATTGATTTTAGTATGGATGACAATGTAGACCCTATCCTGAGTGTCACCAAATCCCTTTTAAAAGTTGCAAAGATCCTCCTGGCCCAGTACAATCAACACACCTGCCATCTGCTTCCTCTACATCTGTAGGTGATGCTTATGTTCAAGGGCCAGTACCTGTTACAGCTACTTTGGATTAAACGGCAGAGGTGACCTAAAAACTGGTGGCTTAACAAAAGAGACACTTAAAGCAAATGGATAATCAACAAAGCTTTATTTACAGGGTATCAGGCCATTATATTAATGTTTTAAATATATGGCTTTTTGTCTCACTCATCTGTGCCCGAGTGGGAAAAAATCCGTAACAAGTGTAGCTTCCTAATGAAAATAATATGAATAAGAAAAAATCATCTTAGCTTTAAAAATAAATGTCATGATCTATGTAAAAGTTAGTCTTTTGATACTGTTTGTGAGACTAGCATCTTATTGAATTACCTTTGTGCTACTTTTCTGCTCTCTAAACCTTGCTCTTCAAAGCTTTGTGGCTGCACATTGCTGTGTGAATAGGCTTATGGATGCTATGAACTCTTAACAAAAAATCCATTATAATGATACTTTGCTGTTTCAGGGATATTCACTGTATAACAATCCTAATGGTTCTGGTGAAGTAATAGGTATGGAAATGCTGGGTACAAGATAGCTTCTCCCTACTTGAGTTGCCATATGAAAGGTTCTGGCTCCGGTTATTGATGATCTAACCACCTGCAGCACTTAAACTTGCTTTTTACTTTTGTCACCAGCAGTAGTCCCATTGCATTCAGTAGGACTGCATACATGATTAGTCTGATCAAGGTCTAATTAGTGAAAGAAGTGCAGCCACTGGTGCAGCAGACAGAAGGCTGTGCCCTAAGCCTGTCTTCCAGACACATTTTTAACCCCTGTACCTTTATCCATGGACCCTCACAGGCACAAGCTACATGCAGAACGTTATTCTGAACAGGCATTTAAATCCAGATGTAAAATAGTTTCATAATTTGCCTCCTCTGGAGAACAAGACAAAAACTGTCAATTTTGATTCTAGAATATTTCAGCAGCCTAATCAGGACCACTTGGTGAACACAGAGATCCCCTTCAAGGGGAGAGTAACAAGTGAATATTTATTTGTTCTGCTTTTGAAACAACAAGACCATCTTCAGGCAGCAGTTAAGGGCTCTGTTCCTTCATTAAGTGATCAAAGAGCAAAGTTGCCCTGGCTCTGTGTGGAGCCACTGGAGAAAGAGCAAGATACATGTCCTCAAAACACTCTAGCCCACAGCCAGGGCAGACTCATTATTTTCCATAGCCCTAGTAGCCTACAGAAACTGGTTCCCCAATTTAACCAGCCAGGGAAGGTGCCTCAGGCTGGATAATCTCAATCTTTCCGGTATTTTGCTGCTAAACTCCATTGCAAATACCCACTGATGACAATGATAATCTGCAATATTTAGCACTCTATGTTTTGCAGAATAGAAAGCAGTGACTGAACTTTGTGGTCCCTTTTTTTTTTTTTTTTTGCTAAAACAGTCACAGTCTGATGTGCTAAAGATGCTTTTGTCCCATTTCCTAATGTGAAAGGATATAAAAGGCATTTAAGTTCTTGGGGAATTATTAAATGAATGGTTTAAAAGGTGTTTTGGTTTTTTTTCCTGTAAAAACTGTTACTGTTTAAAAAACAATTCCCACCTAAATTTTGATTCTCCAGCTCCAAATTATCATGCAGATATTAAATAGCTGAAGTAGGTAAGTACTGGGAGTAAACTGGAGATATGGCTAATGGCACAACTGGGAAGTAGGCTGAGTTGGCTGATGAAGTCTCATAGTACAAGTGTACATTACATGGGCAACTGCACCAAGGTGCTCCATAAATCATTCTGTTCATGAAAATGCTGGTGAGTCCTCAAAGCATTGTGAGCTTTTGTAGGGACTGAAAAGTCATACTAAGTGAATATTCATGATTCGGTGTTGATAGTGACTTTCTTACCAACCTTTGAAAAATTTTACTCGTTCAGTCAGGATAAGGAACATAATACTGTGCTAATTAAATGCCCGACAAAATGACACAAATTGTGGGTATGTAATAATTAAAAGGAAAAGTTCATATAATAGCTCAGATAAAAATTTTCAGACTCTGAATATTTGGAAAATATTTATGAATTATAAATGAACAGCTAGAAAATTAATTATTGACTTGTGAATTATTTACTAACCAGAACAGATGTTAAAGTTCTGCATTATTGATTATGATGCATTTATTTCAGTGCTGAGTATAACCCATGAAAATAATGGTGATATTAAAACTGTGCTATTTAAACAGGTTGATCAGTTGTAACTATTATCCCGATTTAACAGAGGAGTCAACTAAAAAACACAGGGAGGGAGATTTTGAAAGTACCCAAGGGGTGAGGGTTCCACAAGTCTAATAAAAATTAATGAGAGTTGCACTTCTGAATCCCTCAGGTGCTTATGAAAAATCTTTCATTGGGAGGTTAAATTACATTCCCAGGAGAAACCAAGAGCTTGAAATAGAGCCTGGGAGTTCTGATCCCAACTTAAATTTGCTGCTTATTGTATCTGATGTCTCCTCTGTTTTGGGGCTGGGTTTTTTTGTTGTGGTACTGGAATTTAAGAGTCGTTAGATGCCAGGTTTTCCTAGCTAGGCCAAGCAGTTCATCCCTCTGACCTGCCTGCAGGTAACAAATCCATTGTTCAGATATTCATATGTTTGGAGTTTGCCAAGCAATTATTATCTCTTTATTTTTCCTTTCTCCCCAAGACTGCATTGAAACAGAAGGTTCTTTTTGTCATTTTTTAATGAAACTAACTATCCCTTAGCAGCCATCTCATTAAACTTCAGATTTTTCATCTTATGGGTGGAGTTGACTTTGTATATCCATGGCATATTATAAGATCTGAGGAAGATAATGAAATTGCAGTGTTGGCACTGCAATGACACAAGAAACCATTCAGCCATCCAGAAGAACTGTTAGAATCCTCAGAAACAAAACAAACACCCCCCAGCCAAAAAAAAAATTCATTTTTATGCCTTAGTGTTTTGGTTTCGGTATGTTTCACAAAGACACCTTTGTTTATTCCTGCTTTATGGCATTTGTTACAGGAATCTGTCTGAACATCTGTCTATCAGCTGTGATATTAAATTAATTGCATTGTAACCCACTTGCTTATTGTTCATCCAGGATAAAAACACTAGGAAAATATTTTTACATCTTGCTTAATTTAATTTTATTTTTTCTGTGCCTGGTCTTATTTTCAAATTTTTGTTAGTCGTATTCTATCAAAGTCTTGCAGTAAGCTTGGAGATCTGACCCTACCTTCAGTCAGTTCATATTACTTCTGTTTGGTAGAAATCCATGCAGTTCAGAGGCAGCTCTCTTTTGGTGGTCCCAAATGGGAGTGACACTTTCTTCAAAAAGGGTGTGCCGCTTTCAAATACCCACCTCTAACTTTTCCACTTGGGCCACAAAGAGAAGTGTAGAAAATGGCTAAAGTAGCACAAGAAAACTTGTATATGTGATTTCTTTTTTTGTTCTGGTTTTTATTCAGCTGTGTAAGGAAACAGATGTTACAATCTTCGCAATTTATACGGTAACTTTTTGCTAAAAACTTTAGTGCATCTTATAAATTTTAAAGATTTGAACTCTACAGCAGCCTTGTAAGGGATCGAAGTTCTGCCCTGTCCATTTTACAAATAAGTAAGAGGAGGAACTGATAAATGTAATAACCTGAGAAAGATTATACCAAGTGTCATGGGCAGACATGAGAAGAAAACTAGGAACTCAATGCCCACTTATCACTTTACCTTCCCAAGGTCCAAAACCATATGGAAATGTGTAGAACAAAACACACTGCTGTCATTGCTAGCTCTGGACGGCTTTTCATGCTGCTCTGATGAGATTTGGCTTGATTCTGAAGATGGAAAGTAGCCTGTCCTCTTCCCATTCATCCTTTCATCTCCATCTGACCCACTGTGTGCCAACAAAATACTTCAGTTTGAAAAGGAGAGGACAGTGTATGAAATTAAATATTTTAATCTGGGGATGAGCACTTTGGAGGATTCATAAACATCTGATAAACCCTGTGGTTAAGGAAGGTATTGATTGGTATTGATTTCCCCCCTCATCTGGAGTAGGAGCACTGGTACCATGCCCAACTGTAGATTTATTGTGCGTGATGGTTTTATGCCAGTGTGATTTGCTTTGTGTGGCCAGGGCACAAGAGGATGAACAGAGCTGTCCATGAAGGTGCCTTGTCCTGACCCCAGGCAGGCATCTTGATTTCTCCTTCTAGTGTCCCAATCAGCCCATAAAATCCATAGTTCCCTCCTATTGGCCTAAATCCCCCCCAGCTAGCAGCTTCAGCCTAACCTACCAATAAAGGCCTATGGTATCAACCTCTAGGCTTTAAAATAAACCTGATGTTGTGCTGATGATACTATTAAGCACATGTAAAGAAATAAAGAAAATGTTTGTATCTTTTATTTTTCCAGAGGTCTCTATAATCCTCTCTAATTTCAGTTGTTAGAAAAAAAATCCTGTTTTTTCTTTAAAATCAAATGGAGGCCTATTCTTATTGAAATGAGGGGCATAAATCATTCTGCCAGGACAAGTTGTTCAGATCTGATCATCACAATAAAATAATAACAATCTGCTATATAGAAATTAGTGTGAGCACACATTTTCTACTGTGAGGGGCAAAAGTGATCTACAGCAAGAAAAAAAAATCTCTGCTGGGATCCTTTTTAATAAAGAGAAGCAGCAAGCCACTGGAGAGGTGTTAAAAACAGAACATCTTAGTAACAGGGTTTAAAGCTGAATTCCAACAAAAGAGATATTAAGGAATGGTTTGGTGTTCCTCTAAGTAAAATCTGTTGCACCACACATATTTCATAACTGTTTAGAGAGTGTTACTGACAAATAGATTGATATTAATATTTTAAATTAATGTATAACTAAGAGTCCTTGATTTTTCTCAATGATAAATAATCCAGCAGTTCAATAGATGATGAATGTCCCTACTCTGAGAAGCTTGAGAGCTGACACTGAGGAAAATGCATAATGCAGCTGCTGCCCCTGAAACCTGGGGCTGAATTCAGTGCAGGATTTAGGATCCTACTTCCAAAACTGTAGTCCAGCTGCCCTCACTTCTCTCTCCTTCAGTTATACGCATCTCTGTGTGGTCCTGAAGGTCTTGCAGCATTTGAGCTGGGTTTCTTCAGTGGTCACATGCAGTCAGTGCCTGGTGAGGGCAGCCCGGTGCCTTTGGGAAAGCTTGTCTGTAGCAGTCCAGAACACAGCATCCAGCTTGAATCTGTGCGTTTATAATAAAATATCAACTTTTATAAACTGCATCTGCCATTATTTGTGTTATGTACATCAGGTCTCTCTGCAAGTTAGCCCTGTGATGGCCACGCGGTGTTTCTGCTCAGAGGTAGTGATGGGCTCCAGCCCTCATCTGTGGGTGAGAGATCAAAGATGTGCCAAGGCACGAGCTCTCCCCACTGCACCCTTAAACTGTGTTCCGATGCATGAGTCTCAGCATGTGACAAAAGTCACTCCTGGGTGTGAGCATGGGCTGAGAGCAGCTTTTAGAGGCACAGAGGACGGTTCCGAGGTGATCCTTTGCTCTGAGTGCCTTGATGTGCTGGGATCAGGACTGGGCTGAGCTGCAGCCCCTGCCTCCTGCCCTGCTGCTCAGCGCTGTGTTGGTCTCGGGTGTGTGAGTTCCTGAAGTCGTGACTCCCCTCCCTCCGAGCAGCATCACGTCTGCTCCCAGCAACCTTCTCCCTCTCCTGAAAAAGGGCACAGCTCCAGTGCCTAAGGGGCCCTCCCCCAAGGAAACCCCATATGGGAGCGGGAAGGAGGGAATGTCCCCCAGCTCTGAGCAGCAGGAGGGGAGCTGCAGCATCGCCCTGCAGCCCTGCTGTGAGCAGTGACCTGCTGATGAAGCCACAGCAGCTGATGGACCAGTGCTGGCAGTCCAGGTTTCCTCAGCTTGAATGTGAGAGATGCAGTAGCTCAGCCTGTATTCACCCTTCGAGGAGTACACCCTTGAAAATCATGATTTGTAATTGTAGCTGTAAACCATACGCTGTAACTGTGAGATAGTACAGTTGTCTGATTTCTTCTCCTTGAAAAAGCCCTTTGGCTTTATTCCCTTTCTTAGCCACTGGGAAGCAATTTATAATATTCTTGTTTTCTAGCTCTTAATTACAATGAGGTCCAGCTCTATGGCCAAATGTAGAGTTTATTTTGTTTAACATCCATTTTGATAGATGTGTAAACAAATTGCAATCAAAACTGTATTTTTGTTAATACATTCCTCGGAAATTCTCTTCCCCTCCTTCATTAGTCAGACACAAAACAATGACCGAAGCCTAATTTTTGGATCTTTTCATTCAGAGTTATAATAGGGTAGAAAGCAACAGAGCCTTCATAGTCTTGGATCTATAGTCTCCTTAAATTCTGTTCTGCCCAACAGAGAGCAAAAGTCAGGGCTCTGTACAAAACCCACAGAAGGATAGCAGCTTAAAAATAAATCGTGACCTTGATAATCTGTTTGGTAGGTTTTCTTCTTGTTTTCCTTCAGGCAGATGAATTGCCTTTTAAAATCTAAAGTGGTATGGAGAGGTTGTTTCAAAGATATAAGCAGCGAGATGGAATTGGAACTACCAAGAGAAATTAGAAACTGGTTTGATGTTCTATTAGAACTTGTCTGATCAGACATAGAGTCAGAGCTTGTTCCTAAGCATCTCCCCTCTACTGTTCCATCAGCTGAAGTAACATGGACCTTGGAGTAAAAGCTTTGGCAGAACCAAAGTCCTACCAAGGAAACTGGGTAATGTGCTGTATTTTAGCCCAGCTCTGTATTAATTTCAAGTAACCAAGTGCAGTAGGGAAATTTATTGTAGAAAAATATAAAAAAACCAATTGCAACAAGGAGTCCTATTGAAAGAAATGCCAGATGAAATGAGAAGTCATTTTCAACCTTATTCTACCTCTTGTTTCCATGTGGATGAATGCTCAAACTCATGAAGAGTATGGGGGATTAATAGGATTCATGGATAAGACAGGAGAGTTTTAGTCTTCTTCCTGAGACATTTCCCATTTTGAGGGACCACTCAAAGTGAGAACGGGGACCTCTACAAAGAAGCTTGATGTTCATGTTTTAAGGCACTTGTGTCATATTCCTGTCCTGAAGGAGGATAAAGGCTGGGGGGAATTAATACACAGCCACTCTTCTGCCTCTCTGATGCAAGGGAATCCTTGAGGACGTGCCTACCCCAGCCCTGCAGTTGGTTGAAAACTGCAGTGTCACAGAGCAATTGGAGTGGGCCAAGATCCAACACTCATTCATGGATGAGATAAACTGATACAGAAAGGTATCATTTTTCTTCGTCATATATATGATAGTCATGTTTCCAAGCCCAGCAATTTCAAAATTGTGTAATTGTCATATAATGGTAATCATAGTTGTTACATTGTGTTATGTCTAGGGGGGAAAAAGGGTAGGAAATTTGTTCTGTGTGAAACTACCAGATTGAGGTATACAGCAGACACATGAGCTTGTGTCTACATTAATTTACCCACTTGACTGCATCTTAAATTTAATATCTGTTCTATCATCCTCTTAATTAAGCCCTAAGTAATTTAAAGCTTCGAGGTGGACTACTGTTTTATTTCTAGCTGTGGTGCATGGAAGTGTGATTCATACGTGTGAATAAAAATAGATGAGGACAGACCTTCCCCAGTGTAAATTGTTACAGCTCCAGAGATTTGTCTCTCTGAGAGGAGTTGGGAGAAGTGGCATCGAGATTTTTGTCATGGTTTTAGGGCAAGGTTTGTTACTCATACTTGGCAGAGGTACAGGACCATGCAGAAGGGGCTTCAGGGCTGAAGCTTTGAGTTAGTCCCATTTTGTATTTGAATCTAAAGGCAGTTGAATGGTGAGGTAAACACAGAGAAATTCTCACAGCTGAGAAATTAAATGCATCCTGCTGAAGAAATAAGGTGAGGAGGGCTACTGAAGAAACTAGCACCTCCCTTTAGCAAATTTCTCACTTCATGTAAAAATAGCCTGTGCTCAGGTGTGTGGTCAGTGGGGAGCTCTCTGCCAGGACAGCTTTGGCACGTTAATCACCTACCTTTGATACCCAGATAGGAAGTCCAGCTCTCACAGGCACCCCAGAATGTTATGGCACTGAGTCTATAAACCAAAAAATGTGTTTTGCTGATCCAGACAATGTTGAACAACTGTGTTTTGAAACAAACAGATCTATTGCTATGTGAAACTCCTTCTGTGGCACTGAATAGAAGCATAATTACCAAAGATTTTAAATCAACTTCCAGCTGAAAACTTGCCACAATATGCTTCTGTTTCATAACTAAACCTTTCCCTTCAGTCCGTGCTGGCAGTGGCAAATTTCTGCCTCTTGCTCTAATGCCTAATGAACAAAGCCTGTTATCAATGTGCCTGGGCTACAATTTGAGGTAAAATTCAGAATACAACCCTTCATGAAACCAGTGCTGGTGAAAAATTATATCCAAGTATATAAAAGATAACTAAATATTTCCAAAACTTGTTCTTTCATTTTAGAAATACTAATGAATTAAATCAGAAGCAAGATACCAAAGATACCTCAGTTACAACTGTACTATGCACTGCCCTTCCTGGTTCTAGGATGAAAATGCTGCATTTATCTTTCTGAGTGGCAGGAAATTTATAATCAAAATCTTTAAATTAATTTAAAGAGTGGGATCACTTCCAGAATATATTTCTCTGATGGTGTCTTCTACATCCTGATAAAATGCTGCTCCTCACTGCCACATAATCTCAGTAAATTCCTTGGGTTCATTCTAGTTTTCCATGTCATACAGTTGAATTGGGAGCACAAAACCCAATTCTGACAGAAGAAAACCTAAAACTATATTTTAACAGTCAGAGTATGATGATTATGTAAACTAACAAGTAGGTAGTGGCAAGTTCCCCCTGAACATGAGGAAGAACTTTACTGTGAGGGTGACTGAGCACTGAAAGAGGTTGCCCAGAGAGGTTGTAGAGTCTCCTTCTGTAGAGATATTCAGAAGCTATCTGAACATCATCCTGACTAATATGCTCTAGCATAACCTGCCTGAGAAGGAGGTTGGACTAAATGACCTCTGTTGTTCCCTTCTAAACTTCCCCATGTTGTGATTCTGTGTAAAAAAAACCCAAACAACAACAACAAAAATCAAAAAAACCACAATAAAATAATGTATTTGAAAATTCTTTTTAATCTGGAAAATGTTTGCAGCGTTTTTGTCAAATCTAAGTGTTCAGTGGAAGCTATATATTGAGAGAAAAACAAATAATTTTGTTCGGTGATTTTTTTTAACTGGGTTTATTGTTTTCCTTACAGCTCTCCTCTGATGGTGTTTTCCTCTCTTTTAGTAAGGGAGGAAAAATAGAGAAAGAACTTTAAAAACAAACAAACAAAAAAACCCAAAACAAAATTTTAAAAAAACAGAAAAAAGAGGAAATAGGGTTATGCAAAAATAGGAGGACTTTTACCACTAAAAATCTCAGAAGCAATTTTCTAAGACTCCCTGCGTTAAAAAAATGAAAGAAATGAAACATTTTTATAAGAGCCTGAAGAACAAAAAAAAATTTGTTGTTTTTCCTCATTTTCAGGTTGGCTCTACTACAAAGAAAATGAGAAAACTGCCATTATTATCATTAATCTGGTTCCATTCAGCCATGCTGTTTAGCTACAGCAGACCCAGTAATGCAAAGGGAAGGCACAATGCTTTTATATTATTATCTCCTCTAAATATGCAAGAGTTTATGAATAAACTATTTATCAGCTTTCTTTGTGACCAGCTCTGAATTTTCTTTAAATTTACATTATTATTACTCGTGAAGCACCTTCCACTTTGACTAGAGCTTATTTTATTCTGCTTCCATATGATCAAAGTGTCTAATGCAGAAGGACCTTCTGGTCTGCCAGAATATGTCAGAGTTTGCCAGCTATGCCATGGAAGGAGGATGGAGCAGCATTGTATGAGAGATTAATGTTATGCTACAGATTGGTACAAAGAAATGAAAATTGAGTTATAAAGCCCAGTACCATGGCCTGGATTACCTTAAATTAGGACATTTTTCAGTCTGAAATTTTCTTACTTTAAGATGCAACATTAAAATTCTCTCTGTGTGTGGAGAATGTCTGCACTGTGTCTCATTTCAGACAATTTTCTTTCCATTCATCTTGTCTACTGGCAGGTAAATATGTTTTCAAAGTTATTCTTCCTTTCCAAGTCGATTTTGATGGCATTGCTTACATTCTGTGTGTTTTGTCACTCTTCATTTTTGTCCTCTCCTTCCTCAATCAAGTGTTTGAACAAGAGACGACAGTGTTCAAGTTTTCTCTGGGGATGTTAGGTAGAACAAGATAAAATCAAAAGTTGGGTGATGTCATGATATAGATTTATTGAGACAAAAACATCTCTAGCCTAAAAAAGTGTATGTTTGTAGATGTATTTTTAAACCAATGACTCACTGGATATGTTGCAATTTTTAATGGGGCGTGAGTAATGCCTGGGAGTCTGTATTTAAATGTGAGGGAAATCTTGACATTTTACAAGGGAATTCTCTGGTGAGGTTTCTATGGTAACTTTTCTAAGGGGATGATACTTTTTCATTTGATTTTTAATAGTGATCAACAGTAGAGTAACTAAAATATTGAACATTAAAAAAAAAAAAGAATTTATATTTGTTATGAGCCCTTTCAGACCAGCAGAAGACCAAGGCAGTGGTTACACATCACATAAGCCCTCAGCCGGGGACCTAAAGAACTTTCTGTGGTTCGTGGACTTGACTTGGGGTTTTGTAGGCAAGGGGGCACAGTGAAAGGCACAAGCATGTTTTGGGGAACATAGATAGTGGGGTTGCAGCCAAGAAATCCCCATTAGTGCCAGTAAAGCTTACTGAAGACAGGATAATCAATCCCAAAGCTTTACGTAGCTAGAGAAACAAAACTGTTAAAACCAAAACTGTAAAACTGTGAATTAGAGATAATGACAAAGGAACATGAAGGCCTTAAAGAATATCTTCACACATCCTTTCATCAAAAGCACCTTCTCAATTTCCTTGAAGAGCTGAACAGCAGAATTTTTTATTAATTTTATTAATTAATTGTTAAGCTACAACTCTTAAAACTTCCTGTATGTGGATGTTTTAAAATAGTGCAATACTTTCAGGCTACTTTCCTTTTACCTGTGAAGTCAGACCCCAGTGTGCTGTTTTCCTACAAGCAGGTCTAGGTAGTAGGAAAAGGTGCAAGCTTTGATCGTGGCACACATTTCATGGCCTCTGAGGCGCCTCTGGGAGAGTTGTAATTTCATGCACCAAACAATTGATCCAGGCACCAAGCCAGTAGCTCTTCCCTGGGTATATTTAAAATCTGTCCTGGGATCTCCATGCTGCTCAGAGGCCAGGACCAGAGGGAGGCTGGAAGGAATTCCAGATGAAATTTTTCCATAAGTACTGTTCCCCATTAATTTCCTTGATTTTACAAGGAAATGTAACACATAAAACTTAGGACCAGCTGTGTTGGAGACCCTGTGGAAAACTGAATTTTATACATAGTTTTAAATTGTAAACACCTAAATTTTCCTGAACTTCATGTCTGAAAAGGCTGCATCATAAGTATTACTGACAATTTAAACTTTAATATTGAATTAAGAGAAATCTTTAAGATTTATTGAAAAACTTTTTATAGAAAGTTATTGAACACAGAGTGATTAAAAGGAGAGAAGAGGCAAGGTCTTTCTTTCAAAGGACTGAGCAAATCACAAAAAAAAGTGATAAACAGAACATCTTCTCGGAAACTCTGGCTTTCCCTCTGCAATTAGCTTTGCGTGAGAGGCTTGTCAGTGCACGTCTTCTCAAGGTTTGACATGACCCCTCCAACCCTCTGCCCTTCCAAAACTCTGACAAAGTTATGGGAATACAGTGATGTAGCTCCTGGTGTCACTTGTAAGACCACAGCTGAGGATGAAAGCTTCTGTTCATATAAATCACACCACTGTTCTTCTTCCTTTATTTAAAAAAAGGAGACCTCATGGTAATCACTTCAAACACCAAGTGTGTCTGAGTCCAGGTAAAAGTTCAGGGACCATACCTACATCTACTGGGGATAGACATACCTGTGTCAATCACAGTGTAAAGCAGTGACTCTGAAGTCTTACTGGTCTAACTGGAATTTTGAATTTGATCTTTGCTTTGAAATCAATTGAAAAATTCTCCTGGGAGTATATGTACATGCCTCATTAAGTGGAAAACATAGGATAGGTGCTTTTTCAACAGCCTCTCTGATTTCATATGAAATGTGAAGCTGTATATTTAAAGCACATATTTTTAAAATGACTATGTGATACATTCATGCTAGCATGCTATCATTAGCATGCTATCACATTATTGTTTATCTAAGTTTTGTAGCTTGTGGTTGCATAAACTGATGCAGTCACCTTTTTTTTCTGTACCCAGAAAAGGCAAAATTTTTCAATGTTCTCAAATTCTTGTATAAGTCAGAGAAGAAGGGGACTTTCTGAAAGTTTTGTAGTCTCTGTCCTCCTTCCTGTAAGTGTCAGGATTTTCCTTCTCTTGTTGGTAGGTGTTAATATTTTCAGGATTCTAGTTACATTACAAATGCCACAGACATAGTGCCCGCTTGCTTTTTTGGCTAAGGGCCTGCTTCCAACCAAGAAGGGACATTCTGTCATTTCTTCAGTAGGAGGAGAAAAAGAGGAAAACCCTGGTGAATTGCTTTCTAAAATAGAGAAGTGGGGTGTGAGTGGAGGTGGCGTCTTTATTAGATACAGTGAAAGTACATTTAGGATTTTATTGGGTGTCTGCCATCTTTGCCAAATTATGTGTTGAAGCCCAGCTCCAGGACCAGTATTCCTGGTGGTATTTCTAATGCTGCTCAGACTTCCACTGTTTCTGTGCACCACAACATAAAATCAAGGCTTTTATCGGGGACCCTAAGCCACAGGGAGCAGCAACTAGAAATCTAAAATAAAGTGGAATTCTACCAGTACATGAACTTCAGCTGGCCAGAGAGTTGCAATTCTTACTTTTCTTGAAAATTTGTGTACCAGTTTAAATGCTGTCGCCCTCCATCTTCATAGAAGGCATTGCTGAATATTCCACAGAGATGGTCATTCTCTGCAGGCAGAAATGGAAGGTCGGTGCCAAAAGAAACTCAGTGGGACTGTATGAAGCACATAAGAACTTTGTAATCTGTCTCCTTCAGAACTTTAAACTATTTATAAAAGCATTTTATTAATTTAAATTTATAATGCAAACAATTTAAAGCTAATAAAAATGTTCTAACATCAGATTGAGGTAGGTTGGAAGTGAATTTTGATCGATACAATGAAGGACAATTTTCTAACGTAATCTAGGTTTGTCCTGAGGCTACCAGTATTAGGAGATAAGATAGAAAGAGCAATATCTGTGTCAAAAGCAGAAAAAACACATCTTGATTTCAGATCTCCTTCAGATTTGCAGCATTAGCTACTATTCTGAAAATACTTTTTCATAGTCAACTGTACTAGTTTGTTTTCGTCTCAGGAAAGAAGAATCAGATACCCTTTCCATTATGATATTAAAATAGCACTTAAATAAACTAATCTGCTGATGTTACAGTAGAGAAAACTGATACCTCGCAGTTCTCTGAATTCTTGGCACATACAGTACTGATGCATAAAAGGAGTCCATCATTTCAATGATAGCCACATTTTGTTATAACAAGATCACAGTGTAAAATCATGCATTTCTCATCATGCTTTGCCATTAAACATGTTTTAAGTTGACATTTTTATAGAAGCTTCTTAACCAGGCTTTCATAATAATAGTATTTAGTCTCATGTTAAAACTTATATTAATATTTTTATCTATATTCTGTGAATATAAACCTAATTACAATGGAATTAAAGTTTCAATAGTGCATTTTTAATTATTTTTTTTGTGACATGCCAATTTACATAAAGCCTCACTCTGAAAACATTTGCTATTGTGTTTCAGGTGCTATTCTGGTTGGTTCTGCTGATTTAGATTTGATTTCTTAGAGTGAAGGGGGCAGGATTGGGCCCTACAAAGACGCTCAAAATGTTCTATGCAAAGGACAGGTTTCAAAACACCTGCTGTAACTCTTAAGGTATTTTTTAACTTTGTCTTCAATATTTAGTTTTCCTTCAGCTGATGCTGCTGCTCAAATATTTGAAGGATAGAATTATTACTGAATTAGGTAGAATTACGCTTTTTATTTTTTTGATGTAGCTACTAACAAAACTCCTCTGCCTTGCCCTGTGCTTAATATCAAGAAAGAGGTGCACCTGCAAATTTAGAACACATCAGCTTTAATTAAACTGAATATTAAAAGTGTAATTTATCCACTGCTCTTGTAATATTTTGTCTGTGGATCAGTAAGCATCACAGGCAAGTGGATCAGAGAGATCTAACAGCTCTGGGTTTTTTTAAGTTACCTGGGAAAATGTAATAAAGTAAAATCTTCATTTGTTTAAAAATGTCTATAAATGCATCCAGTTTTATCCCACTGATTACCTTTATAAGCAATACATTATCAGGATGCCACTTTTACAGGGCTACATCAGCCTCCTGGAGGACTGAACTGACCTTTTCAGACTGTGGGACCTTACTTTACTAATGGGAACCCCCCAAAATTTCTGCATCTCTTCCCTATTTAAAAATAAACAGTCGAGAGGGCCAACAGTCAAGAGGAACAGAGAACTAATCAATAGGAAAATTTGCATCTGAGTTTGTTTTGATGAAGCACAGAACTATTTTATTTATTGAGACTGTATTAATGTAATTAAAATAAATGGAAAATGCACTCTTTACTTAATTAATATTTTAAGCTGTCTCTGAAGAATAGTATGCAGCTTGAATTTAGTTATCATTTTTAAACTGCAAGACAGATTAATTAGATTCAAATCTTAGCCAGAATGAAATAATTTTCTTAATAAAGCTAAGAGCTCTAGAATTTACTTGGAAGTAGAATATGTCTGTTGTTGATCTTCACAGATGAGCATGAGAAGATAAGACATAAAACTCAATGGAGTCTAGTGGTTAAAATTCTGCTAACTCAACTTTTAAATTATGGTCTTAGATGTTGGTTTTATTTATAAGAAAGGTGTGATGCTTTCAAGACATGGGAGTTCTGCCTCTTTTTTAGTACATGTATTCCTAAAGTTAAAGCAATTTGAATGCATGTGGTATAGGAAGTTAATATTTGGAAAAGATGTTTTGTTCACTGGACTGAAGGAAATTCAACTTTGATTTCAAGATCCACATGAACAGAACATCTATGGAAAATCCTCTACAACATGCTTGCATCTGTATTTAATGAGCAAGACTCCAGAGGATAACTTATAAACAAAACAACAAATGAGATTAAATGGGGTTTTAGCTTTATCATACATGCTTTAAAAGAATGAAAATCTATTTCATGCTGTACATTGTGCATGCATTTGAAGAAAGAAGTGGCTAAACTTAGAAGTGCAGACAGATCTGTAGTCAGAAATCAAGGCAAAATGGTCAGTGTGGTTTTCAGTGCCCAATTATGAAGAACAGATTTTTAGGGAGTCCTGACAAACCTGGGTAGTTCTCAGGCAACAGTTTTGTTCTGTGCAAAATGGAAATGTGTTTCAGCATCATTCTCACTGAAACTGCAAGATTTAGAATATTTTGAGTTTAGGCATAGTTCAAATACAGCTCTTGAATTCGGATGAATGTTAATGTGAATCTTCAAAATAACGGTATTTTTAGATGCGCTCAACCCAAAGAAACTGTCTGAAAGACATTTATACTTTCAATGTCAATTTTTTTTTTCTGAGAAAAAGACATGAAACTTTCTAGAAATTTTATAATGAGAAGCTGCTGGTTACAGAAATTGCAGGGAAGCTGCTGATTGTTTTCCCATTTTTAAATTATATGAAAAAAATATCAGTAAGTCAATTCACAGCTGTGTGACCAACAGTTCTATAGGTACTTTAAAAGCAGATTTTAAATTTAAAATTAGTAAATAATTGAAAAATATTTATTCTGTCTCTCAACACCTTCTACATTTTTAATGAATAACATGTTAAACAATCTATGTTTAAATAATTTCTCCCTGTGACATAACCCTCACAAATATCTGTCATTGCTTCAAAGGTCATATTTAGAATGGGATAAAAGTAATGAAAATTACATAAATGTGAAAAGTTTTTAAATGTCACCACAAATTTCTCAAAATCTCACTGTTAAAAAGATAAGTGTTTTAAGTACTATTTTGCTGCTTCTTGACAGTTGGTCAGTCAAATTCATGTTCAACCCATTCAGCACCTGACAGTTCTGAAACGATACAATGTTTTCCCAGGGAATGCTAATGAATATATATTTTTAAATACTAGATACAAACTACAAAGCTAATGGGAGTATTTATCAGTTTCAGACGGTTCATTAGAAGGATCAATATGCAAACACACGTGTCCTTTTAATGAAATCACTTGGCGGGTTCATTTATCTTTCAACTTAAGCAATGCAGGTTAGTGAGCAAATTATGTGTTCTCTGGCTCTTCCGGGGGCAGGAGAGTATCAGACGGAGAGGGTCCCCTCGGGCTGACAGACTGACAGAGCAATGCTTTCAGACCAAGCACTTCAAACGTGGCTGAGGAAATGTTTGGAGAAGCCCAGTTTGTGTTAATCTGTGGGAACGTGAAGGATTTTGCATGAGCAGCAGCCAGGTGACGAGTACCTCTCCTGCCTGGAAACCTTTTCAGAAACGGTGGTGATGTAAAGAGCATCTTCCTCGCCCTGCGGTGGGAAGGTTGGGTGTGGGTGAGATGTTAGTGGGGGTGAGCCCATAGCATAACCACTCTGCACTGTCTGGACACGGCAGAACAACCCTGTGCAGGGGATGGTGATGGCATTTCGGTGCTGTCCCGCAAGTTTAAGTGAAGTGTCGCTCTGGGGCGGGGCGGGGAAGCTCTGGGAACTCAGGCGGCCCTTGCCCTTCCTTGGCTCCTCGCACAGGTGTATCCTTATCCAGGTGCCGTCTGCCGAGGGGCGCTGGAAGGATGAACACTGTCGAGACGAAAACGAGGAATTGCTACACGGCGCTGCCGCGGTACCCCCGGGACGGCCGCGGGGAGCCAGGGCCGCCCGTTCCAGCCGGGAAAGGCAAAGCCCGCCGGGGCCGAGCCCCAGACGGCTGCCGGGACAGCAGGGGTGTGGGGAAAGGGCAGCCTGTCCTGTCCATCCTGTGCCGTCCCGTCCCGTCCCGTCCCATCCCATCCCACACACTCCCTCCTCCGCTCCGTCCCACCGCTCCGCAGCAGGGGAAGGGCCGGGGGGCGCTGGGGGTCCCTGCCGAAGGGAGGAGGGTGCGTGCTCAGGACAGCTCTGCCCGGGAGCAGCCGCCGCTCGGCCCGGGGCAGCCCGGGGCACAGCGGCGGCGTGGGGGCGGGACGGCTGGGGAGGAGAAGGGGAAGGGAAAGGGGAAAGGGAAAAAGGAAAGGACTGCCCGCCTCCACGGACAGAGAGCCGGCTCTTCCCTGCCTGCCATCCCCAGACGCAGTGACAGCGGGAAACAATGGGGCCAGGGAAGCGGGAGGGCTATTCACCGCCCGGGGAAGGAAGATGGAAGGGACCTGCCACCCGCCTCCCTGCCGCTCCCCGCCCGCTCCTGTCCCGCTCCGGCAGCCGGGACACTTCGTGGGCAGATGCTGGGGGGTAGGGGGTGGTGCCCGCAGCGAGTTTGTCGGCGACATGCGGGAATTTGAGGGAGATGGGGGAGACCGCGGGGTCCGTTTCGTTGTAAGGATCGGTGCTGCCCTGCGCGGGAGCGCGGCTTTGACCGGGAGTTAGGGGTGCGCAGCGCCGGCTCCGAGCAGAGCCTGCCGCGCTTTCCCCAACTGCGCTTCGTTACTGTCCCGGGGCTGGTCCGAGCACACTCCTCCTTCCTAATTTCGTGTGTTGTTTGGAGAACGAGGGCGAGAGGGAGAAAGTTTGGATCTCCTTGGCTTGGCAATGTGTGGATTTTTTTTATAAGGAGGAAAGTCTTTTCAGGAAGAATCGCTGTGGGCTTTAGTGTACTGTGATGCAAATGACTTCTAGCTTTTCCTTGCTGTCCTTGATTGATTTTATTTTTGGCTTTCTGTCATTGTTCTACTCTCCACTTGCATCTTGCAAGAGAAACACCAAGGGGGGAAAAAAAGGGAAATAAAAAGAAAACGATGGGGGAGGGAGAGCGCGCATAAAAAATCAACCAAAAAAGTCCCCCCCCCAAAAAAAAAAAAAAAACCATAAAAACCACAACAATAAACCCAAAAGCCCGCACATCCACAACAGAAACCCCAAACAGCCAAACAGCGTTTCCAAATGAGTGACACAGCCCGTGTCCATTCATCGCCGCACTCCGGCGAAGGGTTTCTGCACAGCCCAGACCTCCTTAGCCAATTGCTGCCAGCAACATGTGGAGGGGAGGCATCGCTATAGCAACCGGTGGATGGGCCATGTGCGGCAGCCGGCAGGGGCTGCGAGCAGCCCGATATAAGGAGGGCAGCGCCGGGGCGCGCCGGCATCCTCCGCCCGCGCCCCGCGGGGACCACCGGGCCGCCCGGGGCCACCGCCTGCCCCCGCCGCACCGCGCCGGGAGGCGGCTGCGGGCTGCGAGGGGCGGCTGTGCTGGCCGCCGCCTTTGTCTGCGCTGAGGAGGGGCGGGGGGGAGAGGGGGAAGTTTTGGCAGCGGAGAAGGATTGCTGGAGCCCGCCGAGGTGCGCCGAGCCCTCGCAGAGAGGGGCCCGTCCCGGCACGCCGGCAGCAGGTACATGGGGCGGAGGAGGGGGTGGGGGGAGCGTCCCTCGAGGCGGCCCGGCCGGGACTCGGGAGAGCTTTGTGCGCGGCGTGGGGTGCGGGGGCGGCCGGGATGGGGCGGCCGCTGCCGCCGGTCGGGGCCGGGCCCGGTGTCCGCGGAGCAGCGCGGGCGGACGGAGAAGTCGCTTCGCCTCCGCCAGAGCCCTGCGCGCTCCCGGCCGAGCGCAGCCCCGGGGATGCCCCCGGCGCGGGACCGTCCGGCAGGCGCGGGCGGAGGGAGCAGCGGGCCCGGCGGGGCGAGGACGCGTTCCCGGCTCGGGACCCCGCGGTGGTGCGGGCGTGCGGCCGCGGAGCCCCATGCCCGGGCGGGGACGGCCGCGGGGCCCGGCCCGGCTCCCTGCGAGACGGAGCGGCTGCTCCGCCGACGGTAAGCTGCTGCTTGCCAGCATTACCGAGAGCCGGCTCGCTTGCTGGCACTCGGCTGTAAGGGCGCCTTATCTAATCCCTGAATTATGTGCCTTCAGCATCAGCATTAGATCAGCGCTGGCGCTGCGGCTCGTGTTTCTCTTGCTAGCTGAAGATAGTTGATTAAGTTCGGCCAGCGCTGACCGTCCTCTTGGCTCGGGCTCTGACACTCTGTGACTTAAGACCTGCCGAGTCCCTCTCTTTCGCGGTTTTACTCTGGCTAACAAAGCCTGGGCTGCGGAGGAAACCTGCTTCCTGGTGCCCTCACTCTGCTGCTTTGCCCTAACTGCTCCCGAGTCCTTAGAGACGGGGATCGAAGTTTCTTCACTGTGGTTTCTTCACCGTCTCCGAGCCCTCCTCTTCCTGCTGCCACCTCAGAGGTGCACTGTGCGGCTTCGGACAGGATGGGCCGCGCTCCTCCATCTCCGACTCACCTACCTCTTCTACAGGCATGGATGTGGCTGTCCGGTTTCCCGAGTTGTGTGTTATCTCTACACTGTCTCAGTGATGCTGTAGGCTTTTGTGCTTTACTCTTTATCTAACTGCTGACTTAAAAAATTACCCAGATCCTCATGAAAATCTTGAAGCTCATTGAATTTACTCTTTCACAACCTTATTCCTTCCATGCCACAAACTTCTTTGGGGTGCTTGGACATTCTGGCATTTCCGCATCATCTTGTAGTGGGATTCAGAATAATAGCTCTAATTTCTTGTAACTCTAACCAGAAACTTCACTTATGTTTGCCTTTAGGAAGCCAGAAGAAAATATCTACCATTGATCAAGGGATCTTTGAACTCAGTGAATTCTTGATTGCATTCAGTCATTGTTCATGGCATTAATCCTACTAAAAGGTATAGAGACACTCCAGAGTGCTTTGTGGTGTTGAAGGTTGTGGAAAGATCATTGTACCCCTACAGATGAATAGATCTGTGGCTTTTGCAGTGACCTTTCTCAGTGATTTGAATAAGCTGCAGTTCCCAGAAATCCATCTGCCTTTTGTATTTGTCGATTTGTCTAATCTTTCTGACCCCTAAAAGAAGCAAAAAGTACCTTCCCATCCGATTTCATCCTCCCGAGTAAAAGCATTAAATTGACCTCATTTCAGGTGATGAACTGACATTTGCTGGAAGTGATCCTGGAGTCAGGTGAGCTTCCCGAGTAGAGAAGGAGGGGGTGTGAACAGGGAGTCAGAAGGTAGCTGCCCCGGAAATCTCTCAGTAACTCTAAGGATAATACCTTAAAACACCAACAAGTAGCCTGGACCAAACAGCTTGGGTGTGCAGTGCTGAACACAAGGAGTGTTACATGCACAAAAGGTGAACATCCCCAGGCCCTGCTGCTCCAGCCTAACCTGACTGGGAGCACAGTAGGGGAGGAGGCACAGCAACCAAAACTGAGGGAGATGCTGCTTTCCCTTCTGTTTTGTTTTCTTACTTTATGAAAGGTTAAAAAATCATCTCTGTAGCTTTCCTGGGGACAGATTAGGGTAGCCAGGCTCCTCCTGATGTAAAGTGTTTCTCTGGTTTTCTAGTAACCTATCAAAACTTGACCAGCAGAGAGTATCAACCTATGTCTCAGATAGCCTCTGGGAGAGGGAAATTATTAGAAGTGAATTTTAAGTTTAGATTTATATAAAAGAGCAGACATACACGGATGTATGTATATATATATGTATGAACACACACACACATTATATATGTATATACACACACCCACACACATTCCTTTCTTCATGCTTTCTATATAAGGAAATAATACGCATATCCTTTATATTTTCTTGTAATGTCAGTGGCTGCAACTGTTAACACAGGATGTTCCTTAGAAAACAAACAAACAATGAACCAAAACTCATTTTAATGAAGTTTATTTCTAAGACTAATGATTTTCTTGTAGAATTCTTTTTTTCTGCCTAGGTACTTTTTTCCCTCCTTGAATGGCATATTTGCAAGTACAATTTCATCTGCACAGAGGAACAATAGCTTTCAGTTGCACAAAGGATTTCTCCCACCCTGAATCCAAACCACAATGCCTCTTGCTCTGATAATAGCTTCTGAAAAGATTTTGTAATGCACAGAATTAATACATGATTATTTCCACCTCACTTCTCTCATTTATTAGATTCTATAGTGAATTCCAAATCAAAAATAGCACCTCTTGAGTTTCTTAATGTTCTAATATTTTGAAACAAATCATATTATGAAGTTCCTCTTTTTGCCCATATTTACTAAGAAATCTCATTTTTTATTATTGTTCAGAAACAAACCTGTGCAATATAAATGTAAAAATTGAAGCATGCAAAAATTGCAAAAAATTGTAATGTTGAGTTGTTTAAAAATTAATTGTAGTGATTTTTCCATTGCTAACTGGAAGAATGGTCAGGTGCAGTAACTGACAAATTGTGTTTCAAATAATTTTAAATTTATGAAGCGAAACAAAACCTCAACTTCAGTTATAGTTTTGCAAGGATCAAAATCATGCCCTGTGTCCTAAAGTAAATAATGAAATGTAATTCTGCTGAGGCATCTGGATGGTGAGCTTCCACATCACTGCATGGGGAGCTCCTCTCTGCTCTTACAAAGACTTTCTCCCACACTTCCAGCATAGGTGTGAGAACTTATTTACATGAAAGCGTACATTAAATATTTACTGACATTTGCCTGGAATTCGTTTGAAATGTCGACTGTTCTGCTGCATCATGGGATGACACCGCGGAATGGGATGCTGCTCTTTGATTAGAACAGTGATTTGTGACTCCAGTGTTATGGCTGCTCTAGTTAATGACTCACTTTTGGGTGTATATAAAATGTGTTCTGTCGAGGGACGGGGAAAGCCTACATGAGATCAGACCCTAAGCATTTTCTTTTCTCTTAATAAACACACAGACCCTCGCTGAAACAGTGCACTTTAAGTAAACACTGTGTGTCTGTTAGGTGTACTGTTGTTCTTTGCCTTCTAGCATTTAAGCTAGGTAGGGCTGTTTCAAAGCAAGTAAAAACTGGATGAACACCTCCAAAGCCTCTTCATCCAGATTCACTTTCTAAACCATTCATTTAGGAATTAGTTGTTTTTCCTTCATTGGGATTTCATTGATACTCCACACTTTTTGAAGGAGAAAAATCAGTCAGAGGAATGTCAATATACTCTGTTTTGTGACGTTTAAAAAATGCATAGTTACATGTAGCTGAGTTTAATATTTAATTGTGTGTAATTTATGTGGTCTATTTATTTGTTAAACCTTGGGTGGGGAGGTAATTTGTTTTTCTTGTTATGCAACAGCTATTGTTCCCCTTCCACCCCAGGCACACGCACCATGGCAGCCCCAACCAGCATAGGGAGAGGTGCTCTGCTTTAAAAGACATCCGACTGTAAATGTCAAATTCATAAATATTTAAACACTTTTCTTTCAATTTCAAGTCAAGGCTGACAGGACGCCTCTAATTAACCCTGGGCTCCGTTTCAGGCTGGGGCCTTATTGCAGGGAAGAAATCAGGGGGTTAGGCGAGGTGGGGAAATCTGTGCTCCTGGCTAGAGGCAGCGGGGGCGGCTGGGGGGAGAGCTGGGAGGAGGGAGGGAGCTGGTAACTAACTTGTCGGATTAATTTTTATCCGTTTCATAACGCGATGTTTGGTCAGGCACCGAGCAGGATGAAGGGGCAGCGGGTTCCTCCAACTGCCTTTGGGACAGTGGGGGCTGTATCCTGATGGGACGTACCTGGGGGGGCCGGGCCGGGCTGCCTCTGCGGTTCCGCGGATGCGCGGCCCGGAGATGGAGCCGGAGCCGGGCGATGGGGCTTTGCCCTCGGCCGCAGCCGGCGGTTCCCGCGGGACGGCGCAGGGAGCATCAGCCGCTGGTCCCGCGGTGTTCCCAGGTGGGGGCTGGCCGAGGTGCCCGAAGCACCGGCACGCAGGGAGGGGAGAGCGGAGTTTTCCGGGCCCCGACGGCAGCGGCTGTGGAGCTGCTCCCCGTGAGGCGGGAGGGATGAAAGGAGTGGGAGAAGGGCCGGTGGCTCCGCGGCAGAGCCCCTCTCCCTTCCCCTTCGGCTGTTCCGATGTGGCGGGCAGCGCGGAGCGGCCGTGCCCCTTGGCCCTTCGCCCCTGCCCTCCCTCCCAGGGCACGGGGGGTCGGGGCAGGCGTGGGCGCCGCTCCCCCTGGACGGGCAGGGGCTTTGCAAACCTTCGCCTGCCCGAAGCATGTCGCAAGGGACACGCACGGCTGAGCTGACTCCCCCAGGGTAGACGCTTGCCGAGGTGTAAGCAATGCCGAACGCCCCACTGAAGGTTTCGAACTCTTCCCCGTGTTTCAGGCTCCCGAGCTGCAGCTGTACGTTCACAGTATGGTGGCGGGGGGGAGGGTGGTCTCCGAGAAATTCTTTTGTCAAGGGCAGCCGGTTCCGGGGACGGCAGCCCTGACTTTGCGGGGTAAACTGCCTGGCGAAGTTGGAAGCAACATCTAAAATCGCTCTAACTCCAGTGGGAGAAAAAGCATGACGCCCTTTCTCTTCTGCATGTCTACTCGGAGCTTTTTGACAGCACTTTGCTCCCATCATTGTCATCGTTTCTCTCGCGTAGCCCTTTCCCCGTGTGCCTGGTGCGGCTGCCACACGGCATCCGGAGGAAGAAAATCGTTTAAAATCGCGGTAGATGGTCGCGGAGAAGTGAGGCTCAGGAGCAGTGCCCGAAACTGCCCGCCAGCCTCTTTCCTCCCGTCGGTGCCGCTGAGCCCACCCGGGGGCCGAGGCGGCCCGAGCCGCCCGATGAGCGGGGCCGGCCCGCGGGGGTCCGGGGGTGGGGGCTGGTCCCTGCCCGGCTGATGGGGGCCAAACACCGCGGCGGGAAGGATTAACGTCCCGGGGCGCAGCGCTCGGGGAGGGGGCGCCGGCACTTCGGCGGGAGCCGCCTATTGAGATGCAGATTGCGACCCTTGGCCCCGGGGGGACCGGGCCTTTCAGGGAGATGCTAATGGAGAGCGCAGCAGCCCTCTAACCCCCCCGGGGCCGAGGCGGCGGGAGCAGCGAGCCGTCGGTGCTGCCCCTCCCGGCGTCCCCCGCCCGGTGCGGGCCGAGGGCGCTCCCCGAGGGGCAGGTGCCCGGTTGGGGCCGCGGGGGCGGTGGCGAGGAGGCGGCCCCCGAGCCCCCCGCGGCCGGGGCGGGGTGGGGTGGGGTGGGGGTGCAGCCCCCTCCTCCTGGTGGCTGTTGGGATTTGGAGGAGGGGCCGAGTGCCGTGCAGGGGAGGGGAGGGGAGGGGAGGCGGCGGGCGCGGCGGTGGCTGCGCGGACTCGGACGGCACATGGCCGGTGGCCGCGGCGAGCCCTGTGCCCGCCCCCCGCCGCCCCGCCGGGGCGCACGGACCGGCGATCCTCCTCCGCGCGGCGCATCCGGGCAAGAAAATCCGGGAGTCTGACTGAACCTGCGTTTCCATTAACTCAGCCTCAGCCCCGGCTAATCCGCAGCACTGAAGGCAAGGAGGCTAATTAATGACAAGCTTTTACAGTCAAGCCCAGCGATAATTGCTTTGGTGGCCTTTATGATTACAAGATAAAAATGGACCGGGCCTGACATAAGAGCCACTGTGTACACTGCAAGACAGGAGGAAATTAAGAGCTGGCTAGCTGAATACGGAGCAGAAAATTACTAATAGAGGAGAGATAATGAATAGGCCGGCTAGGCATTCATGGGGAAAAATCCATTTTGTTACCACGCGAAATTAGGTGGTGGAAAGGAGTTTGCTAATTGTTCTCGTCTTGTAGCAACCAGGACTGAGGCAGGGGCGTGCTTTTCAATTCATTTCCCTGGTAATTGTGAAAGGGGGAATGCAGGCCAAATGAGTCTTGCTGCAATTTGCTCGCCTGGTCTTTTCATTTTCATGTTGCGTTTTTAATTGTTGCTAATATAGCTTATAATGAAGCTAATGAGGGGAAATTATTGTACAACTTTTTAGCACATGGAGACAAGTGAAATGCACTAGAAGGATTCTCTCCTATTGCTGCAAAAATAATAGTAATCTGGAGGAGTTTGGAACTATCGGGGTTTTTTGAAAGCCGTTTCCCTCTACAACAGACAAAAGGAAGGATCGCCACCGACGGTTTTTTTTTTTTGCTTTTTTTTTTTTGCCTGTGTTTTATTTTTCCCTAAGAAAAAATCAGTACCGGATTTTCCCTTGCTGCGCCCCTCGCAGCCCCTGGCCCTCGACGCGGGGCGCTCCGCGGTGCTTGCGCGCATCCAGCGCCTCCGCCTCTCGCTGGTTAAGTGCGAGCCGCCGGAGGGAGGGCACGGAGCGGGGCACGGCACGGTCCTGTCCCTGCCCCTCCGTGTGTCTCCCTCCCCGGCCGAAAGTTAGGGCTGCCGGGTGTTCCCCCCTACGGGATCCCCCTCCGCGCTGCTCCGTGACCGCGCAACTCAGGCGCTGCCCCTCTCTCCTCCCCTGCAGAAAAGCAACGTCCCGCCGCTGGCGCGGCGCGGGGAAGAGGCAGAGTCCGTGAAATTCCTCCTCCTCACCCTCCTCTCCCTCGCCTGCATCGCCGGGGTCCTGGCGGCGTCGGGGGTCGCCTACTGCCTTCGCCACCGCGCCCACCACCGCCTGAAGGAGAAGCTCTCGGCCCTGGGGGCTGACGCCGGCTCCGATGCGCCCGCTGCTTACCAGGTAAGGACCAAGCTCTCCTCCTCCGGCCCTGCCCCGCTGCCCGGCAGACCCCCGGGGGGACCCTTCTCGCCTTGGGAGTCGCGGGGGTGGGTTTGTTTCCGACGCTCCCCCGCGCCCCCGTTCCATTCATAGTCCCGCGGATTCGGCGTAGCAGCTTTTTACTACTGGGTATTAATCTTGGCTATTCTGGTAGCTGCTGTAAATTTGTGCCTAATTAGAAACATTAAAAAAAAATAAAAGAAAAGAAAAGCAGCCCTTGCCGTTGAAATTCTCAGAAAAATAACATTAATATCCATAATCTGTCACCCCTGCCACTATTAATAACGAAAAATCTTTAACATTTATGAGGAATGGATTGCACGGTTATCTGAAGATGTCTCTCTTTTTGAGTAATCGACTTCTTCAGAGTCTGATATGAAAAGAGCCTTTGACCCGATCTGTTGCCACCTTCTGTCATTATTCAGATAAAATGAAATCTAATGCTGATAGATGGGAGGTAAACCAGGACTGGTTCTAGGAGAACAATGATAGCAGATGTGTACCCGGTAATGCTGGAGGACTGCACTCAGCTTCTCAGAAATAAATCAGAAACCTCAAGCTTTTTCTTTCAGTTTCAAAAGTGTTGGGTGGAGAGACACTGCATGTTGCTGAAGTTTGTCTTAGATAATATGTCATTTATTTCTTGGTGTGCTGTTGGTGTAGTAGTGCATGTGTTATGGTCATATACCAGACAGCCCTAGTCTGCTATCCAAAAATATTTGGAGTGTGACCAGGAAAAAGAATCTGAGAATGTGTAAACATTGTCTTTGTAGTATCTCTGTCTGTTGTGCACCCTTAGGGCCTCGCTAATAGCACTTTTCTGTCAAGTTTTATTTTACTTTCTTGTTCTGCTTAGGATCAGACATTCTGGCCTTTCTGTACCCTGGAACTAAGATATATTCAAATTGGCAGCTGAGAGTCGTATGGGAATAAACTCATATTTCCTTACAAAGTTTGGGTCTGTCTGTACCTCTTAGATGTTAAAAGATGTATTATCTCCACAGGCTGGGTCTAGAGAGAATTAAGTACTGAATAACAAATATGAATGTTTCTGTAATAATTAGTATCTTTAGGAATGGTTTTCACTTAAAAAAATGTTTACTTAAAAAAAATCATTAAGTTGCATCTTCACATTTAATGACTTCCATAGCAAGACAGAGTGAGAGCAAGAGCATCTCCTGTAGATAAAAAAAAAAAAAAAAAGACTGTTCTCTGGATAAAGTGTGAACAAAAAAGCAGTTTATCAGTTTCAGAAGCAATAGGTAGGCTTTTTCTTCCATTAATTGTGAATACAGGAATTCTTATTTTTTTTGAAAAGCCCTCCAGGTTCCAAAACTACACTTGAAACTGAATTAGTGATAATTAACAGGACAATCTTCCTACTGACAGCTCTAATTAATAGTATCTGTAATTAAAATCGTGCCCTTCCAGCAGGAAAATTGTTTGAATTTCTTGGAGTGACCTTTTTTGCCATTTCTCCTGGGAGTGTAGTGGTTGATATTGATTTTATAATGAGCTCGGTTTGTTTAATAAGAATCTGCAATCCAGACACTAAATGAAATGTGTACTTCCATTTTTCTTCACAGATTTATATATATTTTTAAATCTTCATATTTAGATCAGAGAATGACATTTTCTGTTTTAAAAACAACAATGCTTTTAGCAATGCTGTTGCTCAGTTTTGCAATAGCAAGAGTGTATTAATATTCTTCGTTCCTGACCTCTGGGCCCAGTCCTAACCACCTGACTTCTTAAACAGTTCCATTGGGTTTTCAGGGGAACTGTAGTCATGAGTGGGAGGAAAAATGTTTTTCCTTAAAAACAAAGGTTTCTAAGAGCTTGGCTCTCCTCCCATGGAAGTAAATGGGAATTCTGCCATTTGTTTCAATGGCAGCAGTAGGAAGCCCTAGTATAGGCAGACAAAATGCTCAGGCAGTTTTGATACTGCTAAGTAGCATTTTATCAAAATCACTGAGCCTGGGTCTGTATATAATAAACTATTCACATGGATTTGAACAGAAATAGGATTGAGTCCTCTTTGCATTGTCAGAATCGCCTTATGTTGAGCTGTGTTAAATGTAATGGATATCTGGTGTGATTAATGGTTTGGTTAACATCAATTAGGTCTCAGAAAGGCGTCTGCTATCTTTTCCTCATCTTCTCTTGAAACTTGCAGGGGAATAATGTAACCTGTATTAATATGGGGGAAGGAAAGAAGCAGGCAGCTTTCAAAACTGTTCCTGCCTGGTTCTCCTCTGTTATATGTTTCCCAAGTAGCCACTAAGTTAACTCGATGTTTTTGAAAAATACGAAATATTTCAGGGGCTGCTGCCACTAGGCTTTAATGCATGGTACTCCAATGTGTTGCTGCTTACAGCTTACATGACAATTCTGATTACTTTTTTTTTTTTTTTAAGGGGGAGAAATTGGTAGGTGCAAAAGGGCCTTGTGGCCCAGTGTGGTTCAGAGACAACACAGAAATATCACTTTGATTCACATGCTTCTCAAAATGTCAGTAGTTTATATCTTCACATAAACAAGACTGACCTAAATTTTCAACATTTAGCAGAAGCAATTTTTCATCCTAACCCAGTTCAGCCAGGAGAGTTCATTCAGGGTTTTACTCTTTCCTTACTCATCCTGTGAACTTTGAAGCATTTTTTCCCATAGCTGTTTTTTTGGAGGGGCTTGGTTTTTGTTTTTGTTTTGTTTTTTCTTCCTTTTCTGGCTTGTGCAGTGAAATGCCGTCTTGAGAAGGGGAAAAGAGACAAACCATATTATCAGGCAAATAGCAGGTTGGCTGCTAAGTCTCCCCCCCACCCCACCATACTGGAGGCGTAGCACTTGTCATGCAACATCATCCTCCCTCCGGCTCGAGCCCTCCTTACACTTAGCCACTAACACAAGTATTTCTTGTGTGACTGCGTGAAAAAGAGACCTGTCTTAGGGAGGACAAGCAGTGCTGTGTAAAAGTTGAAGCAGGCAAATTAAATCGCTGTGGTGCTCCTGATAAGCTGCCAAACCTGGTTATTCAGGTGTTGGGTAAGGCAAGCAGCTGGCCCTCAAAGTGTTGGAGTAGAGAAACCCTATTGAAAGACTAAGTAACGGGAGGAAGGATAGATACACGATTGCAACTTCATTTATCCTTGAATCACTAAACAACAAAATTACAGGCTGGTTTAATTAGACAGTAGCTGAAGGGCTTTTCAAAATTAATGGAAATAGTGTGTCTCACAAAATGTTACATTTTATACATAAAGGCGGACAGTTTTTTGTGTCTCTCCCAAACACATCTCCTGTCCTTTCAAACCACACGTGTAATGATTAGATAAGTCAGCCTTAGCATTCAGGGATGACTAAAAAGAGGCTCTCGGTGCCTCTGCGGAGCCCCCGCGCATGCGCGCACCTGCACCCCTGTTTTTAATTGTTGCTGGCATTGCTTTGATCTTCTTTGAAAAGCAAGTTTAGCATTCTGCAAGCCCACTCTCTGGTCCAGGAGATTAGGGCAGAAGCGTTTCAGGAATTTTCAGCAGACGCTCTTTGATTTATTTCACAACACTGAGCAGATTTTCTTCATGCACTTTGAAGACTTTTGAACATAACCCAGAGAAAAGCGGGCATTGAGGCATCAGGAGTGGGCAGCAAGCAGGGCCACTAAGTGCACATCTTACTTGTCACTGCTCCCATTAGCAAGCAATTTATTAATGTAATGAGTGTGTGGTAGTGACTGCTACGATTTAGGGATGCTCTGTTTGATTCAGGGTGATGTATTTGTAAGTCCAGCTGAACCCTGGCTTTTGACCCCTGTGTGGGGAACGCTGGGGTGTGCATGTTAAATCATCAGCATATTTTATACTTTGCACGGCAGAACTTTCCTGTAAAGCATGGTCTTCTGCATCACTGATAATGCTCAGCAAAACCTTGCTCTTAATGGAATTAAAATGCAAAAGTTAAAATGCTCTGAAGCTGGCTTCAGCAAGCTTGCCTTTTAATATTTTATGTCAATAACATTCTTTTAAATTTTCCTTCATCTCAGCCCAAAGAACTTCCTTTAAAAAGTGAGGAGGAAAAGACCAAACAGTTTACAATGAAGTTGTCTTAAACTGCCTGAAGTATTCAAGATTACATGCAGATGGATTACATCATCAGCTGTTTTAAAAACTTGTCCAATTAACTTGATTTGGCAGGCATATAGTTGTAAATTATATGTTAAATTCTACATTATTACATGTATTGTATTATGTATAAATTATATATTCCTTTGTCAAATACGGCCTTATTAATTACATGGTCCTGCTGGATTCAAAGCCCCTATGAGCTTCTGCGTGCTCTTACAGATTTGAGCCCGCTGGTATTTTTTATTAGAGGTGTTAAGAACACATTATTTGCAACAATTACAATAAATATTTTGCTGCAAGTACTTTAAAAGGCTCCAACCGAAAGAATCTGCTGGAAACAAACCCTCTACTTAACCATCATGGATGGTTTGTGTGTTTAAATACAGATAACTCATTACCTTTAATATGACTTAATATTTTACACTCTAGACTGAATTTTAAAAGAAAACTTGTTATTATAATATTAGACCTTAATGCTATGGTAATACTGTGTACCAACTCCTTAGAAACTGGAATTTTGTGGACTAAGTGAAATGGGGTGGGGGGAGGAGGGGGAAAGGAAAATGTTGCTGTTCTTATTTATCAAGTTCTCAGTAATATTCCAATTAACATCACCCCTAGTACTAAGGAAAGCTGATCAACTGGGGACAATCTGTACCATAAAGTGTTACCTTCTGTCTTTATAGAACTTAATTTTCAAGGACCCTCCTACACTTAAGCACAGAAGATATCACTGAGGATGAGGTCATTCAGTACATGAGTATTTAGTAAACATTTCAGAAGGAATACATTTTGTAAAGATTTTGGATAGATGAAAATTTTGCCTTAAGGCAGAATGCTGTGAAGGGCTTGTGTTCTCTTCTGGGAAAACAAAGGGCATAATGCATTTTTAATCTTTTCTTTTCCTGTGTCCTTATTTAAAGAGGCAAGAAGAGATCATCTTACGACTACGTAAAGCTACAGGACAGACTGTAATTGTTTGTGATAAAGCATACGTGGTGTGGTATATGAATTAGAAGAGTTGTACTTGTCCATTTAAGTCTGCTTATTGAGTATTATGTGAATAATTTCATCCCTCTTTGATTAGCATTTTGTTTCAGAATAAATTCTCAGGAACCTGCAGATACTTTGTACATTCTGTAGTTACATAAACCACTGTACATTAAGGTGAGACAGTTTTCATAATGCACAAAATATGTGTGACTACACAGAATTCCCAGTAGTCACACACAGCAATTCTGGGAGAGGAGAAGAAGGAGGGAGTGTTTCAAGGTGATTAGAGGAAGAGTTTGCCTTATGATTAAACACTTCATTGAAGTCAGACAATGAATGGCCAAAGCAGAATGAAGCAAAAGAGGATGTGTACACATCTGGATTTAACTTCTAGTCAGTTTTTTATCAGATTAGTGTTCAGAGCTCTCCACAATTCCTGTGGTATGGTGGACTCTGTTTTTCCCTCACATTGCTTCCTGTGTAGCCATAAAATTGAGTTAAATGGTAGCAGTGTTCAAAATAGCACTTCAAAATACTGTATGAGTTTTTAGATCAGTAGAAAGTTTTCAAACTTGCTGGGTCAATAAATCAGGGTACGAATAAATAGGGGTGTATTTGCTAACACAGCATTTAAAATTAACTTCAAAATACTGCTCAATGAGAAATGCCCATCTTGAGGGCTGGAGCTTGATGGCAGAGATTTCAGAGGGCACTTCTGGGAGTCTTTATTTGAGCTGATGGTGTGTGTCTTGAGGAGTGGGGCTCTCCTGTCACCTCCTGTCCCTGCTCTGCCCCTCTGCTCCAGCACACACAGGCCATAGGAAGGGGAAACTAATGGGCTTATTACTGATGGCTCTCCTCCAGCCTTTTCTTATTGACATGAATAACTTCTGTGAATTACTCAGCGTTGGAGAAATGGACTGGCTCTTACTAGAGAAGTTTTCACCTTCACAGCCCAGGCCCTGGGCTGTTGTAACATTGGTGGTGCAGCAGCACCTAGGAGTAAAATACTCCTTACATTAGAGTGGGCAGGTGAGAGAAAGGTTTTTTGCAGGTGCGGAAGGAAAAAGAGGATATATGCAAATCCTGGAGTGCTTGGATGAGAAGGTGCCATGCAGGTCTACATTTTCATTAAAACACTATCTTTATTCAAGTACTTGTCCATTTTTCTGCACAGGACTAGTGCAAAGTGGCAGAGAGGGGGTGATGCTGACCCTCTCCTTTCAGCCAACTTTGTTTATTTTTCAAAAGTATGATGTTTGAGCTTGGTGTTAAGTGAAACAAGGACAAGCATGCCCCAAGCATCCCATAATATAATTTCTCTGTATCTAGTATGTGAGAAAATGCTAAGTAAAAATAGTAGGAGGTGAAATTAAGTTAATGACTCATTTTTAATTACCGGGAAATCCAGAGTCCTTGCCCAAACAGGCATTTCTTAGAAAAGTGCTGGAGGTCCTCTGGACTTGCAGGCTGCATCTTGCCTGGTAAATTAAACCAGTAAATATTTCAAATGGTTCTGGTACCATTTCAGGTCAGGCCACCCAACTTTCCCCAGTTTCTTAGCAGAGTAATCAAAACCAAAGAAAAATAAATAAATCCACTCAACAGATAGTTTCATTAATAATTTAGCTGTAGCCACCTAGTTTTAGAGGGTGAGAATTCCTGTTGCTTTATCTGTTCTGGACTACTAAGGTGCAGGTTCCTGCCCCCGAGGATCTGGCTCCTGAGCATTCTGCTCCTGCTTCAGAGCTCCTTTCACCCATCCCTGTGGTGCCACAGGCTGTTTGCCAGCTGAGTGTGGGCTGGTTCTGGATAAGTACAATGGATTGTCTCCCCCTGGTAAATTGATTATGTCCCAGTGCCTGTAGGTTATAAAGAAGCCAAAGATAACCACAGCCTTGCCTAATGGGCTGGAGAGTATTTGATTTGCAGTCCCAGGCCGTACATCATCTCAAGTGTCCCGATTTCTTTCTGGAATAACTATACTGTCTTTAATGCCTTTTTTTTTTTTTTTTTTTTTTTTTTTCATGTAATGTAGAGGATAATCAGACCTGTCTTTCCTACACACTTCTACCCTCTTTTCTGTTTTAGGACTTCCCTTTTTCTTTTTCAGTGGCTCTGTTATCATGTTTCAGATTTGACACATTCTTCTATTGTATATTCTCTGAATGCTCAGCAGCTAACACTGCAGTCTGGCTTGCTGATGCTTTCATATTCCTCCAGAGTGCTGCACTAGAAGAATAAAAAAAAAAAAAGAACATTTTTAAAGTTTATAACTGAAAGTTTTTTGATTTTTTTTCAGGATAAATCTTATACCAGGACCTCTGAAAGGGAGTAAAAATAATTTTGTGTACATAAAGAACTGTGGTAGATGATGTTTGTCAGTTCTTGTAGGACCATGTTGCCTGTGAGCGGGAGCAAGTTGCAGTTTATTCTCTGAAGTCTGTAAGGTATATAAAAGCATTCTTCCTACTGCTTTCTTCTTGGGACATCTGTTCCTCCTGCACACCAGTCTGACAGGGTGGGCAGTAGAAGGGGAGTGGGGAGTGCTGTGTCGCTTCCTCTTTCCTTCTGCGTGCAGGGAGGCTGTGCTGGGCTTGGCTCTGTGGGAAGAGCAGCTCTGTGTCCTGCCCAAGCCAGCAGCATCTTACCTGCGAGGGTCTTTGTCCCTCCTGCACTGTGTGTTTGTGCTTCACCTTTGGGAAGGGTTTGAGGCTGACTGCAGCCACCTGAGGTTTGACCGTGGCAAGACAATACGGACTTGGCTGCTTTGTGGAGCAGATAAAGGAAAGTGAGTCTCAAACCCTCCACTTTGCCTGTAGCCCTGTAGGGACTCTTGTAGGGATGTTGCCAAGTGGAATATTCAGAGTAGACTGATAGTTTTGCTTGTTCTGTTGTGGTACAAGCTGTAAGGCAAGTTTGGGTAGAGCAGGCTGGAGCTCTCCTGGGGCTGAGCTGCTCCAGTCTTCTTAAGGGCATGAGGGAGAGGTGTCGTCCCAAACAGCCTTGTGAATGTGTGTAACACGTGAGGGCTGGGAGATCCATGGAAGACCTGTGTGCTGAGCTACCACAGGTCAGACACTGAGGATGTGATTTGTGTTGGCTGGACAAGAGGCCCAATTTCATTTCTCTAGACAGAGAAAAAGCTCCAGCTCTAGGGATGGGGGCCTTCTGTCCAAGATATTGCCTTTCTCTTGTAATTTCCTGCACAACAGAGATCTAAATTCTTTCTAGCAGTTTAAAGAAATGTAAAAGACAATCTGAGTGATTTGATGCACACCAGCAAGACACGATAAAGGACTGAGACAGCTCACCTGACTTCTTTGTTCTGTGGGTTTGGTTTTTTTTTTTGCTGTGATGTGTTCTAAGCTCTAATAGCATCAGTGTCTGTCCCTTTACTTTAGTTCAGTTGGGGCATTCCTGCAGTTCTTCCCATTCCAGTTCAGGTTCTCAGCTTTCAGTTTTCATCACATGTATTCTTAACAACCAACCAAACCAAGACTGAAGAAGAGAAACTGTACAGGGATGTTCCTAGAAGTTAAATCCTTCAGAGAAACAAAATTAATTTAGAGGGTGAGAGAGAATAGCTTTTGAATAGGACAAAATTAAATTTAGTGTAAGTGGCTTATCCAGAGGAGAAAATCCACGAGGCTTTCTCTAGCTTTGTTGGCCAGTTTCTGTACTTTTTGCTAAAGACAAACAAGTGATGTTTTATTGATGGTTGTTTGGGATGACTGCATTCTGAACAAGCACAGATTTTGACCAGGGCAATAGTTTGTTTAAATTTTTAATCTTTCATACTGATAAAACCCTGTTGAATTTCAGTACAGTTTTTATTTTTCTGTTTCCCTGTGTAGCTGACATAGTTGCAGGCTTCTTGATGGTTCCAGCTTTTTCCTTTTACATAGGACGGCTGTTGTTTTGCAGAGCCACATTCTGGCAGCCTCTCAAGAGATCTCAGAAATGGTTGATCTTGCTCTCCAAAGTGAGAACAGCTCAACATTATCCTGATAAAACTCACTTTTGGTATTGGGATTACATGCTTAGCTTGGCTGATTAAAATCACTCTTTTTCCCCTAATCAAGTGTTGCCTGACCTGGGGAGCCATGCACTCCATGCAGGTTGGACGGTTTGTCCTTGTCACACTGAAAAAAGCAGAGGTGCCTGGTTTGAAGTGGGTAGCACTAGAGCCCTGAGGACCAACACCACCCATTTTCTGGTACTGCTGGTCTCAACATTCCCCTGGGCTTCAGAAGTGAGTTTGGGAGAATATTCACATGTTGGAGACAATGATCTTTTCCACGAACTACTACGAAAAGGGCAAGGGAAAGATGAAAAGATAAAATTCACTATGTTGGTGCCTTTCTGACAGTGTGGGGGAAAGAAACTTGGATTTTACCCTTTTTCAGCTTCTCAACTGGAATTCATTCTGGCTTTCTGGGAAAGAAAAATGCCTTGAGTGGAGTGAAATGGTGGGATTTGCTGGAAGAGGTTTTGCTGCAGTGGCTCACAGCATGAGATGCCAGTGGCTGGCTATTTACATCAGATAGAAGGAGAAAAGTGATGGAGCTGGATGTATTTTTGTGAGCAAAACAATGTACACATATAAAATTAGCTTATATAGGGAAATCATGTCATACATCTGTACTGTGTGGTAACAATGCATATAGTAACATGGGGATTTGAGCATGTAAATTCTGTTTATTGTGACCCCCCCAAGAACAAAATAAAGAACTGCATTTCCTAGTTGACCTCACTGGAAAGCACTTGGGTGTGAAGTTAAAACATACATAAGGGCTGCCTAGCAAGCTGTTCCACATTTCAGCTTCCTTTTGGAGGTCTGGGTCAACCCAATTGCTCTGCAGCCATTGTTAACTAAGAATTTTGTTTGCTTCTTTGAGGGCTTTAGAAGTTAATTAACTATAAATCAACGCTTGAGGCTTCTGTGAGTGCTGGTCACTACATCGCCAAAGGGACAAGGCAGAAATGGAGGGAGCAAGGAAAAGGTGACAAGAATGATTAAGGGCATGGAAAATTCATATGAAGAGAGATTGAAAAGACAGATTATTTCTTTTAAAACACTAACAAGTAATAGTATGGGAAAGAAAAAAAAATATATATAAAATGCGAAACTGAAGAAAGAGTAAAACTTCTATTCTGTCTTTGGCCAAGCACCACGGCAAAAATTTTCAGCTATATTAAGTATGTAAAATAAAAGACTAATAGAAGAAAAGCTGTCAGCAGAATACAACTGCAACAAGCAACACTTCCTGCAGAATGTTGTTGATGTAAAAGTTGTTAGCAGGAATCTCAAAAACCAAAGGAGCCACATGAGAAAAAAAACTGTGTGATAAAACAGCTAATAGTGTTTTAGAAGATGCCTGTAACTTCATGCCCCAGGTCTTAAAATAATCCAAATATGAAGTGTGACCATTTAAGAAATGGGCCTACTTTGCACTTGTCCTCCTGTGCTGTTCCCATGGTGCATCTTGCAGACAAACCAGTGCTTGGTGGAGAGGTCCAAGGGAGAGTAGTGACCTCCTGTGCTTGTACGGGTTGGGAAAACGAAGTGCAGGAACCTCAGTAATGGCCAGGGCAGTGCTTTCCTTTGAATGCAAACACACACATTAAGCCCTGCTGCTGCTGCAGGGTGTTCAGTGGAGCTGGTACCATGGGACAGGTCAGGGACAGTGGAGAGGGCTGCAGCTCTCTTGTGGCCAGGCATTCTCAGGGCACAGCCCTGATCCAGCTGAGAGCACAGCTGTACAGGGAGACATGGGCGAGCCCAAGAAAAATTGTGCATTTTTGCTGTTGTTGCTGTCTTCTCCAAAATATGAGGTCTGTCTGACCATCAGTACCCAGTATTAAATCCCTGTTAGTTTGTCCAGTATCTCCTATGATACCAATACAGTGAAAGTGTAGAAATATTTACCACTGTTTAATCCTTGAAGGCTTTTGAGATGTGTGATAGAAAGAATGTCTGTACTCAGAGATGTGAGGAAACTCATACATACTATTTTTTTCCCATAGTTCCGTAGGGTTTCTCTGTATTACCAAAGATCTGGCTTTTACAAACCTACTCTGACTTTGTAGCAACTTTGTTCTTTATCAAAGAACGTTTTAACACTTGCGCACTAAATTTTTATTTGGTCTTCCTAGCAGAGCTGAAGAGGGACTTAATTTTTTTTCAGTGGGGAATGGGTGAAAAGCAGTGAGTTTTGTTTTCAAATCAGGAGGGGATAATGACTGGCAATTTTGACTGTCATGATAGATGATGTTGTAAAAACAAAGTTTGTCACTGATGGCCATCTTTGGTAAATACTTCCTTTATCCTGCATCACCTCTGGTGTATGGCTGCCTTCTGTAGAGAAAAAAAAGAAAGTATTTGAGGTTTTTAGAAGTTTTTAGGACTTCTTTTGCTTTTAGATTTTAGAAACACCGTTACTATGAATGCAGTTACACAGACTTAGGGAGGAGTAATACTAATATTTGGAGTGGGGTAAAATAATATTTTTAGACGTAAACTAGTGGCTCTTTTGTTTCTCTCCAGGCTGGAAGTGCATGGTGGGTCCTGCTGGCTGCTGGGAATCCTTATTTCTAGCAGAAATGATCTCCCAGTTTCGTTGTCCTGCAGGGCAATGAAGTAGTTGACTACACAGCCTTAATGTATAGCTTTCCTGAGAAACTGCAGCTGTCTTGGGACTGCATTTTTTGCCTGCTTTGGGCCTCAGGCAACCATAAACGCTGGGAGTGAAAAAGGAAACATTTGTGGCAGTTGTCTTTAGGAGCTCTGGCATCTGCTGGAAGCTGGTCAGGATTGGGGTGGGTTAGACAAAGTCAAAATATGTGGCGGGTTTACACGTGGTTCTTTCAGGTTAATTCAGTTGTTGCTATGGTTTATCTGTAACCCATACTGTGCTGTGTGGCTCTTGCTTTGCTAGTGGTGTATTTTCTGTGTCAATTCATATCAAGGAGCAGCTGTGCCCTCATGAGCATGTACTAGAGTTAGTTAGGATGAACAAAACATGGCAAAGGTGAAGTTTGTTTTACGTTTTTTTATCTCTCTGGTTAATCCTTTAAGAAATCTTTCCTCTTCCAGCTTCATACTTGCCATATACTCATATACTTGTAAAGTATTAAATGCAGGAACAGCTGAAATGTGGGAAATGCAATTTAGAAACCAGCACTGGTCGAAACCACTTTTTTGTTTGTATGTTTGCTTTCGTTGGTGTTGTTTTGGTTTGTGGTTTTTGGTTTTTTTTTTGGTTCGGTTTTTTTGTTGTTTTTTTGTTTGTTTGCTTGTTTGTTGTGGCAGGTAGGTCAATCTGATGTATGTACCTTCACTTCCAGAATTGCAGCTGTCTGAACTGCAAGGCCAGATGTTGTCAGGAACAACCTGAGGGAAAAAAAAAAAAAAAGATGCTTTTACACCAGTAGATCTCAGGTGACTTCAGGTACACAGTTTGCAGATATATCCTATTTGAAACAGACATTGATTTCCTTAGAGTCATCCAGGTAGTTTCTTTAAATTCTTAGGGAAGCCACCATGATGTCATCATGCAGGGAAGATGCTCTTTCAAATCAGTCTAAAGAATCACCACCTTTCTTTATGTAGCTCCTGTTCATGAAGACCAAGGTGCTGCAGTCCCATTTAGTCCAACATCTGTTTCACTTTTAGAAATAAAGGCTCTAAATTCTCATACTCACTCAGTCACAGTGAGTGATCTTTTGTATTTTTGTGTAGGAGAGCATTCCTCAGCTGAGTAACCTAAACATGGTTTTCAAATTTCACTGACCCTCTGAAAAGCAGTATTATCCCCAAAGATACCTGTGCTTTCCTGGCATGGATTGCAGGGCAATATTATTATTATTCCAGAGAAATATCATTAGACCTATGCTGTCATGTCTTCCTTGGCAGTGTGAGCTATATAGGAGATATCTGCCTTCTTCAGGAGCTTCTGAACTATTCAGATTACTTCATCATTGATGAGAGGTTGCTGAAAGAATGAAAGTAAAAATATTTTCTCAAGCTGTATTGCATAGACAGCATCTTTGGTTCTGTGCAAGCACAAAATTTTCATGTCTGCTGGACACCTGGAGATGTGTACAAGACCACAATGGCTTTTTGTTTGATTTGGTAGGATAAGACTGTGCAAATGTTTGAATTTAAAGAGAGGGAATAAAACAAATTAAAGAAATTTAAAAAAAAAGAAGTCATTTTCCATTTCAAGTTAGCCATGTTTTCTTTGCTTACCCTTTCTGCATGGCCTTGACTTTCTTTGTGCACATGAGGAAAGGGGAATCATAATTACATGAGTCATCACCAGGAAACACGCACAATGCTAAAATAATTGAAATTTTAAGTTTCACATACCACAGTCAACATTGAGGTTTTGTTAGGAGAATGATTCTCAAGCCCGTATTTGGCTGTGATGCTCTCAAAAAGAAACAGCATCCCTGGATTTTAGATCATTTAAAAATCAAGCAAAGCAATCCCCCTCCCCCCTGTCCCAAGGTTCAGAGTTACACTCAGATATACAGAGTGTGGTACAAGAGGGCAGATAGTGAACTGAACTGGACATGTAGAGGCTGCATTGACAATCAAAGAAATATGTTTTACTTTCTTGTTTTTATCTTTCCTATTTTATTTCTGTTCCTCCCAAGATCCATCACATACAAGTCTAGATAAAAATGAATTGTCCAGAGTATGAATGTGTAATGATATGTTTGATGCTGTGTCTTTCAAAATATTACTCTCAAACATTTTTCCAATATATCCCTTTATCCCTTTTCTGAAGGGACACAAATATCAGATATAGTTGCCTTTTCTAACAAAGATAGAAAATATACATGCAAATATTCCACATATGTAAACTGTTCTTTTATTCCTGGACAAAAAGTATGCTAAAATTAAGCTAAAGCTTGAAAGTATGTTTCAATAACTCAAAAATAAATGGAAATAAAGCTGTAATTATCCCCAAAGCTACAAATACAGTAAATAAGTTAAAGTTAAATTTATAACACCTGCAAGCTGATTAAGTATGCAAAAGCAAAATACAGGCAGCCAAATGACTTTAGCTTCACCCTGTAGTAACACTAAGCAAATTTAGTTAGAGAATAATGTTGTTTATAATCCTAGATTTGTTTGTTAAAAAGAAGAGCTTATTGTATTTTTTCACTTTTTAAATCTCATTGTCTTATGACTGCATCCATTGCAAAACAGTGAAATCCAGGCTGTACGTGCAGACCTCAGCTCATCCTCTGAATAATACCTCCTGAAAAGGAGAGTGAGACTTCTGTCTCCAATCAAATGTATTAAAGCTAAGGAAAAAAATAAAGAAGGCATTTTAAAGGTCTTATTCCTCCATACCTAGCATATAGATTACATATATTCTTAGTCTTCATTATACATTTTATTAAAAGGTGTAGCCTTGAATCACTTAGAGTTGTGTCAGCATTTTAATGTAAAATTTCTGCAAAATATGTTTGTTTCACATATAAAATTAGCACAGTGTTCTTGTGATCATGCCTGGTTAAGTAGATTTGTTTCTTGATTGATAGAATATTAGGCAGGTCAGGTTGGAAGGGCTTGGTATACACTCAGCTATCACTTTTAATAAACTGTAATTTCTTTGTTTAGTGTCTCTGCATTTTCTCAACAATTATCCATGGAAAGCTTTATTCTCTCTTATATTTTGCTAATTCTAGAATAATTGTGCCACACTTGTTTCTGGACTTACTCAAGTTATTTCCATTTTAACTTGCTAAACAAAAAATTCTTTAAAGTGTAGAAATGTTAGTCCTATTTCCTGTACTTAATTTTTACTTTTGTGGAAATTTTGGGATCAGTTGCAGAATGGATTTTCATTAATATGAAGCAATGAAATTATATTTTTTTTCTCTGAATAAATTGAAAAGTTGACATGTCCCTCAGATCCCAGGTCTCCTGTTAGTCAGATCTGAGGTGACTGTGGCTGGGGTAGAAGAGCAGTGTTTTAGATATGAAGCTGTTTTTGTTTGCTTTGGACTGAACATTTATCATGCACCTGGTACCACTAGAAGAGAATGATCCATGTGCCATGGTCACTGGCTGGACTTGGAATACCTGAAGGTATTGGTCAGAGAATTTGCATTAAGTATTTGCAACATCCTCTCTGGAGGCAGCTTTGGGGTGGAATGGCTTGTCTTTGATGACTGCAAAGCTGAGCTGAGCATTGGCCATGTCTTAGTTGGGATGCTTCAGTCAGTTCTCCTGCCTGTACTGTGCCACCCTGAGGTTCTCAGATTCTATTTTTGCAAATAAAACAAGGGAAAATATTCAATATTACCCATTAGCCTCAGTTACATCTGGTTTTTCTTCTATGGTTACCTATACTCATAGCCCTTACTAGGGCATATACAGGTATTTCTTTCTAAAAACAAACATTTCAGCAAACTGTGTGTCTTCAATGGATTTTCCAGTTTCCTTAAGCGGATTTTCCAGTAGATGACAGATGAAAATTTCTCTGAGTTCTCTTTTGCTGTCTTGCTCTTCTGTGACACCAGTGGCTGCTGTGCATCACAAAGTCACGTGGCAGAAGACACAGCTCCTGTCACTGGCTGGTGATGTGGCCTAACACTTCTGGTGAGCAAGTCACACCTCCAGACCAGCCTGGACAGGTATCTGTGGGCTCCATTTCTGAACAGACTTGATGCCTCCTTGTCTGAGAGAAGAGTTTCTTACCTCTTCAGGTTCAGAGACCCACCTAACAAAACACAGTGGCAAGACAGACTCCCAGTTTTGTCCAGGAGCTGCAGCAAGCCTCTTAATGCCCTTCTTTAAATGTGGATAAGCTACATTTGTTCTGTAGAGCGGTTCATTCACAAGTGGAGTGTACGGATTCGAAAATCTATTTGTTGTACCTGGCACTTTGTGCTTCTCCCTGTCTCTGTGTGGACAGCAAAGTATTTAGGGGCATTTTAGAACCTCATTGTGGATAGGATTGGGGGGTTTCCAAGAACACTGTTTATGGTTTGTTTAAGGTTATCAATTGTGTGTCAAATAAAAAGCTCGCTGCAGACGATCATGGTGCAGTACTTTGAACTCATTTAACTCAGCATTATTTACAGAATATTTATCTTGGTTATGGCAGTTTTTGTCATACAGCGATATTACTTCTCCATTATATGCTGCATGTGACCACCATATAAGTTTGATAATAAATGTTGGGAAATAAAAAACAGAGTAAGTGCCTCAGTATGATAGCAATTCCCATGTGATGGGAAATAATGTCATAAACTTCAAATTACCTTTTAAATAAATGTTTATGTCCAACCCATCCATTAGATCATAGCCTGAAGGTCAGGAGGATCGTTTCTTCATCTTTCACTCTATGCATTATGGTTGCTTTTTTAGGTGTAAATGATGTTTTTAAATGAAGAATGGCACTTGAACTATACACAAACAATGGCTAGACATTACTGAGTCGCAGCATGGTAGAAATAGCTTCAGCCACTCTGCTAAATATAGAAATGCAGCAGTAAATTGAATTCATTCTTAGAAAATCTTTTTAATGGCTGAGACAATACAGAAGTACAGTTCATGTCATTCTCACAGTATGAAGCTTTGACATTTTAGTCAAGTTTGAGTTCTAGTTGTGGTTTGGTAAATGGCTGATTTGCAAAATGCTTGTGAGAGTAAAGATTTTTGAGAGGAGCATGCAGAGAAGTGCACAGGTAACAGATACTGTACTTATGGAGGTCTGAACCATCTAGGGCTTTGTGCATTTGTGAAGAGAAGCCTGCTGCCATGGGATGGTGTGAAGCACCCCACACTTCGAGACCCCACTATTCCCAATGCCTTTTGTAAGAAGGGAGCACTGATGACCCATCTCAAGGCCAAATTCCACATAAAGACATTTCCCTGCTTAAACTGGACATCCCTTGTCCATATGTCCTGGAGGAACCCATATGGCTCCCCAAAACACCCCATGCATCAAAACTTTTATATGTGATGGTCTTGAACATGTTATCCCTGCAGTGCCAGGCTAGAAGCCCAAGTGGGAGCTGGGATGGTTGGGCTGACAGAGGTGGCTTTGGAGAAGCAGAAGCTGTAGCTGTCCTGAGCTGGCTGATGTGTGTGTGGGGATGGCTTAGGTCCCTCAGCCAGGGCTGTGCTGGCTGGGAGAGGGGGAAGGAAGAGCTGCCGAGGGCTGTCGCACTGATCTGGAAATAAATTCAAACCAGAAACTTCTGTTTACAGGCAGGGGAAAACCCATTGTCATGGAGATTTAAAACTCCAATCAAGAAATTCAGGGGTGTTTTTGCTTCAGCTATGATTTGACCTTCCTGTTTACATTAAACATTTTTCATGACAGAGTGCAGTGACGTGGTTGCTTTGTTTGAGATATTTGACAGTTACAGCAGTTGGGGGAATAATTGTTTTGGTTCTATATATGTCAGGAAAGAAATATGTTAATATTTGAGATCAGGTACATTTTTTTAAACATATTTAAATTTGTTATGATTCTTAGCTTCACCTTCTTCCACAAGGACCATGAACATGTTAACTCTAAAACAACAGTTCTTAGTAGCATACTGAATACTTTACATCCAGAAAGATATTTTTGGTTAAAAGTTAATCTATTCCAGAACCAGTAGTCTATAATGTTGTTTCTTTTGTCATTATAATTCCTGTAAAAATGGTACACTAATTTCTTAGAGATCACTTGATCTCAATTCTTTTTTGTTAGCAGAGGTCTATAATCCTTTCCACAGCAACCACTTGTAAAAGCAGAGGATTATGACTTGAGGCAGGATATGAACAGCAGGAACAGATCAACTTAAAAACAAAGATCCTGTTTGAGTACAAATGCTATTGTTAGCACAGAGTTGGGGTGAGTGAAGTGGCAGGATGTCTATTAGAATATAATAAATTCATATCAAAGCCACATGGCATGCTAGCCAGAAGACATATCCTTCTAGCAGTTATGTGTTAGACCTCTTATTTTTATACCTTTACTTATTAGACTTTTGCTTAGTCCAATGAACCATTCCCCTTGGAAATGGCTGATATCTAAACATCTTAGCAGCTTTTTTGGTTTTCTGTAGATTTATTTTTCTGTCTAAGAAGTTTCTGCTGTTATGCTTTTCCCAAAATCTACTAAAAGCAGGGATTTGCAATTGCACTGCTGCAAGGTCATTCTGAGGTTAGTAATAGTCATTGTGGACTATTTCTATCTTTTCTTATGAAGTGTGTGATCCTCCAGAGAAAGGGAGATTTTTTTTTTCTTCCTGTATTTAAAAATAAGAGATACAATGAAAACTTTTCCTTTATTAAAAAGTCTTGTGTTTAATATTGATAGTTTAACTGACCTACCTAACACTGATATCTGTGGCTCAATTGAATGTATTTTTGAAGTGTAATTTATTTTTCTAATATTTTTCATATTAAGGTAAGTAGGAAGCTATAAAGTACCAAGTGGCAGAATACATACTGCTCAAGTGTGGTAGTAGGTTTTTACTTTTGGTAAAAATTAGAAAAATTATTTTATGGCCTAGACAAAATTAATAAATATACTAAAATGCAGTGATGGAGTCAGGTAGCAGTCTCACTTGGGACAGTCTTCTACAGAGCTATTTTAACAACTGACACCATGTACAAGTAGTAATCTCTGCTTCCCAAGCTTCTGTTGTATTTTTGTAATAGACAGTGAAATATATCCCGTTTATAAATTTTACAAATTTCATCTCACTATCTTAATTTGTAAATGCATACATACATGCATGTGTATATATATATACACATACTGTATTAAACACCATCAAATAGTAAAAGTCCACACAAGCATCTCTAATGGCAAGTAAGATAGAAGTCCTGATAGAAAAGAATATTTGGAGGGGCCTTTAATGATTGTCATGTGGTGACAAGAGGAGACTCAATAAGATGGTGTCAGGGAGTTTGCTGGAATGCTTGTTGCTGCATGGATTAGGATCCCCCTTCAGTGTCCTAAAGTTTGCAAGGTTAAAAAAAGCCCCAAACATAGTCTTGAGCTATATTTCAAACTCCTGTCTGAAAAGAAGATTTCATTGCAGTTGATAAATAATGGTTTTCAGATTATCCTACTGATGGCACAGGCTGCAACTAAATTATCAATGAATAAGAAAAAACAGAAGCCATTCCAGTGGTATGAATTTTTCAGCCTGCATTATTTTGTTAGCCCGAGGCAAGAGATTGTGCTCTTAGTACTTGTTTGTGCAGAATGAGTAATCTGAGACAAATGTGTCCCCACACCGCATGTGCCACGCAGCCAAGGACCTCTCATGGACAACAGTCATATCTTAAAAAAATGATCATTTTATTACAATGTCTGTGATCTCACCACCAGAGCTGATTCTAACAGCAGTACAACATGACAGTGTAACTGTGGGTCTGCTCATCCTGTTAGAATTTTATACTATCAGGAGTCGGTTCTACCAGCAGGATTTTCTGTTAGCTAACCAGAATTCTGTATATTTGCATGAATTCAATGCATGAGAGCAACTGAAAATACGTATTCCCAGTGCTATCTATTTTGGTGTTTCAACATGACTTGCATTAGTGTGTGTGATAGCTTGAATTTTCTTTCTTCGCCAAAGCTGCTTAAACAATACAATGACAGATTTCTGCTTTTATTCTTCGTTAATGTCATTCTTCATCCTCTCTGCCCCACGTCAGGGAGGAAGTGTTGCAAGTTTGCTATTTTAATGAAGAGAAATGAGGCATCTATCAACTAGGATTTACACTGGAGAGCACATCAATTCAGTTGCCTTGAGCTTGCTGAGTTTGCATATCCAGGGCCAAGCAGTGCTCTCAATTACTCCTGTGCAACCCCATTAACTTCAGGAGGTTGTCTGTTTCAAAAACGGCTTTGCAGAACATGGGGCGATATTAGGGGGAGAAAAAAAAAATATATCTGTTAGAGGAGTCAAGCTCCAAAATGTGATTTTTGGTTATCTATACGAAGATGTGCATGCAGTCATAATTGCACTTTTGAAAGGTTAGGGTAGTCATCATGTAGTAATTTTCATTGAGCATCCCTTTGTAGATGTGCTTAACAGAACAGACAGTCACCCAAAAATTACTGCAGTGAGGGAGAAAACACTTCCAGCCCTGGAAGCATATTGTAAGTCGTATGTCTTTAGTAGACTCTATCCTGTAATTACTCTTAACCATAGGTTGTTTCCTCCTCTCTCTCTCTCTCTCTCTCTCTCTCTCTCTCTCTCTCTCTAGGAGCTGTGCCGCCAGCGCATGGCAGTGAAAGCCTCTGATCGCCCGGAGCCCCTGCACTCTTCCCGAATAAACAGCGTTTCCTCCCAGTTCAGTGATGGGCCCATCCCCAGCCCCTCAGCCCGGAGCAGCACCTCGTCCTGGTGTGAGGAGCCGGTCCAGTCCAACATGGACATCTCCACCGGTCACATGATCCTGGTAAGGACGGAATTTTAGGCTTCTGTTCAGCTTTTGGGAAGAGATAGCTTTTAAAGATGTCTTTTCACAGGTGGAAAATATTCCTGAGCTTCATTGGTAATCTTAACTTTGTGTAATTAAAACTACAGGCATTTTTATTTCCGTTTCTTTTTCATTATATCTTTGTTTTTCTTCTCTTGGGAGCATTCTTTTCTCTTGGACATGTGAATTGTTTGCATGCTTGCTTTTAAGAAATAAGCCCCTTAGTGTCCTCTTGTCCTATGAAAGAATATTTACCGCAGCTTGGACAACAGAAGAAAGATGCCAAATTTCTGATCAGCTCACTGCTTTTTGTCCTGTGTCTCCAATGTGTGGAGGTATCTGAGCTGAGATGGCAACAGAAGATTAGTGATATGGAGCAGTTTGTTTCTGTAACCCTTAGAAAAGAAAAGGGATCTGAATTTTAAACCTTGCCTGGATTTTTGGGTTTTGTCCTTGGATGAATTTCTTCCAAGCTGGATTACTTGTGTTTGAAAGGATCCAAATATATTCTATTGATGGAGTCTATGTTGGAAATCTTGGGTTACTTCCAAGCACAGCTTGAGACCAGTATCAGTGTAGAAGATGGACACAGGAAGAGTTTTTTGTGTGTGAGAGTCAAGAGTCCAGTGGCTGGGACTGGTGAAGCTTGTTTCTGTCCTGCTGAGAGAGATGTAGAGTAATCCTCCATTTTTTGTGCCTTATTTTCATCTTTCTTTAAATATTTACTGTCTCTCTAGACTGCACTGACATTAGCTGAGTAGAAGTTAGGTGGTGGTGAAGAACTTGACCAAAAGATGTTTTGTTTTATACATTTGACTTCTGCTTTATATATTTTCTTCTGCTTTATGTCATACTTTGGGGTCATAATTTTTAAACTTCTTTGTTTTTCTGGACTTGTATTTGAAAGTGCTGAGGTATTTTTCAAGTTCTTACAAGCCAACATCACATAATGGAGAAAGGAATGAAGGTAGGCAAAACCCAAAAGCCTAATTTGACCTCAGCCAAGTTACTGACCTCTTTCAGCCTTGATTGAGTCAGCTATAAAACTGAGCAAAAGCAGGGTGGGATTTTAAACCAGGTGCTTCCTCAGAGTATATGATCCTGAGTAAATACATGACTGCCACCCCGCTCCCAAAAGTAATTAATTAATTATTATGTTAATATCTGGTAGACAAGTGCAGTTTGGAAGGGTTGTTCCCATGACAGAAAACCATTCATTACAGTTTTGACTGTTCCACTTTTGCCTAACCATAATTAAAATTCACTTGATTTCATTTTATAGTTGAGTAAAGTACTTGGGGACCTGGGGGGGCGAAGACGGGGAATCCCAAATGTTTCCAGTTGCCCAACCTCAAAATAAGTACAGATTCTGAGGCAAGGTTCAAAAAGTTCTGAGGCAATATATTTGTATGAAAATAAGAGCAAAATTTCCTATATAGATGTAAATATGCATTTAATATTTGCAAACAGTTTCAACGACTTCAAATTGAGCAAAATTGTCAATCACAGTGATATTATTGGGAAACATAAAAAAATAATCTCAAGATCCTGCTTAAAGGAGAGCAGGTTGCACATGGGAACCACTTCTTCTGGCTCTGTAAATTACTTCAAAATTGCCACAAAGAATTGTCTTCATATGGCAATAAATAAACTTTAAAAAATAGTCAGATTGGTCAAGATCACTGTTACGGTGTTCAGTGTCCATAATTCAGTCAATCCCGTTTAACCCTGGATGAACTCATACATGTGTTAACTATCTAACAGCAGATGTTATATCTTAGATGGTGAGGATTCAAAGAAGGGTAAAGAAATGCTGTAGTGTTTTGAGAGTACAAACCACACAGAGAGAGTAAAAACAGTTAATATGTTAAGTCTAACCTGAACAAACAAAAATCAGTGATTCAGGGGAGTCTGCTATGTGCTGTGGCATACAGGATGGGGAAAAATTGTTCCTAATGGACTCAGATGATGCAGTTAGGAAGAAAATATTTGTTAGCATCGAAAGGATGCATTTAGCTTTGCTATCAGGGCAAGCCTATTAGGAGGGTCAGGCAGGCAGTGGGATGTTTACTTAAGGAAGCAGTTAAACCATAAATACAAGATTTGCCAAAGGCGAAGCTGGGTTAGGTTTACATGGAAGGATCAGCATCTCTCAGCTGCAGCACAGAAGCAGATGATTTGGCTTGATCAGAAATGCTCATGTTTTGTGTCACTGTGGGTCACAGTGAAACCGAAGAGCTGACCCAGTTTGTGTTCTGCTCAAAAATAAATGCACGTCTCAGTAATACCTTATTTACCTGAATTTCTCTCCTTCTGGGGATGCTGTGGCTTGTTGGACCTCAGCAGCAAAAGCAGCTCACCAGAGGTGAACTCTTCTTCCCTTTGCCTTGCAGATACAAGTGAAGGAGAGCGAGGACAGACTTTGCACCTTTTATACCATTCAATACGAGACATTTTTCAGTCCTCATTTCCTTCTGCCACAATCCTCTTACCTTTTAAATTTTGTAGATATTTGGTTTGGAAAATATCTCAGTGCCCAAAGAAAGCAATGAGAAATATTAGCAAGGGGCCCAGTAAAAATGGCAAATACCCTGTGTTTTGCGGGGTAAATGCACTTACAGTTTTTTTGAGCTCCACAATGTGCAGTGAAGGGGTAGTTAGCTGAGCTAAGGCTCCTCAGTCCTTATTCCTTATAGGTGCCAGGATCTCCCTAGACAAAATAAAACAATGGATTACCGTGTAAAGTGGCAGCAGGAAATAATTCATTTTGAATCATAAATGGAAGAAAACTTTAATGGAAATAGCGTAGAAGTGTGTGACTGTTAAATGATTCCATGTAATCTCATTCAGAGGTAGCATTGGTCAGAAATATTTCTGTAAAGCTGGTTAATTTGCTGGAAAATGCTATCAGTCATACCTTCAGTCATATCTAAGTCACCTCGGCTTAGGGTTTGTCACAACTTGGCTTGGCCACAGGTACTGTTTTCTTGGAGGACTTTCCACTTGTTGTTAGCCCATTGCTCATAGTGCTTGAGGTGTGCAGACACCAGGAATCTTCCAAGCCCTGTGGCTGTGGGGCAGTCTCCTCACTTAGATTGAAACCAGCCTTCAAAGGGAAAAAATCTTGCATTTGTGCCACTTCCCTGTGCAGCAAAGGCAATGCCTCTGCGCTGTGACAGCGCCGTGAGCTGCTTTGAGCTGTTGGCAGGAGGAAGTAGGGAGGGCTCAGGAGGCCCAGAAGGACAGTGATAACAACATTCAGAGTTGTTTTTTTTTTCATTTTCACTGTCTTTTTCATCACATTTCTAACAGGAGGGTGGCGCATATGGCACATTTTGATTCTGTCTTTCTAAAAAATCCAAGCACTTTGGAAAGTGTAGTTAGAGGAGCATGTTTAATGCAGTAATATTTGTGGCAGTGACTGGCTGGTTTCAACATGAGCAATAAATCAGGATGTCTGCCCTCATTTTTGGTCACCGTGGGTTCTGCAAGAAAACATCATTCAGAAGGTCACAACAAGGGTAAAAACTGGAACTTAGATTTCTACCCACTTTATTCTCACGTGTATGTCTATATTGCAGCTGACAAGAGAAGTTCTAATAAAGGGCAACAGTTCTGTTTGCAGTCCAGGAAGAAAACCAGAAGGGGTTTAAGAGTGATCAGGAGAGATTTAGTCTCGCTAACTTTGGCTCCTATATTTTAGGCATTTAATGAAGTATTGGGGTTGCCTTGAGTGCATAAATTCCCCCTCTGGTTGATGAAGTGAGTGGGTGGCTTTGAAGGTCTCCAGAGAAATGGGCAGAGTGGATTTCTCTTGAGATGCCCCTTTGTGCCTGCACAATTCAGTTGATGTTTGCAGCTTGCATGAACGAGTCTCTTTTGTTTGTGCTGTAGCACAAGTACAGCACCAAGGTGGATTGGATCCTACCAATGTGGGATTCATATATTCATGAAATTCGTGTATTTCCTTGTTTTTTGGTTAAAATAAGTATCTTTTATGAGGTTTTGCATGAAGAACAGTACAGCAAGAAGGGAACTTAAGATTTTGATGATAACATCATGAGGTTTTTATCTGTATACCATATAAGAGAGGGAATTTTCAGAAGCAGAAGTGATTTTCTGTGTTTTGCAGGGTTTTCTGTGTTTTGCAGGTTTTTTCCTTGTAAAGACAGACGTGCAAAATTTGGAGCATTATACATAAATTAGAATTTCAGAAAGTGAATTTATAAAAGGTCTTTTTCAGTATTTTTTGCAAGCTGAAGTCTGCGGATTCTTCTCCCAGAGAGCATGAAACTGCTTTATGTATTGGAAATAATAATATGGGATTGTTTGTGATGATGTACTTTTCAGAAGGAGAAGAAAGTTTCATACTTGGGCTTAATGGAGTGATGGGATCAGATGAACTAGAGCCTGAAATATATGGCTTTTTATCTAAGAGATATAAGTCTGCTTAATCCCCTTGTCTTTGGCAATATGCCTGTAAAACCAGAAGGATATCAACCACAAAGAAGTGAAGGGTGGCCTCATAGGAGAACTTTCTGCCAAAGTCCTGGGACAGGTTGTGTCCCAGAAGGTGAAACAACCTTAGCTGGGGACATGGGGTGGGGCCTGGTGCAGCTAAAATGGGCAAAGCCCAGGTGCTGAATTTTGCATCCACCTTAGTTTTGATGCTGAATCACTGGCAGGATTGCTGTAGGACTGGGAAGGGTAACAAGGAGGGAATAGTTTCCAAGATTGAACCTGGTGGTTTTTGATAATATTGGTGTCCTGTACACTCTGAATAGTAACTTTTTGATGTTTTTTTATCAATTTCCCCCTCACTCTCATTTTTTAAGTGAATTATTTTTTAAAATGAGCTCTGCGGGGTAGCAGCTATAGATTTTTTTTTTTTAATTGAATATGGAAGAGTGTAGAACTGAGTGACTGAAGACACATTGCAACAAGAAAAGGTATTTGCTAGATCCTGTACTACATCTTGCTGAAATTCCTTCATTTTATCCCTAAAGCTGCAATAAAATTGGGAGCAAAAGGCATCTAAACACACTTCTCTAAATGAAGAGAGAAACTCCAGCATGTGAGGACAAATAGCACTGAGCTAGAAGCAGGTGTACTTTCCACCTTGACCTTAATCCATATACACACTAAACATCTCCTGAGCAAAGCAGCACACAGGGCATGAGTGCAGTGCACTGCCTGGGGACACAGATGCTGCAGAGGTGATTAATGCTGGCAGGGACAAAGGTGGGGAGTGCAGGTATGGAAAACAAGGTCTTTGCTACAATCATTTGTTTGGTTATTAAATTATTTTTTCCTTTTCCCACCATCTCCGTCTACAGCATTAATACCTCTTCATGCATCTCAAGAATATAAATACCCTGGTTGAAAAAGGCTTGCAACTGAGAAAATGAAGAAAAAAAATCCTCCCTCACATGGGAAGGGAAAAAAATCAGTGGCAAAGTTTAACTAAAAGCATAAACTCCTTACACATGTGCTAAGTGGATCCAAATCCCAAGTTATCTTTCAGCTGTGCCAGTATAAATAGTTGTAGAAGTCTCACAAAATTAAGTCTCAAGAAAGCTGTGGCCCTAAGGACCATTTCATCATGAGCAGTAGGACAGGAGGACTCACAAGGGAAAGGGCTGTTGTGTATTGCATTACTCAGTGACAGGATAGCCAATATCCCAAAAAGACATAAACACTGTGGATGTGAAAGTCTTTACCCATCTCTCCCTGAGTTGTCGTGCTTTTAGGGACAAACAGAGCTGGCTGTCTCCTGAAAGATCTTCTGCTGAAGAATTAGTGTTTATCCCTTCATTTTACATCTTTTTTCCCCTCCCTAAATGTTTAAGTTGTTTTGAAACATTTGCCTGTGTTTGTTTAAAGCTGGAACTTGAGATATCAGGAGCAAAGAAAAGCTGCGAAGAAAAGTGAAAGAAATCTTGTGGCATATGGAAACAACTCTACTAATAGAGCCATAAATCTAATAAATGGATATATGTACTACATAGATTACATCAATAAAACTCAGAAAAAAATATTCATGAGCACATTACCCTTTGATTCTTCCATTTTTATTTGTTTCATAATAAGTTGCCCCCCATTTTCTATATTAATTTTGTTGGATGGGCCTTGGGAAATAATGACAGTTGCAGAGTCAGTGTTAAATTGAGAAAAACATTCCTCTTGAACGTGGTATATAAATGACCTCAAAATATTTTTTTCTTTAAATTCTTCCATGCCAGTTGTTTTCCCCTAATGTATTCATGATTAGAAATAACTCACCAGATTTCTGTGACTACCTCTTGCTCTGTCATTTGACTGTAAAGTGTTTATTCCAGCTTTGTTTAAGCTGCTTTGGTTGAACACTTTTATCCAACTTGCATCATTCCCTAAGGCTTTTAGTAGAAAGATGAAGAATACATTTCTCTTCATATTCTAGAGTACGAATTTTAAAAGTGTTACATTGGGAGAAATATGTGACACAAAATTAGATTGTGCAACTCTGTGTACCAAGTAAAAAGAAAGGATCATTTTCTTGTCTGAAAAAAATCTTGGTGGCTCTCTGGATGTTCTTCTGTTTCACCCAGCTTTCTTGCATTTCTAGAGCACATCCAGGCAGTGTGAAGGCAGGACAAGTATCAGCTGTAGCAAGTAGCAGTAGATGGGGATTTAATGAAAAATATCTGTGAGTTTTGATAGCTCAGGTTGAAGACAAGGAATGTTACTGGATACTCAGCTGCTTCTGAGAGTCTCATGAACCATGGAGTCTCATGGAGATGAACATTTATCCGGGAGATCTTGTCTTTTGGCTCCAAATGCATCCTTAGTGATGAAGTGCTCTTGCTGTATTTTTCCTATTGTGTGTGCTCACGTTATGCATTAAATCCTTGATAACTCATTGTAGCAGATACAGCAGTTAATCATATTTTGGATCTAACAGGTGGAAATGCCTGTGTAGAAGGATGCTAGAAAGGGGGCTGTTCAGGAAGGCTTCTCAAATAGGAACCCAAGATGATAATATATGTTACAGAGTATTTCTGAGCTGGTGGCAGAGTTAAGATATGAGAAGGTGGTGAACTTTGACTCACTGTAGGGTAAAGAAATTACTCACATGGGTTGCTGGACATGGTGCTCTGCTAAAATCAAATGATGTGTGGTAAACAGGAGCTTCTCAAAATGTGTGAGACTTCAGGGTGAAACCAGGACTTGTTTCATGATTCTTCCAAAGAGACATGATATTGGCACTGTGTTTCTGCTGTGCTGTGCCACTTGCAGTTTAGGATCCCTGGGAGAACTCCCATCAGTATTTTGGGAGAGCTCTTTCTCTTTGTGTGGGCCATGCCAGCAAAAGTTATTGAACATGGCCCGGTTATTTGCAATGAAGACAGTTCAATCCCTCCACTGACTCAACAAAGTCTGGTTGTGCTTAAGAGTAAAAAAAAACTTATACTTTGCTTTCTGCAACTCCTTCTGGGATTAGACCACAATTTGGCAGTATTTTCTGAGTAAGGTTACAGAATTTGGGTGGTATTTGGAAAATTTGATGTGTAGGACACAGACAAAATGCTCCTGTGATGATCAAATTTTGCATATGCACCCACGACACAGCTGTGGAAACATTTTTAAATAAGGAGACAAACATTAAAATAATCTGTGAAGTTTGCTTAGAAGGGGATGACATAGCATTTGCTGTTCAATAAAAGAGGACTGTTTTACTTTTTTTAGTCAAAATCAGGTGAAGTATCCCATCCTCAAATATTACATCCCTACCCCAGTATGTCTTTATAAAAGATATAAAATTTTATAAAATTTTACTGAGTTTGTCTCCTTTATGTAACTGTCCTCTTATTTCAGACCAGAGTAATATCTTACTTTTTTTCTAGTTGGCAGCTCTCCCTCAATGCTGTCATGTCTCCCTTATCCTCTTCTCCTAAACTCATGAGCTAATGCTGCTTTAGGTTGCCAAGCTGGCCAGGAAAACCCTATTCATAGCAAAGGAGAATTATGAGTTGCCTTGTGTTGCTGCCTCTATGTTGGACCTTTGCACTGGACTAAAAATAGAAGGGAAGGGTGATAAACTGCTCACAAGCATCACCTCCTCCAAACAAACCTGCCATTGCTCTAGGAGTTGTATTCTCTGGCCTTTTTCTTTCTGGAGGCTGGTGTCCAGGTCCTAAAATGGTTTTGTCCTCTGGTCAGTAGTAAATCCATCAAGGTTTGTTGAAGATGGTTGGTTTCTGGATATGACCCATCTTTGAAAAATACTTCTCTGACTATATATCACAACTGTGTTATTTTTAAGATGATTTATGTGAAGGTTTGCCACCTTCTGACTGGGTTGTTTGTACCAACTAAAATATTCTCATGAACATCCAAAAACCCTACTGCACATTGCAGCTAAGCTCTAGTAGCTGTCAGACTGCAGTGAATTGAAGCACATTTTCTGTACATCTTTTATTAAATATGTGCACATGCAGCACATTTCTTTAAAGAAAATAGAAGATGACAATGTCTCCTTTTTGGATGCATTGTATTTGTACTTCAGCCCTGAAGAGAGTCTGGTAATTACAAAGCTGTTTATGTGATTTTATTTTAAAATTATAAAGGTACTGAAGTTGAGAAAACAAATGCAGTCAGTTATTTACTACTGACTACTTCTTTCATTATTTCTGTATTTAAGTGGCCTTTAGCTGGTTGGAAATAAAAATACTAATGGAGGAGCAATGCACACCCTGATTTGTGTTCTTGCTGTCATGCAAATTCATAGAAAGAAGGAAACATATTAAAGAAATTTGATAAGACCAGGTGGTCTGAGTGAATAATTTCCCTTTCATTAACATATTCCCCTTATTAACTCTGTAATTAATTGTACATAGCTAAGGAAAGCTATGGAAATTGCATTTTGAGATGTATCAAAGCTGACTTTATGCTTCAGACTTCCATGCAATTTACTATTAATGAAGCAAGAGATGGAGGCCCCAAATCTATAATTATTACTTACTATTTGAATGACAAGCAAAGAATTTTATCAGCACAGTTTCAAATGAAAGGGGATTAGCAGCTAATGTTGAAATTGTTAATCTTTCTTATTAAAATAATTTTGACGAGAGTGTTTAGCCTGAAAGAGGTTTCTGGAACATCATTTACCATTAAAACAGCTATTTTCTGAGGCTCAGTATGAATTTGTCTAAGTTTGACAGCAGGGTGCAAATATTTTTTAAATGAATGAATATTTTATGGGAGCTAAGGCTGTTCATGTGTGAGCTGATGGCGAGCTGCTTGCTGTGTGCATATTCCTAGAATGTGTAGCAGGATGGTAGTTCAATATCCATCTCACCAAAGTGAAGATGTCTACTGAGATAACAAGGGGAAAAAAGCTACAGCAGGAAAATCTGAGAGCTGAAATTGCACCCACGGCTGTGTCTGCAGACGAGCGATTAGCGGGTGGGAGCCCAGTCAGAATCAGGCCCTAGATCTTGGTGATATATTTATGACACAGTGTTACTTCATGTTTATTTAGGCCTTCTTATACCTTTAAATACTGGTATATTTTCAGGGTTTGTATATTTTTTTTAGTATCATGTGCCTTGAGATGACTGTTCAGTGGTGGGTGCTTTATACCCACATGCATTCTTGTGTACAAATACCATGAACAGCAATGGTATCCATTATAGGTAAAGATAAATCTTGGGGAGCAGAGATAGAATATATACAACTTATCTGTGTTAGTGTAAAACTGTTTAGTATTTTACATTTTAAAACATTTCCTTGCAATATTTGCAATTTTCGTCCCTTACAGCGGTGTACAAATGAAGTTGACAAGGCTATTTGTGCTCCTTGGGATGAGGAAATTGTGAATATGTAGTGACGTGAATGGTGAAAAGCACAGCAGTGATAATTTATAAAATTTAATTTGCAGTGGTCTCAGCCGCATCAGTACTGGAGGAGATGTATGTTAAAGAACCCTTTTAATCTGCTTGTGTCACATTACAGAAAAAAAAGCTAATGGAAAAGATGTCACATGTCTTTGCCAGTGACAAATTTTACCACTAGAATAGATAGAGATCATCTAAATTCTTTAAGGCATTATTTGCATTAATAGATGGACTGCGTGTAGAAGTACCATCAGCACAACAAGCCCTCATGTACCTGCTCTACCATGAGATTACTCCAAGCTTTACATCTGTGTGGAGCATGTGGAACTTCACTGGGCTCTTCCCAAAAAATGCAGTTTACAGAACTCACCTTTTATCTGTATTCCTACAATGTTCCTTGGAACAGTCTTGCAGAGGGCGTGCTGCTGCAGTGGGAAATGTCCTAAAGTGTACGTTCACTTCATTCATCAAACAATACCAAAGGAGTTTCAGCTGAAACGTAGCAGTTTTTAAATAGCATGCAGAGAAACACTTCCATCATAAAATCATATTTTGTATGTTATAAATATGTGTTAGGTCAAAGGTATCAAGGGTGTTTCTTAACCTGTGAGAATCATAACAAACCATGTAGACCATGACAGTAAGGCACAGTCACCATGCCGGTGTGGTAGACTGAGGTGGACTTAAAAAGAGTGAACTTTTCAAGGATGAGGCTAATGCAGAATCCAAACCCAAAGCTTTTCTAAATGCAGAAAAATTCTTTTCTGTTACAGCTATTTATCTACTGCTTTATCTGCTGGGGAAGGCATCTGGAAGGGTTGGGTTTATTAACCACAGCAACCTAAGATGCCCAGGCCAGTGCTGGCTCACAGCAGAGGGGTGTCCTGCTGCTTCTTGGGTGTGTGTGTCTAATACCTGCCTGAGAAAAGTGCTTTCTTCATTCTTCATTGCCTCCTTTCACCTTTTAGTGTCTTTGTTTGTGTTGGACCAGTGTGATTGAAAACATCATGGTAGTGTCTAATTGTTGTAGTAAATGTACTAATGGTGCCTAATACACTATTTCTTCTGGAAGTCCATAAATGGCTTTTGTGTCATTTGAAGTTCTATCGTAGTCAGCAAAACTTGGTGGTATCTGAGGGCATACACCAGCCTTTGACTTACCATATGTGTGTCCTCATAACTGAATTTTGAGAAACTTTGTCCTTCAGGTAGGATTCTAGGCCCTGATGAAAGAAATTTTGATAAAAGCCACCAGGATCCTTTCAACTTATTCCAGTAACCAAAACAATAATAAGCCAGTGCTTATATACTACATTTGATCAGTAGATTTCAAGCTCTTTTTAAAGGTTGGTGTCATTATCCTGTCTTTCTAGTCCAGGAAACTCAGGCACAGACAGGGAAGCATCTTGGCCAAAACAAACCTTAAGGCTGGAAACAGAGCCAGGAGTAGACCCCCATTCCCTGGTCTTCCAGTGCTGTGCTCTCACAACTCATCATATTGACTTTAACAGAAAAAAGATTGTATTGAAGGATAATAATTTTTGCCCTTTGGGTTGCTCATTACTCTTTTTTAAGACGTGAAAGTAGAAATGAATTCTGGACTTGGGTTTGTTAGATTTCATTTTGCAAGTTTAGTTTTCCCCTCATTGTCTAAGAACAAAATATTCCATATTTGGGGACCTGACTGAAAGATGTTAAATACATACTGAAAAAGCTTGTGAAAACGAAACTGAGGATGTGCAGTCTATAATAAATAACTCTATAATGGAAAAGGATGCCTTCCACACATTTTTTGAGTCTCTTCTGAATTGATAACAGTTTTCTTCAAGAAGATATGCCCAGTCTGCTAAATCCTTAGCAATAATGCACAAGCACCAAATTTTAGGTTCTTTTTCTTTCTGTTTAACAGTCAGCTGTACTTTTACTGTCTACTCAAAACTACTACTGTAGCTCCCTCAATGTCTTCTCCTTGTTCAGCAATTGAGGGGAAGGGTTCCAAGGAAAAGAAACAGCAAACAAATGTTGGGAGTTACCAGCTATGACCAAAATTTGCTTCTTCCCACAGCATTTAGCTGCGTTCTGGTTTTTGTTTTTCTGGCTTTCTTCCTTTGCAGTATAGTGTCTTCTTTCATCATTTCACTTCTTTGTTGACCCCTACAGTCTGTTCTTAGCTTCTTCTGTCCTCTTTCACATTGCTTTTTCCTTGTTCTTATTTTGCCCTCTGTCACTTAAAATATTTTCATCTGTGGATTAGACCAGTGTTCCTCAAACTTCTTTAAATTGTTATCCTTTACTGGCTTCCATGGAAACCCAAGCATCCCAGGAGCAGGCAGGATGTCTTCAACTTATGCACTTCTAAAGCTTTTCTACCATCACTGCACAATCCCTTTTGAATCCTTTCATGAGAAAAATATTTGAGAATCACTGAGCTAGGCAGCATCAGTTGAAAATCCCATGGTGCATAGATAAAAGGTTACCTGAAAAATGGGACACTTCCTCCAGATTTGGGAGCTGGGTCTATGCCAGCTGCATCTTTCTCACAGCCTGCATTGCTTATTCTCCTACTGCATGTTGTTTCAACATGTCTGTGAGTGTTACATGGAAGAGGTAGGGCAGAAGTGTCTTCTCCTACAGTCATCTCTTTTAAGTTCTGAAAGGGCTTCTATGAAGAAAAGTTTCTTCATTTCTTATTGTCATAAAATCATTTAGGTTGGAAGAGATCTCCAATATCAAGTCCAACTATTAATAAACCAGTATTTCATTCAACCTGCTTTCTGAGCTGTCTTTTATAGTCAAGCTCTTTGTTTTTGCTATTGCACTGCAATAGCAGAAGAGTATAGAAAATAGCAGAGAATATAGCAGAAATATATAGAGAAAATAGCAGAGAGTTTGCTCTGCATCCGTGGGACTGGCAGTTCACTAATTGTGTTGCTTCTCTGTGTGCAAGCATGGAACTTCCTAGGTAGTGGACATGGTTCCAAAATGGTCCTGAGTGCAAGGCTGTGAGTGTTGAGGATATTTGTGCAGTTTGAAGTGTCTGTTCTCTGTCACAGGAGATTTCTAAGGAAAAGGCTGATTAGCCACTCTGTTCTTTCCCTGTTTTTTTTTTTCCAGGTAACCTAATGGTCACTTGTACTTATATGCATAGCCTGCCTCTGGGCTGTGGGTATAGCATGAATTGCAAGACTTCTTGGATTTCATACTGCATGTTCTCGATTTTCTACAACCTCGGTGTGTGTTTAGGTACAAACTCTATCAGTGCAGTATCTTACCTTGCCCCCCACCCAAAAAAATCCCAAACCCACACTGAAAAGCAGAGGGGTTTTCCTTTATGAGCTATTGTTTTTTCCTGGAGAAGCACTTTCTGACTTCTATTCACAAGTTTAAGAGTAGCATTAAGTACTTATCCCTTTGCTTTAGCAGGGGTATTTTGTCAGTAAAGTAATATTTTCCTTTCTGGCCTCAAGATGGCCAGGGTCTATCATAGTGCTATTTTTCCAGACTATCTATAAATCACACCATGTTCTCTATCACTTGGATATACTTGGTCATGGTTGCCTGGCTTTTACTGGTCTCATTATCTGTGTAGAACTTGACCACGCTTGAAAAGAGAAGTATTTTTAAACATGATGTTTTCAGAATTCTTTATTTATCACTTGGTAATACATATATATATATATATAGTAAAGGAAGATGACTATACAAGCACTCTGAAAAGAAACACAGACTGTAATTCATTAAAATTTAAATTTGAAAATAGAGTACGCAACAGGGAACCCAAATTTAGATGCTTAATTGAGTTAGCAGGGCTATGAGAAGAAGCCAGGAAATTTGGTTTTGTGTTTTCAGCCAGGTAATTAGTGTGCAGTAATATATTTTTAAAGTTTTCATTTCAGACACACAACAGACGTATAAATGAATCACAAATATGTGTTGGATTGTAGCATGGTGTTAAAACATTAGTAAAAAAATGAAGTGAGAAGGGATCATCTGAAAAATTGGTTTAATGTGTAAGAAGAAAATAGCAGTTTTCTGTGAGAATAGTGTTGGGTGTCAATATTTATCACAAAGAGTTAAAGGACTTGATTTGTATATTTTTGTTCAGTTTTCCAGCTAGTTTTTACGTGCTTGTGCTTTTACATTTTAACAAAGCTACCAGAAATGCTTCCCAAAATGTCTCAGTTGATTAATTCAGCTGACACTCTCCTTGGCGCCAGTTCCTGTACTGCAGAGCTGTCTTTAATGGGGAGGTTTGGGCTGAGTTTTTTCTTGTTTTGGATTTATTTTTGGTTTTAAGAAATGTCACAACATATCCCATGCTGTGAAATAGCAGTGTTTGGCTAAGAGGTTTAGACCTTAATTTTTTGAAGTAATATTGTTCCTTTTTGTGAAGGCTATTTATTATTTAAGATTTTTGTAGTGCAATCTACTACGAGAAGTACAGAAATTTTGGAAACTGCTTCTGGATAGTTAATCTTTTACATATATATTATTTACCTTGGCATGTCTTTGTATAAACAGCATTCAGCATGTGCATAATTGTATCCACTCACCAGACACTTAAACCACGTACTTCTAAACAACATCCCCAACCCAAAATCTGTAATAATTCCATCACAGACAGAACATTTGGTATACTTGTAATTACAAAAATGTTAGCAGATATGGATTCATTAAGGTATCCTGACTTTTAGCCATGTCTATAAACATGAACATGGGGTAAAAAACAGCTGTCAGGAATATTCCTGCAAGAATTAGTGTTTTAGGAACATATTCTGTGACCTTGAGAAATTCATTTCAATGTTTCTGCCCTTTCATTTCCCATCTATGAGGCAGCAGTGATACTTGCCTCCCCTGCAGAAGTAATGTGAGCACTTTCAGACAGTTGGACAAGAAGGAGCTATAGAAATACAGGGATTGTAAGGGAGCAAATTATGTTCATTTTATGGCAATAATCTTCTCTTTTTTGTTGAGATTTATTTAAAGCAAAGTAATTGCAGGGGTGAAACTTCATAGGCATAATTTAGATTTCAAGAAAGGGGGTAAGGAGGAGGAGATGAGGGTGGTTGTATTTTAAGACCTAGAAGACACCATTAAGTAGCTGATATTCCTTAAGAAGGGATTCCTTGTAGAGTGATTTTCTTTATCTTCTCCTATATTTAGAAAGCCAGGTAGAGTAAATATTCCATAATTAATCATTCTTTTTTTTTTTTTAATGTTTAACTTCTTAGCTAAATTTCTTTTTAAAAATATAGCTGCCTCCACCATTCCAGTTGAAGCAATGCTTAGCATCACATTTATTTTCCAAGATTTCCTCCAGAGATGACAACGTGTGTCAGTCCACACCAGGTTGTATCCATCAATTTCACTGGGATTTCATTGAACACCTTTGGCAGCTGGGAGCTGTAAGAAAAGGGATTAGCAAGTGTTTGTATGGCACACACTGATCCCAGCACCTGCTGATTGGATTGAAGTAATCCTTTTACAAGTTAGAAAACTCTATTATCAGAGCATTAAGAGAGGGAGAGATGGTGATGTACGCTGCATCGAGGGTATATTAATTTAGGCAAACAGAACATAGGTTGCCATCTAATATGCTTGTGAATTACAGCCTTTCTTGCCAAAGTTGCACACTGGTAGATAATGCCTTACACTGCTTGTGCAAAGGTGATATTTCCCTAGCAAACCAGGGACAATAATTTAACATTACTTGAGATGGCATGCTGAAAGCACAACTGCTTTCTGTGTGCCTGCTTAGGTGTCTACAATGAGCTTTACATCTAAAAATGTGAAACTGAAACTATGGAATGTCATTTTTATTGTTGGCTGATATCACCGTGGAAGATAAATTATTTCTGAATAATGCAACCTATTTGAAGCAATCTAGGGGTATTATTCTCGACCATAGTGAATAGTTGCTTTGTCAGTGAACTGCCTCCCTCTGGCTTTTTTTTTTAAGTTGTCCTTCATCACCTACCATATTACGTATGATATTAGTAGTGTTTCATGCCAAATTACAAGTAGAGCTCCATGGTATTTTTCAGTACATAACTGAAAAGCTTCAAAACTATTTTTTCCAGTGGTGTAATCATGTCCTGAGAAATACAAGAACTGTTAGATCAAAACACATAATGGTAGTAATATACCTGCAAATGGAGGAGGAAAAAATGATTTCTCCGTGTCTTTTGCCAAGAGAAAAATACAAATTCTCAAGTTTTTATTTCCTATATATTTTCATTTGTGGTTACTGTAAGCAGGACATCTGGAATGGCACAGGATAAGTTAGAAAAGAGGAAGGAGCCTTCAGCCTGAAATGACTGACTAATCAGGTGATGAAATCCTGGTTCCAGTAAAGCAGCGGATGTAGAACACTCCCTGTTATTGAAAGCATGTGAGACTTTATAGCCATATGGTAATTTACTGAGATTTCTTCCAGATACAAGTGCTTTGAGATACTGACAATGAGCTGCCACAACAGAATTTTTCATTTTATATGTCTATATAAGCCAAAAATATAACTACCCCAATAAAGTCACACTTCTTTGTAGTTAATATTGGAAACTTGATATTTAAGATTAAAGCTGGTGTTTCTAACATTTATGGATTGATGCTTCAGAGATGGAGCTGGTCTTGGTACCAGTTACAGGCTCTGCATTATTGGGGGTTATTTGGATTAGAGGACCAGAAATAACTGTGGGACTTTCATGGAACAACTAACTATTGGAAAAACCTGATTTTCTTAACATGCTAGATCATGGAAAGACTGAAATTGGTTGAGATATTGCATCCTCTATTTATTTAAGGTATGCTTTGCTAGGAAGAAAAGTAGGAAAACATGGGCATAGTTTGTCTCTGCTCCCATGTTTCAGCACCACTGGAAGTTTCTTCATAGAAACGTGATGAGCTCCCAGCCTTTTGTCTTGCAAGGACACCAGGGCAGCTCAGGGAGAAAGACTGATCTTCTGCAAGCAAGACCCCAAAGTAACTTCGGTGTTACTATGAAAGTGTGCTGGGAAGTGAGAAATGCTTTAAAAGTGTGGAAAAAGCATTGTGATGCTCCACAGGATCTGAATATGGCTCAGAGTCGTAATAGTGACACTGATCTCAGGCACCTTTATTTGATCAGCTCTGGACAAGCTCGGGAGAAGAACAGAAATAGAAGAATAAAGTAATAATTTTGTAGAAGAGGAGTGGGAAGCAGGAAAAAAGAAGAGGAATGAACCTTTCTGTTGCTATTCCCTGAGTCCAGACTCCAACCCTAGAAAATAATGGAGCACATTAAAAAAGGAGTTGCTGGTTATCTAGAGATTTTTCAAGGGTGTAAAAGGCAAATAAATGTAAGGGTGTCATTTAAGAGGATGGTGGAGGCTGGAGTCTTTCCTTTGTGTGTCTCCTTCACCCTTTTCATTGGATAGCTGAACAATGAGTAAGAATATGCATAATTTTCTAAAGAGCAAATCTTGCCTGGACAAACCTGATTGGTTTTTTTAAAGCAAAACTAGAAAGCCCAGTAGATGAAGTGAAAACAATGGATGTAATATATACAGATTTTAATGACGTTGTGACACTGTTTCATGAATGGTTAATTGAAAAATTAATGCCAATTTTTTATGGGACGATTATGTGGAAAAGGTTGATATACAGAAAGTAATGATCAAAAGCCAGGTCTAGGAGTGTCTGGCAGAGTACAGGAATTTCTCTGAGATCCAGTTATATTTAACTTTTTTAATAATGATGTAGAAATGCATGGAAGTGACAATGACTTTCATCACAGTCTAAAGTTCTGCACAGACGCGATGACAGAGCAGTAATTCAAAAGTTTGAAAACATTAAACCTGAAAATACATAAAACAAATAAATTACCTTTGAAGAAAAGAGTTGCAAGAAGACATATCTGTAATTTGCATAGATCCATTAATTCATGATCTGTGAAGACATTGGAATGTATACAAGCAGAAATTATGGAGAGCCGCAATATTCTGAGCAAGCAGACTAAAGTTGAAATAAATAGCTTGGTGAAAATGAGTAGCAAATTAAGTTTGAAATAGAAAATAAATATTGTTGACATCCCTATTAAAAAAAGCATCTCAAATGAGAACTAGTGTTCCTTATTGAAAATGTTTGTCTATTTCCAGGTATACAATGTATAGTTCAGAACAATTAGTGTCCCAAGAAGTAGTAATGAACTTTATGCTTCTGTTTTAGATCCATGTTAGAAAGATCCAAATGTTAGAAAGATTCTAATGAAGTACAAGAAATTACATTATTTAAAGACCTGGAAGCATAAGTAATCAGATAGGCTGCTTCTGTCTCTGAATTCTATAGCACTGTGAGTAATATGAGTGGGAACAGAGAAATTTACTGTGAAGCCACTAATGATAAGGTATTAAGCCAGAAAATGGAAGGACAAAACCATATGTGGTGTTGAAAGCAAATTGGATTTATGCAGAAAAGTATTCCTCTTACATGTAGTCAATGCAATGTGCACTAGAGAACACAAAGAAATTCAGAGTAGCAAGAATCCTGGGGCATCCTGGGCCAGAAAGATGCGACCCATACATTAGCAAGGAACAAAGGCAAAAAAAACCCATTATTTAAATTAACTGGTGAGAATACAAAACAAATATTTTCAAGTATACTCTTTTACGGCACAATTTGCCATATAATAGCTAAGACAAATTCTCCCCTCTACATGTTCCTTCTGAGGAACCCTGCAAAGCACAACAGCACTGCCTGGCCCTCTGCATCTCTGGAAAAAGCAGCAGCAGTTTGAAAGCAGTGGCTCCCACACTGTTGGGTGAACAGTGTAGGTTTGAGTGGTCACCATTCTCAAGGACTGAGATAATTTCACATCCACATCTTCAGTGACATTTGAAATTCGATTAGACCTGTCAAGGTCTGTCAATTTGAGAGCTGCACATGTTTTCACTGAAAGATGCATCCTCGGTCATGAAAAGGGTTCCTACTCGAGTACTGGATTGGAATTACGGTGTCAAAAATAATTGTGGCAGCTGAACATCAGCTAATAAAATAGGCATTTTTAAAACAAATATATGGACAGATACAAACCATACTATCTCTGAAGAAAGTAATGTGTCTCTTCACCCAAGTAACAAATGATAGGAGGAGAGGAAATGGCCTCAAGTTGTGCCAGGGGAGGTTGAGATTGGATATTAGGGAAACTTTCTTCACCAAAAGGGCTGTCAAGCACTGGAACAGGCTGCCCGGGGCAGTGGTGGGATCATCACCATATCTGGAGGTATTTAAAGGACATGTAGATGTGGTACTGAGGAGCATGGCCTGGTGGTGGACTTGGCCCTGCTGGATTATCTGTTGGACTTGATGATCTGGGAGACTTTTCCAACCTAAAAGATTCTGTGATTTTAAGATTGACCAGTCAATTAGCATTTAATATAGTTTGAAACTTATGTAGTCACAGAGCATGTGTTGGACACCCCTCTTAATAAAAGAGTAAAGAAAAAATAAAGAAAACCAAAGTAGTTTGATACTCTATTAAACATCAAGTGAGTGCACAGGAGGCTCCAACAAAGCCGTGTTCTACCAAAGCCAATCCAAGCCACTGTGCTCTTTGTGCCAGGCACGTGGAATCTGTCTTAGTATGTGCCACTGGCAGTGGCCATTCTTTAGCCCATTCACTGTCCCTGGAACAGCTTTTCATCCTCTGGCTAAAAGCTCCCCTTTTGCCTTACAACCTGCATGTCTCACACAGCAATAATAGGTTTTGTAGTACATCTACTCACATCTTCCTTATCCCCACAGTGTGTTTGGTAGCAAGTGTATCTTCTCTATCTAAACAGGATAAAGTATGGACTGGGCCACCAATTGTCCTCACAAGTGAGGTCCTGTGGAAGGAAAATTAAGGTTAATGGAATTTAAGGTGCATCAGAAGACCTGTGCAAGCAGATGGTGTTTATTTAAATAATAGCATATACTTGGGATTACAGGCCTTGTTGTGCACATATTGGTGAGGCTAGACCTTTGCTTTTTCCAGCAGGCTTGAGGAGCATTGCAATAACAGTGGTGACAACCTCTATTTATTTTACCTGCTGCTCTGGGACAAGGACAATCATGTGCGTGTTTGACATGTTGGTAATGAATTTCTTTTGTAGCAGGCAACCACTGCAGAATGTCTCATCAAAAACATCCTAATTAAGGAGTGGATTTGAGTAGACATGCAATCTCTAAAATATCAGAAGTTCCACTCAATTTAATGTACATCCAGCAGCTCCCAAGAGAGTGTTTCAAAATCACTAAGCTTCTGTTTAGCAAAGTGGGGATGAGCGTAGGGGCTCTGAAGGACTGTAAATGAAAGATTACTTAACTCTGAGGGAATTGTCTGGCTCCTGAATATTTTAAAGCAAGCTTCTTTCTCAGTAGCTTTTAAAAATGTGTGTAAAGCAGATGTTCATATTGGGCAGAGGCTTCCATGGGTCCATTCAAATAGTCAAACACCTCTTCAAAGTCTGTCAGGAAGTGCTCTGTGAATCTGTTCCATGTGATGCAGGAATTGAAACAACACCAAAAAAATGGTTAGTTAAAGTAAAGATTTCAGTGTGTTTTCATTTGAAAATTCATGTATCTTTACACTCAAAATTACCTGGAAAATGAAGGTAAAAGTAAACCTTTTAAAGAGCTTTGAGTTATTTAAAAGTTCATGTGCCACAAAAGCAGTCAGTTTACCTTAACTGTAAACTTTACATTAACTGTGTCCTATTTGATGATTTAAAAAGGAAATTAAATTTCCTTTTAAAATACAATCCTTGAAATCATCAAAGAGACAAATTGGAGTCAACAGAAAGCTTCTTACTACATTCAGTCCTGCGTTAGGAATCAAATGTTCACTGCCCTTTTCCTACAGCTTTGTGGACCTACCAGTGTTTTGGAGAGATTCAGTACTGGCAGATCTGTATATCTGCATGAAATGTCCCTGAAGTCTGTGGGACATTGGAGATGGGCATGTCAAAATGAATCAGATTATGAAACTGTGGTTTAAAATGGGAAGATGCTACGGGCTGGTCCTTGACTGCCTGATCTCTGCTGCATTCTAAACAGCTGCTCTGAAGCCAGCAGTCTTGGCTCCATGGTATTGTAAGATTTTGCTATTTTTTCCCTTTGCCTCATAAAAATTCTCATATACCAGCAGTCTCTGCTCTGGAGGGAGTATCTTTTTTTTTTTTCCCTATGATTTCAGTGCACATATCCAGGCACAGATTTGGTAGGAGAAAAGAAGGATCTTTAGACTCTCTCCTTTCCCTGGTAGCAACAGCCTTTTGACAAGGACAAACAAAATATGAGAGGATGGTTTCCTCCTTTTAACTTGTAAGTTAATGCTGGGAACACGTTTCCTGACCCACACCCAGCAGGGCCACACCGCTCTTCCACTTCCTCACCTGTCAGGTCACAGCTCTGTCCACTGCAATGATTTTTCCTTCATTATAGAAAAGAAGCAATCACACAGTAGGTGTTTTGATTGCATCTAGGGCACCTCTATTTTTTACCTCCTTTAAGAAACCTCTCTTCTAATGCAATATCTTTCTGTGTCCTTAAAGACATCCATTCTGGAAGTGTTGCTTCTTGAATTGGTTTTTCAGTACCAGGTTTGATTTACAAACCTTGTGTAAAGATGCAGGAGCCCGACAAACCCTGCAGCAAACAGAGCTATGTGTCAGGGCTCTTTTGTCATCAAAAAAATGTGCAAGCTGCAAGAGGGAGCAGTATCCTGCCCTGCCAGCCAGGTGGGAAGCACAGTGGCACAACAGATTTGCAGAGCTCCTGTTTGGCAGAGGACAAGCTGCAAGCTTTTTACACCTTCTGTTAAACCTGTTGAGAGGGCATGAGAGCTTTTCTTCTTTAAGGCATATTTGGGAAGAGCAATTCGACGTCACGGATATTTTCTGTGGAAAAGGTTTTCTAAGCAATTAAAGTGCTTTTTATACTTAGCAGTGTATGCTTTCTGGGAGCTTTTACTAGGCAAGGTTTGCTACAGATTGGGCTGTATTAGTGAAGTTTCCAGCAATAACCACTGTGACTGATGTTTGGGCCAGAAGCTCTGGTATTGACCCTGAGCCTGTTTGCTAGACAGTCTGTCCTTTTAGAATCCATTTAGGAATGTTAATTTCAACCTACCTAGTAAAGGCAGTATGGAGTTTAATTTGCAAATATGAACAGGGTATAATGTGAGATGGTTCTCCTGCTTGTTGTAGGACAAGATGACAGGCTCTACAAGGTAATGAGCCTGTATAAGTAGGCTCAAAGTACCAGGTGATCACTTTCTTAATTTTCATGTTAAAGGGAGGGAAAGATTTCTGGGTTTCCCCACCCTTCCTCCTTTCTGCTCCCTTCCCCTCACATACTTGGATTATTTTCTGATTCATGGGATGAAGGAAAAGGGTTTTGGTTCACTTTTCTCAAATCTTTGGAACTGAATTCCTATCTGCTGCTGGACAGGAGCTCTAGCCTTGGGAGATCTGCAAAAGCTTAAGACCAGCACCAATATACTTTGATGGCCCATCCATCATTCCTGCCACAGACAGTTTTCCTTTGTGATGCTTTTCCAAATACTGTTAACTGAATGCAATGTGCAATCTTTAACAACGTATATTAATTAACATCACCTCCTCAGTTCAAGGCTTCTCTGTGCCAGTTCATCTGCAAGATGAGTTTCTGATGACCCAGTGCTTGAACCATGACAGTTCAGCCTGGCAATTTTTAAATTATTTTCAACATTTTTATCAGTGTTGTGACATTCATATGTGCTTGAACTTTAGTTGTTAAATCCTTTGTTTTGACAGAAGTTGTTGTTTGTAGTAATTTTTGTCAATGGAACTTTGTTTCTTTTCCATTGCCTGATGAAGGAGACATTTGGGCTTATGTTTTCCAGGTACTGAAGAAGAAATAATTTCCTCCTAAAGCTCAGTGACTGGATGTTTCATGCATTTTCTCTCTGTTAGCACTGGTTCATTTTATCATTCTCATAGTTTATAGCACAAATAAGCTTGAACTTAACTCTCTTAAGTAAAGAAATGAACCTTAAAACTGAGCCACTTTTATCCCCAAAGCTCCAGATTCCCATGCTTTGAGAAACATCATTTTAGTTTAGCTTTCAGCCTAGCTAATTCAATGCTTAATGCAGTATTATTTTAATTCCAGTCCTACATGGAAGATCACCTGAAAAACAAGAATCGTCTGGAGAAGGAGTGGGAAGCTCTGTGTGCTTACCAGGCTGAGCCCAACGACAGCAGTGCTGCACAGCAGGAGGAAAACGCCCCGAAGAACCGCTCACAGGCTGTGGTACCATGTATGTTACACCTCCCTTTGGCTCATGGCATTTTAAATTCTCAATACATTCCCCAATATTCTTTGCACAGTGGTGTGAAAGCTGCAGAAGGCAGGCAAACAATATGGAGTGGTTTCTGTGTGTATTGGAATGCTGTGGCTACAACTGTGGGCTGGGTGCATGTCCTGTTGTCATTATCAGACCCTGTTTATCTCCTTGTAAGTCACATAAATGTTATAAAAATGCACAGCTGTGCCACATAACACTGCTGCTGCGGCTGTGCTGTCTCACAGAATTCCATAGCCAGAGTGATTTTCAGTGCTGGAATGTACTGTCTGTACAAGAGTGGCATCTGTAGCTGTTCAATAGAAGTGTCTTCTTCTGACCAAGACAAGTTGGTCTCTTGTCCATCCAGCAGTAAAACCAGCAGCCTATAGGCAGAACGAGATGATCTGTTTATCAGATACTCAGCTGTACTGAAAAAGCCCCTTTAGGCTTCAGTGGATAAGTTTGCAAACTAGCTTCTTTCTGCAAGGCTTCTCTAAACACACAAAAATAAAAATAATGATTAAAAAAAAAGAAACTTATGTTTATATTCCTAGGATTTGCTCTTCCCAGTAAGCAGCCACCTTTTGAGCTTAAAATAAAAGTAACATATTTTTCCTATGCAAACATATCTCATTTATCTCATAGATTACATTGGTAGTGTATGGATACATATTTCATTAAGCAACCAATGAAACAAAAATGAAACTGAGAATTTATGCACAGTCCACAGCAACCAAATGCTCTCAATCAGTGTGCCCACAATCCAGCTGGATTGCTTGGCAAACATATATAGCTGGTTTAATTTTAAAGTGCCCTGAAAACATTAATTTTCCCTAAGAAAGTCTTGATTAAGTAGTATTCCTTCTTTAAAAAATGGGGAAATGACAGGTAACACCTTAAGTAAATGTCATAGCCAGATTTAGAGTGAAGATTCTTTGGAAGGACTTGATAATCTAACTTAGCCCATCAGTCCATGCATATTTGCTTCAGCAGGGATTGTCTCTTGTTTATGTAGTGCTTCTTTCTGTAATACTTTTCTGCTCAGGAGAGGATTACAGCAACTTGGCAGTTTTAATTCTCCTGAGTAAATACAGTGCTGGTCAGAAGCCTTTTGGGGCAACAAAAGCAGTTTGCTGGCTTCCATGTGTTTTCAGATCAGACCTTTTGAGAAGTTCTGATGAAATCACTGTGAAAGCCTTTTGTGGCCTTTTACATCTTGAAAAAAAAAAAAAACAGCACACAACTGACATGATAGGCAGTGAAAATTTTCCATTAAAATGATGTATTGATCCAAGTTAATCTTCCTGCTTAAAGTGTTCTATTTATATGGACTTACAGTCAGTCCATCTTAAGATATTTCAAGTTCCTGCCATAAATTAAGCTAGACTGGCTTTGGTTGCTGCCACAGAGATAGCATGGCAGCTACAGATGTTGCCAGAAATTGGTGCTGGTTGTTTGACTGATGTAGAAACAGTGTCATCACGTTACAATGAGCTATAAGATAGAAACTTCACACTAGACTTTTCTACCTCCAAATCCAGAAGTATCATGGCTGTGACAGTGCTGAAGAGCAGAGGTTTTTAGCTTGGGTGTCATAGAATCATTTGGGTTGGGAAAGACCTCTAAGACCATCCAGTCATTAACCCAGCACTTGCCAAGTCACCCCTAAACCACATCTCTGAATACCATGTGTACCTGTCTTTTAAATACGCTCAGGGATGGTGACAGGTAGTCTGTCTTTTCTCATCTTATTGTACTGTGTGGGTCTGTCAGCCAGCACTGACCAGCCTTTATTTCTCTGCCATTGCTTCTTCCGTGGCATGCTGTTATGCCTGTTTTCCCCATTTCTGGGTCTAGACTGAATCAGTGCTGCCTGAAGGTGATTTGGTGAAGTAAAGGTATTGGACATGGATAAGGTGACTGCAATTTATCTGAAGCTTTAACTGAAAGTATTTTAGTACATTTAAAAGAGTAAAACGATGCATTTGCTTTGTTTCTTCAATGTGGAAACTTCTATTACAAATATTAGTACACTGGGAATTTTCCTTTTTGACTGTATTGCACAAAATTACCTGCCTTCACTTTCTGAAGCTGCTGTGCACTGGTAAACAGTTGTCATGTAATGTATGTTTAAACTACTTACTACTTTGTTGATGGGTGGAAATTATGGCATAGAGTTTAAACAATATTAAATTTTGATAAGGTGGTGATTATTTTAGACTCTAAGATTAGACTGAGATGAGAAGGCCCAGTTTGCCCACTTTTTTTTTTTTTTAACTGTGTTAGACATTAAACTACAGCAAAGAAAGCCATAGATTTGCTTCATAATGTATGAAGAAGCAAGCCTGATATGCTTTTGATATTCTACAGAGTTGTTATGCTACGTTCAGTGTATTCTCACAGAGTAATGCCTTGTTAGTGTTTTCTTACCACTTTCATATTCATAATCACCTTGACAAGGTAGAGCAAGATTGCCAATTCACATAGAAGATTTCCTCTTAGAGAGGCTTCAAAGAAGCTTTAATGTCATGTTGTATTGGCTTTGTGTTTTTCTTTCTGAACCAGTCGTGAAGTAATACAATATTATTTTTACTGATTATGTAACTGATCTAATTATTATCATAATTTTACCTTAGCTTGCTCTTGTACCTAACTTTTCTATTTTCTATTCTGTACAAACAGCTTTTAAAATACTTGATAGCAGAACACCTTGACACTGCACATAACTAATTACTAGTATAAAAAATACTAACAATTCAAGTTACCTGGATCTTCTAGATTAACAAAACTGTGTCCTTTTATCCAATCAAGAAGCAGATTGCTTTAATGCACATATATTTAGTGCTTTAATTTAGGGATGCCTATTTTGTTTATGAATACATGAGCAGCTCAAGAGAAGCTTTCCAATTTTTCTTTCTCTTTTTGCATCTCTGAAAAATAAATGCATCTCAATAGAGTCAAAACTGTATGGTTTTATTTATGTACACCAAGAATATATACAGGTATTTTAAACATTTGGCAAACAACTTTTTGCAGTTGGACATCTATCAAAAACTGTCCACCACAACCATATACATGGGTCACGGTATATATTTAAGTAGCCTGTTTATCTCTGTGTTTTGCCTTTCCTCTAAAGGAAAGCAAAGTATTTAGGGGCAGAAGATGCACCCAGATCTGAGGCTTGTTTGCCTTTAGAGCACAGCCTAGGGGAAAACCTGAGCAGATAGCTGTGTGCATTATCCAGTACAAATGAATGTGCAAATAGTGCTCTGAAATGAGCAAACTTCAGCAGTTCAGAGCAAAGAAAAGTTCCATTTTCTGCAGATCATCTATAGGCAAAATAATGATAATCAGCAGATTATGAGTCTTCATCGTCTTCAGACTGCACCACTGTGATTCCTCAGAAGTTCTTCACTTTCTTTAATTCAGTGGAGTCCTGTGCAGTGCTTTGTATAAAAAAAAATCAGCCTAAATCTAGAGGGAAGAAAATGATGATCCAGGAAGAATGTGCCAGGCTGATTGCTGTAAGATTTGCTTTGTTCTGTGATGCTTGGATTCAAATTTGCCCATATTCCTTGTTTTCAACCTTATCTCTGTTGGTTCTGTTCCTTCAGAAGTATCTGATTAAAAGGAAACAAAAGACAGAGGGAAGATGTGACTCTTACTTTTACAAGCTTTCAATCTCCATCCAACAACAAAAATAATCTTCATTAAGTTTCAGGACCACTGTGAGAGAAGTAAAAGATTGAGATGACATCCAACTGTAGAATTTGTCACTGTTTAATAATTCAGATAGTTAATGGCATTTTATGCTCAACTACTCTGTGGGAGACTTGTGACCCTCCTGCCTGCTAGCCAAGTGTCTTTAGGACTCTCAAATATCAGTAGAAACCTACACTGAGGCACTGAAACCAAGTTTTCTGAGCATGAGTCTGTGAAATTGTAGATCAGGATGCTTGAATTTAAGTGTGTCCATGTAGCTGCCTCCATATGAGCCAGGTGCCAAAGCCCCTGACACAGCCAGTCAGTGCAGGGACATCAGGAGAGCTGTGCAATAGCCAAAGCTGGTATTTGGCTTACAGGGAAATGAATAGCTTTAGGATGCCACTGTATCCTGTGTGAGCTTCAGATGCTGGTCTAATAGGGTAAAAGTCTTGGGGACTTGTGTCCTGTCTGTTTTCCTTGTGCAATGTCTGACCTACCCCTACAGTTTCTCAAACAGTCCATGTTCATGTTTAGCCACCTAAATCAAGCTCCATTAACCACTTCACATGAAGGTAGCTATGTGCAGACACCAAAATGTAGCTTTTTCAGTCTATAAATTGAGATTTATATACTTCAAACTCACGTATGTTTGCTTATATCATGTCCTTGATGCTCTCCTCTATATTTTATACTTTATATTTTACATGTATATAAAATGCAACATTGCGTTGTGTTTCTCTGGAGCCACAGGTTGATATTAACCTTCTTATTTAGGAAACTTGTCTCTGCCATGTGTCCATGTATACATTTTGCTTTTCTTTTGGCTGTGGCTTGGCTGGAGCAATAGCAAATGCAAAATAGTTCATCATTCAGCAGCAGCTACTGTAGATACTTAAAATGATGATGAGTTGTAGCTTGGCCATATTACAGTAACTAGTAACAGCATTTATCTTTTCTCTCACTTCCTTATTACCACCTCTCTCCTCTCCTATTTCTTCATTCATCTTTCTTTCTCATTTTTTAGATTGATCTTATGTATCTTCCTTTTCTGACATACCTTCTTTACTTGTATTTCCTGCTTCTCACATAATCAGTATTCAGTTTGCAAAAAAACCCAAAACCAACAACAAAAAAAGCGCTGTACATTCGGCATTTTCCCCATGGTTGTTCATTGTTAGTATAACAAGCTGGTGTCCATGGTATTCTGTTGGTCTTTTTTCTTCTTGCCCTGCCTGTTTCAAAGAGCTATTATGCTATTTCCTAGAAGGTTTGAGGTGATAACAGGCATAGACAAGCACAATCTGTTCATTGTCAATGTGACTGTTTGATGCTGCAACTGAAGCACACATGGGTGCAAACTCCTGATATATGCAGAAAAACATGTACAACCTTTTTTGCACACTTCTTTTTTCCAAGAGCAAATACAGTCTCAACACCTTTTCATTACCAAAGCCTTAATATGTCTCGCCCTCTGATAAACCCTCCAAGACAGCAAGATAATGACATGGCACACTGAATCAGAGGGCCTGGATAAAACACTGTGTTTTAAAAAAAAAGATCCTGAAGTTACTGATCTCACACCTGACTCTTACTGGAGAGTCACCCTGACATCTGTTTGCTAAATACTGATGAATCACTGTCTGCTCTCTCTCCTTCATCCATTTGAAAACATTTCACTCGTTTCCTTTGGTGATTAGTTCAAACAGGTTTACTATTCAATGCACAAGGTTTATCCTGAGTGTTTTCTTAGCTTAAGGCATGTGAGACACCACATTTACTGCATGTAACCTGTGTATCTCCTGCAAAGTCAGAAGATTTCAGAACTGCAATTCTTCAAGCACTCTGTGACACTGCTCGTTGAAAAGCCTCCTATAAAAAATATTGGGTAGCCCAAGATCTCAGGCATCAAAAGTTTGGATTTATGTTTTGAATTTTTTTGTGCAGTGGTGCCACAGTGGGGTGGAAATTAGAAATTTCTCTGTTCCCACTCATATTACCCACAGTGCTATAGAATTCAGAGACAGAAGCAGCCTATCTGATTACTTGCTTCCAGGTCTTTAAATAATGTAATTGCTTGTACTTTGTTAGAATCTTTCTAATAATGTTCATGGACATGTTCCTTTTCTTGTCTTCTTCATCCTCAGACCTTAGCAGGGAAAGTAATTTTATGTGAATAGTAAAGAATATCTCTTCAGTTATTTGACATGACTTGTTCATCACTAATCTTATTCCAGGAGAAGATTGATGACACTGTTGGGTGAGATTGAGTGACTATAAACAACACTTACAAACATCCCTTTGTCTTGTTCATCTATTGAACTGCCATGGTATTACTGCTGAATAAACCTAAGCAGAGCCCAGACTCTCTATTTCTACCTTCCTGTATGGTCCTTAGAATGTTTGATAATTCATTTATTGTTCCTCATTATTAAAATAACGATTGGTACTTAACAGCCAACTTGGAATCCTGGTGTTGAGTGGTGTCACAGGCCACTAGAAAATGCACTCTTATTTTGTCTATTTGAAGAATCAGTGGAAAGATCCTCTGATCTTTCAGATGGGGTTACAGAAAGGGCAGCTCCACAACCTCTTTCTACCATATATTGTGCAGGGTAGGTTTCCTGAGAAGTATAAATTGTGCTGGTTATATATCAGGTGCAAGTTGTTTGATATTAATATGTAGATTTAGCCATCTCTCAAATTATCTGAGTGTGGTTTGGGCTTTCTTGTCTTTAGTCAGTGGAAAGAAATGGCATTTCTTGAACACAATTTGGCCTGTTTGTCACAGCTGAATCAGGATGAAATTACCATCACATAGAAACATTTCTTTCCTCATAACAGAAAGTGAGTCTGGATGATTGGAAGAGATACAGACATCTGCATTATCTCTGCCTGAGTATAAACAAATAAAACCCATCCATTATACATTTTCTGATGTAGAATTATTTTTTTTTAAAAAAGGTCTTGAGTTTGGGGTGTACCAGCTTTAAATATAATTGAGCTAGCACCAGTAAAATCACAAGTTTAAAAGTGGTAAAATAATCTTGATGATGGCCAAACAACATGAGTAAGTCTGCTATATCCAGAACTGCTGTTTTCTTTACTGGTGTCTGAAGCAGCTATAGTAGCAGCAGTGTGTAAGATGTCTGTGTGTGCTCCAGTTGTACTTTAAGTGGAATTGTTGGCATTTTCTCTCTCCCATGATCATCTCCAAGTCATATTGTCTCCCTGGTGGAGACCACACAGCACTGGTCTTTGATGAGGACAGATTAACTTACTGTCCACCTCTCAGCTGTACTGCCATGTTCCTGCTGTTCATATTTTAGAGAAGCCAGGTGGACAAGGTCCCATCAGCTTCCTTCTTCCATGACCCTGCAAGCACAGGAATGTTTGCTATAATACTCAGGGGTTTTTAGTGATTTGCCTGGTTTAAATCTTAAACTCCCTGAACAGAAGATATTCTCTTTTTTTCCTATGAGAGGTTGTAGCACATCACTGTGCATCCCATGAAGACAGGCTTTGTGATACTGAGCCTCTGGAATTTCCCATTGCTTCATTCCTGAGTGAGGCTGGGATGCTGTGGCTGTATCAACCCTGTAGCTAGGTTGGGAGTCAGAAGGAAATATCCTTTCTGGTATTTACCCGCCTTGAAAAGCTCATTAATCTGCTTTTGAATTGTCTAACATAAAATGGGTAGAATACTAGTATAGAAACTTTCTTCTCTTGTTTTCTCCTTTGCAGATGACCATTCCAGGATATGTCTGAAAGGTGAAAGTAGCCATGACAATTCAGACTACATCAACGCCAGTCCAATTGTAAGTATGGTAACCTATGAAAGTATTCCAAATAGTTGATCCTTATCATCCCTTGTTGTCAAAATTGGCTCACTCCAAGCACCTCACTGCTAATCTCAGGTTGTGAGCACCTTACAGCACTGGTGTTTCAGCCTGTCCTTTCAAATAGAAGAGAAATGTATTATGCATGCAATACCCTTGAAGTTTATTCAGTAAGAAAAAGTCACTTGATAACCCTCATTCTACCTTGTAATACTGTCAGTTTTTCTGTACTTGATATTAGATATTATTAACTTGCAGATTATAAAATTCAATGCTTTACTTTAGTGGAGCTTTTCCTTCTCCTGAGAGGTAAAAATAGCTTGTTGTTTTTTGCTTTGTCCCACTAGCTGCAGTAGGAGGAATGGTTTCTGTAGGCATGGAGAGATGAGCTCCACAGACTTCTGAGCTTCTTCTGCATTAGGAAGTGACATTTCCACTTACCTCTCTTCTTCAGTTGACCTAGTGATGCACAGTCTGGTGGTTCTGTAGCTCTTCTGGTTCCTCTCTGAGCTTGCTGTTTTGAAAGCAGCAACAGAATCCCTGAGTCCCTGTGTATTCATTCCAGCTGCAAAGTAGGTCAATCCAATTTTTTTGTCCAGATACCCCAGTGCGGCCCAGCTGTGGCTTCCCATGACTATGTGAGCTGAATATGAATCTTTTTCTTGTCCATGAAAGGTGATAGGGAGAAAAGGTCTCTATTTGTAGACACTAAACAGGTATGGTAATGCCAATGGCATTGTCCTGTTTTAGCATCTCAAGGGAAGTGTCAGAATATCCATGTGAAGGGGGGAAAAGGCACTGTGTCCTTGACCTCTGTGAGACTGCTGGTATTGCTGTTGCTTTTTGCAACAATTTTTATTCACATTAATTAGGCACCAAAAAGTTACAGGGCAACTCTGAGAAAGAACTGAGGATGGAGAATAAGATCTCTCTGCAGTGGGCTGTATTTGCCATTACTGGCTCATTTTCCTGGGGACTATCACTCCCCCAGTTAAATTATTTTGTGTGGGCAAGGCAGCTGACAATTTGCAACAGCATGAAATTACAGGCTGCTTCCTTCCAGTGTTGTTGACAATATTTTTTTTCTTTAAAAAACCCAACAGCTACATAGAAACTGTTCTCTGATCTTTGTTTCAGCAGGGTTCAAAGCTTTGTTTCTTTTAACATGTAAAAGTACTTTATTCAAAGAATTAAAAAACACACTGAAGCTAAAAAACACCTTTGGGATATTTTTGTCTTTGGCTTAGGGTAGAGGGGAAGCCAAAGCGCCTGCATGTTGAGGGATTCCCTGTTTCCATTTCAGAGGACAAGAGTAAGTAGGCACAGATTAGAGTTTTTAGACTGCTTTTAGGTAGGTCTCTGACTAGACCAAGCTCTATCTGGCACCAGGACCAGGGGATCACAGTAGGTCATGTTCCAAGGAATATGAATCCTGCTTGTAAAATCATACACAGAGGTCCAACTCCAGGGTTTCAGTGCTCTGTTTGTGTCCTCAGGACCCAGCTGGTAAGTTATGTTTGGTCAAGCCTTCATCTGATAGTAGAAACTGAGAGGTTTTGTGGGAAGGACAGGAGTGGGAGGTGATAACTGGAAGTGAGATATTGTATTCTTGTAAGAGCTTGGTTGTAATTCACATGGCAACAACGTGGTATCAAAGTGGAATTACAGCATCTGTAGACGGTGCTAAGTCACTAAGGGTTCAGTGTTGACAGCAGTACAAATGCTGGGTTTTTACTGAAAAACCAGGCTTCTGCAGTCTGCCCAAAAGTCTGTGTAGACACAGCTTAACTAGTTTTAGTACATAAATTTGATTGGAGAAGGGGGTAAATTCTTGCATGTGTGTATATGTCTGTTGCAATTGTAGTTTTCGATTATAGTCTGTTGCAATTATAGTTTGGATTAACTGTTTCTTTAATTACACTGGAGAGTAAAGTATTCTATTAAGTAGTGTTGGAAGTGAAGAAACAGGGCTAAGATATCCCATTGACAAAACTGGGAAGAGGTTTTCTTTATCAGGATGCCCAAAGCTCATGCAAGCACAGGGTCTCTGCTCCCACAGTTTTAACTCTTGTGTTTTTACAGAGGGTTGTAATCTTGCCTTTCCACCCAGCTCTTAATAAGGGTCCTTCTGCAGAGTTAGAACATACTTCTTTTTTGTAGTTTTCCCAGACTCAAGAGTTCTGTTCAATACAACAACTCACACTAAAATGAACTAAAAATTCTTATTGCTGTCTTTGTATCTCTTACAGAATACTTCTACGCCCAGAAATAAGTGGGTTCACAAGTATTTCATTAGACTGGGACAAGTGCCCAGTAATTTGCATAGCCAAGAAAAACTGGCAAGAAAAAATGTCAAGTTCCTCTTCTTCATGGTAGGATAGAGACCCTACCATGAGGAGGGAAGTGGCACAGCTGACATTTGTGTCAACCTGCTATTCCAGGGAAAGGGATGCTCCAGTTAGTCACATGAGTTTGCTCCACTAAGCCAGTAGTCATTTTGCTATTCTGAGAGCAGTAGATCAAAATGTATTTCCTGAAGGTGATGCAATGGGGGGCTGATAGGAGGAAATCCCTGCTTTGCATGCCCATGGTCTGGAAAGATTCCCTGCAAACTGCTGAATTTTGAGCCAAATTAAATATCCTCAGATTAGCGTAAACATATTTGTTAATCTGGTGTAGTTTTCATATTAATGAGGTCAAACATAGATGTGGCAGAGATACTCAGTCTCTGTTCTCCCCACTTCAAATGCCTACTGCAATATTGAATTGGGCACTTGATTCTGCAATATTTACTGTGCTTATACAGCTAGTGAAGCCTGGGTTGGATGAATGTGCTATTTCTACTGCTGTTTTCTTGAGATCTTTTCTGGCAGCAGGCATGCATTTAGTCTGTCTGTGTCAGCACACAGTGGATGTGGAGTATCAGTACAACTGCTTTCACTCACTATTGCAAAAATCCTACCATTTTTTTGCTTCAGACTGTTTCAACTTAAATAACCTCAGTCATTATCCTGTCAATACAGGGATGCTCCTGCTGCATTTGCTCCTTGCAGTGCCTGGGTTAGGAGTGAGCACTGCTGTGAGATGGGCATTGATAGCACAGGATCAGTACGGGATGGACTGACTGGAAGAGGCTTTTTCCTCCCCACGTGTGGGAGCTGTCTGGTGCAGGAAGAGTGTAAAACAAAATAATTATATTTCAGCTTCAGAGAAGGAGGTTGCCAGTCCTGTACATGTTGCTGGGTATCTCCAGCTTCTGGGTCAGTGGTCCAATCTCCAGCTGGGGCTCACTCAACCTTCACTGAAGTCTAAATGAGTGCAGCAGCACACCGTAAAAAAATCCCTGTGCTAGACAATGAGCTGGCCACCTGCCCACATGTTTCTTCCTTTTAAAAATTGCTTCCCCCTCTCAATACCTCAGTACTTCACAGTAGGATGTGAAAACTGGAGTTATATTGGTGGCCTCACTGCAGCTGGGAATGGGTGAAGAGAATCAGGAAAGATTCAGTCCAAGTTCTTCCCATATGCCTTTTATTTCACTGTAGCATGAGGCCAGGAAAAATGAGTCCTTAGGATAAATTTGCAGGGTAAAAGTGAGGTAGAAATCTGTTTCCCTCCTCTCTGAAATAACATAAAGTACTATGATAATAACTCTGGTATCGGCAGCTGAATGAAAGGCTTGCAATTACAGCACAAGGAGACCCTGACTGTGCAGAATAAAACTGTGATAATTACTTCTGTCATATTTGTACTTAGTCCTCATTAAATTTCAGGAAAATCATCCACTAGTAAATAATGTGCAATCTTTGCTTTTAAATCAGAGGTCATGAAAGTAAATGGGAAATTCTGTTTTTCCTCATAGGGTGTCTGAGAGAGAAAAAAATCCCATCAACTACATTTAAAAACTCAGTTTGCTTATTATTGAAGACAGCAGACTGAGAAACGTCATTAGCATGACAGTTTGTTCAAATACAGCATACAAATTTCATCAGCAAGAATAGACTCTGAAATTCATAATGGCATAGACAACCAGATTTGCTTCTTTCATTCCATTAGGGGCTTAAAAGGAAGGATTTAAAAAATTGTTTTAAATTTTAATTCAAACATGAAGATGAGGACTAGTCTACCTTTTTAATTTTAATGCTGAGATGAATGATTGCAAAGTTCATCTGCAGTTGCTGGATATGCTTTCTTTTGCAAAAACAAATACACTCCTTCTTTTACTGACTGTCTGTAGTTTGTGTAATAAACATATGCATGGAAGTAGATTTTCTTGGTATTGTAAACATATTAAGTCTGGAAACCACACAGAAGCTTGAATCCACATGAATTTTTAAGGTGTTAATCAGATTTCAACTTACTTTCTGTCATATTTGGTCTACACCAGATTTCATTCTGATGTCACAATTCAGGAGTATTTCAAATGGACTGAGGATTTAGATGAAGGAAAATATGGTGTGACTGAGAGCACATCTCACTGGAAAGTAAAGATCTCACAAGCTGAAAGGGAAGGTAAAGGGAATGAATTAATCAGTATTATCATTTACATGAAATTTCAAAATGGTCATTGATGCCTATTGACACTTTTACTGTAGTTGGCTGTTTTACAAGACGGCTTAAAAAGAACCTACATGTACCACTCTCCAGGATTTACTCCCACAATGTATTGATTTTTCTGCATTTCATCAGCATTATCAGTGAAATTGTGCAGCAGCACCATCTCTATCAAAAACGCAACAAAACTGAGAATTCTTCAGGGAATCCTTGCAAAGTCTTAGAATAAGGCAGCTGGATAATAGAACTTTTGAAGGAAGAACTAGTTTTTATTCTGTAGTAAAGCAAAGGTGGATTCCTGGCCTGATATTAACAAGATGCAGCCAGTTGTGATAATGTTTGTCACATATTTTCCTAATTTAAGGTACTGTAAGTCAGCTTATACTACAAAGCCCTGTAGGAAAACACAAGTTGTGCCACTAAAGTTTTCTCTCGTTTTTCTTTTCCAAGAAGAAATCTCAGTGCTCCTCCTTTTTCTTTTCATTTGCTTTTGATGCTGGTAGTGATGGAAATCAGTACAATCAATTGTGAGGCCAGTTATAATCCTTGACCCCTAATATAAAATCATGGAAAAATAGATTGAAACATTATCACCAGACTTGCCTTTGCTGTACTGCAGCAGAAAGTGAGGATTCCACTCTAGTAGAACAGTTGTAATAATTGTTGTTTATTCTTTCCAACAATGGCTGTTCGATCCCATTCTGATGTAAGCCTTGTGAACTTGGTGCTTTGATGGGGAAATAGAGGGGGAAATCATGTTCTTTTTGAACAATTACTATTAGGGTTGTTCTGATGTAAAATGTTAGCAAACAATCAATTTTTGTTTTAATACTTGATTGTATGGAGTCTGGAGTTCTTCATTCTTCTCTGGAGAATACATTTTCTATTTTATTTTCGTGAAGTGAGAAATCCGAGAGATCCTTGAAAGAAGGTAATGACTACTGACATAAAAAAATCCTGCCTTTTACTTGATCCTTGATTAGTTAGTTTAAAACCCATTACTGACTATTTCTTTATTCAAAATTCTGTTAACTTCGATAGATTAAGATGCCCTTGGTGTTCTTGGTGACCTTGAGAGAATAAAAAAGAACAAAGCAAAAACATTCAAGAACTGTCTCTTTCCATCGCCTACCCACATTAAATCGAATGTGACATGACTAGAAATTTTTCACACTTTTCCTGAAATACATGGTCTTTTAAACATGTTATATACAAAATTAATGAAACCAGGAATTTAATGTAATTAGTTTAAACTTTGCTCTTATTTTTGTTCAGTTAAAGATCATTTAATAGTATGATAGCATTTTCTGCCATTTTCTATTTGCTCCAAGCAAGAAGAGTTTCTGCTCATAATTGTTTTTTGTGCAACACAATGTGCTTGGAATGTAATAATTGTAATTGTCTTTTGAATTATTGTTAAACTGCTGATATACTTCACCACTCTGTGCTTATTGTAATGTTTGCCACATTCCAACAGCACTTTTGTGACAGAGGTTGATTAATGCTGAAATGCCAAGATTAGCCTGTTCCTGATTTATCAATTGAATGTCGAGACATATTTCCCCCATCACAGCACTGTTTGCATCATCCTTGATTTCTTCTGCCCTTGCTTTCTGGCATGCCTACTTTAAAAAACAAAACAACATCATTCAGGAAGAATTCAAAGTAAATTAAATTTTTTCTAAAGTTTGGTGTATTTGCTCTTGGTTACATTTCCAAGCCAAGCTCTAGCCTGTTGGAGAAGTGACATCATTTTTGAGTGGATGCAGCCCACAGCAATTTCCACTGGGAGTAGCACATCCTCCTTGGTGTAGGTCAATTTTTCTGAGTTAAGATTTTTAGTTCCAGCATAGGAAATCATTTCACCACAAGGTTAAATCCTGTGGATCTTTGGGATTCAAATCAAAACAACAACAAATCATTTCAACTGTAATGGAGAATAAAATACCCCCTGCTTTTAAGCTTGACTTTGCTCAATCACATTCGCTGTTTTCAGCTGTGTTTAGTTCAGTGTCTCAGTTCTTACAAAACAAAACAAAGCAAGGCAAAGCAAAACAAAAAGAGAGTTGCCCCTTTTGAAATGTTTCCTAAGGCCTTTTTTGTTAATACTGATTTCTGAAGAAAGCTAGTTTTCCTTTGTCTCAAAATACCCACAGTAGTAAATGTCTTCCTATCAGAATTGCTTTTGTCAAAAGGCAAAGAAAGCAAGGTTGAAATTTGTTGTGAGCAATTGTTTGTTGGGAAGATTTATTTGCTGATAAGAGAAGCATCCCAATGAAACTTGGAATAAAATGATGGTATTGTAGATATCCTGGTCAAGGCTTTTTATAACTGTGGGTGGTGAATCAGAAGTAGGCTCTTAGTCTAAATGGATTCAGTGACTTTTACCTGTGTTGTGTTGTCATGGAGAATTTTAATATTAAGTCCGGCTTAATTATACATCAGAAATTAGAAACATAAAAGTATTCTCTTCCTTTTTGCAACATTCATCATATTGTTGTTCTGTTAGAATAACTTACATCTGTTCTTTTATGGTGCTTCCCTCTTTTATGTTGCACATAATTATGAGGTGCCTTCTTTTACGCTGACATGTACCATCACTGAAAATTTTGATAGGCTATGAATAAATTCAGGAGATGCCTGTTAATGCAAATGTGACTCACATTCATTCTTATTCAGATCTTTACTTATAGAACAGAACTGTGTATTGAGACAAATTCTGCCTTCAGCTACATGGGTATAAGTTAACTCTCACCGACTTCAGTGTCACTGAGTCACACCCACACATCTCAGAGCTGAAATGGGTCTCTTTTCTTTATGTTCAAAGTTTTGTCCTGCCCAGTTCAGGGTTAGAATGAGTTTGTTTGTTTTTTAATCCTATCAGCAGATCTTCTTTTTCAGCAGAATGGGTCCTAAGATTTAGAACCAAGAAAACCACCCATCAGTTCGAAAACATTCATTGTAACACACTAATCCTATTTACTCCTGATGGCTTTGTTTCTTAGATTCTTTATTTTTTCTGCTCAGTGAATTTTCTGCTCCTTGAATTAAACGTAATAATTAAGGTCTTTAAGCGGAACTTCCTCCATTGAGGCCAAATCCATGCATTTAGATAAATCAGCTAACCAGAAAAAGCCAGAAACTGAATTTGTTCCCCATTTTTGCTGTTTTTTAGTTACATGTGCCCTTGACTGGCATGGTGGAAATGGACAACATATTTAGATGTGTGGAGCATTCTTAACATTCAGTGTAGAAAAATGTTTCAAAAGGCTCCTAGGTTGCTATGAAACCACTAATACTGATCTCATATAAATGCCTTTGTCAACCACCATAAATGATCTTACTCTGCATATTGAGGACATGGGACATTGCTCATCACATGTGTTGATATTCATCTGGTCATCCATCTTTTGGGGGGAAAATTTCACCTCTGAGCTTACAAATAGAAATAAAACACTTTGCTTGCCAATAAAGGATGCAGGGACCTGACAGTCCTTTAGGAAGTCCCTTATTCTGCCCTCTCATACTTTCTGTCTGTAACACTGCAAGGGATTTCCTTTAAATAAATCCAGTCTGTATTCTTCCTTATTCCAGATGGACCATGACCCCCGAAACCCTGCATATATTGCCACCCAGGGCCCTCTCCCTGCTACTGTTGCTGACTTCTGGCAGGTAAGTTAAACATCTCTTTGAAAACTGAATTTATGGCACAAGTTTTCCTGTGCTTCTTGAAATATAACTTGTGTAAGAGTATGTTGTGCTTGAGTCTATGTAGGTGGAATAATCTTAATTCAAATGTCTTTTTAAAATCTAGTACATGGATATTCAAGCCATTTATGTATCTGAAAACCTCAGGGCAAAGTATTCATATTTTCGTGCCTGGTCTCTGTAATTAAATTAATGCCTGGGATTCAGCGATTTTTCAGAGAGCCTGAAGAGTGTAGCCAGAATTCATTGTCATTCTCCAGATGAGAAAGGACCTAATGCTGAGTGCCATGAATTTTCCATTTAAATCTATTCCACACATGTCCCAGTTCTCCAATATGCTTGAATCGTTATGCATTTCCCCTACCACAGGCAGTTAGGACCCAGCTGTATAAATTTAAGTAGGGGCAGAATTTTTTGCAGGACTGGGGCTAAATAGTATAATTGTTGATGCACAATTAGGAGCTTACTTTGCATGCAGGTGTTTTAGTGCTGGTGCAGCTCTCAGATTTGGACCAGCACACATTGCCAGGGTAGATGTGTGTGATGGTGTGATGGATACCAGTGTTAGATATTCCTTTGGAAGTACAGAACTGTGTCTGAAAGTTTACAGAAGCTGCCTGGGGAGGAGGCCAACTGGGGCTTATTATCAACATGAACATATGCTCTTATTTTTTGTTTTGCATTATGAATTTAGAAGCTTTTGTTCTGAAGATGAGAGAATGTCTGTGTGACAATTTCAGAAGTGTCACTGTATTTAAGGAGCTTGCATCAGTTGAAATCATCTCTTTATCTGCATCACTTGACTTATCATTAAAAGCCATTAACTGATCCCTAATTAAAGGGGATTAATTCTTCTCACGTCACAATTTTTCTGATGAGAAATCAGGACATTTTCAAAAAACTTGCTGAATTTTGGGGGTGTGGATATTGAAGTGCTCTGTCCAAGATATTTTGGGACTGTTTTCTAGAAGGGCAGAGCAAATGCTTTTCATGTGAGCTTTTGGTCTGGCTTAAATTTTCAAGTAACTTGTGATTTTTGTCCTTACTGTTTGGTAATTAGCTAGAATTGAGAAGACTGATCTTTTTTGCTTGGCACATGGATTCCTTCTAACAGGCATGAGACTTGAAAATGTATTTGTTAAGTTACACATTCAAAATCAAATAGTATGTTGGCTGTTCTTTGATGACACTTTATGATTTCTATGGCCCAGGCTTCTAACTGGTTTTTTTTTTTTGTATTTGCGTATCTATATTGTGTATAATTTGACCTGTAAATGCCCTGTTACATGTTGAAAAATAAATGTTTTTATTTTTAAATATGGCATTTTAAAAGCCCACTTCGAGTAAGCATAGCAGAAATCAGAATCAATCATACCAGCATAGTATGAAGGATATCTTTCATTCTTCTCCCACACCAGTTTTAAAAGTTAGGCAACCTGTTTGCATGGTCACAGAGACTACGACTTTTTTTCTTTGTTCTGTGGTACAATCTTCTTCATTCCACTTAATAGATCTCTTTCTTTACTTTCTTTCCTCATGCTGTTTTGTGTGGAAGAGTCTTCACTTTCCTTCTGCTCTTTTTGCTATTTCTCTTCCAGTAATCCATCAGTGAAAATTCACTCCAGCTCCCCACCAGATTTGCTGTAAACATCTCATCAGAAACTGTTTGGGAGCCATCGTTCAGCTTTGGTTTGAGTGTGGCTGTATGCATTTCTGATGTGATGATCTTTTACTATTTCTTCTGTTAGGTTCCATAGAAAAGGTGTTTTCTGCTGTTTATTTTGATGATGTCTGTCACTTCAGCATAGCAATCTACCTGTGCCAGTGTCCTGGTTTGGTCCATTACCCACTTCTTAAACTTCCTGCACATCGCATTTCAATGTACCAGTTCTTGTCCCAAACCTTTTACACAGCCCAGGGTATGAACCAGATGTAATAAACAGGCCAAGAGAGATGAGCTCCTTGCAGAGCCCTGCACCCAGAGCCACTGACATGAAGGAGATCCAGAGTACAAATCAAAAGCTGTGGCTTGAACATATTGCAGTTTACGCCCAGTTGCAGGAGAAAAGTTAATTTCTATTTTTCACCTAATAGTGCCTATTTTAATGTAAAGCATAGGAAACCTGACCTTGCAATGGAAAATAGTCTTAACTCCTGTCAGGGCACAATCAGTTGATATTTACTTGAGTACAGTTCTCAGCAGTTTATGGTGCTTCCATGATGCTGCCACCAGGGATTGTTTAAAGATTCAATTATTCATCCCTGATACATCTTCTCAGTGGTTCTCCTCCCTCTCCCTCCTCCACTTAATGCCAGCTGTTGCAGAGTTGCGTTGCTGTTTCCCCTTTTTTGTGCTCAGTGAAGCAGTTTTCTGACTGATAGTGAAAAGAGTGAGTGGCTCCAGAGAGATCTGGGACTGTTCTGCTGTTCCTTGACTAAATGCACAATGTCATGCTTTAGCAAGTCCAACAGAAACTCTTGGAGCTTGGTATCACTTTCCGTGGCAATATTTACTGGATGCATTGCTTCTTATTTTTGCAGAGATTTAGCTGCTGAGATTTCCAAGAGCAAGGGTACCCAGTGGTCATCAGCCACTTTGTTGTGTCTTGACTGAAAGGTTGCCCCAGCAAGAACCTGTTGTAATTGTTTCCACTACTTCAGGCTGAAATATTTCAATCTGACTTCTAGAAAACTCTTGCCTACAGAGCATTTGTTTTACTTGAATGTGTAAGGCAACTTTCTTGGCATTTACAACACAGCTGATATCCACAATGAAATCCAAACTGATTCTGGTCTTTGATTACTGTCTACATTTCATGCTTTCATTTCAGATATAGTTTCTAAGCCATCTTTCTCTTAAGCTTTCATTATACTCTTCCCCCAGTCAGTGACTGCCTCTACAGTAGCAAGCAGTCTGGCCTGCTATGAATGGATTTGTGGAATGTCACAACACTTTGTAAGTTTTACCAAACAGATAATTTAGTTTTGGGTGATCTTTTTTTCTAGTTTCACTGGCAGGCCCCTCTAAAACCTGTTATGTTGATCCTGTGCCCAGTATTTTAGTGGAAGTGCTATTAGACACTTAGCAATCAAATTCCCTGCATTTGAGTTGCCCAGATCCAAACAAAGAGCATAGTTAGCTCAGTGCCTTTGCTTTCTCAAACTAGGCAGAGCTTTTTTCATACATTGATGATGCTTGGTCCAGGCTCATGTAGTTTAGCATTCATAGTACAAGTGAGAGAGGTGAGATCCAAGCCTAGTTCCAATATGGGATTGAAGAGGCACCAGTTCCACTGATCTCACTAGTGACCACTTCTTGGAAGATTATGTCTTTGTGGTAGGATGGAGAAGAGCAGGTATCATTCTTCAGTACCATTTAACTTGAGCCACTAGAGTTGGTGATTAGTCTCAGTATTTTCTGTAAAACTTTCTATTCATTTGGGTTTCCAAATTGATCTGAGAGATCAGCTTGATGGAAGTTTTTCTTTCAAAGGCACAATGTTTGAGCTGGAGATGGTCCAAATGCCTGGATATTGGTCATTTGCAAAGAGTGTTTGAATTTGTATATGTTGTAAGAAAATTAATGGTAAAAAAGGCAGTAGTCTAACACTGACCTTTCTAATAGCATAAAAACCCTCCATGGTTATCTGTGTCCCTCCAGTTTACTTCTCCAGCTCCTTGGATTCTTGGCATGGCTTCTCTAAGTCAGCAAGTGCCATGTTTGTTCCAACTTTCCTGGCTTACCTATTTCTTTGAAAACTTTCTAGCCTGCAGGAGTTGTGTTGTCAGCCATCTCATTGATCTGTTTTGCCACAGGGCTTCCTAATCTGTCTGGATGCTCTGTGTTTGCTGCTCAAGCAGAGATTTCATCTCTACCCACTTGTCATCTCTTGGACCTCTCTGGAAATTTTCCAGCCACTACTTTAATTAATTTTGAAAAGCCTCCAGCTGATTTAAGTCTTCTTTTAATTTTATCTGGTCTTGTTTTCATCTCTTTTTTACCAATTACTATTTCTGAGAAACACATCCTTCATTGATTCTATTTTTGTTTGGTGGGAATTCCACCTCACGATTCCCTTTCTTGAAAACTGCATGACTGTCCTCACATGATATTAATCCATTTTTACCTGAGTGGTTAAACAATTTGTCAGGTCTCTGGGTTGTTTTCTTCTCAGCTGGAAAGAAAATTCATCCTCAGGACAAGGTTTTGCTTTGCTAGAGTTCCATTTTATTTACAAAGAAAGAACAGAGTTTTATTTCCTTGAACAAAGACAGAATCAAATAACAGTCAATAACTTCTTTTTTCCAAACCTCATTCACCCAGTGTTTTACCCCCAACCTCTCTTTCAGCTTTTCTTCTACCAGGATCACAATGCTAGTTTGTCGAGCTGTGCTGGTGGTTTCTTTATTCCTTTTACAGATTTATGCTGCTTATCGGGATTAATCATCTTGCCTTGATTAATGCTCTCTCTCTGCATTAAGCATATCAGTTTCTAGAGAAACTCACAGGTCCATATGCTTCATGTTTCTCTTGTTTTTGATGATAACTTCTGTAATTTCAGTTATCAGGCTTCATAAAAGAGTTTGCTTGTTTCTTACATTTATCTTGAATGAGAGGTGATGATTTTGTCCAGCAGCTTCAGTGAGAATTCACTCATCTCTTTCACATAGCGCTATTAAAATTCAACATCTCTTTGAACATAATTCAAAAGAAAGAGGATGTAGAACATTTCTGATCTATAACAAGTTTTCGCAGCAGGAGTTCCATGTTGTGAATAATTCTGGAGGCATAAAATTTTATTATTTTCAATGTGTGCTGCGTTATAATTCCACAAAATAGTTGACATGAAGTACATGTCTTAACTTGCAAAGTATTCTGAGAAGCAAGGAATGATAATATGCAAGAAACTATTTCTAAGAGTTAGGATGCTTAGAATCAGCTCCTTTCACTGAAAAACTGGTCTTCATTATCCTGGTTTTATAAATTGCATGTCTGCTAAGGTTCATCATCTCCAAATGGGGATTTCTGTAGGTAGCCATAAATTTTCCCTCTTGAAAATACCCATATCATGTCTTTCTTTCCTTAATCTACCCACATTTACCCTTCTTTCCCTCTTTTTGGAGGGAGTGCATTTTCACTTTTTTTTATTTTACCACATTAAGTGAAATAGGGGGACGGAACAAGCACTTCCTGCCATGCTTTAGTTACCTTAGAAAATGAAATAATATGTGATATATATACTTTTGTATTTGTTGGGCTCCTGTGATGTCCTTCCTCCATGAAGAACACAATTAATCATTATCTGAACATTACAGAAGTTCTGCAGAAGGGGTAGAGATACATGATATGCTGAGTTAGTGCACCTATAACAGCAAGCCATGAGAGTAAGTTAAATACAGTCCACACTCATAGGGGGCACACCTGTAGTTTAGACCAGAGAATTCCATGGGTTTTGACTGAACAGGTCTGTAGCTCAGGCTAAGTAGATGCCCCAATGCCTTAGTGTGGCCAGGATGACAGAGAAGACACCACTCATGAACAGCACCAAGTCAGACAGGAGCAGAAAGGCAGACTTCAAGTGCTGCCCCTTTATGGTTGGGATGCTCCTCTAGGAGGCAGGGAAAAAGCTTCATCATCTTACACATTCTGAATCAAACCTATGCTTTTCCTTACCCCATCTATCCTCCTCTACTTGTCACTACATTAAATAGTCTTGAAACTGAAAATGCTCTTCAGCATTCTAGTTAATGCTGCCCGTCTCTTGCTGACAAAACAGAGACCACACTGGAGTGGAGGTTTGCACTGTTGTGGCTGTAGTGATTGGGGAAACCTCATCTCTGTTCCCTTGATTATTTTTTGTTTTTATTGCAAGACTGTTAGATGTGAAGTGCAGAAGTGGTCCCAAGAGTCAAGTCCATAGCCCTGATATGAGCCTGGGAGTTCAACTGCAATTTGCTTTTTGTTGCCCCAGTCCTGGATTTCTTAATCTAAAATTATATTTACTTTTCTCTACCCCTGATCAGGAGTAAGTTATCAGCATTGGTCCAAAAAACTGTTGCTTTTCTCCCAGATCCCAATGGCATATTAAGAACTGATTCCTGAATCACAGTCTTGAGGATGTGATAAATCTTTGCATGTCTAATCAGCAACACTTGCTCCTCTCTTCCAGTTTTGGAATTCAACAAAAGAAATACAAAACACTGTCAGTTGACTGTTTCCTCTGTAAAAAGGATTAGCCATCAGTAGTCTCCAAGGGCAAAACCCAGTAGTGGGGGACCATGTCCCCATAGCTGAATGAATCTTCCAGCAAAATCAGTGTTCCAAGCCCATGGGCTGAGTAGGAACAACTGTACCAAACCCTTGTCTGCTCTAAATGCTGGCTTCTGTGCTCCCAGTTCAGCAAGTTTTGTGAGTGCTGAAATTAATTTACAGACTAAATTATTCTTCTGCATTTTGTTCTGTGCTTTCAGAACAAGACGCAGTGCTTTCAAGCAGTTGTGATTCCCAAGTTTTATTTTATTTACCTGGAATGGGATTTCCTGCATGTCTAAGCAGTTCTCACCTTCAGAAAGAGGAGCAAATGAAATCCAACAGAAAGCAATTCAATGTGTAAAATATGCACATTTTAATTTAATAAAGGAAAAGCAGAAAGGGAGACATAGGCACAGCACAGTAGCCCCTAGAGCTCTAGTAACTTGTCAAGCCATGAGAAATAAATATAGCATTAGAAATTCCGTAGGCATTCAGTGAAGGAGTCTGCTTTTATCATGCTCCCTTCTAATTATGGCTCTGCTGGAGAAGGTACTTAGAAATGATCCCTTAAAATTTGTATCCCTTTATTGTTTAGTTTCCACATTTTCAATACTAAAGGAAAAGCTATTTTCTGATGATTTTGGTGGACTTTTGCTCCTTAATGTGGTTTTCTCAGCAGTGCAACTGTAAACAGAGCTCATATTTAAATTATTTAATAATGAGGCTTGAGTTAGGAGTCTACTGAGAAGAATAAGAGCAGTTTATATCACTATGAGAAAGCAGAAAGAGAAATTATTGCAACACATACAGTCATCTTAAATTTGCCCTTCCCAATGACTTCCAAACAAACAAGTGTTGCTGCAACAGCAGGAGACATAATACAACTGTGTATTTATATATGGTCCTCTCTGAGGACATTTTTCCAGCTGCAGTCAGATGCTTTTTTAATGAAATACAGATTATTGACCATTAATCTTTCAACCTACATATTTGCTTAACTATCGGGCACAATTATGATTTTGCAAACCACAATTCTGATCTTGCCAGATTTGACCAATTTCATATTAAAATTATGTCATTTGCAAACAAATTTTTTTGCAAAAAAAGTTTGTATTACTTTCTGACTGGCATGCATTGTGAAGCTCTAGTTGGTAACAAAACATCTAAATTCAACCCAATTTTTTCCTTCAGTTAAAAGGTCCCCATTTTTTTTTTAAAGTTAGAAAGACATCACAGTTGAGCAAATTATTTTCACAATGTCTAATGGGATTAATGTTTTCTGATGCAGCAAGGGTTAGTACCTTGCTTTATTGTTTTTTTAGGGGTCATGTTTATTCATTTTGAGTTTTGATCATCCTTAGAAATTTTTTGGGCTCTCTTTGCTGGTTCATCTGCTTTTCCAAGTCTTTGCATTTACCAGTTATGCAATTTGTATGGAAAGCCTGAAAGACTGAAAAGATAAATTCTGTAGTTTGCTGGAGGTCTCTCTCAGAGAGCAGCTGGTGTGATTAACATGTTAAATTTAGTGAACTGGCTGGATTTAGCTCATTATTCCATCTATTTTTTACTTTTAAATCATTGCATTTTTGAATCTTCTGCACTAGTATCCATTAAATGAAAGAGTGTCTGGGCAGAGCCCGTATCTTGTCATTTCCCCTTCGTGAAAATGACAAAAATGGCTGAAAAAGGAGTTTGGGGAGAATCATTTAGTATAAAAAGAAACTTCAAAGTGATGAAGTGTCTGAAAAAGAGAACAGGGTTCATATTAACCATTTTATTTACAAGCTGGTAAACAAGGACATTTTAAAGTATAAACTATCAAAAGCTGATGTTTTATCAGATTTATGGCAGTGTTGTAACACTGGTTCTGCTATTTGTGATTTTATTTTTCTCATTACATGAAAACCCAATTCTGTTCTCCTTTTCAAGTAATTCTTACTAAACATAATTCACCCCAATGTGGAAGCCCTTTATATGGGGCTGGCAGTGCTGGATAACCACAGCATGAGGTCTCTACACTTGGTGGATTTCATCAACAGGGAATTCTGAGGATCTCAAATACTCCACTCATCTTTGGGTTGTAGGATTCAGCCTTTAATTTGCAGCTAAAGGAACAGGATGACGTTATCCTCGCGCAAGAAGTGTTCTGAGAATGATGCATACAGCAGAACCTCATTAGAGATCATTAACATGTTACTCTCTAGGCCTATGGGCAGAAGGTGGACATGTCACACAATATCATGCAGTGTTCTCCCTTTTCAGCAAAGAATACACTGCAGGCTCTGCAGTGAGCTCCTGTACAGAGCTCAGGCTTTATCGCTCCCATTCACAGGATTCTCCTTCTACTCAAAGTATTACCATGAATTACAAACGTCAGCCTGCCTGTACTAAGTGATTTAAATAAATTTTGTTTTATCTACTGCAAATATATAAATGTATATATTATACGATGTATATATATAAATATAGTTTTTGCAGACACTTAAGAGTCTAAGATTTAATTTTGCTGGGCTCTACATAAAAAGAAAAGCCTCTGCCCTGAAGACCTGATGTTCTCTTTATTCTTCTATCGCACTGTGCAAGCATACAAAGTTCAGAAATATGTGAATTACTGCATATTTGCAATTGAACTTCTCTCTGTTCTCCAAGGCCTGCTGAAATGTCTCTTTGGTAACCACAGGTGCTTCTCCAGAGGCTGTGCTGGGATTGTGCACACCAGGTCTGGGTTACCTGCTCTTTCTTTACCAAGACACATTCTTGGGGCCACTTTCTAGTTTGTGGATATGTCTGGACACTGAGCACAGCCAAGTGTGAAGTGCTGGGAGAATCACCTTCTAAAAACCCCATCAAGGACTTAAAGATGGGGAGGTGAACAGATGACAGTGTAAAACTCTGTGAATTGCCTTTGACTCATTCTGCTTCCAAGTTATTTGGAAATATATGGTAATAGATGCCAGCCCGATGTTCTAATATTTAAAGTAGCAAGGAAACAAAGACGATGCTGTTAGTCCTCCAGTCACAGGCTGTGAGCCTTAGTGAAAATCCCATCTCAATGGTAAGCACAGGAGATGCAGGGACAGTTGCTTATAACAGGAATGAAGGCACTAGGTTGTATTTCCTTCTTGATTTAATAGATTTGACTTCTACTTTTCACACAGTGACCTAAAAGAAATATTATACCCCAGAGTAACTTTGAAATTGTTTGTTTAAATTAACTTTCATTTGGATTTATGCTTAATGAAATCTTCAGAGATGCAGACAGCCCCTCTCTAATGAAATGCTCTGTCTTTGAACCAATGAAAAGGGTTGCCAAACTGTAAGGATTCCTCTCTAAATGAGTGGGCTTTTATAATGTTACACTTGGGTGGCACAAGCAGAGTGCTCGATGATTAGTTTATGGTCTAGATCATTGTATTTTTATTACACTCATAAAAACTGTGTTTCTCCTCATTTTCGTAATGGCTTCAATGAGCTTCTATACCTTCTAGAGGCACATTAAATCGTTATGTGATGAAAGTACTGATTTAGTGGGACTAGTTTTAAAGTAAGATGCATGTTTTGAATTCTTATCTTAGTCTGATTGCTGGCTGAAAAAGGTGAAACTACTTTAGAATGAATGAAATCTGTATCATCTTCCTTACATATAAAGAAGGTTTCCAGCTGTGGCCTGGAACAAATGGAGTACCAAAAAAAAAGGATACAAATGATAAATATGCATCTGTCTGTAAAGTGTCTATAATTTTAAAGTATGTTTAAATGGTTTTGTAGCATTGTGAGGTTTTAATGTGAGGAGGAGGAAATTACAGACATTTTTATTTGAAAAACCTTTTTTAAGGGGTTAAAAGAAAAAAAATATTATTCTTAAATTCCACTGTAATTTTTTTATCCCTCTTCTTTTCAAAATGATAAATAACCCTATTCTGTGTAAACCCTGGATTCATTTCTCTAAATAATTCTAAGTCAGTTTTAAAAGTAGTTTTAATTATGTTGCAAAATGAAAAAAGGGAAGAAAAACATTATTTGTTTTTCTATATGCAAGCTATTCTTAAAAGAGAAGACAACATCATTATCCATGAATGGGAAACCTTTTTATTTGATATGTAATTAAAAAAAATAATCCTTGAATTGAATGTATCATCTCATCTTTGCACAGTTTAGACAAAGGCCTTTTTTGTTGACAAAATTTACATGTCAATGCAGTTGCTTATAAATATTTCTGTGAAATAAACATAACCCTTCACAAAAAGAGCAGTTTACTCTTCATTTAGTAATTTTATATGCTAGCAAAAAGACAATGAAAGTTGTATGCAAATATAACATCAATGTACAGCATAATAATAACAATTTTTAGTGATTATGCTGCTTGGTATTAATTCATAGGAGCCTTTTTGTTCAGTCATGGGCTGTGTTTGGAACAGAGATATGCCAGACCAGAGCATCTCTGCTTGTTTGTGAGAGACATCCAGAAATCCCTTCGTTGAGGATGTGTTTGATTCTTGTATCCTACTCTGTGGCTGGTCTAAATTATTAAGTGATCATGCTGGCAGCAAAGATACTCTGTTTTCTTCTGTTTCTGCTGTACCTGTGCTCTGTGAGTGCACTGTCTGCAGCACAGCTGGACTTCCATTCTACCTCCATGGAAAAAAAAAAGGGAGAAAAGGGGAAAACAGAACTAGAAAAGAGAAAGGAAGAGGGGAGAGAAAATAAAATAACAAAAGAAAAATAAAGTAGAAAAGAGGGAAAGAGAAAGGAAAATAAAAAGAAAATTTTGAAAAGGAAGAAGGGAGAAATAAAAACCAAGGAAAGCTGGAAGGAAAGAAAGAAGGAAAAAGAAAGTAATGCACATTTGTGAGGAATCATTTATAAATGTGCATTTGGAGGGATGACTTCTCCATCCAAAATGTTCCTGGGAAAATAGATTTGCTTTGAATTTTCCTTGCCTTTTCTTCATTACTGTCATTCACATGCAACTTTTATGATTGTTTCAGCAATGCAGTACTTTAATGGTTTTGCTACTTGGCAAACTGAAAAAAGGCATGGGGTTCAGAACACAAACAGGTTTCAGTACATGTGACTTTAGTAGGTCTGTGCTGCTTCAGTGTTAAATATCAAATTTTAAATAGATGGGTGTTCTGCAAGCACCATTCTGTGTTCCTTTACTGGATCTAAAAGTTTGACAGAAAAGCAGTTGAACACGGTACCAGGAGCAAGGAGAGATTTTGTGGATGACCTGAATTGAAATCGCCGGAAATTCTTTAATATTTCATGGATGCCTGCAAAATATGGTGCCAGTTTATTCAGGGATTTGAAAGCAGCTGCAGAGTAAAAGTGTCTAATGAAAATGAAATAAATTTCCTGTGAATGGAATAAATTTTGATTGTGTGTCTGAGTGCAGTAATTATACATGTCACGCAGTAATTAGGCAGTCACAATGTGGCCACGGTGTCTTTCTTTGTCTGCAGATGGTCTGGGAGAACGGCTGCGTCGTTATTGTCATGCTGACACCCCTCGTGGAAAACGGAGTCAAACAGTGCTACCACTATTGGCCAGACGAAGGGTCAAACCTCTACCACATCTACGAGGTACCTGCACAAAATACCTGGTTGCAAACGTGCCAGTAAGTGCAGGGGCTGATTCCAAACGGGGCAGAACGATGCTGGAGATGATCTAACCTGGAGGTCGAGCTGCGGACTCTGAAAATACACTTGGCGTTTCTTCGCGTAGTTTTGCATTTGCAAAAAAAAATTTGGAGCGCAGCATTAACTTCAAGGTGGTTTCCACCGAGTAAAATATAGTAAATAATAGTACAATATTAAAAAGGACAATAATTTTTGCATTTTGAATGGTTTTACAAGTGGTTGATATATGAAAGCATGTATTTATATTTTACAGGAAAATAGTATTTTTAGAGCTAGTGAATTTTGCCTTAGGACAGCCATATGTAAATCTCTGTAGAAAAATCTCTATATTGCGGTAGTAATTAATCCTGTCTATTTTTATCTCTTGCCTCAGTCACAACAACAAATATATATTTTTATTTCCTGCTTGGCATTTCTAGCCCAAAATATCATATCACAAGTTACGTTGCAATGCAACATTGACAACAACTGTCAGATTTTTCCAGTGGTCCAGCTGTGTAAAGGAAGAAAATAATACCACAATGCCAAATATGAAGAAATGTGGAGAAATTGTGAAAAAATGCTGTTATTTAAACTAAAATGGGAATAAAATCATTTTCTGAAAAGATGAGCTCTGCAAATAAGCTGCATTTTTTTAATGCTTGTTTTCGTTTTTAGCAAAAGAAACTGAATTTTCACTTCTCATGTGAATTCAACTCAGATTTTTAAGACTTCTGAGAGTGACCTGGGCAATACATTTGTGGACATTTCTGTAAAGAAAGGAACTGCCAGTCTAACACATTTTCAATACAAAATATCTTTTGTATTCGCATAATGTTTTAAAGATTAAATTCAGTGAATTTTGCTTTTGAATTAAAATTGTCAAGATTTTTCTTATGTTTTCAATCCAATAGCAATGGCAGTTAACCTCTTTCTGACAGCTACCTTGATTGCTAAATAATATTTTTCCCTCCATACTCAAAAATTTCCTAAGAAAAATAAAATTTCCGTGCAATTCCTTCATCCAAGAAATCTTACACCTGCAATCCTGAAGACGTGACTTGCAACCAAAAGTGCTGATCTCCCTTTGTTCCTTCCTGTGGGTGTAGGTAAATCTTGTCTCTGAGCACATCTGGTGCGAGGATTTCCTCGTGAGGAGCTTCTACCTGAAGAACCTGCAGACCAACGAGACCCGCACAGTGACACAGTTCCACTTCCTCAGCTGGAACGATCAGAGGGTTCCTGCTTCCACCAGATCACTTCTGGATTTCCGCAGGTAAAGCACAAAGTATGGCGCTTCTTTTAAGATGATACGGGTCTGAGGAACTTGTGCTTTTTTAGTCTTTTAAAGATTTTTGGGTTGAAAGGGAGCTCCTCAGCCTGCGATGCCACACTGCTGAACTAAGAGAAGTATCTTCAGCAGGCTGATGTTTAGTGTTGCCTCATGCGGAGATGTTGCCTGGGTTTAAGACATATTCATTTCCCATTTAGAGATCAATACCTTTCCTCCCTTTGTATAATCTCAGTTCTTCTGTATTTCTTTGTTTTCCAAGTATTTATCCATTCTGCAGCTTCCAGGCCTTTTGTGTGGCTCCCCTAAGATCCTTATAGAAGCACTCTCACAAGTAAATTAGGAAGTGTAAGCCTGCTTGAAAAAATGAATCACAATGGAGTCATATGGCGATAGCGTCATTCCCATGGGACCATTTGCTCATAAGGATCCAACAGCGAGGTCTGCAGACCTTGGCTGCAAGGAAGGTGGAAGCTTGAGGAAGCAGATGATAATGTTGACAAAGTGTGCCCTTTGGAACTTGAAAGAAAGTCAGCGTGGCTTTAAAATACAAACATACAAAGGCAAAAGCTGTGAAAGTCCTTGCCACCTTCTCTAATGTTTGCTGTGCCTATCTAAATTTTAATTTGAAAATTAAAGCCATGCATGATAAATACTGGAGTGAAATAATCTTCATTTGATTGCAAACCGTGCCCAGTGCATCACGTGTAGGTGTTAGCTTGTACCAGCTAATCCACAGCGATGCGCTTATGACTAATGAAAAGAATCTCCAGGAGGTTTGGGGAGTTGGTGCTCAATCCGCCAGCGGCCTGTGGGATCGTGTCTTGTTCTCTCCGCTCTACAATATTATCTACAACCCCCCAACGTGATTATAAGGGGCTCAGTGCTCGAAAGGTCCAAACTTGTTTCTTTCAATGTGTGCTGGGAGTTCTGACTGATGCCAGTTGAAGTTGTGTGTCTGCACCCAAGGGGAGGAGCTGGCTTACAGCCAACAGGAGGTGGTTGCACAGTTGTCTGTTGGCAAAATTGTACCCTTAAAAATTTAGGACTAAATACCACCCTTCATCCACTCGATATTCTTGTACGTATTGCAAGGCTTTTCAAAGCAAAGACACATCTCACACGGTGCAGGTGTGCACTGTGGACTGCAGCTGCTCTAAGTCACTTGGAGCTATGGCCAGTTGAGGATGTAAGGATATACTAGAGAGTCACAACACAAAAGCAGTAGTGGAGTAAGGACGCACAGCCTTAGGATGGATTTGAAATTCTAATTGAATTTTCAAGGTTTTCTTCTCCGGGTTCGACTTTAATACGATTTTTATAGGTTGATTTCCCTTTGCTTGTGGTACCGAGGAAGTTTCCTGCAGTGAATTTCTGTAGTGAGAATTGTGACTTGGCTCCATTAAGCTGTGTGGGGCTGCAGCACAGAGCCAGTGCAGCGCCCGGCTTTGCTCTTTTCAACCTTAGTGGGAAATCTGCTAGCAATTCTAACTAGAGCATAAATGAGCCTGTACAGCCAGGACATCTGAAGTTCAGAGCACCTCGCCTCTGACTTGTTTCAGTAAGGATTGGGGTCCCTGCGTGAGCTGCAGGATTAGATCTACAGTAAGTCACAGTTCACATCGCCAGGAAAGCACTTTCTTAGAGTGACATTGTGTAAGGGTTAAATAGCCGTGTTGAAGAAGTGTTGTGCAATACTTTGAAAAAGAAAAATGATAACTAGATGAGAAAAGTAGCAGAGCTGCCATTCTTTGTATTTTAAAGCAGTATGGGAATGAACCTGTTAAGATTTAATTGAATTCTGAGTGTTCATTTCACATCTTTTCACAGTCCAGTGTAGGGTACTGTAATCATTTGCTGCGTGCAGATTTTGTACAATGAACTCTTAGTACTGAATGCATAGTAAAATTCCGCCTGAAAAGGAATTTTGGCATGCACAATAGCTGGTCTATGAATCTCAGTTTTCTTGGTCATCTGATCTTTGGGTTGTTTTGGTTTTTTTTCCGTTCTTTTTTAATGACAAAAGAACTAATGCACTATAGCTAAAATAATGTATTTGGAATTCATTTATACAGTACATGTTTTGCACCTGAAGCTTTCTATTTAAAGTACAGACTCTGCTGGATTACAACAGCTGAGTCATAAAGCCCCTAGAAAAATGTCTGACAGTGCTACCATACTCTTAGTACAGTGGTGCTAGGAAGGGGCTGCTCTCATTTCTTTTAATCTTATCTATGTTTTTATGTGCATTCAGTGTGTTTGTATATATATATGGATATGTGTGTATATTTATATATTCACATACATATATGAAATTAAGCATATACATAACCAACCCTCTATTTTTTATAATTCATCACCAAGAAAAATTGGATTCCCAAAATTACCTTGCCCAGAGTCTGTGGAAATATGGACCTAAACATTTTTATTGAAATAAATTTTGCAAGTCTCTTTGAAAACTGAAAGTTTACATTCCTCTTACTCTGTATCAGACAGTGATTTAGATGATTTTGCATCTAGCAGATACATTAAACCTCGCTGAATAATCTATTATACTTGCATAATGTAGGAATAAATTGCCAAAAAGAGATTATTCTATGTAATTTACAAATCTGTACAAAAGACAGTCCCTGAGAGGTGAGGCTACTACGGAAACCACTGGTCAGTTTTAAATGCTTCTGGAGTCCTAATTTCATTTTGAACAATAGACCAATCATTATTGCTCTGGACTAGCTTGTTACTCATGCACTGATATGTGTCATTAAATATTTCTTGAGCCCAGAGGGAGCACATTTGCACTTTAAAGAGGGACTGCTAAGCTAAAAGATAATTAGCATCACATGTGAGGGCTTTGCTTAAAATATATATCTATTATGCTATCACTTCTCGCTGTGTGCAATGGCATTTACTAACACTGCTCACTTTAAAAATGGACAAATTCTTATTTTGCCAGCTAATTAGCGGTTGCCAGTGTCATTTTTGTGATGTTGCAGCTAGTAATATGAGCCCAGTTGCATAGTCACAAAAGTGATCATTGGAAACTGTGACTCTGCTGCAGGGACAATGTGGGAAACCCCTTTTCTGAGCCTCTAACGACCTCTGACCTTTGCTTGCTGATGGTTTGCATGATGATTTCTTTTTCACTCAATGAGCCAAGGGTTGGTTTGTATTACTAATCATTCTTTCTAAGTTAATTCTTCCTGTATATGTATATATATATATATATATAAATAATATAATATATATTTTCTTCAACATTCAAGAACTTTGCTTACTGATGAATTTTCAGCTCACTCTCATTAGCCAGAACTAAGAATGAAATGAGATGTTGCTGCATTTCTAAATATTTTCATAAGCTATATATAGACAAAGCTATGAACCAGCTGGATTGAAACCCTTTGTTTTAATGTGTTTTCTGAAATGTGTGATAATGAAAATGTTTGAAACGCCTTCAATAAAACTGACAAACATAAGGTGTCTTTCCCTAACATGTGTCTCTGGCTGTCTGATTTACTGAGAGGTCTGATAGATTTAGATCGAATTTTTCATTGAAATTATATTAGGACTTTGGTAGATGGCTAGTCACAACATGCAAATATCATATTAGTGGTGCCACACAAGGAACAAAGGAACCACACAAGCAGAAAGACAAACGGTAAATACCCCTCTGTAGTGATTAGCTTTTATTTAATACTTGAAATGGAAAAACAACTCTTTACTAATGCACATGATGGGGGTGGGGGGAGAGTGACCAGCTGCAAGTTATGGAATGCAGGCTGACTGTATCAGATGTTGGTACAGACATTTCTAATATAATTTACTGTACAATTAAAAAAAACAAAACAAACAAAAGGAAAACACCAAACCAAGCTTTATATCATATAGAAGGAGCTGATCCTCAAGATATGACCACCAGGAACTGAAGGGTTCATTAATGTGAAAACTCTGCTGTAGCCCAAGTCGTTGTAGTTTTGTTTGATACTGCCCTCATACAGATATATTTATGGACATATAAATGGTCCATTTAACTTCTGAAGTCACGTGCTTCTCAATTACTTACCACTCATTTAATAAGAACATTGTTCTACTGCATTAATTACTTACATCCAGGGAATATAAATAGAGACAGAATGTCTCTGCAAGTATGATTTACATAAGTAAGTAAGAGAGTAAGAATTGTGAAAAGTCGCTGAATTCAAATGTTTAAAAGGAATCCTTGCAATAACTTAATATTGTTCTCAAGTTTGGTTAGAATCTTAAGTAACAAAAAGAAGAATGTGAAAACATAGTTTCATGGGATATCACCAATACCTCCATAGTCCATTTGGGTTGAGTTCCAGGTATCCCAACACCCTGTCAGATGTTAGGCATCTTCAGGCTATACTCCAAGCAGTGTTTAAAGATATGTGCATGTTTTCACAGCACAGATGTTAGTGAATAGATGAACAGCCAAGAACTAAATGATTCAGTAGGTTAGTTATGCTTTAAAATTCATAATAACATCACACCACTGTTGTCAAATTTCAGCAGCTCCCTTTAGTTTAGTTATCAGGATTCTGTGTAGCACTTACACCCCTTGGAAGCTGCCCTATGAAATGATTTTATAGCAGACCTTCTAACTCCAGTAAACTCAAACATCTCATCAAATAATTTGAAAGAAGCGTTTTGATTTCTTGAAGCAATGCTTTCCCATTTTAGCTTTTATTCATCTTGCCTTGTTAACATATGTGTGCATATTTTATGGGTTTTTGGCCTGTAACATACTTGACATGCAAAATATATCCTAGAGCAAAAGAGGGGGCTTGGGAGTTTGGTTTTTGTAAGGCAGTTTAAGTAGATTTAAACCAATTTTGTAGGCTCTATTCTTAGACTGAGTATCTTGGTTTGCTTCAGCACTAGTTAATTCCTTCACTGAGTTTGCATATCCACTGACCTGTTCCGAGGCTGTACTTCTGTTGATTGATTTCACATATATTCTCTTGCCACTGAGAATGTTTAACAAGGAAGCTGTCGAAGACAACAGTGTGTAAATATTAAATATATAATACTTTTTCAATAGAACCAAGGCAGTAGAACCAAAGCTTACTGATGGATTTAGTTATTTTTACTCTGATTAGATTAGATTTTATAGTTTTTAAGAAGAGTTTCAGGAGATTTGGCATTTGCCTTTCTGGGAAGAAGTGGTGTTACAGATCAGCACACATTGCGCAAAGTATAATGGAATAGCCTTTTTTAATTTTATGTTCAGTTTGATGCCCCTTGATATTTCCCTGAGCAAGCTCATGAACTCAAAGTTTGCCTCAAAATCAGGGTATCTCAAGATAATCTTAGTTCTGGAGCTAAGACATGAACCATTTGAGAAAATAGCTCATTTATTTTGCCCAGACAACAGCAATAATTGAATGTTTTCTGGGATTTCTTAGGCAGCAGACCAGAATCAAACTTTAAACAAAATTATCTACTCAACAGCTTGTTATATTAGGAAAACATCAACCTGAGTATTTCTTTAAAGACGACAATATTTGCATTTTCTTATTGCTTATTTTTGACAGTTGGCTAAAGAAACAGTATATAATATGCTTAATTAATTTTTTGTGTCTGTTTTATTTCAGAAAAGTAAACAAGTGCTACAGGGGTCGCTCTTGTCCAGTAGTTGTTCATTGCAGGCAAGTACAATTTCTAAAATAGCTTTAGAGAGATCTGTATGTGTAAGAATTTAACATAGATATAAACAAAGTGGGGAAATTAAAGCTTTACATGAATCACTAAACAATGAGGTAGGCTAAAAGTTTTAACTATAATTCCACTGAGATTTAATGCTATTTAATACTTAGGATCTGTTTTAATCATAAAGTTATCCTTCCATGTGGTTTTTAGATGTTGAGCTGTGACTTAACAATGTATTGTCACACTTTCTAGTACAAGTAGCACTTCAGTTTCATACATCTCCTTCAAAATTATAGATGTCCTTTGCATGCCCTCCGAATTTAGTCTGCTTTATTTTATCTCTCAGTTATGTTTTGTTTCTTCTTTGCTTGTTTTTAGTAATCAGTGTAAGAAGAGGGCAATGTCAGGGAGTGGAAACCTGCCCAAAGATTGAGTAATTCTTTAAGCACAGAGTATTTTTAGGCCTGACAATGTGATAGATGCACATGAAAGCTGTTGGGCAGTTCAATGGAAAACTTTACCATAATAACATTTATACTGGGGTTTGCAATTGGAGGTTCTGACTTATTTATTGAAAATATCCTTGTAGGTAACAAAGACAGAAAAACAGTCCTGCTAAGAGGCAGGATGTTTGCCATGTGGCACTTCACTTTGGGTGGGAGTGAGGAGGGAGGGGACGTCTTTCTCATGTGTGGCTCAGCTGAGTGAGGATGCAAGGAGCTGAATGCTCCAGAGGGGGCTTGTCTGCATTGCCTGCAGGAAACATGAGAAAAGAACGATTTGATGCACAGTGAAGAGCCTTCAAGTTTCTCACTCTTTCCTTACTGTGATGGATGAAAATATCTACCATGAACTCAGCAGTTTTTGTTTTTATTGGGCCTGGTTGCTGTCTTGTCTCTCATTAATCAGCTTAACTAATAAGATTGCATCTTTGTTCCCTTCATAGACAGAGAAAAAAAATATTACCACTAGCTCTTTTACTCTAAACAGTGATCTAGTAAATGAAGGAAAAAAATCTCTGTCTACAGAAATTAAGTTTCATAGCCTGCCTGTAAACAGAATGCAATAATGTGCTTCATGCTGTTCTATTATTTTTTCCTTTCTTTAATTCTTGTACACAAATTGGGCTATCAATAAAAATAATGACTTAATTAATAAAACTACATACCAGCCTAATGGGTCACACATGCACCTTTGTAAAAATTTTGGGGAGGGAAAGGAAAAAAGCTTTTACTTGAAGTCTTAATTATGTTTGCTAACAGCAGCTCTAAAGGAGCATCACACTGGCAATTACACGTTGCTCTCTGAAAGGGACACAAGCTGCATTCAGATTAGGGAGCTTTCCCCCTCCCGAGGCTTGGTCTCACATCTCTGAGGAAGGGCTATTGATACACAAAAGTTAAAGCTATTTCTTAGGAATTACAAGATAATATTTATTTCTGGTCATTGCTACTAGGGAAGAACTAAAGGGAAAGGTACAGAGAAAAAACAAACCACTCTTATATAGTGAAGATTGCAGTCCTCAGTAATCAAATATTTTTTCTTGAGCAGATCTCTGCATTCCCACTGACCACTGCGTTCAAGTGCAATCTGCAACATGTTTTACTGTTCTGGATAATGTTCTAGTCACTCTGAGTTCTTCATTTCATATATAAGTGACTGTAAGGTCACTATATATACCCTTTTTGAATAGAAATGGTACCCTGGTTTAGGGTTTTCCCTAATGTTGTTTAAAATGCTTTTTTTGCATAAACATGACTTGGCTTAAAAAATCAAAACAAAGCCCTGTTATCAATGCAGGGTAGTAGTTAATCTTCCACAACCAGCTTGTGTTTATTCAGTGCAAGCTTTCTCTCCTCTCTCAGTACCCTCCCTTAAGCCCTCATTCTCTCCTCTCCCACCATGTGTAACACTATAACATTAAGGGCAGGTACCTTCATGTTGAGTCTAGATGCACACTGATAGGCTATATTTTTAATTTTTCTTTTTCTGTTGGCAGCGATGGTGCGGGAAGAAGTGGAACCTACATTCTAATTGACATGGTTCTCAATAAAATGGCCAAAGGTGAGAATCGAAAGGCTTCTTACTTCCTCAGTACTGAAAGATGTGCTTGTGTTGCCATGGCAACAGTGGGGGAGCAATATTCACAGAAAATCTGAGAATAAATTAGAGGCAAATTGTACTCTTTCCTGAATGTTCTGTAGTTTTATTTTCATACCTAATGCAAATGCTTTGTGAATAATGAGAGGTGTGTTTGTGCTGTTGAGAAGTATTTGAATCTTTGAATTTATCATTTAAAATAGTTATTATTATAGATTTTTTCCAAGAGATGCCTTGGGGCTCTACAACCCTAATTTAGTGGTTACAGGAGCTAGGTCCTGGGCTGTGTCATGGCTGTTGTCCAGTCCCCTGTCACCTACCCCACCATGACAGTCAGATGCAATTATTTTACTCTTTGGAGCTGCCCATTGCCACCAAGGTGTGTAGAAGTGGTGGTGCCAGACAGGGCCTCATGTCTGGCACAGATTTGTTTCTTACAAGGAAAAAGGCAGTAGTGAACAGGTCAGAAGACTGAGGATAAATCTCCAATGCCAGTTCTGGCACTGTCTGTTCAATATTGAACAATGTATTACTTTCTCTGTTTCTTAGAAGTCTCATCTGTGATATGTAATTTTATGATGCGGGAAATAATCTGTCAACTAAACATAAACGTGTTTTTTCAAATGAGCAATCTATAGATTCTCTAGAGATTGAGACCATTCCTTTTTTATTCTTGATTGGTAAATTGTTCATCGTGGGTAGTACTTGAGATACTCTGAAATAATCTTTGTTAGAACTGAACAAATTTTTAGTACTGGTGCTGTCTTCAGAAGGAAGGAAGGTGAGAGTGAACATGTAAAGCTGACCAAGTTTGCCTTTATTGATTCTTAACCTGAGTTCTTAAGCCACATCTGGCATTATACACACATGCATGTTTAATGAAAAAGGATTAGTTGTTAAAACATGCTAATTTATAGAGAGAAACAGTATTTAGTTCTTTGAATTATTTTTATTTAAGATCTTCTAACATTGACATATTTTTACATGTAGTTTAAAAATACTCTCCATACTTTGCAGTCATCTGCTGCTGCATCCTGAATATTCTTGTCCTCTGGGACATGGTGGCATCCGGTACCTTTAGAAAGATTTTAGCTTTTTTTTTTTGTCTCCAGATTCTGTTAACATGTCTCATCAAACATGGACTGAATTTTCTGCCTGCAAGCATCATGTGGAACTTGCCATAGATGCTAAAAGAAGTTGTATGTTTGCCTTCTCCTTTGCGCTGTACTGAAAATAAATTTTTCAGTGGGATGAGATTGGTTTTTCATGCTCGTTGGAAAATGGGTTTTTGCTCTGTGAGGGAATATGGAGATATTTCCAATGCTTGTTACTTGCCACGTGACAACCTAAACTTTAAAAATAGAAGCAATGGTACATCATAAAATTAATCTGGAAAAATTAACACGGACCTTTGTTAAGTGCTTGTTCACTCATTTCGGCCATCAGCAGCAAGAGGCCATAACGAAAACTAGATTTAAAGTATATGCAATTTATTGATATATAGAAGTAAATGAGGAGTATTTTCTGTCTTGGGGATTTCAGCCACTTAAGGGAGGGTTGACTTTGTTGTAAAAGCACTGAAGAATGCCATTTATTGACTCCATTGTACCATGTAATGTCAAATTCCATTTTAAGTGTGGGCTTAGCGCTTCACAATGCCAGACAAGTCATGTGAAACTGGCCAGAGAAAGGCGTCACAGGGCTTTTTGGAGATCGGTCACCCCCATTTTGTTCTTGACCTGCTCCCCTCTGCCCGTGGGGGTGTGCGACGCGAAATCCCCTGACCTGGTGCTTTGGCTGGAGTTTAAATGAAAGATCAAAGGGCAGAGCGGGCATCTCAGCCCTGCTGAGGTGGGCCTTTCCCAGGCTGTCACACTGTGCGGCCGCCAAAGGTTTTGTTCGGGCGGGAGCCGCGGCCCAGCCTGTGCGGCCGGGGCCCTCTTTGTCTGGCCTGAGAAGCTGGAGGCCCAGGTTGAGGATCCAATGTTCATCAAATGATCAAAGGCCTGAAGCCCTGGACATGAAATCTTTCTTTCCATTTCCTTTTCTTAGAGAATGAATTGCACGAGTGGCAAAGAATGCCCTTTCCAAAGCTTTTATGTGCAGTGCGAGGGCTAACTTCAGAGTCCTTCAGCGCTGAACATAAAAATGTAAGTGCACTTTCAATCTGGGCCCAGCTGCAGGGCCAGCATCGAAGAACCCTTCTTTCAAAAAGGCTTTTAAGGATTAAGGCCTTCAGTCTTTCAAAAAAAAAAAAAAAAAAAAAAACAACCAAAAAAAACCACCACAGACTTTTAAGAATAAACTTAGAATAATTTGAGTTTCTTGTTCCATGGTCTGGTTTATTAGAAAGAAGACAATAATGCATTTTTAATCAAAGTAAATAGAGGACTACTTAGTTTCAGCAGTGGGAAAGCAGAAAGCAATCAATAAATACCTTGGCTCTTTAGTGGGGTCTTTAATAGGTTGGGCGAAGGAGCTCCTTTTTCATGTAATGATTTACTTCCCTGCATTCTCTTGGACAGTTAACTGTAAATGCCTTTGTCATTTACAATTTCTTCCACTGCTCATTGAATTAGTGCTAACACTTAGTCTATTAAACATGTTATAAATTCATATCTTCTACTACCATGCTGTTGCCAACCTTCGTATTATTTTAGATGCTGAAAACCACCAGCAAGGGACCTGTTCCTAAAACCTAGAGCAGGAGAAAAGAAATCAAGTTGGGGAGGATTTTGTGTTTAACATCTGCCATGTCAGTTTGATGGTCCCAGCCCCTTTGAGGAAAGGAATTTTAAAGAATTAATTCAAAGAAGCAAAGCATCTTGGCTCAAGGCACTCACAGGACAGTAAAAGTTGGTAACGAGGGCAGAAATGCTCCCATGGTGTACTTGGGGGGTGAATGGAGCTGGTGGAAAGATGTGCAAGAGCTCACAGGGGCACTGGGATGGATTTGTTGTTGGGGGAGGTTTTTAATGAATTTCACTGTCCTCGGCACAGTAAATGCAATGACTGTATCTATGCACTTATTCCTGACATCCACATTAAATAATCTGAGATACTGGAGTAGTCAGAGAGCAACAGTGTCTATGTCTATCCAGTGCTATCATTCCTGTGTCACGTCAGCGGATGTAGCTATTTATTTTGTAGTTAAGTACTACAATTTTTTTTTTCCTAGCTTCATATGCTGTTGCCTAGAAAGTTAGTAAAAGTTGATCCTTGAGATCCCATTCCAACCTGGTGTTCTGTGTTTCTGTGATATGCAGAGTCCCTGATCCTATACCCATCAAGGCAGTAAGGAAAATGAAACAGTTGAATCTGTCCTTACAGTAACATTTTTAAATACTATGTACAAGATTTCAACAATGATACCTATTTAACTATGATAACTCTTTGTACGCGGGTGTTAAGAGTTTTAAGATGGTTGCCAAATCACCTCTCATTTCGGTGACAACCATCTTAGGACAAGCTGTATTTTTGAATTAGAAGCTGAGAAGTGATTTAGTTCAGCCCATGTGCATTTTTATGATTTAAAGAAATACAGAAAATGATAATGGATTGTTTTTGTAGATAACAATGCTTACTGGATTTTTGATAGGAACTGTTTCTCTTGAGACTGATTTCTGCTGAGAATTTCAACGTTCTTGATGTATTTACAAGTTTTATCCTTTGTTACTAGGGAAGATAGAATGATTTAGATTTAGTCTACTTGATATTTCTTCCTAACTCCAAACTCACAGTAATGATGAGCTGATCAGGTTTTTTTCTTTTTGTGTGATCTAGAGAAAAGTTGAGAATTTTCTCATTTCATGTCTTTCCTTATGCTTATTGTAGTGACTAAAAGTTAAAAGTGTGATATATTGCATGTGTTTCTGGCACACACACACATACACACACAAAAAAAAAAAAAGAAAAAAAGTCTTCCCACTTTCATTTTTTCTGAACTGAGAGGCTTGGATAGTGTAGATAATAGTTTGATTTTTAGATATTCATCCAGCCAGCAGCTGCTTAGGGTTTGCTGACCATCCATTTTCTCGTGTTTGAGCTGGCTGAAACGAGATGAGTCAAAGGGAAGGTGAATATGAATTTTAAAATCCTTTCAAAGTATTGATTTCCAAATTCTAAAACCCAGAAAAAAAAGATTCGATTTAGCAAAGCCGAACCAGCGGTTTATTCTCTTGCATTCAAAAGCTTGGATTATAATTGATGAGCACACACACACTCTGGCCAGGGCTGGATGTGGAGGTTATCTCCCCAAGTCCTTCCCTTACCCCTGCTACCCTATTGTCTGAGGGTCTTGTGAGTCAGCTCCTGAGCAGATGCAGTTTATACCGTGACATTTTAAGACGAAACAAAAGATTCCTTAATTCGCCTTCTGACTCATCATGATCAAATGATTTGGGCTAATCTGAACCCTTGCTGAGGTTTTGCTTATCTGCTGTTTGGATTTAACAATCATAATGAAGTTGTGGGGTTAGCTTCTCTCTGAAAGGGTTTTATGAAAGGAAATGCTTGCCCATACTCGTGTTAAAATGGATTCAATCTGCTTATTTTTTAGTTCTTGTGCAAAGTCTGAGAAAATTCTGTGGTTCTGTTGTGCTGATACAAGACTAGAGCTGACTATTTCTGACATGCTTTTGGCAAATGAGGGAATATTTCCTCAGCCCAGGATAAGCTTCTCCCATGAAAACAAAATTTAACATACTACATTTCATACAGAGGTTGAGAGAATGTAGTGTAAAAGGAAGATTTATTTTTTTTTCTTTTTTTTTATTTAAAGGTAGTTAATGGCTAAAGGGTCAAAAAGTGGGATTAGAAATATGTGGTATTCTGGAAAAAAAAACAGCAGAAGAATTCAGGACTTAAAAATATAATTGTTTTCAGGGTCTGAGTTTGACTTAATTACATGGCTCGTATTTGAGATTTGGGTGAGACAGATTATTATCTCTAGGAACACAGGAAAAAATACAGAGCCAAAAAATTGGAGTTTGCTGTGTTTACTGTTGTGCTGTCCACAAGACTGTTTCAGTTCTCAGCAGCAGTAATGCCAACCATGTAAATCTGAAATGCTGCTATTTCAATTTCCAAAGGAAGTTGCTCGTGTCCATGTAAACATATCGTATGTTATGAGGCTGGTTTTTCGAATGAGCTGCATTTATGTATTGTAACTTTTATATAATGAGTTACCCTGGAAACACAATTAGGCAAACAGTGCTTGTTCTTACAGCCTTTCCCAGCAGATAATTAATCACAATGAGAGCTGGGCCCCCAGCTACATGCACAAGTGTATAGGGAATGTATAGGATAGTTTTTCACAGTCGAGCCTGAGATGCTGGGCGAACTCTTACTATTTAGAAAAAGCTGTTTAAAACAGCGTTTATTTCCTTTGAAAAACACATTTGGACATATGATGCTTTAAAGCTTTTCACATGTTATTGCCTGTATGGAGCCATCAATTAATAGTTCATAAAAGGAAGATAAAAATGGCACATGTTCTACAAGCTTCTGTTCTGAAATGAATTGGTGACCATGGGGAAGGTGTTCTTGGTTGATGTTTCACACTGTATGTTGTATGGTCTGCATTTTTAGGTGGTTTCCTTTACAGAATATAAAGATTTCATATAATGTAAATATAAATAAATATAAAGATGAATATAAAGATTATTAATATTAAAGATTAATATAAAGATTGACCCTTTTTTCAAGCAAAAGGCAAACATGTTACTGATACAATTTCTTTAGCTTTTTTTATATATATAATTTATTGGTCAGGGATTACTCTAAAAGAGCCATATTTCTTGAGTTATTTGCTATTCTGAGGATTTTATTGGAAAGTACTTGGGAGTAGGAAAGTATGGCAGAAAGCAATCCTAATTATCCAGGGTTAGGGGCAAATGAATTTTGAAGAAAGACTGATCAGACATGGGCTATTCCTTGGGAAAGGGAGCACGAAGGGGGGTCCCCACAGAGCACTGGAAGACCCTGAAAGAAATGTATTGATGTCAGTAAGCAGCTTGAGATAGTGACTAATTTGAAAACAAGAGGTCATTGATTGAAACTAAGGAGGAGACAAGCAGATAAGGAATTTGTGAAGCATTTTTTCCCACAATGGGTTGGTTAGGATATGGAAAAGTGAAAAAGCTGGGTCATAGAAGTACTGTGCTATTGCTTTGAAAGCAGCTGGGCACATGATTGGAAAAGGAAGTTTATATACAGAGAGTAAAACCATTTCTGTTTCAGTAGCTAATCTCATGCAGCAGAGAAGTGTTCAGCTGACCAGTGGTGGTCTTCTGGCTGTAAAGGGTACAATTGGGTAGCTAAAGTGTAGTTATTCCACAGTTTCTATAGCTGGATCAATTTAGTCACTTTTAAGGATAAACTCTGTTTAAAGAATTTAAATGTGAATCTGTAACAGTTGCATCTTTTATTCAGGTCACTCTATGTATTGTCTTGTGAGAGCTTTACCACCTACGTGCTACATAAAATGAAAGTAATGTAAAATGTAGTTTTTACAATTTAATAGATTTATGTAGGCGAGCTACTTCTGCGTCTCCTGGAAAGAAAATGCATATTTTCCAAAGGGAACTTCAAGATTTTTTTAAGGCCAAATGAGACATGTTTTCATAAATGTCATTTTTGCAATAAGCATCTTCACTTTGTTCATGTTTGATTCATCACCTGGAGATCAACTGCCTTTCAGGTAATGTTACCAAGAGTTTCTGGAAGAGATACTAAAAGAAGCAAATTTTGTAAAACTCCATGGGAGCTAATCCTGGGGAACATCTTCTAGCAGGAAGCAACAGCACAATCACAATACTTGCTCTGTATGTGCTTATATATGTGTCTGCACATGCACGTGTAAGTTGAATTTAGATGTGTGCACTGGTATTTTCAGTGACAATAGGTGATTATGGGATATTTTACCCCATATAGAATAAAACTCATTAACATCCATTACTTCAGCAATTCTTCTGTAGTAATTTAGGCATATTCATTTTAGTTTGCACTTCTGGGGAAGGTGGAGAAAATCTAATTGTAAAAGAAACAATGAAACAATTCCTATCACGTATAGAATGTGATGTGACAATTCTCACACACGCTGGAAGTGAGGAAGGATTGGTCCTCAAATTAGCATCCATTTGCATTCAGTTACAGTGAGTGGTTTCTGCATTTTTTCCTTCTGCATTGACAAAGGATATTAACTTAAAAACTGACATGTCAGCAGTGAATTTCTATCCCTGTAAGGCTGTTAAAATCAGTGTAAAATTTAGAAGCATTATTTTCCTGTATAATTTTTTAAAATATTGGATTGTGCCTAGGTCTTCCATCTTCAGTGTCACCTTCCTTTGGACTGTGTACAAAGCCATATCAGATTTGTACATTTATTACATGCAGCTTTCAAGTATTAATATAAAATGCATAAACAGTAACACATTATGTAATGCTTATATGTAATGTATACTCTGTGTGCATGACTGTCACAATAATTTTAATTACTTCACTTTCATTACTTTAAGCATTCCCTTCTACACTTACATGCTTGCTTTGCCCATTGGGTACTTTTGTTGAAGTTGGTTTTGTTTGGTTTTCTTTTTAATAAAGGTAATGAAATTTTAATTTGAGTTGTTGTTAGGTCCATAGAAGCACTTACGTATTTTGTCTGAAATTACAGACAGTTCACTGACTCAGGCATAGGCTGGGTCCATCCCTAACTGCACATACATGCACACAGATTTTGTTCATCTCAAAGAGTGAATAAGCTTATAATGAAAATGCCAACCTGAATACATTAATATTTTTTGTTGTATTTAAAAGTGTACCCCTCACTAGGATTTTGCTGACGCTTTTCTCTTTCCATGCAACGAGTCAAATGATCCTCCTGGCCAAGAGGAGAACTACAGAAGCAGACATCTGGGTAACCACAAATGGAAATTGCTTTTATTTTTGTAGTTTCTGCTGATGGTCAGGCCCCTTTTTTGTCTCTAATAATTGCAAGTGGGCACATAGGAAAAGCAAGATGAAGGAAGAAAACACTCTTTTTTTTTTTTTTTTGTAGCAGAGCACTATACAAACAGCAGTTACTCGTAGGACACATTTTTGACTTCCATGGCCTTCATTACACTGGTTTATCTTTCCATTGTGCTTCCATGTTGCCGTTTTTCTGTCATCTCCTTCAAAATCGCCAGATGTGGAGGTAAGGGAAATAGGAAGGGCTACAGACACAATGCACAGATCTTAAGCACTGTAAGCTTTAGCAGATTCTAGCATTTGTGAGCCCAGAAGTGAAGAGCAGAAACCCAGCTCTTTTCAGCCCAGGTTCATTCCAGATAACTTTAGGCACATAAAACATCTAGTGTTAAGCATCTCACCTAACCTAGTTGTCTGGGTATCCTCAGTCATCAAGGAGAACACCTCTGGAGGACAGTTCTCAGGCAAATGAATTGCCCATCAGAGCTTACCCTCTCTCTCTTAGCTGTTGAGAGAGGAGATGACTAACTCCAATTTGAACTTCAAGGATGGCTGGAGTAGATGAGATGAGGCTGGGCCTTTGAGACCAAGCTAGTTAGTAAATATTACCAGTTTGCTATTAAAACTAATGGTCAGTGAAGAAGTGGTGTTACACTCCTCCTAGTTATGACCCTTTTCTCTTTATAATCAGATTGAGTTTGCCCCTCATATGGTGTGATTAAATGTTTTGCTGCAACATTAAGTACTCAATGGGGCAAACACTTGCTGGGGCAGCTACATGAGCCTTCCTTTAGAAGCTGTCAGTGGGAAGCTGGAGGCATGTAGGGCTTTAGGTGATTTGCAAATCTACAGCGTATCTGCTATGTCCAGCTACATTAGACATTGGAAACAGTGTGGCTGTGACAGTGCTATAGTCCATGAGTGCTGATTTACCCTCCTAACCCCCCAGAGAGCCCACTTCTATCTCTATACACTACGGCAGACAGAAGTGTCGATGGTACATTTGTCTATTGGGCTCCTGACAGACCTGGATATATTTTCTTTCTGTCCTTTGGTCTCCATGGTTCACTATCCCCTTGCTGTGGCAAAGCTGAATGCTGAAAAGGGCCAGAAAATCCAGTACCAAAGAAAGCCTCTTTGTCAGTCTTCAGACTGGGAGGGAAGGAAAGGCCACGTGAAGCTGCTGCCCGCGAGTTTGCTTTGACCATGACACATCAATTTTAGACATGAGTCATGCAGCATCACCGAAACATGGCACACACTTGTGTTCTTCCTAAACACAGGCACACTGATGAGACAGCTTAGTGTCCTCACTAGCACTGTATTGCTTCTCCTTATTTTCTTTCTCGAGTGTTTTTTTGCTGTTTCACATTACTACAAGTGCATCTTCCAGAGCACTCCTGGCTACCTGGGAATACTGAGCCATGCAGGATCCAAGGCTAAAGGCTGCTGATCCTGCAAACACTCATTGGTTCTTTTTCAGCTTCTAGCAACAACAGTGTAAAGAACTGTAGTAGGGACTGTTCCTTCAAGATCTTAACCAGCCAGTTTTTAATCTTAGCTAACAAGTCCCTTTGCCCTTCAAGGCAAAATTCAAAATATATACAATATAATAAATATAAAAAGATGCATTAGGCAGGTAATATCTGACTAGAATGAAGCTGAATACTTTCTGCTACAGAAAGAAAGGCATTTGACATGTCATTTCTGTATTGCCCTTAGTCCATTTTTTTTCTGTTGGGATAAATGCTTATATGAATACCCATACCAATCATCATGATTTCCTTAAAGAGAAATGGCAAAGGTGCTAATAACCCCCCCTTTACAACTCAGCATGACTCCCACCTGATATAGTCACTATTGCAATCACTTTATGATCAAAGAGAACAGAAAGAGGGCTAAGAAAGGTGCAAAGGGTATTGGGGGAAAAAAAAAAAAAAAAAAGAGGATCTATATAGGTCTTCACCTCTCTAGTGTCCAAGTACCTTATAATCATTAATGGATTTGCTTTCATGACAACTCATTAGGTAGGAAAAGAAATGGTTCATTTTATAAATGATGGTGTGAAACATAGGGTGAATTTAATGATTTAGCCCAAGTGGTGCAGGAAGTCAAAGTCTCAGTCTGGAAGAGAACTGGAATCTGTCTAAAGATAGCCCCCTAACGACCAAGCCATCCTTTAGGACTCACAGTAACAAATTTATAGCCATTCTGCAGAGTTATAGTCATATCTTTTTGAGGGTATATGCTGGTAGGTCTGGAAGTTTTTCCGAACTAGAGAAATCCTTTTTAATTTAATATTTATGAGCAAAATGTATTTGTGAAACATTCACAAAGAAAACTCTTCAGTTTGGGTTATTCAAAAAAGAAGCCCCCCACAAATAACTGCTTTGATGAAGTATTTAAGCATCATTTTATTTTTATAAATACACAGAAAATTCAGAGCATCTAGAATCTAAAATATTCCTTTTAAGACAGAGCTTTAATATAAAATTCTATCGGTCTCACAGAATCTACACTGCACTTTTCATTAGTACTGAATGAAATAGAACATTTGACTTTGCTTTCAATGTATGTTCAAGCTTATTACATAAAAATCTCAAAGACTACCTTAATTAAGCTAAAACTTCTCATGCATTTATGTAACAAATGCTGATTGTTCTTATAACTGAAAAAAACCCAACCCAGCACATTTTCAGATGCACAAATTCTGTAGTTTGATGAACCTGAATAAAACTTTTTAATGATATGCCTTCATTTTTTCTTCCCAGCTGATATATTTAAAGATGTTACTCCTCTTGGCAAACATTGTCATATTCCTGTGCCATCATAGTGACAGCAGCACTGCTACAGTGTGGAAGGGACCATCCTCCACAGAGTATTTCTCATGTGCCTTGTGCTTTAGCAAAATAGGACCCCTGCCATGTCTAGGGGAAGGAGAAGAGAGTGAAGCTTTCATTATCATAGTCATAAAAGTAACATTAGGTAATTCACAGCAATTTTAAATATTGTGAGCTGCTGGTCACTTCATGGAGCCTACTGCAGCAGAATTAGGCTGGGTTGTTATTTATTGCAGGGGAAAAGGGGGATTTACCCATGTTTTTATGACATGCTGGATACTCCACTTGCATGACTGTCTAAGGGCAAACACTTTAACCCCTTGAGATCTGCTAATCAGGAGCACCAGCTGTTAAGTGCCAGCATGCATCCAGCGTTCATGCCTGCAGGGAGAGAGAGGGCTGCAAAGGATATGACCCTAAACTTCAGAAACCGCTTCTCTCCTTGGGGGCAAAATATCATTCAGCTTGCATCTTCTCTTGTTTTCTTTTAGTTTATCCAGTTAATGTTCCTAATGTGGGCTGTTATGCGCTCACTGTGAATGCTTCAAGCCTTTAGGAAGATGATAGTTAATTACTGAAGTTAAAATCTGGCTTGCACTGGTGTGGAAGTGCTTTCAGAGGTATTTACTCAGCCAGCTCACTGAGCTGCTAGGGGCAGAGGAAGGCTGGCAGTATCTGGCTCACAGTGAATTACTGTAAATATATGTTCTGTTTTTAAAAAATAGCACATTCCGCAGTCATTTCTCACAATACTGCTGGTACAATATTAGCTCACACTAAGTTACAGTCATACCTTCATTTAAAACAAGCAATGGAATCCATTGTGGAAAAGCCTGTCACAAACACAACCCAAGTTTATTCCCTGCAGAGTAAAATACCATCAAAAGGTGGAAAAGCAGTTCTTTATTGTTTAAATGCTTCTTTTATCCTTCTCTTTGGCTTCTGAAACCAGTAGCACAGATATATATTGGTGGGAAGATAGAAAATACTGCCTTTTTGACAGATTTTGTTTTCTTTTCCAAATGTCAGTTGCTCTCCAGCCTGGTATTTTTAACCCTTACCATAGATTATTTGTTATGTGACAATAAATTGATGTCTACTTCTATTACTGGACTTAACAATTTAGAAGCCTAAACAAAACACTTCCAATGATTGGATATCCTTGGAATCAGTGGATCAAGCTTTTTCTCTAAACCACTGCATCAAATTTAGTTTGTGTGTGGGCTTTCCAGATAAGCAATGTTTCAAATGCCTAAGCAGTGTGTGGATATTTTGTGGCCATCTCAGTAAGAGCATGACTTGACCCTAATGTCCTTAGATATTATATCCCTCTCTCCCACTGTCATGTAGCATATGCTGTATTCTTTTGTCACCTGAAATGGCTCAAAAGCATAAATAAATTGTTATTGGTTACTAAAGAATGTAATGCCCTATTATACTCCCAGATTAAAGAAAATGACTCAGCAAGGCAAAGAAAATCTTGAATTTGGGTCAGATTTCAGTAAAATAATTCCAAAGAGAGTTGAAAGTTCATGCTGCACTCAAACATTGAGTTCTTCTCACCTGTGAAGACAGGTTGGGTTCAAACCTCCCTTTGTGCCTTGAAAATTTCCGTGTCTTCCACCAGAAAACTTTTTGCAGACTGTGGCATACACCAGTGGTAGTGAGCTGAATTTGCATAATCCAGCAGCAGAGTACCCTAAACATGAATAGAAAAAAGCCCTCATCACAAAATGAGATTTAATAGAGGACTAGCAATGTATACTTAAACACATTTGTTTTAGTCACAATAAGGGCAGAACGTGGAGATACAGAGGAAGAAGAGAGGTTTATTCAGTGTAGAGAGAGAACAAGTCAAGCTGGCTTTTTTCTATGCCACTGATGTCATCTCCTGTCCTGTGAATTTTCTTTTTTCTGAGATGTGTTTCTTCTGAAACAGTGTCCTGTCTTTGGAGCACTAAGTTTCATTGATCAGTCTCTCCAGGCACTTACGTATTTTCCATCACCGTAGTATCCAAGGCATTCAGAGATGGGAAAAATGGTGTAGCAAACCTATCTGTGTCTCTGCTTTGGATTGTCTCCAACCCAATGGCATCTCAACAAGATACTCGATTTGTTCTGCTTTTCCTTAAAATTGTCTATGGCTGAGGACATCAGAAATGCTTTTTGGGTGACCTGATGGTCACAACCCATACGCTGGGGACACTAGTCAGTAAAAACTGATGTTTCTGGGGACTTTGGGGACTGACAAGACACTACAGAACAAGCTTCCCATTAACACCAGCCCACTAGGACTGTTCTTATGTTCCAGTGCATGCATATGCTTTGGTGTTTTGCTAAATCAGGATTTTTAAATTAAGTGTTGTTCATACTATTAGTCATGTCATTCCCTTAATGATGATAAAAAAGCAAACATCAGTTCACTAGTAAATGCCTGCAATGTGCATCACAGAAATGGAGGAATTAACTCTTTCAAAGGTAAACTCAGAAGACTGTCTGCCCATTAAGAGTGTAACTATGTCTTGTCATGGACCTTTTCTCTTTTTCTACTGAGGGTAGATTATTTTCAAATAAAGATCATCCTTCAGTGGTGGGGGGACATACGTGTTCACAGTCACAGGTACTTGGGCCTGCCAGCTGCGGTGGGAGGATCTCTGGGCTCAACCTTGCAGCATACACCTGGGAAGCTCAGAACCGTGGTTAACCTTGCCCATGGACAGTGTATTAAATATTTCTTGTATCTTAATTTCTGAAAGGAGAATTTCTCTTACTTTGAACCAAGATGCTACTGGAATGTTTTATTTCCTGGTAATCAAACAAGGCTACAAGTGAGGCTGTAAAGCATGTGCAGTATTCACATAGCACCACAGCTGTGGTGGAACAGGAAAATCTCTCCTAACTACACATGTACGTGTGAGAGTAAACACTGAAGAGAGCTGCTGTGTTACACCAGTGTTAGGGTTTGTGAAGAGGATACCTTTAGTGATGCTTTGCAGATGAATTGCCACTGCAAAATCTGCAACAGATTTAAGGTATAATTACTGTCACTGTTATCAGACTTAACAGCGTATATAAGTATTGCTTTGCTCCCTTGTAAGGAGATTTGGGGGCTTTTTATTTTAAAATAAAACCTTCTATGTTTTTTCAAAGCTCATCCCTGTAAATCCTGGGGAGGGGTGGGGAGTAAAAGGTAATGCCCCAATGCATTACATTCATTGCATAATGCAATGCCCCAACCCGTGGTAATTAGCAAAACTGTCTGTCAGATACCATTTCTAAGTTGTTGCTATTATATTTACTGAATTAATTTGTTCAATTTCTGATACAGCTGAGGAACATCTATTTACTGATTTGAAGAATGTATTCCAAACCAATTATTCTTGTAGAGTTGATGTTATTTTTAAATATAATTTCATGTCTTTTATCAAGGAAAGCAAATGAAATCATTCACTATTCATTGCTTTTCTGAATTTTTTTAAAATTGGTTCTGAGCTACGAAGTTGAGTTGGGTAAATGAGGAAGTGCATGATGTTTACATTGATATGAACCCAACTACAGATAGACAAGCCCTTACAAGAGTTGTAGGAAGAGTAATAAGTGTTGGATCCAATTCTCCAAATCCAGTTCTGGGAACTCAGCCAGTATGTGTTCTAGATGTGTACAAGTAACACTGCAGCAGCAATGCTCTAGGTGCATGGCCCACAGGTTGGCCACTGAGACCCCCGTGAATATCTGGGGATATTTAAATGCCTCCAGAAAGAAGTCCCGCATTGGCAGAGGGTGGCCCAGGAAATTTGTAGGACCAGGCAATGGGAAGCAGTTGACAAATCTTCAGAGCACACCACTGAGTATCCCTTGAAATAGAGCAGATTCCAGAATTTTGGCCAATCCCTGCCCTTGATAAACCATCCAGTGATCAAAGTGAATGTACAAAAGAGGAGAGACCTGAGCTCTGCACATTTCCAAGATCCCATAGCTATGGGCTCACATCAACTCTTGGAGAATGAACAGTCAACCAGGGCAGTAGGGCAGAGTGGGGCAGAGATGAGGCAGTTACATTTGCATTAGGATGACCCTCTGCCCACCTGCCTGTTGCTTTGGTACCATAAGATGTTCTTGTAAGATGCAGAAGGGAGCAGATGCAAGAAAGAAAAATTTTGCAGGTGAACTTTTCACCTCAAAGAATTTCCAGCCAGGCTTCTACTCTTGAAGTTCATACAGGAAGGTCCAAAATCCTGATTCCCCCTCAATCCCTTTACAAAATATCAGATTAGGCACTTAAGGAAAATTAGGAGAGTGGTCTTGGAGGAAAGTCACCGGAGGAAAATGAGGAGTAAATCAGCATCTCCCTGTCCCCTTAAGTTCTCTGATCTTTGTGGGTGATAAGAAAGGGAAGAGGCTCGAAGACTTGCTTTGATCTCTGCAGTTCATGTATTGAAGGCAAGCTCCTCCCTGTGCATGGGGCAGTCAGGCTGGCTGTGCCTGTTTCACCTGCCCTGGTGCTGCCAATGGCTACAGGGCAGCTGTGTCCAGACACAGGGACAGCACCTAAAGAAAATGCCATGGACTTCCCAGGTGGAACAGTCGCCACGCAGCTGGGTGGTGTGACAGGTCCTGACCTAGGAAGCCACAGACAGGTTTTCTGGATGTCAGCTGCAGGTGACAAAAGGTCACCTAAATCTTGTTTTTACAGCATTAATCTTTGTGTGGTTCAGGCCCTTCATTCAGTGCATACTCTTAGAAGTGACTAAGGGATGCTCAGTGACATTGCCACGACAGACCCTCAGGTTCCACAAAATACATTCTGCTCTAGGTACAGAGACATTTTTAAGAATTTATTTTTCTCTGGCTTCTCTTGAATTAATGTTAGTAAAAGGTGCCCCAACCTCTTATTTTTCTATATGAAGACAAAAATTGCAGCTGCCTGCCAAGTCTGCTGAGAGATGGATGTAATAATTTTCAATTGGACTGTTAGCCCAAAGGGAACCCGATAGCACGAGATTGACAGATGCAGCATGGATTATCTTGTGCTCTGAACTCAGCCCAATTTGTGGTTTGTTGCAGGTGCTAAAGAGATTGATATTGCTGCTACCCTGGAGCACTTGAGGGACCAGAGACCAGGCATGGTCCAGACAAAGGTACTGTCAATAAATCCACTGGGATTTTAAATACATTAAAGGTCTTTCACAGTAGTTGTTTTCATGACAGAAGAGAGAGGGTATGACCTAATTTAACGCAGGTCGCTTGCTGATTGCTTTGTTTGGCTCCCTACCAACTGAGGTTTATTTATACTGAAGATTTATCTAGGTTACTTTCTTTGGTGTTTACTGTTCTTTCTTGTAATATCTCCAACATCTATCTTGATTACCATATATGAAGGGCAGTCAAGACAACAATCTATAGCCTGCTAAAGAAAATGTGCATATGAAAGAGTGTTCTTGCTTTCATCCTGAACTATGGATTATTTTCTTAGAGTATCTGTGCTTAACTGTGCATGTAATATTTTTTTTAAAGCTTCTACTCATTAAAGAGAATGAAACTGCTGCATTTGATATTTTTTTCTGGAAAAAAAGAATCCAAAAGTTTTGAATTAAAGAAAATAAAGTCTTGCAGGAAATCAAGTAATTTTCAGTATCTTTGAATAGAAGAGCTTGCATCATGCCGACAGCCTTTATGGATGTAACATGGTAACTATATTTTTACACTTTAGTAAGATGAATGCCTTACTCTCAAATTCCTGTCAGCTGTAATAGTTTTGACATTTTTACACAATGTAAAACTTAAACATAGTAACTGATGGTGCAATTCCAGTCCCTTAAATTAGAAATGAAGCTTTCTGTCATTAACAATTTCAGTGATGTATAGAATGATATTTTGGGATATGTGCTACAAGTTAAGAACTGCAAATATGACAATAAAGAAACTCTTTCATGGTATTGAGATGAAATAAATCTGTTTATGGCCTTTTAAAATATCAGATGATAGTTATAGTCCCAAACTGAGTAACAAGAGCAATGTGACAGCACCATGTCTTGGCCAGGCTGGAACTGATAGGAATTTCTGCAGTTGAAGAGGGAGTTGAAATGGCTGAGGGGCAAAGGTGAAATAAATGTGTGTTGCAGCAATCATTGATTCATAATTTTTCCTGAATCTTTTCCCAATCATATTATTTCCCACTAATACTAGGGGAAAATACTTCTGAAGAACAGCTTGAGGAATGCTAATTATTATTTGCCAATTAAGTAATTGCATGAAAAATAAAGATGAACCAGTCAAAACTAACTAACCTTTATCCACAAGGAAGACATAAAATTACACAAATCTTTCTTCTGCTTTGATTATTCAGACTGGAAAAAAGGCAAATACCACACAGTATCCAATGTCATATATATTTACTCTGAGGTAAGATGCAAATCCTGGACTGCTCTGCGAATGCATTCAAAATATGTAGCAGCTCTGTGGCAACATAGAGCTCAAATTCCAGTTTCCATCTCAGGGCAGAGAGAGTATGGCTCATTGCCCTCAACAGAAGAAAAAACAACATCTCTCCAGAACCAAAGACTGAGGCTATGTGAACAACTTCTACTTAGGTCAGCAATAGCTACCTGAGTTCCATGAAAATCTCCCTCAAGACATGTTTTTTCCCTCCAAACATTTGTCTGGAAGAGCTCCAGAAAACAAATGTATCCTGTGTTTTCACCCAGGATGAAAAATTTTCTCAGGATATTGCTTATTTCTCCTCTTGCTCCTTCTTCCATCATTGTCATTTTCTCAAAACCACCCAAATCACTTATTCAAGCTAATGTCTTGCAAGTTATAAATATCTGGTTACATGCTAGCAATGCACGATCCCCAGAGAATTTTTCTGATGGATTTAAACAAACCCCTGTGCTTTCCCAACTGAATACAAATGAGGAATATTAGACTCTTGGAGTAATTTAAAACGATGGATTAAAAGTCAGGTTAGAAATGCCAGTTACAGAATATTCCTAGGCAAAATAAACACCGACTTCCTTCAGCAATGTTATTGTGCTTCCAGCAGGCAGCGCTCCACCTTTCCAATAGGCATGGGAAAAATTTGCTTGCAGCATTTTGTCTTCTGTAAGAGATCTTTAATTCAAAAGCACTGTACATAATAAATTGCAATTAAATTATCATAACGACATTCTGCATTTCTGAGAAGTGTAATAGAGGGTTTGTGGATTTGTTGGATTTTTTTGCAGGGGAATCATAAAATAGAATTTATATGTCACATGTGAGAGGAAAAAGTGATGAAGAAGGAAGTGTATTCACTGTGATGGGACAAATATATACTTCCTTTTTTCCCCTCTCTCCTACATCCTCTCACAGTCTATAATAGTAGATAGATTCCTTACTGTGTTATATATGCTACTTGAACTCACTTTGTTTTCCTGGGAATTTTTTATCTCCTTTAAAAATTATGACATTAATTTGTTCTAACTGCAGTTGTCCTCATGGAAGTGTGGAAGGTGTGGGAAGGCTTTTCCTGGGAGGGTGGTGATGTACATCAATGGAAGCTGCACTCCCTGCCTTTCACCTGGCTGTGTTATGCAGAAGGATGGAGGGTGAAGAGCTCAGCTGTGCCATCCCTGACAGGCCATGTCCCCACACATCTCGTGTCTGCTCTCCTTTTACTCCCTTTACTGCAGTCAGTTTTCAGTTCTGGCTGTGCAGATTACGCTCTATAAATTGTTCTGCCTCAGTCATTAAGGTCGCACCTCCTGTTGCTCAGTCCCTGGGCCAGGCAGACACCCTTCCTCAGGCTTTTTGAACTGGTACAAGCACCCAGCTTGGTTCTACCTCAGCATGTCCCATATATGCCCTCTCTGACCCTGCTGCTCTCCAGCTTCTCCCACACACTCATCGTGCTCCAGTTAAAATACAACTGATGCTCCAGAATGGCCCCCAGCATTCCCAAGTGTTTCCTTTAATTGCAGAGACCTTAGACAGTGCTGAGAGCCTTAGGCAGTCATGCACACCATTTTCAGTGCCTACTGAGGACGAGTCCTACTCTTTAGGGTGAATTGATGTCTGATTAAAAGCTGTTGGCTGCAGTCCAACAAGTGTACATGGATGCCACTTTGACAGCACCAAGCAGACAGCAAAATTCCTGAATGGCAGTGTCACTGAGAAATTATTCTGAGTTTTGTTCTGCTTTTTCTGCTCTGGCACTGTGCCCATCATCGCTTCTCTGAAGCCTCTCCACATGGCAGCTGACTGCAGTCGGGGAAAACAAGGCAGAGAAGACTGGCACTGGATTGCAGGAATTAAGAGTCAGCTGCCTTTCTGAACTAGGAGTTGTGCATCTGTAGTTTGTTCTTTCATCCTTCCTTACATTTCTGCAGTAAAATGAAACACTGTGGAAAATTATCATTACTGGTTCAGTGATCACTTTTGGGGGTGGCTGTGCTCTGTAACCATCCCACACAGTCCCTGGCAGCACCAACTGAGGGGCTGGAGGTACAGACCACCAATTTTCTAATGGGAGACAGTACCCCAGCAGTGATCTTGGGATGCTTTGCAGGGTGCATCTAAAACCTGCATCCTCATAGTCGATTCCTCAGCAGCTCTTGACCCCAGCTGGCTTAAAGCTCTGGAGTACTTAAAAAAAAATCCAGGAATTTCTCCATATCCTTATTTGGTGCCTTTGATTTGCCTATATTTTGAGAAAACTTTTCACTGAAAAGTCTCGAACTCCAAATCACACTGTCAGTTATTTCAGTAAGCTAAATTACTGAGAAAAAAAAATACTTGCTTGGAAAATATAGCACCTATTAACCTTGATAATTTAAAACTGCTTTGTCCTTCTGTAGGAGTACATAGTTCAGGATGGTGTTAGGGTTGCACTTAGGAGAAGTAGCTGTTCATGACTGTGTCCTTCACATCTCTGCCAAGCCAGCACAGAGGCTTATAAATCATCTTGGTGTTGATGTTACAGTAAATTAATAGCAGAGAAAAGTCTTCCCAAGTATGTTTTATATAGGAGTGTTCTTAACAAAATTGAGTAATTTGTAAGATTGGAAAGGACGTTAAAAAAAGAGGCTTAAAAAGATCAATGATAGGTAAGCCAAAAAGCAGATACTATTCTATATAATAGGTATCAGACAGGTAGAATAGATATGATAGATAAAATAAAGTTTTATTTTAGATTCTTTCAACTAGAAACAGTCCTGCAAAAAAACAAAGTCTCTGCTTTACAGCATCTCACTTCATATTTCAGTAATTCACTGAGTTCCCATCTCTGTGTCAGAAGGAAATGGCTGGTGATCAGCTACTCCTAAACCCTTCTGACCATGCAATGACAATATATCATCGTGTCCCAATAGCTTGGGTTCTGCTGCTAACATTTTTCTCCGTTAAAATTACTCAGGCTTCAAGATGTTGTCAAACATGTTATATGACACCAATAATCCCAGAACATTTTGTTCCTTTCCATTGCAGTGTACAGTTCATCCTGCATATTCATATTTTTAACAATGTCTTGAGGACATTCAGCTGTGGAATAGAGAAGTAGGCTTTCTGGAAAGTGTTTTGTTTTATTATTCAGGGTGTGCTTTTGTTCTCTCTGCAGGAGCAGTTTGAGTTTGCTTTGACAGCGGTGGCAGAGGAAGTGAATGCAATACTCAAGGCCCTTCCCCAGTGAGCAGCTCAGTCTCCCGAAGGTTCCCGCAGAATCCATCCCTCGTTTTCCTCATCCTCAGTCCCTATGAATGTTCCTGGAAACCGTGACCTGACCTTAACTGCGTATCTTCTATTGTAACCACATAGTGATAGGGTCCTTACAAACTCCTTTAGCTGGTAAAAGTTCAACAGTTAAAATGTGTATTCTGGTTTTTTTGGGGTTTTAAACAATTTTTTAAAAGTACATCAAAGCCTCGGATTAAGTGACAGAACAATCCATCTAATTCCTCTCACATCCTTGAAGCCCTGAATGTCTCACTTTGAAAGCACACATTCATGTTCTTAATAGCAAATATACAATATTGTGGGTAATTAGTGCAGTCAATATAGTCTCAGAAAACGGTGTTCTGTTATATTTTGTAACTTCTCAAAGGCTGAATAAGAGCAAGGGCCTGAAGAGGATGGTGATTGTTCCCATACAGTGCCAAGCTGGAGCATGAAGCAGTGCTGTGGGTGTGAGCAAACACAGGTCCAGGCTCTGGCAAGGAGAGCTTGCACCTTCTCATGCCAGGCTTTGGCAAGCAAATGTTTTCTTAACTGTTGTTTACTTTTCAGCTTTGTGCCATGAGAGGAAGAAAATCTGAACTATGAGTAGTAAAAGAGGCTTGCATGGTTGTTGTAGCTGGGGAGAAAACATGTCAGTCCCATTAATGGGGAGCCAGGGGATAATGAGCACAACTCTGGCCATGTACCTGGCACAGAAAAGGAGAGCATAGGCTCCTCTCAGATGATGGGAAAGGTCCTGTCAGCAGTCAGGTAGTTATCTGGAGCTGTTATGGAAAGAGATTTTTGGTTTTATGGGATTACTGAGGAAGAAAATGGGATTCTCCCCTTTATCTTTGCATTTCCCTCTGTAAAGCTCCGCTGTGCCATCCTTCTTTATACCAGGAAAGTATATTTCTGTAAAAGCCTGGCTGAAGAAGAAATCTGTCATCTGCATTTTATAACTCTCATCGAGTTTGTCTGATCCAGGCATTTATTGCAGCTCTTTGCAGAGGCTCTGCTCACTCCTTGTTCTGCAGGACACCTATTTGAACTGAGCATGAAGGGGTAAAGCAGCACAAAGATTGAATTTCAGAGATTCATGCGTTCTCAAAAGCCTAATGCCTACTGTTGCAAAGTAATGCTAAAATATGTCTGTAAATGGTTTTGATATGCAATCTTGCTTCTGTGATTTCACAGGTTTCGTTGTGGCACTCTTCTAAAGGAATTTACATTATTGATAGTAAGTACTCTGATATGTTTGAATGAAAGGCCTGAGTAAAATTAGTGAAGGTACCTATGATCTAGGCTATTAATTCCATTTTCAAAAGTGAATACTTGGATGCTTTTTCATATGCTATTATACATCTCCTTGACTTAAGAATCTGGGGTGCTTTTTTCCCAAAATTTTATGAGTGTTGTGTGCTTGAAACCATATTAGGCTAATTGTTTAACTTCAACACTGGAAAATATATCATTGAATGTAATTTGGGAAGGGGAGCTTTTATAAACTTCTAATCAGTAAAATGTTACAAATAAGAATATCACACAGTTTTGCTGGCCCAGAGGTGACGAGCATCAATCAAAATCAACCATGTTGCAATTCTGTGTTGTAGGTGTGGATCTTGGTGATTTCTTCTTTTTGGCAATTAAAGAGTTATCAAAAAAAAAAAAAAAAAAGCAGAAGGCTTGTTACTTTTTGCCATACATTTTTGTATGCTTTACTTGATATATGCTGTTGCTTAATTTGTGCATCCCATTACTATAGCAGTGCAGAGCAGTTACTGCAGATGCCATCATCCTCTTAAGTACACATACTGTACATTAAGCCACATGTTTATTTTATGGCCTAAGCATTTTAGAGCTTTCCTAGCAATAACTAAAAAAACTAATGGAGTATAAATGAGAAAATTGCCTTTTTCATTTGATAATTTAGGTTTAACAGGATTCTTTTATTACTTAGCTTACACAAAATTGCAGATCAGGGCAGATGAGATCAGTTTGAGCTGTATCAGCAAGTGTTTGAAGTAGATTTACTGTGAGCCACGTACTGCAGCTTTCTGAAAATACAGGTAGTTGTATGCAAACAAACTGTCCAAAGATTCAAAACTGAGGCATCCTAAGCCAACCCCTCTGATTACTGGGTGGAATGATTTCCCAGAGTGAGATGCTGTGCCATCACCCACTGCCAATGGGCCAGTGGGGTTGTACCACAGATTCCTGCCCTGGGATTCATTAGTGTTTGCCTCCTGACTGTCCCTGTGCATACCACAAATATGACTGATGAGTCTTTCGTTGCACTTCAGGAATATTTTTTAAGCGTTCTTTTGCAAATATTTGCATTTCATAATAGTAATTTCAGGGTGATCCCTATTAATTCACAAGCAGCTGAGTGTGGGACTTCATGCTTCGGAGTTTATTTAGCATAGATTAGAGGGCATTAATCTTCCCCAAGGCTAATGGGGGAGCAATGTATTGTTTTATTCATCGTTGTGGAGCAGTTTACACAACAGAAAGATTCAGTCTTACTCAGAGGGTTAGAGTATCTCCCACTGACCATCATCGACAATCCTGTTATTTCAGCCATGTTGTGTACAGTTCTTCCACAAAGAGGTGCAAGGCTTATTCTGTTGACGGTAAACAACCACACAGAATATTTCATCTGTGCATAGCACACTGTTCACACCTCTCAGTAAATGCCCTGCTTCTGGGGGCAGTAATCTGCTGCAGGGTCAGTTAGTGAAACACAGGTTTCAGTTGCACCAGGGCAGTCTAGAGGGGTCTATCCATTTGCCAGGAAGATGCCAAAGCCATGGATGAAGCCACAGAGATGGATTTGCCGTGAAGGGCAGGTATTTCTTTCCACTGCAGTTAACTTAATCCTTGTGATCTGGTGAAGAATGTGATTCAGGCCAACCCCCAGTCACTTGCACTGGACATGGGATGCACCCCATGGTCACTGTCAGGTAGAGTTCAGCTTCTGCCTGAAGACCAGGATCACCTGAGAGCTCAAAGTCAAAAGAGACCCACCATCCTTCCCTGGTCAATTTTCTGCTGGTCTTTAGTAAATTCATTGTGATTGAAGCTGGGGCTGATGCCTGACTCTAGGCCACAAACAGCATGTGTTTAATATTGGACACACTCACATTTTTGACAAAGACAAATGGAGTGTACAGATTCTGTTTGTGTGGTTGAATCTTTAAATGACATTTTAGGGGGCAACCTGCAGGAGGGCAGTTTAACCCCACTGCTCCTCACTAGTCAGAGGCAGAAATCCCTGTTTTCCCACAGGCAGCACACACAGCTGCTGTCCCTGAGCAGGGCAGGGACCTGACCAGACCCTGCTGATGCAGTCAGTGTGTCCAGGGAGGAGGGACAGAAAGGTGGTTGTCACCACATTTGATATTTCACAGGAATAAAAGCACGGTTGCTCTCTCCAGCCTTTGCCCTTCCCATGACATGGGCTGGGACTTAGAGGAATGGAGAGGCAGGACAGCACCATCCCCCAGATCCCAGATCCTTGAGGTTCAGCCTGAGGCACAGGGCTGAACAACTGTGTGGGGTTTGCTGTTGGCTCCAAGTGTTCAGGTGTGAGCCGTAGCCATTGCTGTTGGCCACTGCCAACATGGGACCTGCTGCAGCCCAGGAAACTCCCATCCCAGTGGAAGTCCTTGGCCAAGAATGAATTTCAGCAGAAAATCACAAATCTAAATCTCAATCCAGTAGCAAAACAAGCCAGATTATTTTTATAAAAGCTACTAAATGTTTAACACATTTCAAAATATTTTTAGAATCTACACCCATGACTAAACCTTGTCCCTTGTCTCCAGCATGCATGCAGATCCAATCCCCATCCATCCCCAGGGGAATGACAGCTATAGCACCTGTAAGGAGTTCATGCTTATTAATCAAGTGGAACATTAATAAAACCTGGCCCACTTCATAATTTCCAGAATAGTCATTAATTAAAAAACTGTTTATTGGAACAGAAAACAAGTATTTGATTAGCTTTGTTACAGAACAATAGCTCTCCCCATTTTTATTCTGCATATTTTATTCTTTCTTTAGAAACTTCTCTTAAGAAGCATTTGAGATAATTCGCTTTTTAAAACTGTACAGTTTCTATGGTTTTGCTTTTTAAATGAGAGTACACTTTGTAGATTTGATTATTATATTTTTCTGTTAATATTACATTGGGCATTACAAAAGCATTCCCCACCACAGTGAAAAGAAAGTGATCCTGTTGGTTTATTGTAAAAGAAGAAAAAATAATTAAAACAAAATTGCAGAGCTGTGGCATACTCAATCCAATTAGAGCATGACTCTTTACTACTCTTCATTTACCACATGAGAAAACAAAAGTTACACCAGCAAGATTTTATTTGAAGCTGTTCATGCATGCTGTTTGTACTGTATTTGATGGCATAATATTGTTTTGTTTACAACCTTTTATTTCGTGTCATTCTATTATATTCTTTATATGTATATAGTTTAAAAAAAAAGATTATACAAAGTATTTTGTTCTACCTCTGTAAAAATCATATTTGTGAATAAAGTCACGTTGTCTGTGGAGTATGGTATTGTGAATACAGCATTAAGAGCTGGTGCTTTGCTTTTATTTGGGGGGTGGGAGTGGAGCTTGATGTCTCTTGCTGGAAGGGTGGGGTCTGACTATCCGAGGTGGGAAGAGGAGGCTCACAGGGAAGGGCACAAATGCCCTGCTGATGGCTTGGATATGGATATTTCATCTGCTCTGAAAAGAGATTTCAGCCAGCTCTGGCTCAGGGTGTGGCTGTAGTATTGCACCTTGCAGGATTTTGATTGAGACAGATTCCTGTGTTCAGACCAAAAGTGAAGCAGGCAAAAGAATCATTAAGCTACAGGGACCTTCCTTGTACTGCCAGGAAGTGGAAAAAAATCCCCCAGAGCCTGTGTCACAGAGTGTACAAGTTCATAAACATTAAATGGTGCTGCTTTCAGGAAAATTAAATGCAGGAAAATGTTTTTTGGAAGGAAAGGCTGGTGGACCAGACCATCACAAAATGGCCAAGGATTTATAGTTTTAAAATAGTAGAAGTTCATGGGAGTATTTGAACAGGTAATGGAAACTTCTCACTGTTATATTAAATAAGGTTAAGAGGAATAAAGTATAAGGTTACCACACAAACATAGCATTCAATAAAAGGTCTTTTTCCTGGGGTATAGGACTTCATTTTCCCACAAGCATTGTCCATTATATGAAGGTTTGGATCTTCCCGTGAAATACGTACTGTTAGCTTCCAGAGCAGTTTTTGGGTTTAGACATCCCTGGCATGGCAGTTTTCATGGTCTTGTGTTATGTGTTAAAATTTCACTTTTGTTTAGAAGACTTAAAATATGTTTGCCACTCACCTGGAAATGACTAGAAAAATGTAAACAGAAATGTAAAGTGGTCCTGGTCCAGCTCACTTCCTTCCCATCAGAAGAATCACATTTTACATTCTTTAACTTTGTTTATGTAGTTGCATGTTTTAATATCTGTGACTTTCTCAGTGTAAGAAGGTGACTTTCATCTTTGAAGCAAAATATATGCACCATTACAGCTATTTTCCTGTTGGTGTAATTTAGGAGGTCTTTCATCTCCAAGACAGCTTTCTGAAAACTTGGGTAACATCAGATGGAGGACCAAAAGAGAAATGTGTTTTAACTGTGTAACTACTGGAGCATTGTGAATCTTCTAGGTGAGCCCAAAGCCATCAGTTGTGCATCATTCATTCATGCAAGCAGTGCTGCCCTGGCCTCACACTGCACAGGTGCACAGAGCTGTAAAAACATGCTGATGGCACTGGTATTCCTGTTTTGGATGCTGAGCAAAGAACTGTGCACCCACAGGGAGGGGTAGCAGGTATGCTGGGTTTAGTCTTGGCTTACACATAGGAACTTTCAAACACTGTGTGCTTGAAACAACTGAGTCCTTGGGGAGATCCTTCTTAGGTCAAAAATTAATTTCTCCCCTTGAGAGTGCATCAGTTAACCCCCCCAAATGCAGGTAAATCAGCAGTATAGATAAAGGACTCAATGTGGCTGACCAATCTGGGAATTCAGGCTTGGTAAGGCTTGGGTTATTTGGCGGATGTACTGCTCTGCCCCAGGTTTTTCCAGCAGTAACTTTGGTCACACTTCTCAAAGATACAGCAATGTGTTGCTCCCATCATTTCCAGCATACAGTATAGATGGGATTCATCTTAACCAGCCTCTGAACTGCTTTTCATGGACTTCTACAAACCACCAACTTGTCATAACCTTCCTTTGTGGTCAACAAAAGAAAACAGAGCATTTTTAGAGTGGGAATTGCCTGGTTTGGCTTCTACTTCACCATCAAGTGATCTGCCCTATTCACTCCATACCCTGAAACAGGGAACATCAAAATTTTACTATGTGCTAAGTACAAAAGCATTTCCTTTCCATGTTGTAAGCCTATTCCCTCAAAACTGCATTGGATCACTTGTGAGAAAAAGGAAAGTGATTTCTGATTTTATAGACCTTGCATTTATAGACATCCTTATCCTATTCCTCCTTAGTTTCTCCTGTTCCACATGGATGACTCATGTCCCCTCTTGCAGAAGCTGTCCTCTTCCTTTGATCCCCTTTGCTACCCTTTACCTTAACTTGTACAATTCTGTTGGTACTAAACTCCAAGGTACACAGGGCCTAGGCTGTGCTCCAGTGTCACAGTGATGTTTTTAGGTGTTTTAAATATTTACCTCTTCTTTGGAATGTCTTAACATTTTGTTGCCCTTTTCCATTGCTGACCACTGAGGTTCTGCTCACAGACACTTATTCACAGCAATACCAAATGCTCTTCTTCAGGTTCATCTTCATATCTTTATTGTTAAGATGTATTTCATGATATTAATTACTTTATCACCAGCGATTTCATTTCCCATCCTCACAGTCCTACAGTATCACAAGGTCTCTCCATGACACTTCACAGCTACTTCTGTTTTTATAATGGTAAGTATTAATGTGTCATGGACACTCTGCCACCTCAGTATCACCTCTTCCTTTTTTCTATTGTTTAATGTGGGGAATCACTACAAAAACTGTCCCTTTCTTCACAATGTGTTTCTTAACTTTTCACAATGTGTTTCTTAACTTTTAATCCTTCATTAACCCACTAAAAACTTCCCCCTAATGCAATGGCAACTCATTTTCTGTAAGAACCTTTCATGGGACAGCTTTCACCAAATGCTTTTAGGAAAGCCAAATACAAAATAATCATGCACATCATCGAACTCACTGATTCCTTTAAAGTCTCTTAGGAGGCTTTTGCAACACAACTTTCCCCTGCAAAAGCCCTGGTGCTTCTCCCTCCTCTTTACACCCTCAGTTATGCAGGATCTAGACACTAGGGCATGGATGCACCTTTTAGAGTAGGACACAATAAAATAGCTTTGCCATAATTTTCGAGCCAGTGGAGAGCTACTGGAATGACTAAATATGGAGCTGTGGAGTTCAGCTAGTGCAGCCCCCACTCAACACAGCATTTGGAGCACACAGCTCAGGGTCTTTCCCAGGCACGTTTTGAGTATCTCCAGAGATGCAGACTCCTCTGGGTCTTCCTTGTGAAAAATGTCTTTTGAAGATCTCGTTGAAATTTCCATTGGTGCTGATTGATGGCCAACCAGCTCCCCAAAAGGAGATGCCTTGTGCAAACAAATCCCTCTCTAGGTTCCACCACCACAGTTGTCATTGTAGATCACACTCAGGCAAGTAGCGCACATGGAAGGATTTTAAATAAATTCTTAATCCATGAGCCAAATCCCACCCTTGGGGCAGGATTCAGTGCTTGCTGGTGAGTGGCTGATGTCACTGCAGATGCTGCGGGTCTCCTGCCCAGCCTGCAGCACTCCTGTCAATAGGCTGAGTCTGAGGTCTTGTGCTTTATTTGCCAGAACTGTGCTGGTGGCTTAAATCTCCCAAAGTGCCTCAAATGATGTTGGATGCCTAATTTCAGGGATCTGAATCCCACATCATGTGTCTAGTAGCTGGATTCTGTATCTTCTACCAAAGTTGAAGGTAAGGGAGGGAATTTGACAGGACAGCAGCTTCCCAGATAACCCATCACTCCACAAGAGGCAGCAGCTGCTGGAAACCCTCGTTTTGCTGTCAGAGCTGGATTCAAGTCAGGGCTGTGACTTCAGCATTAGCTGGGTGTATGCCAAGCCTGGGCATGAGGTGCTGCAATGACCACAGCAGGGCACAGCTGGAGAGCAGCCCTTGCGCTGGGTAGCACTAAAAGGCTTTGTGTACCTCACAGCCAGGGAAGGATCAGAGGCACTGTTGCTTTGCAGCACAAGAGGGCAAAAAAGGGAAAACTGGCCGAAAACATGAGTTCACATAAAATAAAACCTAGTGTACAGCAGTGTTCCAGTAGCACTTGTTTCTAAATGTGGCATCCATTTCCTTATGCAGGAAGTCTGCTCCATTTTCCAGCAGGTTTCATTTGTATTGTCCAAGTTAGAAATATTTGTTCCTGAAGGTGGATATTACAATAGAAAGCATCAGCAAGAGCAGTTCTTGAGATGTTCCTGATGCTACACCTGTGCTGTTGAGCAGAGGCCAAAGTGGACCCACTGATTTGTGATCCTGATAAAAGCATTGCCAAGGCTGAAAGGAAGCCAGAGCTCTGGTAAGTGGCTGAAGGGGAAAAACAAACTTCCACTTTTTACAGCAAAACTTTTGATTCTTTAGACATTTCTTTCCACAAGCAGGAATACATACTGCTTTTTGAAAAGAGAGGTTGATTTAACATCTGGTGTGTCTAGCCATGCATGGTTGAAGGAGCTGGGTAAGGACCTGACCCAGTGAGGTGTTCCTTGCAGAACAAAAGGTCTTTAGCATTGACTTTCTCATCTATTCTACTCTTCATTCTAAGAATACACAGTATTTTGATTATATTTTACTTAAATATGGTAATATAGAAGCTGGAGTAAGAAGCTGGGATCTCTTAGGGTTAATCTGAAATTAATTACCTTCCTGCCCATGCCATATATTTTCATTGCAAAGACCCTCAAGACAGGCAGCTAAGCCAAACTGTGTTCCTAAGCAGTTAGGTAGGATTTGGCTTTCCTTACAGTTATAGCACTAAATGCTGAGCTTTTTGAATAAACACTTTGATTCTGTTTGCTATGTTAAATTATTTTCTTTATTTTTTTTCTCTGCAGTTCAGAGAATAAAGACACTATAGCAACATGATGAGCTAATGAGATGACTTGGGAAATAAAATATTTCTTGATGCACTACTGGTTCATAAACGTCCAGGTATTTTGTTCTGGAAGATTTTGTTATGGCTCTGTTTGCTGTACCAGACCCTTGTTGGATTCTCAATTGTGCCAAATTTCTGCCCTGCTCGACTTCCACCTCCTTTATCCTCCATGGCCAAGAGGCCAAATGGAGATGGATGTACTTTGTAGGCTGGTCCCCCTCTGACATTGAGGATGTGAGGCACAAGAATAGAATCTTGCAGGAAAGATGTGGGTGCTTGCTGTGCAGCTAAGAGCTTATAGTAGAGGTTCCCATATCATCACATTCACCAGGGAATGAAATGGATGGACATCTACCTACATACTGATCTGCCACAACTGTCATCTCATTGCTGAGCAAGTTCCAGTCTCTAATAGTCTTGCTCTTCTCAGTAAAAAAAAAAAAAAAAAAAAAAAAAAAAAAAAAAAAAAAAAAAAAAAAAAAAAAGTGAAAAAAAACCCACCACATTTTTTGTCAGTTTTGTAGGTATTTACCCTGGAACACCTTCACAGATCTTCTTTTTTCTGCATCTAACTTGCTTTTCTGTAAGTTGCAAACACAACATCTAACATGCACAGAACCACATAAATGTCAACAAAAGTTCTTTTTTTAACAAAATACTGGCTTGAAAAAGCTTTTTCAATTCTCTTTGGTGTATTCCAATCCTGTAAAAGCAGGATTTCTGTAAATGGAAGACACAGCAGCCCTGCCATACATAACCAATACTAGTCCCCCCCAGTAAAGCAGACTCCTGTAGCTATATATACAAGTTCAGCTGCATGTGACCAGTGTGAGTCACTGAGACCATCCCATTTTAAATGTTTCTTCAGAGTAGATGGCTGATGCTACATGAGTTACACTATTTCTAATGTATGTCAATTAATTAACAATTTAATGCTGCCTGAAAATGCCATTATAGCTTTTACTTTTGGCTTCCGTGAAAGCTCATTTAATATTATTAAGTATTTTAAGTCAGGGAAAAGTAATTTAATTACTTGTCTGAGTTTCCCTTTAAAGCACAGTGAGATATAAAGGGTTGGGGAAGAAGGAAAGGAATAATGAGGATAAACTTGATAAACTCCTCCTGCCCATATCCAGGGTCAGGGAGTGCACTGGCAGGTTAGACCTTGCAGGAGACAAGAGGTAAGAGCACAGCAGTGTACCTCTAACAGATATTTGTCTAAATCTTTCAATGAGTATTTACTTAGACACACACTTACCCCAAACCATCTGCTCCCCTTCAGTAAGCAATGTAGGTATAGAAAGTGGGATTTGCTTTCTCTAATCCAAACAGCTAAAAATTAAGAGGTAGTCCCAGATAATCCTTCCAAGCTTTCTTCCAAATGAGCAGAGAGAAAGAAACAGTGGTAAACTACTTAGCCCAGAATTATCTGTGGGCTAAGAGCAGAAAAATACTATCCCCAGTGGAAAATACAGGCTGGGCATTAGGCAGGCAGGGCATTACTGAAACAGCCTCCCTAGCAGAAGGAAAGCATCATGAGATGTGAAAGGAACTCCTACCTGGCCACAGGCTTTTGGTCTCCCTGGAAAGTGTCATTCCCCAGCATGTTCAGGGCTCTGGTCTGGGACACTGCATCTCATGGGAATGTTGCACTGCCCACAGACAGTGCTGGACTCTCCCTGCTTTGCCAGGAGCACTGCAGAACAAAGCTGAGAGTGAGGATTGTCCCTGCATAGGCCAGATTTGTATGAGGAGTATGAATAATGGGCACTACAAAGTTGGGAGAAAAGAAGACATTTGTTTTTCTTTTTTTAGCTAGAGACTGTAAAACCAATATCAGATGGTGTTCCAGCACTTAGGTCTGCCCCTTGTCCTGTGACACAGGTCTGATCTTCAGCCATCTTCACACCTAAATTAATCAGTTACCCACAGTGAGGGTGAAGGTGGTAGGCAGCAGCTCTGGGATCCTGAGCCAGAGCAGAGAAGCTGCCCTGGCATGGTGTGAAATGGCTCAGGAATAGATGGGGATGGAAGGCAAACTATCTTCAGCAAAGTTTGAAGCCACCTGGAGGATTTTGTTGCCATATGGGTTAGCACCTTGTCCATGCCAGAGATGCAGAATCATCTCCTGGCCCACAGTCCAGCCTTCTTTTCACCACGTTTTGGCCAAAATTTCAGTCTTATTCAACCTTTTGGTGAAGGATAGGGGAGTGTATTCCACTCACTTCGTGCCCAAGTTGAGTCAAGGAAGGAGCTTTTGTGCAGTAACAGAATAAGCAGCTCCTGGTCTGAGAAGGAACAAAGGTGTGAGATTTTCCATTGAACACTGTGATCTCTCCTGACCTCAAAGGCTCTGAGATCAGACAGCAGCCCTTGAACAGAACAGGGGTGGGGCTAAACAGTGGTCTGCCCTCTCACATCACCAAACACAGGAAGGAGAGACCAGCACCAAGGAAGCTGAGCAGGGATTTCTTTCCCTGCCTCACCTCAGCATGAGATATGCTGATAATGGCTTCGTTTTGTGAATTACAAGATCTTCTTCCCCTAGAGAGAGGGACATAAATTCATTAGCCAAGCGAGGGGCTCACAGGTGAATCATGACAGGCGTCATAATCTGATAAAAAGAAATGTTTCCATATTAAAATACAAATGGAAAGCTTTATTATTGTTATTTTTAAATCCTGTCTGCCCCACTGAAAGGCCAGCAGGTAACAGATAATTTTTGTTGGCTCTGGGAAAAAGTGAGCTATGGACAGATGGGACAGGATAGGTTTGCACCTTTCACCTGGCTGGTCTGGAGATCTTATTGCTCATATTCCTTAAGTTTCTTCATGTCTGCCAGGCTACAATAATCCAGTCTTCTTTCATATTTGACTTAACATCAACATCAACATCAACTTAACATCAACAACTCTGCTGTCTCTGAACATCTTCTGGCACTTGAAGGGCAACTAAATGAGTTTGTAGTGCCTTGCTAACTTTTTCTTTGATATTTTTTTCCTAAGCTTTGTTCATTTTTGAAAATGCATTCTGTTGACCAGTTGCAACTAATAGGACTGTGCCTATGACTTTTGACTGCAATTTTGTGTTGGTCTCTCTACTGCAGTATTTTCTCTCTATGGCCCATACCTTGTAACAGATGTTTATCTGTGCAACTATCTCTGGAGCTGTTTTAGAGAGAGATATATCTGTCACAGGTCTAGACATAAATAAATAACAGCAGAAAAAAAAAAAGCGATAATAAATAAGAACACAGCTTTGTGGACAGCCAACAGATGGATAAATGTACCCCCAGACATTTGTGCAGGATAAAATAGCGTCACAGCACTCCTACCAGGCACATGTTCACTTACTCATGGTTGGACATTTCTAATGTTTGGTGTAGGAGATATCCAACCTTCGCTATCACATTGGCTCTCCTGGGATCTGGGAGTTATTCTGGATCTGCTGGCACCTTCACACCTGGTTGGCAGCAGTGCCTTTCCCACCAGTTCCCTCCAGTGATTCCACCAACACAAGGTGGTTCTAACTAGTAGGAAACTGAAAGTCTGATAGAAGGATAAAAGCTGGAAAAGTCATGGGTTGAGATAAAGACGTTTTAACCGGTAAAGCAAAAGCCACACCATGTGCAAAGCAAATTAAAGAATTAATTTACCACTTCCCATGGGCAGGCAGGTGTTCAGCCATTGCCAGGAAAGCAGGGCTCCATCACACATAGCAGTGACTTGGGAAGAAAAACACCATCACTCCGAATGTTCTCCACTCTCTCCTTCTTCCCCTCACTCTACATACTGAGCATGATGCCATATGGTGTGGGATATCCCTTGGCCCAGCTGGGGTCAGCTGTCCTGGCTGTGTTTCCTTCCAAATATCTTGTGCACCTCCAGCCACCTTTGCTGGCAGGGTGGTATGAGAAGCAGAAAAGGACTTGGTTCTGTGTTTGGCCCTGCCCAGCAGTGACCAAAACATCTCTACATTATCAAAGGTGTTTTCAGCACAAATGAAAAACACAGCCTCATGCTACAAACTGTAAAGAAAATGAACTCTATCCCAGGCAAAACCAACACAAGTGATACACCAATGACTGATAGGATTGCCCTATCTCCCAGGGCAATCCACTCTCCCGCACTGGCTGTTCTGTGGGAGGTGTTCACACCAGCTTCCCCATGAGTCTGTCTAAATTAGCAGCCTGAAGTTATTTGCTCATCAGTAGTTAAATGCTGGACCCTGTGACAAAGCAAACTGCTCCCCACGGCAGCAGAGGGAGCCGAGATCTCACCTGCAGTATTTAACCCGAACAGACATCAAATTTTGTGGGAACACTGCTCCTCTCTCAGAGGGAGGTGAGCCTGGGCATGTCCCTGCCAAACCCCTGACCAGGTCACACCGGCTTGGCTCAGCCCATCCCCAGGGAGTGCAGGAGTGAGGCAAGCTACACTGCTGCTTATTAGAGAGGGAGAATGAATAATTTTCACAGGTTCAGCTGGAGCTTTCAGACAAATTGCTGAGACATAGCAAGTGTACGTGATGGAAGACTAAAAGGTGAAACTCCGAAAACATGAAATTTTTCTTGCTCTTAGCTCCCCTGGGCCTTATCCAGAAAATGCTTGACTTGGCTTTTCCGTACAGCGCTATTCAGGAACGATGTTCACAGCGTGTTGCATAGAACTGGGCCTTTATTTTATCCATCTGCATTTCTCCTCTAATGTATTGACTTCTCCAGTTCTGATGATTAGGTCAGGCAGTGTCACATGCTTCAAGTACCGAGGCCAATTAACACTCTTTCTGGGTGACCAGGATTGCTGATCGATTAAGCTGCTCCATCCCACTGAGATTCCTTGCTGTTGCAAAGGCAGGTACATGGTCACATAAAATATATTGAAATAGAATTAATGAAAAGGCAGGCCTGAATGACAGCCGAGATTTTTTTTAATTTCTGGAAGGAACCCAAGGAGGGGTTTATTGGACTCCTCTTCCTAGCAGTTGCAAAGAAATAACAACTGTTATTAAAAGAAACCTTTCTGGGGAGGGGGAAAGAAGTTCAGAAAAATGGATAGAACCAGCTAAAATAATCTCTGAACAAAATAACCCTGCTCCTTCCAGAAAATGGTGAAAGTGGGAAATCATAGCAATAATAAAATTGAGGCTTCTTCTAAAAGATACACACATTTAGCATACTCCCATCTATCCAGGAAAGATGTATTTTTAAACAATATTCAAAAGCTGTAGAGCTTAAGTTCCTCAAATTTTTTACACACCGAAGTGAAAATAAAATTAACTGGGTACAGCAATGTACATGACCTTGAAGTGCTGTGCTAAATTTTTTTTTCTTTTTTCTTTTTTTTTTTTGGTTTTTTTTTTTTTTTGGACAAAAAAACATTCCAGGTTGCATTATGTTAAGAGGGGCAAGAGTCTGCTGGATATCCTTGCACTAGATAATGAGGTTGGGGAAGAAATGGGGAGGGGGTTCTGCTGCTGGAGGTGACTCTCTGCTGACGTGGTACTGTCTCTTTCTGGCAGTGGATCAGACCAGCCTGATCTACCACCAGAGACACCCTTTGGACATTGATTCAATTTTTCTCACTCCCAGACAGAATAGCTAAAAAAGCAAACTCTCATCACTTTTTCTGACTGCATACATCAGAAGAGCACTGGGCATTTGCAGAACTAACACTTCAATGCAAGTGAAACTTGAATGAATAGCAGCACTAACTACCAGCCTGCATCAGAATCATTGACTTGTCAAACAGTCTGGGTTGGAAAGAGACTTTAAAAGCCCATCCCCACTGCAATAAGAAGTGATAACTTCAACTAGATCAGGTTGCTCTGAAAGCCTGTACAACCTGACATTTGATGTTTCCAGGCATGGGGCATCTACCACATCTCTGAGCAACCTGTGCCAGTGTTTCTCTACCCTCACCACAAAAAAATTCTTCCTTATATCGAGTCTAAATCTACCCTGTTTTTATTCAAATAATTACCTCTTGTCCTGTCATTGATAAACCTCTGTCCTCATCTTTCTTATATGCCCCTTTAGGTACTGAAAGGAGCTCTAAAATCTTCCTGAAGCTTTCTCTTCTTCAGGCTGAACAACCCCAGCTCTCTCAGCCTGTGTTTGTAGGAGAGGTGCTCCAACATTCTGATCATTTCTGTGGCCTCCTCTGGAGTCACTCCAACAGATCCATGTCTTTCCAAGGCTGGGGACCTCCAAACCAGACACATCAATCACTCCAGGTGGGGTCTCACAGGAGCAGAGTAGAGGGCCAGGACCCCATTCTGTTACCTGCCAGCCACACTGCTTTTGATGCAGCTCTAGGTACAGTTGGCCAGCTGGGCTGCAAGTGCACATTGCTGTCTCATGTCCAGCTTTTCTTCCACCACCAAGTCCTTCTGGTCAAAGCTGATCTCAATCCCTTCACCCCTCAAGCCAGATTGCTGCTGGGGGTTGCCCTGACCCATGTGCAGCCCTTTTTTAATATTGCAAAGTTCCCATGGGCTCTCAAGCTTGTCCAGCTCCCTCTGGATGTATCCCATCCCTCAGGCACATCAAGCACACCACTCAGCTTGGGGCCACCTGTGCTGAGGGTGCCTCCAGTCTCACTGTCTGTGTCATTGGTGAAGACACCAAATAACACTGGCCCCAGCACAGGCCCCCGAGGGCACCCCTTGTCACTGATCTCCATTTGGACATTGAGTTGTTGACCACTACCCTGTGGGTGAAAGCATCCCACCAATTCCTCATCCAACCAAGAGTCCACAAATTAAGAACATATCTCTCCATGTTAGAGAGAAGCATGTTTTGGGGAGCCGTGCCAGAAGTTTTATGGAAGTACAAATAAATGGTATCTGTAGCCCTTCCCTTGCCCACTGATGGAGTCACCCCATCACTGAAGCCACTGAATTGGTCAGGCAAGACTTGCCCTTGGCAAAGCTATGCTGGTTATCTCAAATCACCTCCCTGTCCCCCATGTGCCTTAGCCCATCTGCTAGGAGGTTCTGTTCCATGAACTTCCCAGGCACAGTGTTCCCAGGGTCCTCCTTTCTACCCTTTTTTAAGATGAGTGCAACATTTCCCTTTTTTCCAGTCACCTGGGACTACACCTGACTTCCATGACTTTTCAAATATGACAGAGTGGCTTGGCAGCTACATCACCCAAGTCCCTCAGGATTCTGGGACACATCTCATCAGATTCCATAGACTTCTGCACAGTCAGGTTCCACAGGAGGTCACAAGCCTGATCTAGTACAGTGAGAGGGACTTTGCTCCCCCAGTCTCTGTCTTATGATCCACTTGGGAGGTTTGGGAAGAGAGGTTTGACAGTGAAGAGTGAGGCAAAAAAAGGAAAAAGTTCCTGTGTGTTGTGAGTTATCCACACAGAACAGGACCAGAGCCATTGTAGAGAGGGGAGTGGAATCACTGGATGACAGCAGCTTTTATCAGCTTTTTCAGGTAGGTGGAGCCTCAGACCTCTCAGAGAAGTACAGCACAGGCACTTAGCACATTTCACATTAAATGATACTCAACTTTCCATTTTTTTTCTTTTGTAAACTGCCAAGAGATACTTCTCTGACATTAATGTGAGCTGAGCTGGCAGTTTGCAGTGAGCTGCAGTTTGCAGCCTCTGAAAAAAAAAAAAAACAATTGATGAGGTGCAGTCAGAAATGGGGTTGGGAAAGGCAGAGCAAAGCTGGGGTGAAAGGCAGGCAGAGGGTCCAAACTCCAGAGCAGGGCTCTGGGAGGACCAAGGTGGGAGAACAAAACACAAAGGTGTTTGGATTTTCCTTTCAGTTGAAAACTGGTATTTACCCAGGGGCAGCCATGATGTCCCAGCTCAGGTTACCACCCTCTGGACCAGGCACCCACCACAAGCTCTGCTCCAAAGATTAAAGCCTAACTGCACAAGAGACATGAATGCTAACGATGGAAGGAGGCAAATTATTGCTTTAATTGAAGATAATATAGAAAACCTGAAGAGGTTCCTGGGTTGATAGACTGGCTTTGTGTGGTAGAACATCTTTCTGTGGGACAAGGTCCTGTTTCTAGTCTTGACCCCTCATCCTGGAATTTTCATGCCTGGCAAATCCTGTCTCAACCTGGCTGAAGATCTGACAGACTCTGCATATGCAGAGTATCCTGTTAGCATCACTAAAGATTTGGATACCACAGACCCACACAGGACACTGTGAAAATGGGATTGCTCTCCCTCCCAGCCTTCTCTTGGGTATGTGCATGATTTCCCCTGGGATCTGTACCTTCTGGCTCCTTGGGCTGGATGGTCTCTAATGCCAGTCAATTCATCAGCTTTCTGCAAAAAGAGAGTAATTTTGGAAAGCTGAAACATGGTCTTAATTAACATGCTATTGTGGTTAATCCGTTCTACCAATCCCTTAATGCAGAGAATCAATAGTTACAGACATCAAAGTTGATGAGTTTCCTCACAGGAAAAGAAAAATCTATAAAACATAGATGGTTACACTTCCCAAAGCTGCAAATTAAAAACAATGAGTTTCACTAAACCTAACACCAAGGTGAAAGTTGCTGATATTTTAAATAAGCCTACAGCTGGCTTCTGGGCCAAAATCATTGTACAGCCTTTTGAGCAGCAGGAAGATTGGGACAACTGCCTTCATAACCTTCCTAGCTTGAAAGGTACCTCAGTACATGACTTGGTGGATTTGCAAAAGTAATATTTTTCTTAGTACAGGCCAACCAAATGGCTGTGGTATTGACCTAAATACAACACATCTTCCAGACTTGTTGAGAAAATTTACCAGGCAGAGTATTGAATGGTCATACAGTGATTCATGAAGGACAAATGTGAATAGTAAGATACTTAACTGCCAAAAAATTCTATGCCATGGAGTATAATATTGTTCAGTTTCAAAGTATGCAAGGAAGTTGTATTTTTGCAATGATTATTCCACCTGCCCTGGAGGAGTGGAAACCCAGCCACTGGGGTAAGAGCTTTGTCCATTTTTGCAGTTGGTTGTTATGGTCTAGTTAAGATCTCTCAAATTCATCATCTGTATAGGATTTGCTCCTTTGCCTCTAGCAGATATGGCCACATTGCTTAGTGACAAGTGTTTAAATGTTTTCTCATAGCAGATTTTATGCAAAAAAAAAAAAAAAAAAAACTTCTCCCAGCCTTCACAAAATATGCAGGAATTGAGGTTTACTATCTGTGTTTAATCATATATTATTTTATACTTAAAATTTATTTATATTTTTTTACTTTTTAGCTCTCCTACAAAAGGCTAAAATAATACCCATAGTCCTCAGAAAATCTGAATATTAGAGCATTTACTGTAGGGAGGAGTAGCAGTTCTGGATCTGGGAAGGCAAACAGCCATTGAAAAGCAACTCGTAGTTTCAGTACTGAAGTTTTGCTGCATTCCTTGTAGCCTCCCTATGCTAAAAGGCATTTCTATTAGATACTTACAGCTCTAGCAAACAAGACTTAATCTGGTAGTTTTGTTTATGGGCATTTTAATGGGACACAAAGAGTTTTATGGTGCCTTTCCTTGGACATTTGGCAGTGGCATGAATCCCTTCTGGTGTGAAATCACAAGAACGGAGCACATTTACCATAAATATCTGGGCTGTAGCAAGCAGATGTTTTTCTTATGTTAGATACTTCTCACAAAGAAATACTGATTTTTTACAGCCTTTCAAGATTTTATATTTTCCTTGGAGAATAAACTTTACAGAGCTGCCTAAAAGGTAACCAGGAACTGAGTACAGAGCACTGGGTAAGTGTAGTAGTCAATCCCTGCTCAGTAGAGTTTTTGCAATCTCAAACACCTTGTTTAAGCCTTTTTTTTTTTTTCCCAGCTGTTGCTGCTTGAACATGGCTTTCAGTGAGGAAGCTGAGCAAACAGGTACCTTCTCTGTAAAGGAGCAGCAGTTTTGGGGGTCTTAGAACCTCTGGGCAAATAGCAGAGTTCATGTTTGGAATTCTTGCTGCTGTCCCTGGGACATTCAAGTAACAAAGCTTTCAGTGCCTGACTGCCTGGGAGGCACCCAGGGTGAGTGAGGTGCAGCACCACCAATGCAGGAATCACTGTAGACCCTTCATTGCACATCTCCTCTTATCTCAGCTTCTGTGTCAGAAACATTCTCTCCCAGTTTTCTAGTAAATCCTGACTGCTCTCAGCCTGAGTTGGTGATTTTAAATCTTTTGAGTAGGACCTCCCCAGTGTGGTCAGTTTTACTGGACTCATATAAATACTCAGGTTTTCGTGAATCTTCAGCATGGTGTGCCTTGATCCACAATGTTATTTCCTGTGCTCCCACCAAGACTGATGTCATCATAACAGCATCTGAACAAGGAGTCCCAATGGTCTAGCTCGTGGGACTGTGTTGTCACAGGGGGAATTACAGATGTTCAAAGTGAAAAAAGACCAAAAAAAAAAAAAAGAGAGAGAGAGAGAGAGAAATTAGTTAAGCACCATTCCTCCTGGCACTAAGCAACCAAATTCCCAAAGGATTTTTTGCAAAGCATTCCTCATAATATCCATCTCTTCATCTGATTAAAACCTCTTCTTTGTTTAAAAATAAGCCTCTAATCCTTTCAGTTTTCTAAAAATATTCACACTTTTAGCTGAGATGCTGTTAATTGGTGACAACTTTGTATTCTGAGTCTTACTCATTCCTCATCAAATGTAAGAGTCAGGCTTCACTGATTTTTTATGCTGGTTAAAAGCTTTACACACTGGATGCATCTTCCCTGTCTTATGAAAAACAGAGCTTGTTTGTTTTTTTCCCCTTAATGTGCATGAAATTTTGAAGGTCATCTCCTCCTAAGGCTTCTGACCTGCCTTATTATTACAGCTTTCATATGTTTCTGTTATCTTTCTCTGGCATCCTCTTTATAACAACTGAGAGAAGATGCTGTGTATTTTTAAGATCTGCTGGTGAAACAAAGTCACGTCCATGAATAATTGAGCCCAAATCCAGTGCTATAATCTATGTGGGCAGGATGCAGATCCATTAATTCCATTAGGAGTCCGTGTGCAGGACAATCCTGTGAACAAACCTAGGGAAATCAATGATTTCTGGTGAGTTAAATTCATTGACAGGAAGAGGACTTGCATATGGAATGGAAGTGACAGCACATATAGGATGAGATTCTGGCACTGTCCATGTCAGGGATGGGAGTTTTGAGTCAGTAGTTTAGATTCCACACATGGCTTGCTGTTTTCCTCCCTCCAAGTTTTACAGACATGCAATTATTTGCACAAGTAGGACAGGACTGGCAAATTCAATAAGGCAAGTTTTTGATAAAGGTCTTTGGCTAATTTAGTGCCAGACTTGGAAAAAAAATATATAGCCTTAGGTTGTTGAGATTAATGAAGTTCATTTTGGAAGTGTCCTGAACTGGATGCATTAGCAAATAAGCCAAGAAAGCATCAGCAGACAAATCAAGCAAAATGCTTGACTTAGGGACTCCAGGAACTAAAAGAGCTCACGGAGGAGCCAGAAGTAAATAAAGCTACAGTAAAATAGGGACACAATGGGCTTCTAATTGCTCTGGGCTGAGCATATGCGGAGCACCCTACATGGAAAGAGACAGAAAGTGGGAAATCCCTCTAGAAGGTGCCAGGCTGACGTTGCCTCTGTACAGTAGAGCAAGCCATCTCTTATTATCACTTCCATCTCTCATGCTGGGTTTTGTAGTATAAGAAAGAATTAAGTTTAGCAAATTAGGTAAGGGAAAGGGAATTAGGAAATGACATCCCCAGTGATTGATGATACTAATAAGTGTTGTGTCAAGGAGATCCCCTTCCCCCATCACACAGGGCACATCCACACACAGCCTTGCACACTGCCTGCACATAAACATCACTGCGTTCCACATATATCGAGCTATTTAGACGGGGGGGTAAAAAATGTACACAACAGTTTTTATGCATGCAAAAATTGTGCAATGCTACTAAGTATACACACACTATTCATCCAAGTAGGAGAACGCAAAGAGGGACACCGTTTATACACACAAAAATATGTATATTTTAAAAATCCCCCTGAGTACATATCTCCCTTTACAAAAAGATAATGGAACCAAACCATGACAGATGATTGTTAATCTTGTGCTGCAGGAAACTCCAGCTCAGTTCCCTGGTTTTGCTTCATTTGAGGCAAAATTCGAACCATTCCCCTGAGGGGAAGGTGTTCTGCAGAGGAAATATTTTTGCTTGAGCATGTTCATTCAAACAGGGAGAGCTGGCAGTGGGGTTATAGTAGGATGTGGGAGAGGAGTCGTATTTCTCTGCATCAAATGATTCAGAGCAAAATTTGAACTCGCCTGTCACACATCAGTTCTTAAACCACCAAGCTGGAGGGGGTTGCCAGGGTGGCAAGACTGGCAGAGGTAAAAATGAATATAGGGCCGTATTTGTTCCTAGGCTGTCCACTGGCTGAACCACAGCTCATTTAACCATCTCCTAGCATTTCAAAGGTACTGGATATTGAAGTGGGGAAATTCTGCTTTTGGAGATTTTTAAATCCGGTTTCAGCTTGAGCTGCAACACTTAGCATATTCTCACCTATTGGCAGCACCTGTGTCCAGGAACTTTGAATAAACACAGGAATGTGTGGAAGCTTAATAATCTTTTTGTGACTGCAATAGCACCCAGCTGACAGATTTGGGTGCTGAAGGATACCTAAATACCATTTGAGGAGCGGACCTCTGTTGCTATGGTGATGAGAACTACATAAAAAGCTACACAGAATAGAATAAAATACTGTGTTTAAATAGATCCATGGAGATCTACATGTTTATTTCTTTTTTAGGTTTCCTACTCATGCACACCGCTGTGTGCCTGCCATAGCTACAATTTCCTTCTTCAGTTTGACACATGGGATTAGGTGACATGGAGTGCACTCTGTGCTCCCCATGCAGCTGCCAGCCCAGACGCTCAAAGACTTGGAGTACAACAAAAAATGCAAATTTTGCCCACTCAACAGGAACCTGTTAATCACATAGGAAGTATGTGGTGAGTGGTGCTAGATGCTATTTCAAAGATGTAGATGTGTGTGGACAACAGCCTTCTTTGTTGCAGACTAAATAGGGGGCTATCACCACATGGATGTCTGCAAGCCTAAGTCTTCAGTATTGCTCTCTAAAAAACACAGTAACAGTAAAATTAATGCTGACTTCTCTTCCCCAAGATACTTCCTTCTCTCTCCCCAACATTTTAATCCAGAGTACAACTACTCTAAGGAGATAGAAGGGGCCCCACACACACACTCACTCCTTGGTCTCTGTGAGAATCATTTTAGAGCATAGGAAGACTTTGTTCTGCTGTCAGCTGAGAGGGAGCTTTTCACCACTCCAGCAAACAGAATTTCCTTCCAGCAGGGTCCTTCTGAAGTATTCCTTAATTCTTCACACCATGATGAGAAACTCACAGTCAGCTCATTCAACGTAATGGCAAACAGGCAGCTCTTCAGCTTACAATAGCATATGGATAAAATTCTTCCAATTTTCTGGTGCACTGGTTTTTAGAGCAAAACTTTTGCTCTCAGTTCTTTGTGTTCTAGTCTCCTGCTCTGACTTAGTCTCACTTGAGAAGTCTGGCACTGCATTTCAGCTACAAAATATGCTAAAAATCTTCCAAATCACAGAATGACACAAATGCTGGTTGCAATGGACATCTGGAGATCTCTAGTCTCCAATATTCTACTCATCACTCACAAGGGACCAGGCCTGTGGCTTTTTGTAGCTGAGATGTACAAACTTCTTGGAGGTTGAACAACATTTCTGGTGGGCTCTTCCACTGCTGTGCCTCCTGCTGAAATCTTTTCCTAATGTTCACTCCAAATTTCATTTTCTGGTCTTAGCTCTTCTTATAGTGCCTGGCATTACCAAGAAGGGTTTGGGTCTTCTGTCTTTGTAGCTGCTGATCAAGTCCTTTTAGTTACAAGTTTGTCCCTTAGCCTTGTCTCCAGAAAGGCAAGACAGACTCAGCTCCTTTGGCCTCTTCTTGTAAGCCACGAGCTCCCAACCTTGTGCCATTTTGGTGGTCCTCCATTACACCTGTTTCTTCCTATCCTTCAGCTGGAGCCCAAAGCAGACATAGATGGGATTTCATGAGAGCCCAGCACTCTGTTCACTGCCAGCTATCAGCCAGACATCAAGCCACTGATTTCTTCCCATTTATTCATGAAATCAACAGGCACCTAAAAATCTGCAGGCATCACAGCCTTGAGCACCAGTGTTCCTGAGGCAATCTTGTTTTATTTTCAGCTGTGCCCAGAAGTTTCTCAGTTTTCACAGATCTGAGCAGTTCAACATTCATCTTAGACATGACTCCTGTTGGTACCCACAAATGAGGCATCTGTCTGGCATGCAGGGGAGCCTAAGCCTGTGATCAAGGAGAAAAAGACCAGATGATTCACATAAAGACAGCAAATAACCCGTGAAGTCTACTGTGAGAACTCACTGCCAGTCTCCTGTCAGTGACCCTACAGATCTCCTCTCTTCCAGGATACTGGCTGCCTGTAACATTTTTTCTTCATACAACATTCAAATTAGAATGATCAGAAGCTGACCTGCAGAATCTAGTTCATCATGATTTTTTTCTTACTGATTGCATAAATAATCACAGTCAGGAAAGTGCCTTTTACATCAATACACAATTGCATGATCTTTTGTAAGAACATAAGGAGTATGTTGAGTGCTAAAGCCATGCTTGAGTTGTCTTATTTATCTTGTAAGTCTTAAGGCCTGTCATGTGCAAAGCCACAAAGCTGTCTGTTTAACCTAGACTCATCTCCATTTTCTAACCTATTAATGCATTTGGAGTGCATGGGTAAATAACAATATTTAACACTGATGTTCTTTGGGATACTCTATTCTCTGGGTTCTGAGAGATTTTGTATATTTTGCCCCCTCCTTTTTTTTTCTTTTTCTTTTTTTTGAGGTATTAATGACAGAATCATGGGCAGATTCAAGGGATTAGGGTAGAATACTTTCTTAAACAAAAGAAATGTGCAAAGGCAGAGGAATAGGCAACCTGCTATGCAAATAAAAACTATGAGGTTAAGTACAAATAGACATGGAATTGCCTGGAGGAATAGGATGAAAAGAGGCACAGATCTGTGAAAACATGACAAGGATAAGGTTATCAGCTTCCTGCATTCAACAAAATACAGAGACTGTGCTGTGAGGTCAGACTGATGGAAAAATCTGCCTTTTGTGTGACCCACATCATCTTTGGTCTTCAAGGAAAGATGGACAAATGCAGCGCAGAGGTTGCTTCATCTCAGTTAGTGAAATTTCTGAATAAATTCTCTCCATTTCATCCAAGTGACGTGTCTTTCCAACAGATGATTGAAGGTCATAGGAAGGAAGATTGGAGACTCTGTTTGGTTATGCAGTTGGGGTAGCAAATAGAGAAAATGAGTCACAAGCTCTAATATTAAACATAGATGTCTTTCCATTTCCCAGAAAGTGGTCTTTATACGCAGGCTCTACAGCCACCCAGCCAGCTGGCACAGGAGCCTGAGACACCTTCTGAGCATTCTTTCATGTCACTGTGGCAGAATTTTCCTCTGTTCCCTTCTCTTCTGGCACAGCTATGGAGCCTGCTTGTGGCTGGCCAGTCTCTTCAAGCTTCAGATCTGTGTTCAGCATCACAGCTGGGTCCTGCTGCTACCAGAGCTAATTAGAGTCCTGCAGGTCACTGCCTTCATGAAATTGTTTTTGTTGTTTTGTACCAAGTATCCCATTCCCTGGCTACTGGCACTTATCCTGCTTTCAACATTGAGCCCTAAAGCTCTAAGACACCAGTGAAGACAGACTGTCAGTACAATAATTAGGCTGAAACATAGAAGAAAAGCAATCCATTTTCTCCTGTCACAGCTAGCATCACTTCTTAGGTCCTCTCTCCCACTCCCCACCCAGATTGCTGTGTGGTGTGTGTAATGGTAGCATGCTCCAATTAAAGCATTTGGGTCTAGTTTGTTGCATGCATGCTAGATAGGGAGCTGTGCTGGAAGGCTTGTGGGTGGATCTTATAGAGGAATGACACTTGTTCACCTCTGAGGGGAAGGTTCACAGGCAGAGAGGGAAGCTCACAGCTCACTTCTCTGGGGTACAGTCCCTATCCCTGCACATCCCCCTGCTGCTGGCAGTGCTGGCCCACCATGTCCCTCACATTGGCTCAGCTAGAACACTAAACATCCATTTCTGCTTTTCTTCCTGTATGTTAATGGGGTTTTTTTCTCTGTAGTGGTACAGACTGGCTGCCTCAAGGTCCAAAGATCAGAGTAAATGCAAGAGAAGCACTTAGACCACAGGATCTGTATGGGAGGACATAAAATTTTTGCAGACTGTGAACTGAAGGCTGAGCTGCCTCACAAAACCTTATTCCAAGTACCTGGGCTGTGACTGATTGGGAGAAAACAAAAGAAAACTGACTCTGGTCTTAACCTTTCCTTGGGAATATTTAGCCTTAAAAACATGCATGTACTAAGCAAAGATCAGCCCAAGAGAGAGATGCTGTACCTCTCCATAAAGTATTTGTGGCATTCTCTTAAGGGTGCTACACTTACATGCCATATCTTACACCAAGAAAATCACAGACTCATCAGAGAATCAAAGGATGGTCTGGGTTGGGAAGGATCTTAAAGACCATCTAGTTCCAAATCCTTGCTGTGGGCTGGGACGCCTTTCACTGGACCTGGTTGCCCAAAGCTTCATCCAACATGGCCTGAAACACTTCCAGGCATGGGAAATGAACACTGACATCCTGAGCACAGGTAACATCAGTAAAAGACTAGCAAGGAAAGAGTAGCTCTTTATTTTTTGTGTAAACCATGGAGCCTTCAGATATGCAGTGAATGTCTAAAGAGGAAATGCTGTGGTAATGGTAAAACAGGAGACACTTTCTTATGCAGGTCTATGGATCAGTCTGGTGACAACTATCTGTTTAGGTATGGAACAAATCCCATTCTCAAAGAGGCAAAAGTGAAACACTGTTTTGCTGATCTATTTCAGTGATAGTTGCCAAGGGTTATATCCATGCAACATCCAGCATTAGGCCCTTTGTGCTTAATTTCCAGGCAAGGTAAAATCCTTTTTGAATAATGAAAATATGTGAATATGGATTGAATATTGCGCTGAAGCCTCTGGAGCTTGATTCACTGGGGTGCTGGAGATGTCTAACTGCTGGTCCATGTTCTAACTTTCAAGCCAGCCATCTTCCAGACCTTCTTGGTACTAAATTATATAGATAGCATGGCTCCCCTCCTGTACAGAAATCCCTATGGCACCCGAATTTCAACTACTGCTGCTCCCTATCTCAGGCTCACAAATCAAACATTTCCCTGCTTGCTGTGCTCATGGGACCTGAGCTATTCCATGCTGCACTAAAAATGTACATATTCATTAAGGCACAGGGAACAAGAAGCTGTAAGGAGTTGTTTCTGCAGCCTTGAGGGTTGGATCCTTTCCTGCCCTGGAGGAGAGGCAGGGCTGGCTGCCTTAGTCTGTACATACTGAATTGCAAAAGCAAAGGAAAGGGGTTCTATTACATTGAGAATAATTTATGAGATTGACCAAGACAGCTACACCCTATGTCAATCAGTATCCCACTGGCAAAGTTTCCATAAAGAGGGGACACTGGGCTGTGAGTTTCTGTCCCAAAACACACAAAGCAGAGATTTTTGTCTCAGGGATGGGTACTCAAAAGAACTGGGGTTTGCATGTGTAGCAGGGAGGAGTGTTTGGCTGTGTTTTGTGAGAAGATGCAGGGATATGGAGGGAAAGGATGATTCAGGATCTGCTGCTCTGGTAAAGAGAGTAAATTTGTCAATGAAACAGATGTCAAGCACCTCAGAGTCATCAAATTGCAGGTAAGGTCTATCTGTGCAAGCCCAGTGCCATGGCACCTGGCAAAACTGACCAGCGGAAACTTTTGTATTTAGGGAATTAAACATTTCCTGTTTAAATAAATTTAATTAAAGGGAGGAGGAGACAGTTTAAAAATTTACATTTAGAGCATAAAATGTCTGCTAGTATCCTGATCTGTCCTTGTAAATCCAGCCCCAAGGCTTTTACTCACTTTTTTTATTTTAAGTTATTATTTTTAACAACTTGCTCTTCCTCTACAGAATTTTCTAAAAATAGTAAGGATAATAATATGGGTGGAAAAAACACAAAATCCAAAGACCCTAGGGGGCAGAGCCAACAGCACACAAATGATCACCTTCTCCCCTGACTGCATGGCAGGCAGTAATCAATGCCAGTCTAACTCCCCATCTCCACTCTCGTGATATCAGCAAAACAAAAGGGGCCAAGCAAATCCCTGGTGTCACTCCAAGGAAGTTGCTCGAGCTACCTCAGGCCTGGGTTTGCCCAGCACATTTAGCAGAATGATGTATGCTAATGTGCAGGCATCTCCCCGGGTGCATCTGCACCTGGCCTCGGGTCCACACCAAGTATCTGTCCATCACTGCGTTTCTCTACTTGTGTTTTGGATTCCTATGAAATATATTCTTGCCTCTTTTGTTTAACCTTTGTCTTTCAGTTTTTGTCTGCCTTGTGAGTTCTGCCTAATTAGGAACCTTTCAAATTCCCTTGTGGCCTTGAGTTTTCTCATGCAGAATTTGGAATTAGTGTATTATTTTGTGGCTAGTTTTCAGGGCCAGGTTCATGCTTTTAAAGTGCTAAAATAACAATTAACAATACTTTGCACCTCCATATAATTTTTTTTCCTCTAGGGATCTGAAAGCACTTTATAAGCTGCAATTAATTAAGACTGAATATTATGAAGGGAGGAATGTATAGGGACACATTTCTTTTCTACTGTAGGAATTCAGCCATTTCTGGGATAGCTAGTAATAACAAGTTTAAGAGAGTTAACTGCAACATATTCAATACCAGACAGCAGTTTTTAGACTGTAAAGAGCCAATGCAGTAACTGGCTGAATGTGCAAAAGAGATTTATAGAATCAGAACGAAACTACAGAAATTAATTTTGACTACGATGCCAAAGTCAGACCCCCCCCTCTCACCCATGAAATGCTGCTTCATGTCCTGCACTGAAGCAACCAGCCCTGATAACTGACTCAGTCTGGGCCTTCAGGCTCCCACTCATGGTGCTGGGACTCAGATTTGTTCCTAAATCCAGAGGAAATAGTGCCACCTACTGAACCAGCACCCCACCAAGGACCAGTGCTCAGGGTGAATTCCTGTAGCGAGTGATACCCACACCCAATATGTAAAATCCAGCATGTTTTCTAAGTGATGTATATATAGTACATACACAGATAGACAAGTGGACAGCAGAACAGTCAATATGTCATAAAAGATGCAAACTTAGGCTTGTGTGATTACACTACTTTTTTATTACAGCAAGGAGAAAAGACCTGAGTGTGGACTGAAGCACCAGCTGGGAGCTGTGTATTTTGAAGCCCCACAGTGACTAGAAGTCATGTCTTGCTTTTGCTTCCACAGCCTTCAGCATGTTAATGAAGGAAAGAGTGTTTATTATTTTCAACACTCCTCCTCCCTACAAGGATAGTATTAATGATGTAAGGAAGTAAACAACTCGCTGAGCCACAAAGCTCTAACAGTTATTAATTTCCAAGGAACTATCCTCACACCAATCTAGGAACTGGAGCATTGGAGAATGGTGTGAATAAATATGAACACAGACACATGCTGGTTTACAAATATCAAACACTGGTCCAGTTTGTCAAAACTGCTCCTTTTCAATAGTTTCATATTTGGATGATGACAGCTAAATCCACACAGGTTTAGCCTCAGTTTTGCCCACACTCTGCTGCAGTGGCTGGTGCAGGCAGCATGGTTGAGGCTACTGATCCTAAAGCAACCTGAGCATAGACCAAGAGGCTCGTCTCTCAGCTTCCATATGAGCCAGGACTTCTGATACCACCAGTTCAGCATGAGCTCAGCATGACTTAATAAAAACTAGGAGAAAGCCATGGCAAAACTTGTGCATGCCTGATGACTGACCATGCATGGCTCCCTCCTGCTTGCTGTCTCTTCCGTGTGACTCCTGACAGCTTGGCTGTACCCTGGTTGGGCTTGGAAAGGAGAGCTCGTGATTGCTCTCATTCACGATACAGCAAATCAGGGCTGGAAATCTGGGAAATGGGAGATCCTGCATCAGAGGAAAGCTGAGAGCTAGATAATCCTCATCTTAAATCAGTACTCTAACTGCTGCCACATAGTTCATAAGGTAAGAAATGGCAGCATCCAGTACGAGAATCCTGCCTTTATAGAAAGGAGCAGATGGAACAGATTTCACCTTTATAGAAAGGTGATGGAGTATATTTCAAAGGCATGAAGACAACTAACATTTCCAGTGAGTCCCCTCTTCTTTCCTCACACATCACAAATAAGGGAGACAGGAGCAGCCTCTGGAAGTTTTTATCATTGCTTATGCCTTTGCATTGATTTAGGTAGCTGCATCAATCTCTTTTTCCTTCTGCCCAGTCCTCTAAAATTTCAACCATACATGCAAGCCAGACCAGCTGCATTCAGGCCACTTTCACAGATTGATAGAATCAGAGAATAATTTGGATTAGAAGGGACCTTTAAAGTTCATCTAGTCCAACCCCCTTGGAATGAGAAAAGATATCTCCCACTAAATCAGGTCGCTCCAGGGGTGGGGCCTCTACCACCTTTCCAGGCAGTAGTGCTCATTACACCTTTGTGGTACCTCATCAGGGCTTTTTGTGCTGTGCCAGGAAGTCTAGACCTCAGAGAACTCTGCAAAATGCAGGCAAAATCTGCAATTCAGGATCAGCTCTCAGCAGAGCTTAAGAGTGCAAAGTCAGCTCAAGGCTGATCCTTACTACAGGTAAAATTCAATGCTGCAAAAGCAAAACAAAATATTTAGAGGAAGACTGCAGAAAAAGCTGGGAGACACCAGTTTGGGAAAAGATTGCTTTTCTAACTTGTCTCTGAGCTATCTATAAGAAAACTTTATGAGTGGGGACAGGAGATACTGGATCAGGTGAGAAGGGGAAGGGACAATCCGGGAAGGAGAACCAGACTTGTTTTTTCAGTTGTTGCTGAGAAGGAAAAAACAGATTAGTAATCATTGTCTCTGACAGTATCTGCCAGCATCTGTGCAATAGAGACTGGCCAGACAGGGACTGGGGACCAGGCATAGGGGACCAGGGACTGGGGAGGGCTTTGCCCGGTGCCTTGTCCAAGCAAGGCAGTCTGCCAGCCACTGCTGCCACAGGGAACCAGCAACGCTGCCTGTCTGCAAAGGTGATGCTAGAGGAATGAAGACAGAGATGTTAATTTCTATCTTGGAGCACATCTTTCCCCCAAAGATCTGTGTTAGTGCAGGGACTCATCTTACTGGAGTCTTTTGGAGGAATAGGACTCTGGTCAGGAAGCTTTGCTGCACACCATGGCAGCTGTGTCTTCTTTTAAATCACTGCTGTCTGAGGTCACTTATCAACCTGTTGGGAAAGAAATTCAAATTTTCTGAAAGGGAATAGTTTAATTTTCTTATATATGAATCCACGTTTGATTGCAAGCTGTTTGTGACATGGTACTGAGCACAGAGACTCTAATCTTCACCAAAGCTTTTGGGTGTGCCTTCACTACAGGAACAAACAAAAAATAGTGATTGCATTAGTTATCCTTTCCTCAAACCTGGGTGCCATTTTAAGGATGCTTCTTCTTATTGTCCCTCTGCAGACCACTATCCTCAAAAATAAAAATAATTTCAAATAATCATTTCAGTTTCATGTTGCTTATAGCAAGGTGCTTATAAGGGCAGGCTGTCAACTTTCCTTCACCAATTAATGTATTGATAAAGCTTCTGGAGTAGTGACATTAACAGCGTTATCTTACAAAGATACCTGCAGGTAATATCAACACAATTACTATTGAACCCAAAATGGGGGAACTGGTGAGCCTGCTTTAACAGAATTACCAAGATATATTGAACTATTTCTACCAATATGGAAACGTCTATAGGAACAAAGCACCGAGTGAGATGTATTTGTCTTTATTGAGCAAAGCTGAAGCACAGATGTTCCCCAGGCCATTCTGGCCCATGCTGGTGATGTATTCAGAGCCCTGGATGTTTCAACTAAATACATCTTTAGCCACACTCCCTCCGCTGTCCCTACTGCTTTTGATTAAAGGAAAAGACCCTTAAAGCAAAGGGTTGTCCAGCTACAGAAAGGTGATTTATATCTGTAGCACAGCCAGGGGAGGAGGCTCTTACCAAGGTATGGATTGGCACAAAGTGGATTCGTCCGCTTTCACTCTTGTAGCAAAACCCAGTGACCAAACTAGTGTTTAACAACCTCTGGACTTACTCCAGCCAGTGCAGAGATGTTAGCTTCAGGGTGAGGAGAGTGGGGAATGTGATCAGACAGGAACAGAGCATCCCAGTGAAAACAAAAAGAAAGGATGCCGGATGAGAGAAAGGTGGGATGTGTCCATCTTAGTCCTATGTAGTAAATACCTCTACTCTCAAAATTTGAGCATGCCCTTATAAAATCTTAATGTGTCCTAGCCATGATCTGTCACTTTTTCACTTAACCCATGAATGTATGCATGTACATCTACAAATATATGATTTTAATATATAATTCGTGACCCATTGAAGAAACGAAGGAACAAACACCACACAGGGTAAGCAATCCTACTCAGACACATTGCTTTCCCTGTTTCACTTGCTTTGGTAGATTGTTATATTGTGCAGAGATATCTTCTGCTTCCTCTTAATTATCCTTAATTCCATTAAACAGACAAACATCAACTGCAAATAATGCATGCTTAATTATGCAGTGTTGGTGGTTGATACTGTATTATCACCAGCTTTTCTTTTAATATTTTGGCAACACACAAATGAAACCGCTACAATATACTTAAATTGCTTCTATCAGAGTGATGGTCATGAATCCACTACATGCACAGTAACCTCACCTTTGCCCACAGAAACCCAGCAGGGATGGTGAAAGGGAGCAGTTCCCATCCCAAAAGAGTTTCCAGATGCCCTTGCTCAATTTGGATCTGATGGCAGTAGACTAGCAAATGGTTGCCAGGGGACCCCAGAGAGAGGCAGGAAGCACCACCACGCAACACAAAACAATCATTTTCAAAATAAAGCAAAAATTCTCTGGGTTTTGTGATCATTATTATTTGTAATCACTTCTGAGGATGGAGAAGGCTTGTCAGACCAGATGGGACCAGAATATATAATGAAGGACACAGTACATTGCACAGGAACCAGAAGTAACTGAGGCCCCAGGACTGTCACTATTGCATTAGGGACAAACAAAACCACAGGGACCCCAGTAAAAGATGCATCTATTTTCACAAGGACATTGCAAAGCTACCATATGACAGACAGCATTTTTAATCACTAAATAATAATCTGGTACAAACACTCTTTACCTGTCATGGTAGACTTGGTCTGGGCCTCCATGGGTCTAGGATCTCCTTTGGTTTGGCTCTGTGTGTCATATTTGCAGCAGAATCAGTAATTAAAACCAAAATAATTTGTTTTCTATGTTGAATATTTCCAGGAAGAGATCTAGGTGTAAAAACTTGGTGAAATGGGATTTCTTTTGTTAGATGCTTTACTTTGCTTTCTTGTCTTTTCTACCTACATACTGCCCAAGCAGAAGCGGTACATTTTCCTGCTGTTGCACAACAGCTTAAATAGATCCATGAGCCATCTCCCCATTTCAGAGGGCACAAAACACCTGAGGCATGGCCCTGTGTCAGCTTCCAGGTAATGAGAAGAGCTGAAGCAAGAGTGGGCCCAAAGGAAGTATTTAGATAGAACAGTCCTTTTACAGTGAATTGGTCAAACTGTTTCAGATAGATACATCTTCATGCTAATTTATAGAAGTCCTGCTCAAAGACACTGCATTTGCTCAGAATGAGACTTATAAAGAGGATTTGGCCCTTGACCAATTAAGTATGGGTAAGACCCATTCCAAACGTAACAAGCCAGGTGCAGCTCTTCTTCCAGACCCCTCCTAAATACTTGAAATAGGTTGGGTGAAATAGCTCTCAAGACAGTGCTGGCCCTGCTTGAAAAGGGAGTTTGGACTGGGTAGTGTCCCAAGGCCCTTTTGGTGTGAACAGTGCTGGAGTAGTGCACTGATGAGAAGGAAACCTGGGCACTGTGAGGCCCCTTCAGAGCTCTTGGAGCATCCTAAACTCATATTGGCAGAAGTGCAAGGAGTAGAGATTCTTTTCTCTGCTGACCAAATCACTCAAGCACTTGAAACACCGTCAGGGTGCAGAAGCACCTCCTGCATTCACATGTCTGAGTCACACAGGCCAGAGACAGTCTTCTGCCAACGTGGGATTGGCACAAAAGCTGAATAATGAAGAGATGTTTACGCTGCTGCTGCTGCTGCTGCTGCTGCTGCTGCTGCTGCTGCTGCTGCTGCTGTTGCTGCTGCCTTTACTCAGGGACTTGTTTTATTCTTGCAGGCTCTCAGGCAGTCACCATTCATGCACAGGTGCAACCATAAAGGGGCCAAATGTGGAAGGCAGGGTGTGACTAAGCCCAAAAATGAGCGAAACAAATGCATTATTCATGCAGAAAGCTTACAATGCTCCACAATTCCTTTCTTCAGAGCAGATCACTCCACTATCAACGTCAGCTACACGATTCTTCATTTCTGACACCTGCCTTTGTTCCCTTTCCACCTCAGAAGCGAGGTGACCTGGGTGTTTGCCTGAAATGGTTGCTCAGGACAAATTTTCCAGCAATGCTGGCTAACAGCCTGGGACATTTAGGGTGTAGAAGTGACACAAGTGGCAACAGGGACCTGCCCTCTTATGCTTCTGCCCCTTTGAGCACAGGCGTCTCTGTGATGTCAGGAATTTTGCTGTATTAGAGGAAAAGAAAGGTATAAAAAAGAGAGAGGAAGAGGAGTCCAGAAAAAGCAAAAAGGAAAGGTGAGGAAGGGAAGAGAGAGAAACATCCAATCAACATTGAAAAAAAAAAAAGATGGAAACTGGGCTATGTTGTTGAAAATAATAGGGGTTTTAACAGTTAAAAGGTTTTAAAAGGTCATTATGTATTTAGCAGCAAAAGAGCATTATGAATTTCTAAGCAGCAACATCTGGAAGATCAAAAGAAATCATACTTCAATCAACATGAAAATCTCTGCTCATTACACACAATCATATTTAGTTATTAATAGACACAGGCTAGACACTGACATTTTACACATTTCATCCTATGATGCGCCAGGGACACTTCTGGCATTTAGTTTATCATTTTCATCAGTGTCATGGAAAGAGTGACCGATATGACCCCAAAAAGTCTCACACTGTCAGTCATCGTAAGTGAATTTATCAACACATACGAAATCGGAATCCACATGAGAGTTTTAACTGTTTGCATACTAAATTACTTCATTCTTCATGCTCAAAAAAAAAAAATCAGTTTTACATAATAAATAATGATAAGGGCCAGCGGACAATTATATAGGTGGAAACAGTATGCAAAATATTTGGAATTCAAATTTGATGTGTGAATATATCCAGAAGTTGCTTAAGTAATCAGCTCAGCAGATGTATTAGCCATTGTTAGAGCTTAATACAAAAGCTCTTCAGCTTACATTAAAAGCAGCCCAACTTAAACTGCAGTTGGCACATGTCCTATTAGTATTTTTGTTTTGTTAGACAGCTTCCAACGGATTCAGATGTGCAATTAGGTCAATATTAAAATTAAATGGTCTGTTGTTTTAAGTCAGAATACAAAGAGGTCTTTGGGAGGAAGGAGCCAGTGCAAAAATAATGTTGACTCCAACATGAGCACAAAAACAAAGTGCTGTAAGCCAGCAGCCCCAGCCTAAACCTGTACCTTGTGGTGTGAGAGGGAAGGCTCTTAGCTGAGAATCGTTCGCTAAACTGGCATATTCGATTTCATGACTGATTTTTGTGTGCAATAATTGCATTTAAAAAATAATGAGAGTGGGTTTCTTTCTAGTTTTAGCAATCACTATGGCAAACATGCTGAGATGCTTCAGACAGAAATGTGATTTTACTTCTAATGACAATTATTTTGGGACGGAATTGTAATTTAGTTCGTTAATTAGATCTGTCACTGCATTTTCTAACTTGGTTATTGTACCCTTTGATGTTTTTACTAGAATTATACTTCTATTTCTGCCACTTTGCATTCTATGCTTTAATAATTCTTCAGACAAGTATTCTAGGCAGTTGATTACATTTTGTGGCAGCAGTAATGTAAGCCCTCTCCTGTGTTACATTGATTCAAAAATCACGCTGGTCACTGAACCAATGCACTAAGCCAATACTGCTCTGAACGAGTGAACTATTCAGAGGAATTCAGCCAGGGACAGATTGTGGACATGCTTTTTTAGTCATTAAATGGATATAAACAGTTACAAGAAATTGTAAATGAAAACAAGATTTAAAAACAAAAAAAAAAATACCCTGAATGTTCTAAAACTCATTTGACAGCAAAATGAGATCTTATCTACTAAATTATTTCAGGGCAAGCTGGTGTAGGTTTATTATATATTAATGAACAGACAGATTTTTAAAGATCTTGCCATTTCAACAACTTTAGAAAATTGATTGTTTTTATGGAAGGTCTGGCTTTCTACTCACCCAGAACTGTGGGTGTAGTTAGAAATTCACTTCTGGAATAAAGACAATATGATCAAAATAGTCACATCCAAAAAACCTCCAGCACTCCCAAGCTACTGATTCCTCCCAGCCTCCCTGTGCACCCAGACATCTGCCAGTCAGGTGCTGTGTGACGTGGATTACAAGACAAAATCCTGCTGCTGAAAATACCCACCACTAAACATAGCTGGTAGGGCAGTGAGTAGCCCACTGGACTATGCTGGCTGTTATTCCACTGTCTGCCCTGCACAGGAGATATCTTGGAGCTGCCCTGCAGCCCAGGCACAATGGGGAATGATCACGGTTTCCCTCTTCTCTTTGCTTGCTCAAAAGAGAAACATTTGCTCTGCTCCTTTTCCTGGATTTAGACTGTTTCTGTTGCCTCTCTTTCAAGAGAGGGATCACAGAGCCAGAATTCCAGAAATTACCTTGTTCTGCCTGACATGTCCTTACACAGTTCTGTCCCACTCCTAAAAGAATGCATTTGATAGATTTTTATTAAACACATTCAGTGATATTTTTAATGCCAGTTTGAGAGCATTTTCATGCTTACAATATAGCTGGATTATTTCCAAGTAGCTGTACAGCCCTAGGAAGACATCCTGTGGATCCAGTATGTGGTTGTTTGGCTTTAGGGGTGCTATGAATTTCCTAGCAGTGCCCTATCAGACTTTGCAGGACACAGGGACCAGCTAATCACTTCCCAATAGTCTTCTTCCCACATTTCATTTAATTCATTTAATAAGTGGACTCAATTTTCAATCCACTAAGCAACAGCACAGAGTAATATTATTTGTAATTCTAACAGTTGATTTGTAATCATTTCTTAACTTCCATGGATTTCTTTTCTGTAAGTAGATGCTTTCTTGAAATGTTGGGCTGCAGAATAGAAATGCATATTGTTTTAAAAGGCTCTATAGACCTGGAAAATGGACTAATGCTCACATACCAGGCTGGTGGATAGAAAAGCCTTGCTGGGGTACGAAGGAAACACTGAATCAACACAGCCCCATGAAGAGGCTGTCCATTATTCCATAGCCCCACCCTGAAACTGAGTACTACTTTTCTTTCTTTAAATCATCTCCTTAATGGTTTTTGATTGTAAAAGTGCACCTTCAAATAACTAGACTTAATAATGACAGATTTGAATTTGAACTGTTAAAATTTCTAAGGATTTTACTAAAAATACCAATAATTCATTATGAATGTGTTTTCCAGTCTGATAAATACATCCCAAGCTGGTGGGAATGAGCTCATAGGCTTGGAAGTGGAATTGCAGGAGAGGATGTCTAGGAACTTCTGCCTTATCATCTCCATGGGTTTTTGTCATGCTGACATGGTTTAATTTTGGCAATTTACCTCCTCTACTATCAATACAGTTAAAAAACCTAGGAGGCAGTTCACTTATGGCTTTTCTGAACCATTTTTTTTAATTTGCTAAGCAAAATATTGATAGTTGAATATTTACAGTGTTTTATGGAGAGGCAAGACAGAAAAAGATAAATCTCATGGGCATGAGGGAGAGGTGGGATATTTGGCCAATTCCTTCAAAATTAGACACTTTGAACAAAACAAAGCTGTTTAATATATAAAGCTGTAGGAGCAGCATATGAGCATGGCAGGAGGAGGGTGGGCTTGAAGGGCAATAGCAAAAAAAAGAATCACTTATCTTTTAACAACCACTGCTTATAACTATTTAAAACTTTGCAAAATCATGTGCATGTCTTTAGGTGGAGGGAGTAGCAAGAGAGCATCTTTGTACTGCAATAAAGCCACACGAGTTCCTTGGATGCAATAGGGTGGTGGCCCTTGTCCCTACAAGTGCTTTCCTCCTGCATGGTCTGCCCCAGACACTGGGAGGTCACAGCAAAGAACGGATCCAGTGAGGACTGCACAAGCTCTTTTTCTGGGAGAGAAAAAAGCCCTGAGAAATCCTGAGGCATGACATCCACACTGGATCAGTGACTGAATGGAAGAGGGAGGAGGGGGAGAAGGAGAAAGAGGGTTGTCAGGCAAACAGAAAAGCAAAGGAGCAAAAGCAGTTTTCTCTCATCATGAAAAGTTCTCTGTGACATCTGGTCAGGATGCTTGTGGAGCAGTAGGATTCATGCAGGTAAAAAAGCCTATCCTGATGCAGGCCTGAAGCAAGGCAAGGTGGGCTAGCTGTGGGAGGACTGTCAGAAGGGATGTAGTCACTCTGAAACAGAGATACCTCTGCACAAAACTTGTACCACTGCAACTCATTCCAAAACAGAGTCATGCTGCTTCCAAAGTGGTTCAATTAAGGCAGAATCAAAATGTCAGCTTAAAATAAAGGAAAAAAGAAAAAGAAAAGAACTTTTGTATGAAGACACAAGGCATCTGATGCCAAAAAACCCCACAAAAATTACAGGGGAGGGGAAAAAAAATCGCAACATTTCCATCTTGCCAAAGACCTTTCTCACTGGAGGGAATTTCAGTGGAATAGTTGCCACTGCCAGCAGCTGGAGATGCAAACTGAGCAGAGGAGCAGCAGGGCTCTCATTCTCTTGCCTTGCTGACCAAGGGTTCTGACAACCCAGCTCATAATTTTCAAAAGCTCAGCTCAAAGCAGCAGTCCCAGTGCTTGCTGGGCCCACATTAGTCCATTTACAGCATTTGTACCATCCAGTGACCAGGATTCTGGCAAGAACCGAGACAAAAACCATATTGGAAAGGAGGTTTGGCGAATGGCAGCGCTAAAAAGCACTCCTGGTTTTTCTATGCAAGAGGAAATTCAGTGAGAAATCCAGCACAATGCTGCAGCCAGATGCAGTTTTGGGTGAGCAGTGTAAGGCATGAGAAAGAAGTTTCATTCCAAGTGGAGAAGCCTTGGGTGCCCTTCTTCCACTGAATGTTTGCTGGAGGTTTACGAACTGCCACATGCACTTTGGAAGGGGAACTGAAGAAACTGAAACTGTGATTGCTGCTTTTGCAGACTGGCTTGGGCATCTGGATAGGTCCTCAGCTGCAAAGCAGCACCTGCCTTGCACTCACGCAAACCACAAGCAAAGGTCCAGGCAGCAGATCCAGAGATGGTTTTGGAAAAGGTATCCCAATGTCAGACTGGACCAAGTCAGCTCACAACAAGGAGAGATTCAGAACACCTGCAACAAAGGTGGTTATTGTTGTTGGGTGTTGTTTCAGCTTTTCTAATCTAAAAACAACAGTTAATAAAACTTAGCAAAATCTTCTCTGAGAAATTTCACCATTGTGCAAATTCTTATGCTGAATTATAAACCCAAGTAATTAACAGCACTCCAATGGAAATGGTAGTGAAATTCCATGCTACAATAGTACTATGGGGAATGCTTTCCCTTTGTCTTGTTACAGTTCTTTTTTCACAAGTTGGAAATAAATATATAAGTTAAACAAAATTAAAATGCCCACCTAATTGTGCATATGCATAGTTAATTAATCACTTAATTCAACCCCTTAGCTTCAATGGGAAAGAAATGCAATCTGACAGTCAAGGCAATATTTTCCCATTCATTCTAGTGTTTGAAAACATCAACTTTATTTTAATACCACCTCAACTCAATGGATTGATGTTAATGCTTTTGCTTAATTCGGTTTTAGAAAGGTTGTATAACATTAAGTAGGTAAAGAATATACCATGGGTAAAAATAGCAGTGTCATTATGTTTCTGGCAAATATTAACAAATGTTATTAAAAACAAATATATATATTTGTGAATAGATTGATTAAAGAGGTACTTAGCTGGGAAAATTTGCTTTGGGATGAAAGTTGATTAAAAAAAGAAAAAATCATGTGCTTACAGCTCCAAAGAACACACTGCTAGAAAATATTGAAATGTGTGGTTCATTATATTTGAAATCTGAGATTCCCATGTTAATGGCTCTCCGGTATTCATTACCATAATGCAGCATTAAACAAGCTATGCTACACTGCCTCCACAACACGCTGCTGTCCATCAGCAGGGAGCAGGGCACTGGGGACCTGATCTGCAGCTCTGTGCAGCCAAAGGCTGATCTGCTTGTTTTCCCTGGCTTTCCTTTCACCCACAGCACGAGGTGGCACCTGCGCCACGATGGAGTGCTCACGTTCGGCATGGCTGAGCCGGTTGTGCTGCTCCTGTGCACCTCTTGCTCAATACTCTGTCCATAGATAAAGGCAAAGGCAGCTCAACCTGACTCAGGAGACAGGCAAAACTGAGATATGATCTCAGGGTGAAGGATCAGGGCCAGGTTGCGGGATCCATGCCCACCATAGAAGGCTTGGAACTGAATTTACCTATCCTGATATTGCCAGGGATGGCAGCAAGAAGACCTTCTTCAAAACCTGTATGATTACTGCCCTCATCATTCTATATAATAGCGCCTGCACACACATGTATTACATCATGATGATTTCCTAAACAGAAGACAATGAGGGATTTGGGGGACTATTAAAATAAAATCCCACACTGTGTATTCGTGGGAGATTTTTGGGGAAGACTTAAGGAAAGCTTTCATGCAAAGCTGGGTGCAAGTATTGATATACTCAAATATAACTGTGTGCTTAAGTCTTGGCCTGGGTGCAAAGCTGTAAAGAAATAATATCCACAATAATGCTGACAGCATGCCTCTCCATGTGCTATATGGAGCCACTACATGTGAAGGCAAGTTCCTGTGGCACAATGCCATTGTTTATAAATACACGCTCATGCTTTCAAATAGATGCATATATAAACACACATACACATATAGATACTTTTATATGTGCCAGCATCTACCATCTCAAGATCACAAGATGCTTTCAACATAACTTTCATTACTTAGATTCTCTACTCTAAGCTTTATAGATAATAGATTTTTTTATCTCACTAGTGGCTCTGAAAAAATGATGTTGAAATGACTGTCTCATTTTAAACTACTTTATAACTTATCTGCAAAGAGAAAAAGATTTTAAAATTAATGTATCAAGTAAAACAAAATACTTCATGTACAAAACTATTTTATTTTTCATCTGATGTTAAGAATTTAGAACTCTTTTGGAATAAAATTTTGTGCCATTTCTAACTAAAACGTGCTTTCCAATTAAAAAAATTCAAATATACCACCCTGGCAGTATTACAAAGAAGCATAATTCATATGAAATTAGAAAGCAAAATTCACAGTGAGATAACGTTTTTTACAAGTAAATATTTAGTATCATGGAAACATCTTGGTTCACCAGAAGTTTTGCATAAAATAGTTCATCCAGTTGTGTATTTGGGCGCAGCATATCGTTCCTGATTTTGAAGCTGTAGACAGACTGGAAGCAGTTTAAGGTATGTCCTTAGCCCCCCAGTCTTTTTTTGTGCAATTCTATATTATGTGCTACTGGGGTAAGAGACATTAAGGAAAGGAATACACATGTTCTCGGTTCTTGAGCTGCATTAATACTGGCAAATGAAATATTTACTTTGGCAATGAGTACATTAACAATAAAAAGGGAAAGGAGAGTTATCTCTTGTCCACAGTGTAGCAAACTCTTTTATTGAACCTGCTTCTGATATGAACCATGGAAAACAAGTCCCTGTACTTTGTCACCATCTATCTTTGCCTTTGTCCAGAAGGAAACGATGCAGGAAACCCAGTGGGTGAGTGCATCCTCCTGCCTCTGTCCAAGGCCATGGCAAAGAGGCTGCTACCTGCACACTGCCACATGAGTGCTGGCAAAGTGAGGATAAACAGATGTGGCCCAGCTCTCCCTGGGATGCTGCCCCCACATCCAGCTCTTCTCTCATCTTCACTGAGCAGCCAGGAAAAAGGGAAGAAAAAGAAGAAGCTCAAAACCAAGACCCACTGCTGTGACTACAGCAACATATAAAAAGCTGGTTATGCTCTGCCTTGCACACACTGATGTCACATTTGTCAGGCATCATTCTACTAGGAAAAAAAACATGGGACCACGGTTAGTCCTGGCACTCTTGGGGTCTCCAGCTGCCTACAGCCAATGGAGTCTGACAGTCCCATGTCCAGGGAGCTGAGAAGGAAACCAGTCTTGAGGAGATGGAGACAGGTGAAGGAAATCAAAGAACATCTAAAAATTCTTATTGCCAAAACATATAGCAATAGAATTTAATGATTATTCAGCTGAAAAGAGAAGTATCAGCACGTGGAAGAAACCCTGAGTAGGAAATAACAAAAAAAAAGGCCAGTTTATGCTATCATTTGTTTAATCATGAATATAACGGATGATGGTGAAGGAAAAGGTCTTGCCGGTAATGCAGTTTAGTTGGATCCTTAGTGAGGCATAAGCTTTGCTCTCTAAAAGTCTTTCTTAGAAAATAAATTCATATTGGCTTGAATACAGGCACTGTCACACAGAGTGACAACTGGCTGAGTGGCTGTAAACAAAAGGTAAAGATAAATGACACTGCATCAGGTCGGTGTGTCTGCATGGAAGTGACGGCCAACGAGATACCATCGAGGAGAGGCTGGAGCTGTCAGAGAGCTAGCCTGGCTTTATTTAACATCTTTGCTAATTATCTGGAAAAGGAGGCGGAAATGCACTGCAGTTACTTCATTTGATTTTCAAGAAAAGAGGCAAGACTCTCACCTGCTCCTGGGAGACCCCTAATACCAAAGTACTGCTATCCCAGTGTCGGCAGGGAGATGGATTGCTCCGAGGCTGCGCAGGCAATTGTTTGGGAAAACGCTCGATGGTGGAGGTGGTGGCAGCAGTACAAAAGAATATGTAGCAATTATCTGCCTGGCGAGGGGGCTGTACAGGAGCAATCCAACTCTTGACGTAAGCAAAATGCAGTAAGGCAGATAAATAAATCTCTGTGTGTCGAGGGGAGGGTTTTCAATAAAACTGAAGGGATTTTTGCTCCAAATTATTTTAAGTATCTGTGATAATTCCATGGGGAATTTCTGATCTCCCCCTTCCATTGTGAGGGTGTTCATTCACCTTGCAGGCATATGAGTGAAGAGAAAGAGGTGAGACAGCATTCATTACTTGGATGTTGAGGTTTTACATCACAAGGAGGGGGAAGAGTAGCAAGAGGAGTGTTTGAGTGGGCAGCCCAAAGGAGGAGCAGAGGCAGAGAAAGAGAATGGTAAGGGTTAGGTAGAGATCTTACAAAGTATGTCAAAGCCAAAACAAAAAGGACTCTTTTCATTCTGCCTTTTAGATAAAGGCAGGCCTGGCTCTGTTGCATCCTGCACTCCTTACTGCCAACAGCAGAGCAACACTGTTTAAGTAAGAGAGGGGAAAACTTCAAGACAGGGAAAATAAAGTAAATGGCAGATGAAAAGAAGACACAAATAACCCTTCGTTCTGGGGGAAGGGATAATCCCTGCATAGGACAACGGGCCCAGGGGATAGAGATTGCTTTGGTCTCCTGTGGCTAGAAGAAAGAGGAGGAAAAAAGCAAGCAAGCGCTGATGGATTTCTTCTACACTGCATCTGAATTTTCTCATTCAGAAGATGGTTCTTAGCAGACTGTTCAAGAAGCAGATCACTTAACCACTCCCCTGATTTCTTGATAATTTCTGCTGTATTGTGTAGGTGGTGCTATTGTCAGATGCTGAAAAGAAGAGACAGAGCAAGGCTAAGAAAACAGAAACAAATTATTTCAATCTCTTACACAATTCAGCAAGTGACTATAGAAAATAGGTCTGCATTTACATCCCAGTTTTAGCAAACTAAGTGTACTATTGCCTTTTCTCAATTATTTTCCGGAAGGTATTTTTAGCAGTTATTTTTCCTGCCCTATAAACCAGGGAATAATATCCCTCTATAGAGGGGAATTCTGCCATTTCATCATAAGGTGCAGAGGGAAGTCTGTCGTTGCTCAAGGTCAATCTACTTGAATGTTGAAGCTGAGAGACAGGGGATGTTCCCAATAGCCTGAGTCTCATCCTCAGATTGCAAAGGTAGAGCAACAGCTGAAGTAAGCTGATGATGTTTCATGAAAGTCAATCTGGTTGTTCCCACACCTGCCCTGAAAGCTGGAAATTATGAGCTTTCAAGCAATGTCACTCTGTATGTTTGGACTACACATGTGCATTAATAGGTGCCACTGGAGCATAAATAATTAATAAATATGACCATGAGTGTGTCCAGTAACTGCTTCACCAAAGAACCTCAAGCATCAGTATGAAACAGCCTTGTAAAAAAATCTTTCTACACTGCCATTATAAAGTGAAAGTGGCACTTGACTCTTTAAAAGGTTTTTTCCCTCAGCTCTGAGTGGTATAAATGCAATATGATTTCATATGACTTCAGACAAGTGATATTGTCCGGAGCAGGCTGCTCTGTATCACTGAGATGCCAACATTTGGCTGGCAGAAGTGGAAACACAGCAGGTAACAATCCAGCAGAGGCAGGCTAATGGAACTATTTTATTCCGTTCTGTGCTGTGACCCATGTTACAACAGAAAAATATATTGGATTGCTGGTCTCTCCTTGTGACCCAAAAGAAGGGAAAGTTGTCAAGACACAGTCACAACCCCAGGCCAAGAATTACTGATGTGATGGTCTAATGAAACTTTTCTAATTCCCTGTGGCAATGCTGGAAACTGCCACATCTCTTGTCATAAGAGATTCAACAGTCAGAATCCAATCCTATTCCTATTCAAGGGCAGAGATGCCACTGGCATCAGTAGGAGCAGCACTGGTATGAAATAGTTGAAATGTCAAGTGTGTATTTGCAGAAACTGATTCTGCTGAAGACTATGCAGATATAATTATGCTGCTCTTTTCCCCATTGCTCTCCTTTTATATTATCTAAGGCAAAATGCCCACAGAGGACACAGATGCACTCTATTAGATGTAGAGTGAGTATTGTTAAAAATATCCTCTCTAAAACCAACTAGATATTTACTCCTTTGTAACCTCATCAACTGTGACACGATGTAATTACAGATTGTTCAAGAGTCTTGTCTGCCCACTCAGTGCCAGACTGAAAAACAACTGAAGAAAACATAAAAAGCAAAATAGACAACTGAGTATGTGCCCTCCACCATGTTCCCAGGAGGCTCAGTAACCGAGTATACACTACACATCTCAGAGAGCAGAGTGCCCACCTACAACATTCTTCTCCTCCATGAGGCACTTTTACAGCACTAAAATTGCTAACAGAAGAAAACGGCAACATGTGGGAAAGTAAAGTTTAGACAGAATCAATGCAGATGAGTCACTTCAATTTTTTTTTTTTTTTTCTGCTGCACTAGCTGTCAAAAAAAGTCTGTAGTATTTTTCTGGGTAATTATTTCCTCTCTCATGGTGTGTTGGTGCACCCAGAGCTGTGCCAGGACTCTGCCTAAAGGCCCCGAGGTCTGTCCCTGGAGCACAAACCTCAGCCTTTGTCTTGTAATCAGCCCCACATGGGCACAGCATCAGTAAATCCTGAGCTCTGCTGCGTTTGGGAGCTCTGCATGGATGAGACAGTCTTCCCATGCAGATCAAGGATTGAGAGTGGGGCTTAAGAGAGAAAACAATAAACAAGAGGATAAAACCCACTGTGAAATACCGGGTAATTTTTTAAAATGTAATTTAGCAGGTGTTTAGTGATTACCCTGAAAATAAGGCACAAACACTTTCATGACTCATATTTGTGCTTCAGTTGCATTCTCTCTTCCATGCTATAGCTGTAATTTAAAACATTTGCTTCACCCAGAGAGGAAAAATGAAGATGTTTGAAATAAAGCACTGCTGCAGAACTTACCCCCATTGGGTACACACAAAAACTACACAACCAGCAAAGGCTGAATTCTGATCATGGCTACTCCTTGGGGAAGAGCTATATTCACCTTCTTATTTGAAATTCCTCTCTCCTTTTACACTAAATGCTTAGACTTGGTCAGCTATAAATAGTTAATATTACAGTATAAATACCTAATATTATAGATCAACATTTTGGTGCTATGGGGATTGCCTTACATTTTTGTCCTAATCTAGTGATGTTCTACAATGGCAGGTCTTTCTTAATGTTTTCATAATGTGAAAGGTAAGTGCTGATTATATATATTAATAAGTGGAGGGGTAGGGTAACAAAAGACATTTGACAGCAAAATGGTAGTAATATTGTAACTATTCATTTGTGCTTTACATGACTTGCTGAATTAAGTGGTTGGGGTTTTCTGCGATTTCACCGTGACTCTGCAGAACACCACACAGTATGCTACAGGTTATTCCTGCTTTAGCCAGTGTTCCTTACCATCCATGTCTTCTTTGTAAAGCACTTTCTACATCCTCAAATGCTATAAAAGAGCAATAGCTCCATTGATAGGAGCTGACCCCACCACTAGAGTTTGGCTGCTTTATGCCAGTTGTGGTCCAGAACATGGCACTGCTTATCAGTATTGCAGAAATTAGTTGAAATCAAGAGAAAATGCATCTTCCAAGCAATTCCTTTTGAACCTCCTCTTTCTTTCATAATTTCTTCATTTTTCCTCATCTCTTATTAGAAGACACTGTTGATTTCTCACCATCCAGCATAGAGAATGAAGAAATCTCTACCAGGAAGATGTGGGGAAAGCAAGAGTTGGGAAATTATTTTTAGAGGCAGAACATCAGGTAAGTTATACAATGACTCTATCAGTTTATATAGGTATTCCCTGGTGGAAAAGATACCTAATAAAGGGCTTTCAATCTTGTTGACAAAAGCTTGAACAAGATTGAATGGCTGGAAGTTAGACAAATTCAACCTTGAAACAAGATGTAACTTTCTGGCAGACAGGGTAATTAAACACTAACAGATTTCCAGCAAAGGTGAGGGTCTCACTACTGCTGGAGGTTGCAAGGCAATACCACACATCTTCCTAACAGATGTGGTTTCAATACAACCTCAGAGAAAGTCTGGGCAAGAAGGATCCCCTCTCCCTCTCCCTCTCCCTCTCCCTCTCCCTCTCCCTCTCCCTCTCCCTCTCCCTCTCCCTCTCCCTCTCATGCTCAAATGGCCAGATGGACATGACTGGGCATTTGGAGATTGGGATTTTTTATTTATTTGACTATTTGAGGGTAGGGGTTTGTTTCTAAAATTACAGACTTGCCGTAACTGACAAAAAGACACCAAAGGTCTGGGTTCTAACCAGACAGAGACAAATGTTCCCAGGTACTATGTATGTATTTCTGGCTTAAATTCACAGAACCATATTGATTAAGGGTTGGGAAGAATTTCTCCGGTCCTATTGGAATAAAAAAAAATAGTTAAAAGATGGGAGAAAGAGCTACTTTTACTAATTGTGACCAATGAGGCACATCCCATTTAATAAACTCTCCATCATCACTGAGGCCTCACACATACTTGGCACTACAGCTTGATCTTTCTGTGTTATGTGGCATGCAATTGCTACCCCTGAAGACTTAAATTCTTCAATCTAATTATAACCATGATTTAAACCATGAAAATATTTGTGTATCAGCTAAAACTGAATAGACCATAATATAGAGGAGATCAAACTAGAGGATCTTATGGCACTTTCCTATCTTAGAAGGAATTACTCTTAAGAAATCAAGGATCAAGGTTGTTTTCCTTTATCACAATATGAGTTTTGATACCAATGCCAACAAAATTCCTATATATGCACAAGGATATTCAAAGATGGGGATACTGCCATCTTTGCCAGTAGCTATGAGTTCAAGACCTGCTTGAAAATCTCAAACAATGCACAATGCAGCAGCCCTCTGCATTACACAGGGATTGCTGAAGGTAAATTGGAGCTTTTGGTAGCAAATAAACTGAGTAATGTTTTAACTATTACACTCCAATTATCTATGCTGCTTTTATTCACACAACCTGTTACCATATCAACATCTCTGCAACACAGGCACTTATTCCCTATGAAACATCCATAATTCTGGTACCATAGTGCTTTCTCCAGAAGGAACCTATCCATCATGGTACCTTTCCTTTCCAGGCCATACATAACAGAAGCTATTTGTAATCTAGTAGAATTATGGCATGTGGAATCCACATCCAAAGTGCTGTTTTCCTCTTATCTCACTGTTTTATTTCAGTTTTGGATAAATGACAACATCTTGACTGATTCTATCTGATCACATAGCATGGACAAAACAGTGGGACGTGTCACTATGGTAATCATGGCAAATACACAGTGATTTCTGGAGATGTATTAGACATCTCACTGCTGGCTGGCTGCAGCTTCACAACTCAGCTGCCAGCTGTCTTGGAAAGCTGAAGCAGCTACCAAGCTGCTGTTAAAGCAGATTCTGTGGCTACACTTGCTGTGATCCTACCAACAGCTGCTGCTCAAAGAGTGGGGAGGCCAGTAACCAGTCGTTTTGGAGTAACTGTTCCTGGCTCATTCAGAAAAAGGCTTTTTTCAGGGTTGTGAACAAGTTTTGTGTGAAAGAGGATTGTGTGGCAGACAGCAAAGAGTAGTAAGGCTGAGATATGTCACAGAGTCTTTTAGGCTGGAAAAGACCTTTAAGATCATTGAGTCAAACCCTTAACCTAGCACTGCTAAGTTCACCATTAAAACAGTCCTTAGGTGCCACATCTACACATCTTTTAAATACTTCTAGGGATGTTGATTCCACCTGGGCAGCCTGTTCCAGTGCTTGACAACCCTTGAAGAGAAAACATTTTTCTTAATATCCGGTCAAATCCTCCCCTGGTGTAAATTGAGGCTGTGCCCTCTCATCCTATTGCTTGTTCCTTGGGAGGAGACTGACCCCCACCTGGCTACACGCTTCTTTCAGGCAGCTGTAGAGAGTGATAAGGTCTTCACCAGCTTTGTTTCCCTTCTCTGGACACTCTCCAACACATCACTGTCTTTCTTGTAGTGAGGAGCCCAAAACAAAATCCAGGATTAGAAATGCAACCTCACCAGTGCCCAGTACAGGGGGACGATCACTGCACTGGTCCTGCTGGCCACACCATTTCTGATACAGGCAGGGATGCCTTTGGCTTTCTTGGCCACCTGGGCACACCTGGCTCATGTTCAGCTGCTGTCAACCAGCGCCCCCAGGTCCTTTCTCACAGGGCCACTTTCCAGCCATTCTATCCCCAGCCTGCAGCACTGCCTGGGATTGTTGTGACCCAAATGCAGGACCCAGCACTTGGCCTTGTTGAACCTCACACCACTGGCCTTGGTCCATCAGTCCAGCCTGTCCAGATCCCTCTGCAGACCCTTCCTGCCCTCCAGCACATCAACACTCAACCCAACTCGGTGTCACCTGCAAATGGACTGAGGGCACACTCAATCCCCTCACCTAGATCACTGCTAAAGATACTAAGCAGAATTTACCCCGGTATTGAGCCCTGGGGCACACACTTGTGACCAGCCACCAGTTGGATGTAACTCCATTCCCCACCACTCCCTGTGCCTTGCCATCCAGCCAGTTTTTATCCAGTAAACAGAGCACCTGTTCAATTCATGAGCAGCCAGTTTCTGGAGGAGAATGCTATGGGAAACTGTGTCAAAGGCTTTCCTAGAGTCCAGGTAAATATCTACAGCCTTTCCCTCACTCACTTAGCTCACCTTGTCTTAGAAGGAGATTAGCTCGGTCAAGCAAGGCCTGCATTTCATAAACCCTTATTGGCTGGGCCTGATCCCCTGCTCTGTACAGAGGTCTTTTGAAGCAGGTATAAAGTGAATTTCCTGAAGAGCCTGGATCACTACAACACACTGACAGAATATTCATTTTGACCTTGTAATCCCAACACACCTAGGGCATGGGTTTGTCTCAATCTAAGACCAAACTAAATAGATCAAGCAAATTATGTGCCAAATAATGTCTACCTCCAGTGCCTGGGCTCACTAGATCTGCTGTAAATTTCTCCTCTCTAAATATCTAACATATGATTAAATAAATGCTGTCACTGTGGAGAGGAAGGTTTGGACCTATAGTAGCTTGCATCATATTTGCTGTTCTTTCTCACAGGACAATTACTCTGCAAACAAAACCAAATCTCAAAGACTGTCTGGCTCTAATAACTGTAAAGTTTTATGGCACCAGTAGCCACTGAGTCACTCATCTGTTTCTTCTCAATCTATATCTCCCAATATCCATTATTCAAACAATAAAATGTGAGAACATATTTGCATATTATGACAATTTCTAAATGAGTAGGCCTCATCAGTCTGACTAATACTCTGGCTGAGCTTACATACATTGTACTGAAGAAGTTTTTCACCTAGTGCTGTATCATAAAGATGCACAAGTCATATCCCACAGCATGTTGACAGTTCGCATGTTACAGAATACATTGCAGAGTTTTGTATTATGATTTTTCCTCTGGTCCAAAACACAGCTTTCAAGAACTAAACATGCATTTTAAGGGATCCCTGAAAATTTGAAGAGACTAGGGAACATCAGCAAGAAAAGACTCATACCATGCTGTTAACTCGCACAATTCTGATCATTGCAAAATTCTTTGTATTTTTGGTACACATCCATGGGATTTTACATCAAAGTGCCTATTATGACTCTGAATTCACAGAGCCAAGCTGCTTTGCTCTTCATTCCAGAGTGGTTGACAATGGTCTTCTCATTTTGCAGCACCTTGCTGGGGACATTTATCAATCAGTATCAGCATATACCATCCTCACTCTCCCAAACCAGCTCCTCTGCTTCCTAGTCACATGAAAGAGTGCCCCATCCTGCATGAAAGGGCTACCAATAGAGAGGTCCATCCAGTTATTGCCCTGCCCACACTTTAGTCCTATTTCCTCAGATGTTCCACCTGTCAGCTTAGTGTTGTGTCAAGAGGTAAGACTCCCTTAAGTGGTGATGAACAAGGTACACTCACAGGTACGTGGCAAAAAACAAGGGGTGGAGAAAATCTTTGCTGTCAAGACAAGTTAAAAAAAGAACAGTTGCCCACAATTTTGTTCACTTTCAAGGTCTGGCAGCAAGCCCACAGGTCTCCTAGGAGCAGGATTTTCACTGAAATCCTGGCCTTTAGCAAACCTGATGGGGAACGTTAGAGAGAGCAAAGACGGTATGTTTTGAAAAACTCCCAGCAATCCCACAGAGGTGAGTCCAAATGGGATAAATTTATGTCTGGGAAGCCAGAAGGAGGCCCAGGATAGATTAAAAAGAACTCACCATATCCTTGTTCATACTAATAACAAGAGCTGCCTGTCTTAGGGTTTGCTAACAGACTGTTCCCAGTGCCCTTGACCTGAAACTCACTTTACTTTTGACATTTCCTGAGCAGCTGGCATTAAACAGAGGGTTTCTTTATCTGGGCTGCAATACTTTACTTTATCCTTTGTTGGTTCTCATCAACTCCATCACACTATACAATGTTTGTGGATTAATGTAAACTCTATGAAGATTACTGATAGCATAAACTCGTTGAAATTACTTCAGAAAAAAAATGTTTTAAATTACAGAAGGATCCTTGTGAAGAATATGTTTGTGCTCAAGCACTATTTTAAAACTACTGTTAAAAATGCAAAGCTTTTTTGTTTATACAGTCCTAATAGAAAAGAAGCATTAGAAAGTTTGCATTTTTTAAAGTAAATTGAAAGAAGCCCTTTGTTTCTAATAGAAAGAAACTTCCACTGAAACAATAACATTAAAAATTTGGAGGTAAATATAACTTTATTGTTTTCCATGGAAATAGATTTGATTATCTTTTCAATCAGATGCCACAGAAATTAAGAACAAAAATACATTTTACTATTTTTCCTTTGTTTCTCCTATCTGCTTCTGCTTTCTGAAGATTCCCTCCTGCTCCACCCTGGCCACACACCAACCTCCCACTCACCATGCACCAAAATGTTCCCTTTCCTCATTCAGCTCTTAAGAGCCGCTTCTTTTGTGAAAGCTTCCTGCATCATTTTTCTCTCTGTTGGTGACTCCAGACCTTCTCACACTTGAACTATTGTCCAGTATGTATTGTATCCATTTGAGTCAGGTTGTTGGGTCCATACTCCAAAGGCCTCCAGCCCCTCCTTCGCCCCTCAGAGCACAAACACAGCAAAAGGAATTATAAAATCTTAATCAGGAGAACTCAGCAAGGTTCCTCCAGAGGAGCTGCCTGCAAAATGTCCTGAGGAAGATGCAAGACTTGCTGAAGTTGAGGTCTCTGTGCCCTGAAGGTTCAAGCACTGTTTTGGTGAAGTTTGGACCAATGCATGAAGGGAAAAGCTGTGCTGTAGACATCATTACAAGAGCTTTCCACAACCTGACAGCAGACTTACAAAAAGAGCTTGGCTGCTGCTGGTTGAATTTCTTGTGATTCCTCAATAGAAAGCATGGGAGAGATGCTAAGGCCATTTAAAGCACTGAAAATATGGATTTGTTTAAATTGCTTATGTGCTTAAGAAGCCATTTGCTGCCTCTCTGCTGACTATTCAGGCTATCCCAAATCTCTTGGTATGTGCATCATGTATTTGTATAGGTGTGGGAATAACATCTTCCATGCCTTAGACATAAAGTATAGAATACAAAAATGAAAATCAATAAATGAAAAGTGTAAAGTGTAAAATGAAAAGTGAAAGCCACAACTATTTGCTTCACAAAAACATGACCTACATTTCCTGCAAGTGAAAACTGGTAGCATATTTTTTGTTTTAATGATGTTGCAGGGAACCACTGCCACAAAAAAAAAAAGTACAAATTTTAATAGCTGTCTTTTCAGCTAAAAATATCTCAGACATTTCTCAACTTTAAGCACCTTTCTCAACTTTAAGCACCATGGATTCTCTACTTCTGTAGCCTGATTTTTTTTAATAGAATTTGATGAAAGCTCTTTCAAAAATGAGTGGGATAGACAATACAGTTTTCCCTTAGCATTTTCTTCAATAGAAAACATTTTAATAATAGAAAATAATAAAACGTAAGGACCCTTGCAGCTGAAGCTCTTGGGACTGCCTGATGGCCAAAGCTCACCATAACTGTTTTCTACTATATGCAGTGTTTCACAGACTTTCTTATTTTTTTAAGTGCTTTTTTTGTTTTGTTTTATGCAACAAAACACTTTGTTTGACAATCCTAGAAACAAGACATTGTTCTACTCTGAATCATAGGAGGGTCAGATATATTTCATCTCATCTCAGAGCTCCTACTCAAGTATTTACTTCTCCCAAAGGAAGAATCATTAACCAATCAGGATCTGAGGTGAAAAAAAGCATGAAATTCCACAATACAAAATACGTAGAAATTAATCAAGTTGCTCAGTAATTTCCTTGCTGAGTAAACTGTTTAGTGTAGAATTCTCTGAAAATTGGAGGACCAGGGCTATCTCATCTCTCACATCAATGATGAACCTTCAAGGTACAAAGACACCTCTGCTGAGGTGAATATTTGGACAGCTAAGGGTACCCACTCATCTAAATTACACCATCTGATTCAAAACAAGGATCAGGTTCATTATTTTGCTAGAATTAAGAATTTTTCAAGTCACATTTGTCCATGGAGACTTAACATAGAAAGGATTGAACACCTTGTCACTAATTTGAAAAAAATACCCCAACCAAGACCAAATTCTGCATGAGCAGAGAGGTGTCTCTTCTGACATCAATATTCATCAGGTATAGGAAAATATTATAATTTCTGTAGCATAACATCCACTGTACTTCGTATTCCAAGAAGATTAGGGGAATTAAATGAATTGTAGCAACCCGTGTATCCAGGTATGAAGCACCAGAGGCTTTGTTCAGGCAGGAGGGGGGGATTCCAGCTGGGGAGCGATCTGTGGGGAACAAGATCCAGTTTTGCGGAGAAGTGAAGCGGGCACGTTACAGCTGTGGCACTCGCAGGGAACATCTCCATAGCCAAAGGCTCCTGGCACCATTGCCAGAGGCCTGAGCCACGTCAGCCTCACCGATGGGAGGTCTTGGGCCACGTCTGGGCAAAGGTATCTTTTAGGAGGTACGAAAAGCCAGCCTGGCTGCTGCGTTCCTCACGCAGCGAGGGGACAATTTCCTCTCCGACTGTTAGAAAATACCACTTCTGGTGTTTGTATCCTATTTTGTCTCCGAACCAAAGGGGGGGGGGGGGGGGGGGGAAATAATACCCCAGCAGGTCATGGAGTTCAATGAAAAATCCTACAAGCTTTTCCTGAACAAATAACAGATACTGACCTCTGGCCTTGCCTTTTTGCATGAGAATTGCCATCGGCTTCGGGAGCCGCTGCTGCGGCGGGGGACGCGCAAACGGCAGATTCTGATTTAAAACTGATTCCCCCCCGCCCCGATTTTTTTTTTTTTTTACCTCTTTTTTTCTTTTTTTAAGAACCTAGAAGAAAAGGGGGGTGGGGGAAGTGTGTGTGTGGGGGGGGGGCGGGGGAGGTCGGCCCGGCAGCTCATCTGCATTACAGATCAGGCCCTCTTTGAGCAAACCAAGCATCCATAATTCATTACATGTTTCCTGCAGGGCCGGGAGACGGCAGAGCCTCCTTAGCAACAGAGCCATGGCAACCGCGCGCCGCCGCCGGGCCAATCCGCGCGGGCCTTGCAGCCGCCGCCGGGCCAATCAGGAGGCGCGACACAAAGAAAGGGCGGGCGGCGGGGCGGGGCGGGTTGTGAGGGAATTGCGTGGATTGGGGAGAGGGTCCCTGCAATCCTTAATGCTGAGCGTCGTGTAAAACTGAGACAAACTTGAGGGGTTTGAGCACTAGGAAGCGGATTATTTATCTGCTTTTTTGTTTGTTTGTTTTTAGGAATTTTTTAAGGTATTTTAAAGCACCGTCACCTTGAGGCTTTCTCAGAGCGAAGATGCCGTGTATGCACCTAGCACTCTGTAAATTTATCCCCCTTCCGCCTGTTTTTCTTTTTCTCCTAGCTAAGATTCTTAAGTGCAAGTCGCTGTGTAATTTGGGAAAACAGGATTTTTAAAATTTAGTCTTCGTGAAGCAGAAATGCTCCTTGACAGCATGCTGTGCTACTCCAGAAATGACACATCACCTTTAGGGAATCAGCTTAAAAATCAGATTATTTTTCCCTCCACTGCACTTTCCAGCAATAACTATTGCGTTGTGGCTTTGCCCTTCCAAGCCTATGGCTTATCAATGACACAGTCATTGCTCTCGGGTGACATAACAGAGAACAAAGCAAAAATGCAACAGACCAAATAGTGGTGGAAACAACCCAAAAATTTGCTCTAGTAGAAGTTGTACCTGGAAACAAAAAGTGGTAAAAGCGCTGAGCTTCACCGCATGCGTTCCTTTGGGGAGTTTTGTTAATTCTTGTAGTAATGCTACACATGCAAAAATGTGTAATTTCCCTTCTTTGAAAGCAAGGAAAGGGATTGAGCTTTGTTTAGATGAAGTAAGAGCAGCTCGTTGATCACTAAAGGCACACGATGGTAGCTTACTGCAACTGTCATGATCTGTAAAGTAGTATCATTTTTCTCAGATTGGCATAAGGAAATAGTTGCTTTTGAAGTATTTGTATTTAACATATATTTTAAAATAAATACTTGATGTCCATGTGGGTACAGAGGTCTGTAAATCCTAGTATAAAACTCTATCTTTTATCTTAGGGGAAAATGAAAAGCAATCATTCATCCAAACCTGAACATTGCACTTGAAGCTGAGATACTGTGGGTTATCTAAGTAACCCCTCAACCTAAAAGCTGATCCCAAATTCCACTCTAATGCATATGTTGCTCAGATAGTGAGAGCAGAGATCAGAAGATTTGCTATGGATGCTTCAAAGTACATTTTGGGGCCCAGTGCCCCGTATTGAACTTTAAGAGATGATGCATAAATTGAATAAAGCCATGAAGGCTGCCAGGGGAAGATTGAAAAATACATTCCAATCTCCCCTGATATATTCTATAAAATGTTTCAAACTACCTGCCTTTTCAAGGCCGTGCCTTCTGAGATTCCACAGATGAAAAATACTGTATCACTAACTTTTTTTTATCTGATAAATGGCTGAGAACTCTTCTTTATTTTTCTTTCAACAAATTAGTATGACTAATTACTATGTTTTCTGTTCAGAAGTGGCAGCTTCCCCCTTGTTCGAAGAGAAGCTGTGTTAGGATTTTCACAGCAGTATTTTGCAGCAGACAAACCTGAGATCAAAGTATTTATTTTACCTTAAAAAACCCATACAACAAATAGTCTGAAGACATAATTAATGACTGTATTTTTTTTCTCTTGTCAAGAACGATCCATTTAGCAATTTCGTATTTTGCTTGCAATTAGACACAAAGGAAGATTTGAACATCAGGCCTGTGACTGTTCATTAAAATAATTTAATGAACCCCATGGTATGCATAGTTAAAAATCAGAAATTGCCTTCCAAGATGGTGAAGTTGTCCCATACCCTTATCCTTAACTATGACAGATTCTACGTCAGACTGGAGGCATGCTCACTGTGAAAGGCACAGTGCTCTCTAATGAGCTGATACACAACTTAAGCTAATGAATTTCTTAGCCTCATATATGGATAAAAGTTTCTGTTAGAACTCAAAATATCTCCACTTTTTAAGTGGATTTGTGTTTGCCTTTGGTGAGGGAGGGGAGGGAAGGATACTGCAATGAGTGAAATTCATTGTGTACTTCTTAACAGACAGCACTGGCAATAACAAAACCATCACAATTAATAAAAATCTTCACATGCTCCATTTGAAGTGTGGAATGCTTCATGGATCCACAGGCACAGGTGGAAATAGGAGCTCATGCTTGAACGAGTCAAGTGAGTCTGTGCAGGAGAGAGTGCCCTGTCCCCCCTCACATCCTTGAATGACTCCATGTGTGAGGAGGAAGCCAGGGAAGGGAAAGGAAGGGAAGGGAAGGGAAGGGAAGGGAAGGGAAGGGAAGGGAAGGGAAAGGAAGGGAAGGGAAGGGAAGGGAAGGGAAGGGAAGGGAAGGGAAGGGAAGGGAAGGGAAGGGAAGGGAAGGGAAGGGAAGGGAAGGGAAGGGAAGGGAAGGGAAGGGAAGGGAAGGGAAGGGAAGGGAAGGGAAGGGAAGGGAAGGGAAGGGAAGGGAAGGGAAGGGAAGGGAAGGGAAGGGAAGGGAAGGGAAGGGAAGGGAAGGGAAGGGAAGGGAAGGGAAGGGAAGGGAAGGGAAGGGAGCCTTGCCTACAATTTATTCTCCTGTAAATGGTCTTGGAGTGTTTCAAAAGGAGTTTTGAAGCTTGCCAGTGAGTTGACATGGAGATTCTGGGCGTATGTTAACTCATGCTGATTAATGACAAATTATAAATAATACTCAGCAAGTGGTGAATTTGTTTCTCTTGTTTTAGGAGTATGTAGAGAGTCATTACATATCTTTTGAGCAGTTTGCTGTTTGTGTCATTTAAAATAGTGAAGGCTGAAATTGTAGGATACCTTAACAAGGTAAAAGTATTTGCTAGTTACATCTTAGGTCCAAATTATATTTCCAAAGTAAGCAGCTAAACAATGCTTATTTGCCTGGGATCTGCTTTGGAGGAAGCAAAATCTTGCTTATTGAGTTCAGTGGGAACTACAAGCCCCTATCTGAACAAAATTTGACCCAAAGACTTGAAAGAACAGAAAATATATATGAAAAGGTAGCTCTTGGCTCTAAATTCCACATAAGCTCCTTAAAGATCTGCCCAGAGACTAATGTAAGGGCAGAAGCCCAGTCATGGCCTGACCCAAAGCCCATGAAATTCAGCCAGAACACGTGAGTTATTTCAAAAGATGGAGATCAGGCTCTAAAGGAGCCACCTGCAACAATTCAAACCCCAAACAACAAGCATAATAGGTGGATTTATTTATTGTTTCCTGTCTGACAACACAGAACCCGAATTTTCCTGTGTATTTCATGATCCTTGCTTTCTTAAAGTACCTAATGGAAGCTCAGTCTTTTCCCCAAATTTCGGGCTGATGTGCAGGGAGAGGTCAGTGGATTTGCTGTGGATTTGCAACTGCAGTGAGTGTCACCAAAACCTCCAAGTGGCTCGAAACCTGTACTTCAGCAGTTCACTTTCATTTGGATTTTAAAGCTTTGCTCAGCTAATTCTACTGTGTCCCAGCAGCCTGGAAAATCCCCAGAAAAAAACTCCTAGGGACTGCCCTTTTGTTATTGTTCCTTTCCAAAAGGGGCCCAGGTAGTGACTTGTGAGTTCCCTCTACACAAAGCAGAGAGAGAAAAAAAGAACTAATCTCCCCTGCCCCCCGTGTGCGAGAGAAAGCCAGGGCTCAGCAGCGTGTGTGCATCCCAGCGAGAGCGGGGCTGGGGCACAGGATGACCTCCGGCTGCCTACCCGCCACAAAGGGACCATGGCATTGACACAGCCTGACTGCTCTCCTTCGGAGGGGACAGATTGAGAGGAAGTGACCCTTGGTGCCCCCCTTCTGCAGGGGACCTTGTGAAATAAGTGTTGCTCTTCTCTTCCTTCCTTCCTCAGGCAGCTCAAAGAATTTAACGATGAGAATTCACTCGCTTTTACTTCATCATTCAAAGGGCAAGCAATGAAGAGACTTTTTCCTTGAAAGGGATGAGGAGGAAGTGTAGAGAAGCTAGCCTTAACTATTTACTTCTGTCTTGGGAAATCCAAAAGTGGTCCATAGGGTTCACGGATGACAGGGCAGCAGGCAGCAGCAGCAGGAACTCTGGGTGAGGCTGTGGCAGTCTATCGGGGGTTGTTTTCTAAAGGGACTCACAAAATTATCCCTGCAGCTCCATTCCCAAGAACCAGGAACATCAGGATGTTCAGAGCTGTTTAACACAATTCCCCAGTGGCATCTGGTTACTTCCAAGTGAAACCCAGATCTGGGTTTCAGGAAGGACCCAGGAAGGATTCTGGGGACTGTGAAAAGGCTGGTTTGGGGGAAAGGAAGCAGAAATGGTTAAGCCCATGTCACAGCTGTGTGATCAATCTGTGCCCATCCATGCTGAAGTTCACAGTGAACTTTGAACCCAAGGCCAGGCCTGGGTAGGTTTGAGCATCAAGGTCCTATGAGAGGCAGCTGGGGGTGTTCAGCCTGAAGAAAAGGGGGCCTTATCACTCTCTATAACAGGAGAGGTTGTAGCCAGATGGGGGTCAGTCTCTCCTCCCAAGTAGAAAGTGGTAGGACAAGAGGAAATGACCTCAAGTTTTGCCAGGGAATGTTTAGATTGAATATTAGGAAAAAGTTTCTTCAATGAAAGGGTTATCAAGCATCAGCGCAGGCTGCCTAGGGACGTGGTGAAGTCATCATCCCTGTAGGTATTTATAGCACATGTAGATGTGGCACTTAAGGACATCGTTTAGTGGTGGATTTGGCAGTGCTGGGCAAATGGTTGGACTTGATGATGTAAAGGTCTTTTCTGACCTAAGCAATTCTGGGATTCCATGATAAACATTTCATGTGCAGCCCTGGTTCACATCTCCTGGCTGTTGAGGGGCAGTAGGTAAAGCACTTGGACTCTCCCCTCCCTCTTCAAAGGAGTTTTAAATGTCTCTCAGATGCTCTTGGGGTAAGTTGGGGAGGGAGGGAATGACCTTTGGATTCTCCCTCCAGAGGGAACCTGAGAAAATGACCTTTTGGCCCTTAGCTCTGCAGGGGCTCGGGAGAGGTCGGGAGGAATGACTCTTGGTCCAATCTTGCTCACCACAGGGGCTAGGGGAAGGCAAAAGAGAAAGAACTCCAGGAATATGTGATCACTGGAATTTCTGTCATCTTCTGAAAAAGAGGCATGTTTACTTCATAGCCCCTGCAAGAAAAATAACCTGCCACTGAGAAACAAGCAAGTCCATTTAAAGCAAGAAAAAACATCTACTCGGTGACCTAGAAATCAATGCTGAAAGTAAAAGCTGATAAATAAATAAATAAATAAATAAATAAATAAAATAATCAGGAATGTTGCGCAAAAATCAAGGGGTGCCCTCTGAAGAGGTGTAATCAAGGCTCTGAGCCTTCAGTTATAACGGTTTTGATTAAAGAAAGCTGTGCAGAAGTAATCTATTTTATTTTTAAATGGCCTGATTTTCCCTCGCTACTCTCTTGGAGGCTGAACCTAGAACATTTTGTTGGAGGACGTGAAGTGTTCAGTGAAAAAGGCAAAAGAAAAGGTATGTATTTAATAAAAAAGAAATTCAACATCTGCTTATGTTACTTTTTTGGGTTTGATGGCACACATTAAAATTCACTGAAAATAGCGGTGCTCTGGTAAAATAAAAACATTAAATCCTGGCTGATCAAGCCACACAGTTCTGCACTTTTCCCACAAAATCTGCAATATAATTACAAGCACAGTTGTCACCCTGACTTGGGGATGGGGCTCATCATGTGCTGTACACCTGGGGGCTTATTTATTTTTTTTACTCTTCCCAGTATAAAAACTTAAAAACTTCCTTCCCACAAACTTTATATTTATTTTGAACTCCTCACTTGTTTCCATTATAGCTGAAAACTTGTTCAAGTGTGAAGATCTTCTGTTCCTATGTAGGGTCAAACATATTTTCTTTGCTTGATAAATAAAGACAAATAGTAGAAAAGAACCTCCAAAGAATCATAGCTTGGGTGGAAGGGGAGGGAAGTTTACATTTTCTACTTCAAGAAGGTCAGATGTTTATTCAAGCCTATCTGAGCCTTTTGAACAGAGCCTGGGCTGTGCTGGAAATCTCCTGAGAGCAATGTTCCTTCAAGAATGGAAGGGAGGGCTGCCTTCAGAAGGGCTGGCCACAAGAGTGTCCTGCTGGCTTCAGAGTCTGGCATTGCCAAAAGTGCGCTGAAACAGAGGATGCAGAAACAAATTTTGAAATGCTGTCAATACTCAGCTCTTTCCTACTTTTTTTCTTTTGTTGTTAAAATAAGCTGCATAAATTATCAAAGCCTGGAAAAGCAAAGGGAATCCAAAACTTCTACCAAGTGTGCAACTTTGGTTTGGTAAGTTACATGTTTTAGTGGAAACTCAGGCCACATCTTCATTTGCCTGTGGTCAAATTTTCAGGAAGATGAAGCAGCTGATTGCAATTGGTTTTCATTTGACACCTCTTAATGCTTCAGGCTTACAATGGTGTTACTTTCACATTGGAAGTTTGACATACAAACTAATGACATACAGACTAACACAGAAAGAAAAATATCATTGTGTAACTTGGCCTATAAAAGCTTCAACAGCATGTTTACAGCACAGCAGAATTGTTTAAAGCTGAAAATCTTAACACTCTTTCATAGGAGGATGGCTGTGAAGACGAGCACAGGCAAGATGCTGGTGTCCTCTTTGCAAAGGTAGGCAATAGCATTAGACAGTGTCTGCAACCACAGCTTCCTCTGCCAGGACTAGGGGCTGGAAGTACTTCATTCCTAATAAAATACATGAGTCCAAACAGACCTGCAAAATACACTTTTGGTAGAGGCTTGGAAATTAACTTTGGCCACAATGAATGGGCAAAAGCTTATTGTGTCCTCAAATCCCCAGTCATAATTAACATTGGATTTCTAAAAGCGTGTCAATCTTGTATGTTCTTTGCAAGAGCAGCATGTGTTCTCTATTCAGAGGAAATCAAAGTTGTATGATGTTTCCATTTCACCAGCATGCTTCAGAGAACAAATTTAGCCATTCAAAAAGCAGAGCTACTTTTAAATAATATTAAGATAACAAGAAGGTCATGGAACAAAGGACCAAATGAGGTTACATTTCTCACCTGTTAAAATTACTTCTATAATATGCTGTCTGCTGCCTTTGCTTCTCAGGTCTGCAGGTAAAACACACAATGGTCTAAACCAAAAGTTACTTAACCCATTGCTGAGGAATAATGTCATGGCGCTCGTGGCCTTGCCTGTATCTGGACCATCCCTTTTCCAAAGTGAATCTCGCCCCCCGCAGCCATCTGGGAGCATCCAGCACAGCAACCATGTGGCACTTTTTTTTTTTTTTTTTTTTTTTGCTGGGAGACCATTTTACATATTTTTAAAAACTTTTAACCAGGTACTTATGCATTGGTATGATGTCCAGTCTGAGGAACATTTATGGGAAAACACAGCAGAAGCCATTTATAAGACCTGTGGTACCCCAAGGTTACCCCAGTAACATCTGCATAATTCTGAACCGTGCTGTGTAGGCACATCTTTGTGTTGCTCTTCAGGAGAAAATTTACTCCATAATGATAAGGAAAAGCTGTATTAAATTTGATTTATCCAAACGTCCTTTTTTGTCTTCTTGAAGTCACAAATTTGTATGTGGTAGCAAGAGACCTCTTTTGCCAGAAGGAAAAAACCAGTCAGCTCTAAGAAATACAGTCACTTGAAATAAACTAGAATTCACCCCATGATTTTCCACATCAGTGCGGTGTACAAATGCACTGGACAAATCCCCATGTTTACTAAGGAGGGAGAAGTTGCTTGGAGTGTCACCTACAAAGCTCAGATTTAGTTTCAGCAAATGGTTTTTCTTTTGGTTTGTGTCCCAGGCTTTTAGTTCATGTGAACATTTTACAGGTTATGCAGGGATCCTGGAGCTCACATTCCATGCAGATGAAATTTAAATCCACTGAGTTTTTGCCACTGATGATGAAAAGTGTGTTTAAAAGATTAATAGTAGTAGTAGTGGTAGTAGTAGTAGTAGTAGTAGTAGTAATAGTAGTAGTAGTAGTATGTGAGAAAAAGCAATGTGTGATAGAAATCCATGTCTTTGACACCACTAAAATTCTCTATGTTAATATTCGTGAGCAGTGGTTTTAAGTCTGTGTGCATTTGTTATAAACAGGATGAAAAATATATAAATAAAAAGATGACTGGAATCACAGAAGTGCAGGGATACTAATACAACCATCATTTTTGTACAGGGATTGGCTGCCATGCCCCTGGCATGTGTTTTTTGCCAAAATACCACTGAGCAGTGCACGTTTGCTGGGTGGGTATTGTAACACATCCTAACACAAAACAGGGAGGTGGCATTCAGTGATACATTCTGATAAATTGGTTAACAGGAGCCTCCTCGTACTCATTATAACTATTCAGCCATATCAATTTTGAAATCTGAAGGCAGAATTTTATCTGAGAGTCCATATGGCTTATTAGGAAACCATGCATATAGAAAACTACCACTATCCTGAACCAAGATAATATTTATCTAATAGCCCATTACAACTCGGAGAGAGTCAATATGGTCTCTCATCTGAGCGTGCATTTTGATATGCATTCTACCAATCCAAACACAAGTCATTTGCACTGCAAGCTATCTGTCTGATAAACCCATGTTTAGGTAATTCTTATAAGGGTGGGCCTTTTTTACAAGAGAGATTATGAAGATGACTTGAATGTATTGTAATCCATAGACTAATTTGGAAATTACCGAATATTTGCTTGATAGATTGTAATGGACTCTGATGGAGCTGTTGGCTTTTATCAGCTAAACCCATATTTTGGTATGTAAGCAAATTTGAAAAAGCAAAATATTTGCAGAATAATCAACCAGGCTGCTGTGTTTGACTTGCAGCATTCTCCCTGCTTTGAGCCACCAGGATGATGGAAGGAGGGACTGTCTGCTACCAGGGCACAGACCTGGCAGAAATGAGCCATTACTGTAAGTTCTCTTGTGTCTCTTCAACTCTGAGCAGCCTGAGAGTGTGGAGAGCAGATTGCTGTGGGCTAATGACTGAGGAGAAAGTGAAGAGGTAACCCTGCTCACTTAATCCCATACAGCCCTGTAGAGAATATCCTATGGTGAAGCCATATTTGCCCTGAGAGTCCCAAGCAGATCCATGGCTGTATGTTTAGAAAGCCTTTAACAGGTTAGTTAAATAGGCTTAATCATCCTCACACTCTCTATGCTTCCTGTTCCATTTTTGTTCCTCTGGAAAAGCAAAGGAAAATAAACAGAAAAACTGAGAGAAGGCAGAGAGTATTGGAATATGGGAAAATAGCAACTAGATATTGTTTAGGTTTAATTTCAGTTTGGATACTGTTCAAAGCGAAGGATCAGAAAATTTTCAAAGAGCTCAGGGTTTTATGAAAAATACACTCAAAGAGATTTTTTCTTTTAAGGCAGCATTTTTGGCTAACTTCAGCCAAGAAAATTAAGTCTTCCTGAGGAAGGATTGTCCAAAATCACAGTGGCACCTCAGCATAAGCTCAGAAAGGCCACAATTAAGAGGGATGAAGGTGTCTCTCCTCTTCACTGAATGTAGAGGGACCCCACGTGGCTGGTGTAGACTATGTGCCTGCTTCCTAAATTACTTCAGTTAGGGGAGTTGCAGCCTACTCAAATTCTGCTTTTTCACCAGATCATCTCATTGAAGAAAATAGGAAAAACACTCAGGCAGGACCAGCCTTTCCCACAGTTTTCCATAAGTTAGCACGGAGGATCTCCCCATATATCAATGTGCAAAATCCTTTTGATTAAATTGATTTCAGACATGTTTATAACATCTCCAAATCATTCAGTGGCATTTCCAGAAGAGGCAGGAGGTGCTGACACCAAGGTGGAGTTATTCTGTGTTGGAACCACACGGAGAGTAAGTGATGTTATGTGCTATAGTTTTGGTAGGTCTTCATTCAACTGTGCAGAGAGTTGCAGTTATTATCATTATGAAATATTTATGAAGTCTAAACTAAAATTCTGATAAATAATGTAAACTGAAATGCAGATTTTTATCAGATCTCATTTTTCTGGAGGAGTATCAGTAAAATAGCAGTTGACAAGGTGCCAATAAGATAGTATAATGAAAGGTGGTATTTAATTTCCTTGAAAATTAATTTAGATTTGATTATTGAGGATGTGTTGTCAGTTGTTAAGCTGCTAGAACAGGCTTCAAAACCTACTAGATTGACTAAGTAACCCAAACCTTTCCTATTAGTTAAACAAATAAATATAATCCATATTCGTCCATAGCTATTAAAGAAACAAGTTGCTGTGTGGCAGAAATGAAGGTGTCAAGAAGAAATGAAGATTCTGAGCGTAGAGGTTGCACAAATCACTGCACAGGTATGTCTTTGTTTTAAGAAGAGAATTAAAAGAAAATATACTGAAAAGAAATGTGCTGATTTCTGCTCTGCCAAGTCTTGCCCATCTTACAGAATGAATGAGGGGAGATGAGCCTTTCCACAGTATCCCTCACATCTGCTGATGCAGTACAAGGCTATCTAGGAAGCTCCAGGCTGGTTCCTGTGTATTCTGCACGGTATGTAAGCACACTACATTTAATTTCCATTGAAACAGCAACACAGATTCAACAATGCATCTTCCTGAGGCTTCCTACATGCTTTTGTATTTCGTCTGTCACCTCCAGTCTCAGTTCTTGCTCTTCCTCACTTCCTACTGCCATCAAACCCCAGTGATGGTTGTGCCTGATGTTCTCAACAATATTTCTGTCTCAAGCCCATCTCTGACCCTCTCCTGCTCTGGCCTTCAGCCATATGTGTAGCATTTTTCTCACCAAACTAAACAGATGCATACTTCTAACCATAGAATAATTCTGAGCACAGCCATCACATCATCTCTCTTTTAAGGAGAAGGGATTTGAGACAAACAGTTACTAAGTTCAGGAAAACAGCGTTTGCCATCAGTGAGGATGGCCCATATTTGAAGCATATATTTAAGTGCTTTGCAGAATCAGAGTTCCAGTCAGTCTCCTATGTGCCCCAGTTTCCCCAGGGGAGTTGCCATTTACTCACATTGCTGATGTGTGGTGAGCTCCCACTGATAGTGTACTCATGATGTGCTTGGGAAAATGCCATTTGCTTTTCCAAGGGTCTGAATTGCCTCTCTTTAATTTTAACTGGTTTTGTTCGTAACCTCCAATGCTCTTTCCCTGTAGATTGCGTCCGTGTGTGATTTCTTTATGGGTAAAATTCAAATGCATCAGGAAAGTTCCTGAATAACAAACTGCAGCACTCCAGCCACCTGGAGTTTTACTCTATTTGTATGCCCCACTCCTGCTTCAGTGACTCTTTCAGAGGTTCCCGGTCACAGCTGCAGCTAAACGGGCACGTCTAAAGGTGACAGATTGAGAATATATGTTCAAGTACATGTATAAGTGTATATATAGATTTCCATTCCTCCTTTGTTTCTTCCTTCTGTTCACTGATGTTAAAATCACGCACTTGCAATTTAAACCCCACCATACATTGTTATTTTGTAAAATGGTAAAAATATTGCTCACCTTCATCCCTTCTCTTTCACAGAATTTCACAAACATCATTTCCCTCACTCCTGGTTGACAGGGGACTCTCATAAAGCTAGTGATCTTCTTCTTTGACCGTATCCTTGTCATCCCAGCAGTAATATTCCCTGCACCACACCATTCCCATGTAGGTCTAAGCTGACAGTTGACTAGGAAGGCTTCAGATCCAAATCAGACTTCCTGACACAACCAGTATGTTCCTCACAAGCTCTGTGGAGTGTCATGACTTGTACTGCATTATATTTACCTGAAAAATTCAGAATCTGGTCAATACTGTAAAGCTTTCAAAGCTGAAGGCACTCACACTGGCGAGGGGGGGAAACCATGATTCTGGGCCTACGTTTTTATATCTGTTTGCTTCAACCACCCTGGTGCTGCTTTTGTGTTCACTTTCTTTGAATATTCATGTGATTGAATTCTGTGTCCATTAACATTCAGAGAAAGTGAACCTCAGAGCTGCACATACATTTGCAGAAGCAGCAGTTTACATTTGCACACTTAGGTATTCATAGCTAAAAGCACTCACTCGAGGAACAAAATCACTACCATTTAGGCAGCCAGTCCCATGCAAAACTGTTTATTACCCACAAAGAACTGATTTTTGATCCTGCTATAGAATTTTTTTTTTGCTTGCTTTTAGAAAAAATTGTGTATGTAAATCACTACTTTCCATACATGTGTGCAAGTAGAAGAAAAGCTTAGACAGATTATGTATTAGGAAGTATTTGTTTAGAATTGGGATACTCTTGCCACAAAAGCGTGACCTCTAGTAGATCTTGGTGGTATAGAAACTATGACACACAGCTGAGCAGATACAGGCTTTTCAGCAGAGATGTTACACATCCACCTGACACAGTTAATTAAAATGTCACTTCTATAGGAGTAAAGGGAGATGAATGTGAGCCAAACAGCTGAGCAGAGAATTTTGTTTTGCCTTTGAGCAATTCACTGTAATTTTGTTTAAACACAGGGTGGGAAGGGGAGGGGAGGGGGGAGGTTCCATTGTATTGATCAATAAAAAGCTACAAAATTTACCCCAAAAAAACACTGACATATTCAAACTGTTTTCTTAACAACTTAGATTTATTGGTCCCAAACTTTCCAGCCTGTTCTGCACAGAGGCCTGACACACTCTCATCCCTGCCAAGACCCCTTGTGATTTCAGTGGGAGTTAAAACAATCTTACCAGGAGGGTGTTTAGCATCAAAGGCTTCACTAAGTGACAACATGGGGTTAATACTCCATCAGGGTATTTGAAGTAGCATGTGGTTTGTTGAAAACACACCCTAAATGCTAACACCGAGTTGGCACAAATGTCAGGGGCATTTGAGGGTGTGTGTTGATGGCATAAAGCTGGGAGGTGTTCCCAACAGAGAAGAATTGATATGTGGTACAAGGAGGAATTGCATGATGCTTCAGACTGAAATAATAGAAACAGGGTAAAATTCATTCAAGGTGCAAAATATTGACTGATACATTTGGAACTAACACCGAAAAAATAACGTCCATAAGATGGGAGCTCATCACTGGAAATGACTGAAAGGTCATAAGCTGATTGTGTGGCAGCTGTGAGCCACCAGCTCCAGGGCAGTTGTGAGATGGCTGCCTTCAGCTGTACCAGGAATGAAATTCCTAGGAGAGCTAAGGATGTATCAAGGTAAGAGTCACGATCTTATGGGCTTGTCTAATGGCTCACTCCTGCCCTAAAAACAGACATGAGTCTTTTGCCCTTATTCTACTCTCAGACACGGCTCCCACTTGTGCACCATCTCTATTTTTGTCAGTCCCTTTTCATGGTCTCTTCTGCTATCTGTCCAGTCTCCTGCAATTTTTGGTCGCCAAGGAACAAAAAATGTTTTTTTTTCCTGAGTGAATGATATGCATCTACTTGCAGAGGGATAGAGAGCCACATACCTACCATATGGTTAATGACAAGAGTATGTAGCAGAGACCAGAGATGGGGGAAAAGGAAAGGAGTAGGCACTGATTCTACTGGGAAATAGCTGTTAGGTCAGTTTATACCATTTTGGGAAAACTGCTGCCACAGGGGCGTTGAGCTCATCCAAAGCATTGCACACATGTGATGGTCACACCAGGATGGGTCTTTTGGGGGTGTTTTTGCAGAGCAGCCAGAGAAAGGAGGTTCAGACTGCCCTCACTACCCTCCAGAGATGCTCCTGGGACAGTCAAGGGTTGGGACTTGCTTGCCAGTTGGAAAATGTATTGTGCCAGATGGCAGCCTCTATGAGAGGCTTGCTCCCAGATCTCCAGTTCGTGATAAGCAGATTCCAGACTCTGCCATGCCAGCACACAAGTGCTGCAAACACCATTGTATGGTCCTTTTTGTAAGCCTGTTAGGGTGTCTTTGCCCTCAGCTGAAAACCTGGTCCAGAACCTGCCTCCTCTGCTCAGTAGAAATGCAGTGATTTTCAGCTAAGTGTATTTAAGACCAGGGTAGGCAAGGAATCAAGTAAACTCAATGGCAAAACAAGAGAAGGCAATTAGCAGGATATATGGCCAGGCTTTTAATTACTGCATTGAAAGCAAATGGTCACAAGGATACAAATATAAAAGACAAATCTGCTCAGGGAAAACAACGAGCCTCCAGCTCCTAGACACCCCAAGAGCCTTTTCAGCTACCAGGTCTGGGAATCAAGAGCTCCTGGAGACAACCTACCCTCCAAATTTCTCCCCCATTTCCATGTATGCTTGTGTTCCTGGTGTTGTACCAGCTTCAGGAGAGGGTGACCTGTTTTTATCCAGTAATCATTTCCTGGGCATTCCTTCAGCATCAGGTACTTTCACCATACAGCAACTTACCCCTCTTTGTCACAGAGGCTCTGACACATGTTGCAGAAATGACGTCTGTCTCGGGATCCAGATCTGGAGTAGTGAGAGGGATCCTTTCATCCTTTCCCATGCCATCACTTTGCAGGAGCTGTGCCATGCAGTGCTCTCTCCCTGAAGATATTCATTCACTGGTGTGCCCAAGACTGCAGGTCCCAGCATCCTGTAAGTGGTTTCTGAAAGGATCCAGCACAGTGATGAGGCTTGCCAGGGAATGCATCCAACCAGTGCAGGAGCATGAGGAGGCTGGGAAAAGCGTGAAGGATGAGGTGTTTTCTGCCTTTCAGAAAGAGAACTGGGAAATAGGTCTAGGAAATAGAGCAGGAGGGGTGAGAACTGGATGATTTATGTGTATGTACACTTGAGAAAATGAGAAGCAAAGTTTCAAACTGGCAATTCATTTGGGTTTTTTATTGATTATAAATTGAATCTCCAAGCTATAATTAATAACCTGAGCCTGAACCATACCTGTTATAGAGAGTTGCTAACACATCTCTATAAAATGTCTAGCAAGGCAGTAGCTAAACATAAATTCTGTGAAGCTTATGATTCTCAGTATGTTACCAACTTCCTATAAAGGCAGTCTGTTGTTATAAAACATGGCAGCAGGCATGGCCATGAAATGCTGCTTGAAAATATCTCTTCTGGCAATTGTTTTCAGTGTTGCCACACTTTTTGTGTAGCCTTTGTAAGGTTTCTGTGGCCCATTTTCACCTCTTTGCTCTTGAATAAAATAAATGCAATAGTCATAAGTGAAAGTATATTCAAAGACCATTGATGTTATTTTAATGTCTCTGTTTATATCATAATTTACACTTTTTCCTTTGGACACAGCTATTTATACCCACGGCTGAAAATTCAGCTTTGGGCTTGGGGCTGTGTAATTTGGGCTGAAGTGGCATTGCAAATTCTGACTTTGTGGATGGGGTTTTTTTGTATATACATATATATACAAAAGTCTTTTGCCTTGACAGGCCTAAAAGGGGGCAAAAGCACCCAAATGCTTTTATCTCTTCCCTTACACTACTCCAACAATAATATAATAATTTTCATTTTAAAGTGCACTAATGCCATTTTAATCATTTTTGAGCAACTAACATAATACAAAGGAAAGGATGAAATGGAATATTTGTGGCTGCAGAGACAGATATCATTATTCAAGGGTAGAAGCATGTGAAAGGGTAAAGGGGGCTTAAAGAGATACTCTTTTGTTGTACTTAACACTGATAAATGACATACAAGTCAGGATAACAGGGCAGAGCTCCTGTCAGGGAGACAGTGATAAATGTGGAGGCTGGGACAGAAAGGTCCACTAAACAGAAATCTGTATGTGACACGTTGTACATTTGATAGACTTGTCTGCATGGTCTAAGCCACAAAGTGTTCCTCTTGGCTCAAATTATGGCCCTCGAGCACATCTTATACAACCACTGAACTCATGTTTGTTTTCCATTTCCGTGTGGCAGCAAAGATCAATTCCCCTTAATCAGTGCAACACACAGGGCTAAAACCAATGAGAAAAAAATGTTCTTTTACAAATATAATTGATATCTCTTTCAGGCAAATCATTGTATAATATGAAACAAAAATCAAACAGATCTTTTTATTATTACTGCTGTCTCATTTTAAAAAATGCTCATCATCATCCTGTTAATCAAAATATGTGTTTAAGAGAAAACAGAATCTCCTGTTATTTCTTTATGAATAAACAGAAGGTCTGCAATTTGTACATTAAGCTTCCTACATCCCATGCAATATGACCTGTACTTCTTGAATATCCTCAGCATCAAAAATGAAGACGGAGTGGAGACAGACAGAAAAAGCATTTATGTCCTCCAGAAGCAACTTTAACAGTTCACAAAGAAAAAAAAAAAAAATCCAAGAGTTCAGTCATGAAACATTCACTGTGCCCTCCTAGCAGATGACCAAGGCTTGTGCTTTCAATAGGAGGAGCATACATAAAGGAATCTGTGTAATACCAGCTGAAAACACAAGGAAGATTGAATGAAAGCAATTCTGCAAGACTGGTGGGGGATTAGAGACTGATGGTCAGTCACTTTTGGGTTCCTTTAAGGATAGAAACATTTTGACTGCCATGTTCTGCTTGTCTCACTGAGCACAGTGAGTCTGGTGGTGCAGTGGAGAATTGCCAAATTCTATGTGGGAACACTTTCTCTGTTCCAGCAGGCTGTGGGTGTATCGTAGCTTAGGTGAAGCTGCCATTCGCGTCTGTGGGTACCGGTATCATAGGAGCATAGAATGGTTTGAGTTGGAGGGGACCCTAAAGACCACCTGGTTCTGAAGCCTTTGCCATGGGCTGGGCCACCTTCCACTCAGACCAGGGTGGTCAGAGGCCCATACAACACAGCCTCAAATACTTCCATAGATGGGGAATCCACAACTTTCCTGGGCAGCCTGGCACAGTGCCTCACTACCATCACAGCAGAGAATTTCTTCCTAATACCCTTTTTAACCTACTCTCTTAGTTTGAAGCCGTTTCTCCTTGTTCTGTCACTTCATGTCCTTGTCATAAGTCCCTCTCCAGCTCTCTTGTAGCCCCTTCAGGAACTAGAAGGTGCTTTGAGGACTCCCTGGAGCCTTCTTTTCTGCAGACTGAGCAACCCCAGCTCTCTCAGCCCGTCTCCATGGGAGAAGTGCTCCAGCCCTCTGATCATCTTCATCGCCCTCCTCTGGACTTGCTCCAGCAGGTCCATGTGCTGACACAGTTTAACAAAGATGAGTCACATGGGCAGCGTTGAAACCTGAATTTCAAAGTTATCCAGCTTCATATCTGCAAGTGTCACCGTTGGCTGCTTTTGTCCCTTGCCATCTCCATCACAGCCCCAGGGGGTGATGTGGAGGCACATCTGTGCTCCAGGCCATGCTCACCTCTCACTTACTGAATTTAGGGCTGGAAGAGCATGAGAAAGAGCTTCCCTCTCCATCACTGTGCAGAGAAGAGAGGGACAGCAACAGAGGTATCTATGTTCACTTTTCTGCTGACAATTCCATTCTTCCGAAGTCTTCTGGGTCTGTAGGAGGGATCAGCAACATTGCTGTAAAAAAAATGTTTTATAGGGAAAAATTACTGGAGGCCTTCCACTTTCACTTTCCAAGCACTCACTAAGTTCAGGAACAGGTTGTCCAAACTGTTCTGCAGAGGAGAGGGGGTAGAGACCATCTCTGCTACCATACAATTAAGTTGAAGTTCCAGGGAAGGGCTCCTATGAGGGTGGCAAATCTCAAGACCCTCTTACCAGATATCAGTGTGGGAGGTGTAAGAGCTACAGATTTTAACAGTGAGGCCAGGCAGATGGGTGCCCACACAGAAGCTGTGGATATGGGGGTAATCTTAAGAAGAAACAAGACCCTTTAATAAATCCTGCCACATTTCAGCCCCGTGCTTTACAGGAGCTATGTTTAAATTTAATATAATATAAGCTGCCCCTTCAAAGCATCCCTTTTCATAACACACTGCTCTGACACCACAGCTGACACAGTCCAAACAGATTGACTTGGAGAGGGAAGAGGAAGAAGGGAGGAAAATAATGTGTTGTCCCCCCACATGCTGCTTTCTGTCTTAATTTGCTACCTCTTGCAATATGGGTGAGAAATGGCATCCTGATCCAGATAAATTTCCTATCAGTCCCCGGAATCAAAGAGTGCATTAAATAACAGACCTCACATCCTTGATTTTAAAACTATATTACAAGAGTTTCTCTGTATTACATAAAATGTATTTCTACTACCGAGTCTAAATACTGGTTTCAGGCTAGAAAATTTAGCATGTTAGGGTAGAACAAGAGAAATATGCTGCATTTTCCTATTTTTGACTATTATATTACCTTTTTTGTTATTAAAATAGCAAAAAAGGAAGAATTTGTCAACTGTTAGCTGTTGTATATCTTGGATTTTTTTCCATTTTAATCTTGTAAATTTTTGACAGGAAATGAAAAAAGCTCTACAGGGATTTTTTGAAGAAGAAAAGTCTATTCAATAGTAATGTAAAATGCAAATTAAATATTTGTTCGGTGTTTAGTCATTCCTCAGAGACTAAAAGAAATTCTTCATCATGACCTCTATACTGACCTTCACATCAAATTAGAAAGTTATAGTATTTATGTGGAACCATATACACTGTCCCTATTGTAAAAAAGAAATTAATATTTTACAGCAATTGCAGTTTGTTTCAGGGATCATTTTCTAAGATCTCTGGTTGCTGAAGACTACAATTTACCTTTTTACAATTTCATTTAATGATCTGACATTTGAGACACTTCCTAATTAATTCTGTCGCTGCCTAAGCCAGCTGTGATAAATATAACCTGTGCATACAGGATTACATTGTCGCTTCTAGAAAATACATCCAGTGAGAAAAGGTGAAGTTTTCATGATGAGACTTTTGTGTCATCCATGCTAGAAATGATGAAACTCTGGAGCAGCCACTGCACTGAGGAGCTGGTGTGAAAGGCTGCACAAAGGATGAGAGCGGAGACTGCTTAGTGCTTAACATTTTTCATGGTTTGAATTGGTTTTTAACACACAGAACAAAACTCTGTTTCAGAGTATGGCATTTGTAGGATGTTTCATTATCAATAGTTCCAGAACGGAGGTCAGTGGCTTGGCTGTGGTCAGCATGAGGCAATCCAGCAGGAACGTGGGGTGTGTAATCCCCTTGGAAAAGCAGAGGGAATGTCCCAAGCATGGCCAGAGTGTGAGCTGCAGCTCATGGCTGGGTCAGCTGGGGGATACTGTGCTTAAAGAAATCAAGCTACAAAAATGGTCTTTGCAAGCCAGGAATGGGGTCATTTTTAAAATGGTTTTGCAAGCAGCAGCTGTGACAACTGATGACACAAGATGGAGTGACCACTGGGCCACCAGGCTGAGCAGATTCTTTGTTCTCTGTACAGTTTGTCATGGACCTGGCTTATCAATCAGAAAATAACACAATTTTAAAATCTTGTCAGATTTTTAAATCTGACAAACGCTCATGGATACTGCCCAAAAATTGTGCACTGCACGTTCAAACTTCAGCCTTATAGCTTTGCTTCCAAGTATATATTTCAAGGGTTTTTTTCTCTTTTTGATCAGTGAATTAAAGCAGGGATGTGAAAGGGAAATTTTTCATGCCACAGAAGTTGGGGTTTTTCCATTAAAGAGCAAAAATATGTAGAATAAGATTATAACAGATCTTGAACTGTTCATTATTTGTAATATAACAGATCCTGCTGTGGAAGAAATAGTAATTTCAACAACTGGAATAAGTCTAATACTTCCAAATTTCTGTTTCTATGGTGACTTTAATAAATATTCTTTTCAAGATAAATTTAGGTACTCAGCAACATAAATGCTTCCTGCCTTCTGTTTCAGACAAAAATAGAATCATATTTGCACAGAGATTTGTTTTAGACACATTTGGCATATTTTCCCCAGATTGCCACTTTCTTGGTGCCTATTATTTTTTTCTGGAAAAGTAGCAGAAAGCCATCAGTACTACTTCATATAGATTAGAGAAACTGTGATTGCAATAGCAGGAGTAGACTGGTGTGGAAAAGGGGAAATTCTGCAGCTTCCAGGGACCCAGAATGAGATAATTTCATTTTTGCTGTGGCTATCACTCACAAAGCCCTCAGCTGCAGGAGCAGCCTGGCCTTCAGAGATTATTTGTTTGTCTAAATGTGTCTGGTGCTGCAGATTCGAGCTGTGGCTGTTCCCCACTCAGTCTTGGATTCTTTTCTTGTGTCAGCACAGGTGCCCTGAAAGCAGGGCTTTGCAAGAGCAGGAATTCCAACAGTTTCCACATTGTTAAAGTTGTGAGCTTTCACACTGGTCTAAAGTCACATAAACATTTTTCCTTTCTTTTCCTCCTGTGTCTACAGAAACAATAATTTTATGTCATGTTAGTTCTTCGATTTTAAACCAGAAGTAATCTGCAACCAGAATAACAACCTTGTTTGGGGTCTTCCATCCTAGAGGGAGCAGGAGGGACGAGGCTGGCAGTGCTGGAGCAGGTTGCAGGGTTTGGTTTTGTAGTGGAGGTTTCCCTCCAGTGGCTTCTCCAAAAAGTGCAGGGTTGAAGAAGCAGCTGGGGTTTTATGCTGAAATAAGGCTGACTGAAATAAGGTGCTTTCACATCTCCCAAAGTTAACCCCATGCTCTGTTACTCTAGAAAAAAAGCTGATGAATGAGGCAAACTGATGTTTATATTCACGGGTCCTAAGGGAGTTCACAATATCCAATTAACAGGAAATTTAGGTCTATCCTTCTGTTGACTGAAAAAGTTATTACCCTCCTTAATTTATCCTGATGGTTACTTTGGCTTTCTTTAATAACGAACTCCTGGATGTAGTTCATACCCCAAGGAGCTTATAACCAAAAATAAAAAATAAACAGGAAATAAACCATGAACAACTACATTTATTCTGTATAATGAAATATGCGTATAATGTACTGTGTCAAAGGTGGGTGGTTTTTTCTTAAACCTTATGGCAAAGTATAATTAAAATAAGAGCTCTGAGGGCAGGTAACGATGTCATTTTGTGGCTCTTTGCAAGATGTCTCTCCCAAGCCCTAGGGCCTATGGAAGAAAGTATACAGGGTCTTGCTGGAAAAGTGAACCAGGAATGATTGTACCCTGGCAGGGAGAAGTGCCTTGACAGGCACTGGAAGCTGAGGCAGAAGGTTGGGAGCTGGCCAGGATGTGCCCAGAGAGCAAAGGCAAGAGGCTGATGTTCAATATCTGAGAAGAAGGTGTCAGTGTGGAAAAAGAAAGGTGAGAGGGAATCCAGGCTGGAGAATGACCTTTTGTAATCTGTGGGTAAGATTGAATTTCTCAAGGGTAATGCAAAGAAACCAGCAAGGATCCAAGTGTGAAAATGGAGTGCCTGGAGGAGTTTACTTGTGGGCATTGCTGGGAAGGGTTGGCTGCTAGAGAAGACAGAAATGAAGAAGCATTGAGATTTCAGTAATCACAGCTCAGCCAAATCCCAGCTCATACAATGGCTGGGCTGGGAGCCTGAGTGACAGGCAGAACAGCCTTACCACCTGCCATGGTTAGGAAAGGATGTGGAAAGGAGGGAACATTGTGAGGAAAGATTAAAACTGAACAAAAACCCACTGACCAATCACAAAGATGTGCCAGAGTTTTAGTCTGGACAGCAAAGGTAGGCTCCAGATCCTGCTTAGGACACAGAATCCGAGGGATCTGCCAGGGTGGCTGTGTGTAGGGCCATGTTACAGTCGCTGTCAGTGGGAACCCTGGAGCCCAGAGAGGGAATCATGTGGCCAAAGGCAGGTCAGAACTTCAGGATGATCTCCAATATTCCTGTGGGTCAATGGATTACCCCGATCAGAGCTCCACTGTCTGCTGTAGGTGCTTAGGCAATAGCTCCAAGGACACAGCTACCTATGGGTGCTTTCCACTCAAAGAACTCAGTAATCCAGATGTTGTCAGCATTGAGAGGATACTGGGATCAAAACCAGTGGTGCCCCAGAGAGGACTGGAAAGAGAGCTGATAAAGGAGCAAATGGACATAAAACAAGAGAATCAGTAAGGGACAATGTTTAGTTCCAAAATTCTATTTTAGAATTTTAGCCTGAGTGAGAAGGTTTTGAGTCTTTGGTGAATTTCTTTGAAAGGCAGCTTTTGTTTGCTTGCTTGCTTTTTTTATCTATTTATTAGATTTAAAACAGACACTTTAAGCTAGAGACACTGTTTTCACATCACAGCATTACCCATCACTGGCCAGGTGAGAGAAATTTTGACCACAGTTTAGCAAAGCACACTGCATGCAGCTTGAAGACTGGTCCCTCTGAAAGCCAGGAAACAATTCACACATTTGAATGCACCTAAAGACTTAACTTGGTTTTAATCATAATCACAGAAAATTACTCATTTAAATACTACTAGGGATTGTAAGTCTCTTCCCTACGCTCACTGACTTTTACAGCACTTGATTTTTTAGCATTTAACATTAAAATATAGGTGTTATGATTTTCATTTTTGGATGTGCTTTTACTTTGCTCTAGAGCTGCTTAATTCTCTGCCATATCTGGAATGACATTTGCCATGGATGTCAGCCAGTAAGTTTGTGAAAGTTTTTTTGGTTCCCTGGAAACCTTCCCTAACATCCCACCCTGCCCAGAGTTTAGACAATGACACATCTCAGTGTTACATACTTCCCATGCCTCAGTTCTGAAGGGATTTTTCCCCTTTGCATATGAAGAAGAGCTGACATAGCCTAGATCAGCTTTTGAGACATTCTTGGAATAGTCAGGATGCTCTGTGTTTAAGAGAAATATTTATTTTACAGTTCACAGCCAAGGGCAGCTGGCCTGGCTCAGAACCCATTGATTCCATTGGGAATTGGCTGTGGCTGATAGAAGCTGCTCCCTGCCTGCCAACAGATCCACAGCCAACCAAAAGTGTAAACCTGAGAACTGGAGGAATTGTGCCACCAATTAAGAAGAAAAATACAAGTTTATACAGATTATACAAAGAGAACAGTGCTTGGCCTGCAGTTTTAGGAGGATTTACCTTTGCTCAAGACTTAGAAAGTTTAGAGAGCCACTGAATACAGATCTGGGCCCTAGTCTAGTGCATCCTGGGGACAGAAGAAGAGACACATATCAGTAGCATCGAGTACCAGACTCCAACCTGAGACCCATGCAAGGGATAAGCAGCCCCTGTGGCAACACTTCCAGAGGATGAGCACTCAGAATGAAAGGATTTAAAATCAGAATACAAGTTGATGTACTTCAGGGAAAAAAAAAATAACCAGCCCACAGTATAATGACTGATCTATAATAATATTCTTCAGGTTTTCTCCATACAGTCAAGTCCTCCTGCATTTCCTCTGACTGTCAGAGAGATTTCCAGCAGAATTTCTGATTCCAAGCAGATTTCCCAATTTCTATGCTTTTTGCTCTGTCTCCTGTTTGCAGAGCATCTGTTTCTTCCAAAATAAGCAGGACTTATTCCTGTTGGTGCTTTCCCTTTTACACATAAAATAACCTGGGTAGAACAATAACAACCAGATGTGATATATGATGTATCATGATCTATAACAGCAACTTCTCTCTCCAGCCCAGGAGGGTTATTTCATTCATCAGGTGTAACGAGTGTTCAAGCAGTTTCTGACACATACTGCTTCACACAATCTAAATGCAGCTATGTCATTATATCAGATAAATCTTCCTAAGCAAGAATCCATGCTATCACACACACACACACACAAAATTGGTATCTGTGCTACTCCAAGGACTCATGTTTTGCCAAATGAATTCAATTGGGATTTAGGTTAATGGTTTTGAATATAATTATTCTACACTAACAGTGAATTTAGGGCTTTCTAGTATCAGTTCTGCTCCTGTGCTGGGTCAGTAGGAAGGTTCTGAGGCTGTACAAAGAGCAACTAGCTCCCATGAGAACCCTGGCAGACAGACTTTGGGGGTGTCCTGCTAACAGCGTGATTTTATTCCAAGTTTGTTAAATCTGTTAACTGTATTTAGTGATAAAACCTACACAGGTTAGAAGTAAAGAGAAGAGACAACATGAGACTTGAATTAATATTGTGCATTCCAGGCAAGGATCAAGGTCAAAGAGCATTTTGATAGTGAAATCAGCAGCCATCATTTCCATGTGCCTATTTCTTGTCCCCAGCCATACATGATGCTGAAAGAGCAACGTATACATCACGAGCAGACTGATGAAAGGTTCTGGCAATGCTCCAAAAGTAGGCTATAATGAGCAGATGACAGTTGGGAACTGGCAAAGTTCTGGTTTCCTTCTAAGATTTTAAAATATGAATGGGTTTTCCAGGAAGCAAGGGAATTGCCAGTAAAATATTTCCCTGGCATCAAAATTATTAATCTGAAATAATTCAAGGATGACAGTACTGGTCTTCAAAATCCTGGTTAGAAGCATTTTTAAAACAGGAAAACCAGGAGGGGTAGGGATTAGAATCACATTACTAACAATATGGAACAATACACATATGTTTATTTTGAAAGATTATCATTAGTGCCAGTCATAATAAAGTGCCTGGAGCTAAACATGTAAACTTGTAAAGACATGGAATCCATTGTAATCACATATTGAGCAATGAGCAATGGATTCTTTGGTACAGTTTGCCTTGATACAGCCCTAGCTAGACCAATAGCATCCTTGAAAATTATTTGACAACATAATATTCATATACTGAAGCAATTGTTTTTAGAACTCTTGAGGTTTAAAAGAAGTGATGTAAATTCAAACGTGATTGATAGCTTCAGAATAAATTCTTATTTGAACTTGGATGATTTAGATTTATAAGCAGAACTTGAGTGCTCCAATACCTAAAGAAAGCACTGTTGCAAGTCAAAAACCTTAAGGAATGGCATCAAGATAAGATAAACTGACCTCACAAGGTGTTATAGGGAAGGGGGGCTAAAAACATCATTTCCATATGAAACTCACATGTGGAGAGGACTCCACTGATTCCAGATGTTAAGATCAAGCTTTCCCACATTTATGAAATCCTGGAATTGCTGTCTGAGATATGCCCAGTTACTCTTCTCCCTGCAGCTGCAGAGCCTTGTGGGCAGCAGGCAATGCTGTTGAAGCCTTCAGGCAGCTGAGGAAGGTGAACTTGCAGCTACTCCACCCCAGCAGGTCTCTGAATGCAGAACATGTAGGGGTGTTGAAGGAAATCTCCAAGGAGAACCTGGTGAGGCCCCAGGCTTAGGACACTGTCAGATTCAGCCAAGAAGGGTTGGTGGCTGAAGGCTAGGCAAGTAGGCTTCAAGCTCCGGCTTTGGAATTGCTTTTTTATCTCTTTTCTGCCCTGCCCGTAGGAAGGAGATAACAGGTTTTTTCTCCAGCTGTTGATTAAAAAAAAAAAAAAAAAAAAAAAAAAAAAAAAAAAAAGAGAGAGAGAGAGAGAGAGAAAGGGAGACAGTTATATAAAGCTAGACAGACAGTGACACATTACCTCAACAGCACTAGAATCTGAGGCTGAAAAAGGGAGAGAAAATTGTGTTTGTCCTGGAATTAATAACTTTTAGAAGATCAAGTTGAAAGCCCAGTAGACTACAAATTAAAACTCTATCTGTTCTCTCTTTCGGGGAAAACTGGTTAAAGATACAAAGCAGATAGTGGGAGCAAGACTGAGCCCCAGAGGGACAGTGAGGGACCAGAACACAGGTCTGAAGATGGACAGGTGAAGGTGCTCAGTTCTGCAGCCCTGGCACATTTACTATCAAATTACAGCAAAATCCATACAACAAGAAAGACAAGGGACACACCAACTTCTCTGTGTCCCTGGAAGCTGCCACCAGCCCAGCTGGAGAAGCTGCAGAACTGAAGAAGAGAGGGCTAGGGCTTGGCTGAGCCCAAAGGAGATGGTCCCTGGTAGAACCTTGTAAAGAAGGAGAGGGCCAGAGCAAGGAGAGGGCTTGTGCCAGCGCACGGCAGGACTCCACAGCAGCGGTGTAACCCATGCCCTCCCCTCAGTGCTTGGACTCAGGCACACATGAGCAAAGGCACAGTCTGAAACTTGAGGGCTTACTGAAATAGTGTTGAGTTTCAGTAAGGAGCAATTTCTTGCCCGTTTTGTCCCGGTAAATGCAGTGATGCTGTCTGTGGGGCGGGGAGGTGCAGGGGGGCAAGTGTGGGGCTCCTGCACGGAGCAAACGAGCTCGGACCGTGTTCTCCTGGCACAGCCGTGCTGGAGGGGGCTGCTCGGGCCATGCCTGCTATTTTTGGAAGCCTGAGCAGATTTAAATAGCTGAACACTGATGTGCCTGGGATCAGTAGCCTAGGTGAGAGAGGATAAGGAGGGAAGGATTTGTGGCTGCCTCCAGCTCTCCTGCAGCAGGCAGCATCCAGGATCCTTCATCACCTGTGTGTGATGTCCTTCTCATGGCCAGGCCAGATCACTCTCATGTTCAGCAGTGTGGGACATGGATCCTCAGAGATTTACCCAAAGCTGTAAGTGTTTCACATTGCCTTTGATCGCTGCGCAAAGCAAAGCGCTTTTGAAATGGCTAAAGTTGATGGACCTGGAAGGATGGACCACAGGCAGTGGTCCTGCTGGAAAGACATCACTTTAGGGGTAATATTGTGTATATTTTTTCTTCCAATCTTTGCCGCAGCTGAAAATTTTTTAAAAAATCCAAACCCAAAACTCCACCACTTTCTGTTTAAGTTGCTGTAAAAATCCAGTCCCTGGGTGCTTTGATAGAAGATAGCCTAATCCTCTTCTTGCTTGAGTAGTCTCTCCAATTTCTGCTGTAGAGCTGACAAGTCCTTTGGGGTTTATGGTGAGGGATTTTTTTAGTCCTTTTTTTTTCCTTCTTTTGCTCTACTGATTTTACCTCAAGGGAAATCACGGAGGTTATTTTATTTTTTTTTTAACAAACAATAGCTTCTTATTTATTTAGCTATGATATCTAATTCCATTAAAGATAGCTGCTTTGAGGGTCTTTTTAAACATTCCTCCTTTTGGTCTGGATTCTTGAGATTTTACAGCATCTTTTTACCACTCTAGTTGGCTTGGATAGTTAGAGTTCCATTACATTTGTCTAATAAGCGGGAAAATGTATTTAAACCCTTCAGAAAGATGAGTCCCAGGGTCTGTTCCACTCCAGTGGGACTCACATCCTGAGTGCTGTGGCAGAGCTGAGGGAGAGCCAGAAGACAGCTGGGTACTTTGCCCGTGCACTAACCCATGCTCCCAAAATGTGTGTGCCTACAAAAGGGCAGGTCACAAATACAGAAGATAAATAACTGAAGGAGTTTAATAACTTTTTCGGTAATGGATGTGCTGATATTTTCCTAAAAATCAAGATTGTGTCTTCCTGTAGCACTGCTCCATGTCACATCCTGGAGTGGTGGACATCACAGCACAGGAACAGCTGGACAAAGAGTTACAGGCTGAAGTATGCCAAAGGGCAGGAATGTGCTGCTCCTCCAAATACCATTTCAGCTGTTCAGTTTTGTTTTCTCTTGACAAACAAGGGATGAATTAATTACATTATATTGCAAATAGCTGTGGTTGGAAGTGAAATAGAGCCCCTTATCTCTGGGAAAGCCCTCGGATGTGACTGTGGTTGTACAAATACTTGCACTGCAAATACAATTACTCACAATGAGAGGGGATGCAAGGAGAGCCACAGGCAGAGGGTGGAGCAGGGCACTAAGCAGACCTCACCCATCTCCCTCTCTGGTATGTCTAGATTTCAGGGACAGGGAGAAATGTGCTGTCTCATTGTTGGCTCTAAGGAGAAATACCTTGTAGGGTTTACTTTCATCCTTGTAAGCTGAAACAAGGCTCTTTATTCTGTATTATTCCACATTGTTTCCTTGTCTATTTGCCTTGTGAAGCAGCAGTTTTGGTTTCCTTGCCTGAAAAATTAATTAGCTAAATGCACTGAATGAAGTGCAAGAGATACACAGGGGGAGCAGAGAGGCTGACTGGTAAGCACTTTAAGACTGGCTCAAGAAATCAGGAGCAGAGTCAGGAACTGCATGAAAATCCTCTGAGTCCCAGTCTCTTAACCCTGATCCCCACCTTGTCAAGGACAGAGTTCTCTTCGTAATGTAGCCATGCATCACACATCAAGCCACTTCCTGCCTTACTTGAGCAAATTTGCAGCTTTGATTTTCATGTCTGTAAGGGCAAATTCCTCCAGAAAAAAAAAAAATATTATTCCAGAATAATATGTTCAGCAACACAAAATGCTCAGGAACTGCAGAAAAGATTCTAAAGAAATAAATACTGTTTTTTTACAAAGCTGATAAATCAAGCTAATATGTTGGGAATTCAGCTGTATCAAAAACAAGGTTGAGGTAGTAGCTTACAAAGCAGAAAGCACTTGGCTGAAGCCAAAAAGCTCTTTCAGTATTGGTTTCCATTTGACAAGAGTCAGGAGCACAGCAACCTCTTCCCAGGGGGAAGGCAGACCTCTGCTTTATTTATGAAGTCAGGAATCTGACTGGAGTACGTTAAGCTTTGTGGAGCAAAGCTCCTTATAGGCTCATAAATGGTGTCAGGGTTTGGGGCTTTACTGTGTGTGTTGGAGTTCACATCACAGCAAAGTGCTCCACGTTTGGAGCGACACAAATCAGTTGGTGAAGGCTGCTTTAGGGTAAAGTGCCTGGATGGGATTTCTTCCCCACTGCACTTGGAAGGATGCATCAAGATTTAATTCAATGAATTTCAGCATATATTTGTGCAAAAAGCACAGCAGCTGCCAGGGCTAAATTAAGGAACGGTTAACTCCATTCAGAAAACCTCCACAAGGTTTAATTTAAATAGGAAGACCTTTTGGGGATCTTTCATGGAGGACACATCCTGATAATGCCATCAAATTATGACTGAATTCTGAGGCAGCAACATGGTCCTTCTGTTACTTGTTACTGTTTTCTGAATAAAATATCCTTTAAAAGTGAAATTCAGGGTAATGATGCACATAACGATACTTTATGTTACATGCATGAAGCCTTAAATAATTCCAGAATCTGTGTTGGTTTAATGAATGTTTAACACCTCTCTAAGTTCACATGTCATTATTCCAGTAAAGGAATATTTGTCACTATAAATGCAGTGCTAAATCACACAGTGCTGGGTCCTGCACCAGGTGAACACACAAGTATACACACAAATTCATCCCCTCCAAAACCGGGCAGCAATGTGGGAAAAGCTGCACCTGCAGGAAATGCGTCCATGTGACAGAAATCCCAGACAGAAGGCAAGGGTCTGATATAAAAAGCATGGTATTTATTTTAAATTAATCTTCAAAGTGTAAGAATACAGCTGTGTCCTGGGGCTCTAATTTCAGATAAGGAAACAAAACTGTGCACTCCCTTTGACAGCTCTCTATCTCTTATCCAGCTCTTGCAAGTGGAAGAAATAAAATACACCAAAATCCCCTTAACAACAGTGTAATTATATTTATCAAAGTCTGTGCAATTATAGCTACCCTGGAAACTGTATTTATGCCATTTCCCCTACTAAAACCCATTCCTTGTAGCTAACTCAGGACAAATCCTGTGTTTAGTCCTGGCCAGAGGTGCTCCTACCTGTGCAAAGACCCTGCAGCCAGACAGGCAGTTGTTTAAAAGAAGCTGCTATTTGAGGAACTGAGTAAACTGAAGTAACTTCTGTATGGGATGGTGCTTAAAAGAGATAAGTATTCCAGTTGTGGATGGGTGTTTCTTTATAAAATACACTCTGTGCTTGCCGTGAGATCATAACTTCAATGCAGGCATCATTAAGTAAAATTATATGGCCCCATGTAATGTAGCAGATCAGATTTTGATAATATTCTCCTCTTGACCATGAAACAAAGAAGTTCCACTGAGGAATCCCAAATCAGACTTAGATCACTCCAGTGCTTGGCACTGCCTGAACATAAACTCAGAGGTCTGAAAAATAAAGGCTCTGCCCAAGGATATTCAGAAAACTGCTGATTCCATTGCTTTAAGATTGATAAAGGCAATTCCAGTTTGCTTCAGGTTCCTAGCTGCTAGGACAGTATCCATTTTCTTGGCCTAATAAAAGTAGGTAAAAACATCCCAAAAGATGCTTAAGGTCCATATACATGTGGATGTGTATGCTTGAATATTTATTTCTGTGAAGAAAGAAACAACTTTAAGTTATTCACTTCAGCTTGAGCAGAAATTGGCCCCAAAGCAGAGTAAGCAGGAAGGAGCAGTAAAACTGATCCAAAATACAACTTTACCTGACAGAAAATTGACTTTTTAAAATTAATGGTCCAACTCTTCCTGACTGATGTACCTGTTTCCTCTGGGAACGTTCATCTTTGTCGAAATACTTTAATGAAAATATCTTGATTAACTGTTTTTCTGAGCAGCTCAGTTCTGTATAGGGAAATAATTTGGTCCCTGTGCCATTGGTCCTTTGTGCAGCAGTAATAGATGTATGTCAGTGTTTAGCCTTTCCTGTGCAAATGTGCAGATGCACTTCTTTGGATGTGGAGCTTTCTTACCAGTAATTTTGCAAAAAAAAAAAAAAAAAAAAAAAATTGTGGCCCCTTATGCAGTGCACTGTGGAACAGAAGTTGTTGACTGATTTATTGATTCCTATAAGGTGAAAATTTCCACGCTGCAGGGAGGGTTTCTGTAAGAAGATGCTGGGAGCTTCCCCTGTGTCCAGCAGAGCCAGTGCCAGACAGTTCCAGGATGGATGTGCCACTGGCCAAGGCTGGGCCAGTTGGGAATGATAGGAATGCCTCTGGGATAACATGTTTTAGAAAAGGGAAGTTACTGGGCAGGTGTAATCCGCAGACACCAAGGACAGAAGGAGGGGCAGGAGTTGCTCCAGGCACCAGAGCTGAGGTTCCCCTGCAGCCTGTGATGAAACCATGGTAAGGCAGCTGTGCCCCTGCAGCCCGTGGGCATTCATGGGGTGCAGGGGTCTAGGAGGAGACCCCTGCCTGAAAAGAAGGCTGTGAACCTGTGGAAAGCTGTGCTGGAGCAGGCTCCTGACAGGGGTCCTGACAGGGACCTGCAGACCTGTGCAGGGAGGAGTCCCTCTGGAGCTACCTACCATCCCTGGTGGGATTTGTGACCTTGTGGGGGACCCACACTGGTGCAGGCTGTGCCTGAAGGACTGACCCCATGGAAGACTGACCCCAGAGCTGGAGCAGCTTGTGGAAAACTCTCCCTTGGGAGAGACCCCACAACTGGAGCAGGGAAGGAAGGACCTCTGTCCCTGAGCAGCAGCAGAAACAATGGGGATGAAGTGACTGTAGCCCCCATTCCCCATCTCCTGAGAGCTCCCAGGAAGAAGGAGCAGGGCTGGGGGAACATTAAGGGAGGGAGGGGGGCAGTTGTTTTTAAAATTTGTTTTACTTCTTATTATCCTGCTCTGATTCTAATAGACAAATTCAATTAACATCCTCAAGTCAAGCCTGTTTTGCCTGGCTGTTAATCTGTGAGTGATCTCTTTCTGTCCTTATCTGAATTCAAGAACCCTTCCTTATATTTTCTCTCTCCTGTCCAGTTGTGGAGGGAATTGACAGAGTGGCTTTGGTGGGTGTCTGGCATCCAGCCAGGGTCAACCCACCACACCATGGCTATTTTTAATTTAGAAAATATCCAAAGGGAGTTTCTTAGTTCATTTGCCCAATGAAAGGTTAAAAAAAATGTTCCCAAATAGGTGAGACCATTATTTATTTGTCCTTCAAGAAGCACAAGACATTTTCTGCATTGGCATTAGTAAGGAGAGGGCCCACTTCTGTTGTGGCTGGGGGAGAGCTGGCCCAGGATGGCCAAGGCCAACCAGTTGGCAGCAAAGATTGCTGGAAAAGAGCAAGAATGGAAAAAAAGAAAAAAAAAAGAAAAGGAAAAAAAAAAAAAAGCAGGAACAGCCTCACAGATCCCCCCAGACATGTTTGGGTAATGTCTTGCACAGCTCTTAGGGGAAGAGGTTCTCCTTCCCTGCAGTTACACTGGCCTATTTCTTTTTTCTATCAGTATTGTGGGATTTTAATAATAAATCTTCAGTGCTGACCATCATCTCTACCATGAGCGAAGTGACAGCAGGTGCTCAGGTCAGCTTTCCCCTTTCTCCTCCTTCCACCGCCTCCAGCATCCACAGCACATCCTTCCCTGCCAGCCTGCTTAACTTCACACCAACACAACTGCTTCCTGCATAGGCACCAGGCCCTTAAAACAACAACAGATTTTTTCCTTATCATATTTTTTAAAACTTTAATGAAAGCTGAGGTTAAAAAAATATTTAATTTCTCTGCAGCACTAGACAAACAGCCTTCATGCTCCAAAGGTAAAAGCCTTATTTCAGGAAAGCAAGCATGCTGATGGCAAAACACAGACCACTATCAATTGCTGCTCCCATAAATCACATTTATTTTCTAAATAATAGGAAGATTCATTGTTTTCTGCCAAGAAGTGTCACCTGGTAATAGGAGCCAGTCAAAGCAACAGTAATTTTCACGCCATAAAAACAGTATCAAGACTGTTCACTGAGTAGGATGAATGCTATTGATCAGGGGGAGAGAAAAACCTATAAAAACAGGAGACAAAAGCAAAGAAATTAAGTAATGATGTATCGGGTGTGTAATGAAAGGTCTGTTAACATTTCCATTATTCAGCTTCCCTCCCTGGATGCCTCCTCTAAAGCATTTATGACCCCACTGGGAAACCTTCTCCTCAAACCAGGGCTGTAAGGGGTTAAGAGTGTGAGACCAGCACTTTGAGAAGGGCAGTTCAAACCATTGTACAAAAATGAAGGGAAAGGTCCTGCCCTGGCCTCTGTTTATTGACACAGCAAAAGGCCCAGAGCATTTCACTGAATTGACTTTTTCTGCTGCAAAAAGACACAGGGCTAAAGGGACAGGGACTGCAGGAGAGCTGTGGTCAGGAGGAGGCACAGGGCTGGGGGAGAGGAGACACCTGTGCTCACCCCAAATCTGTCCCCTGTATGAGGGGCTGGAAACTACAGGCCCCTTCTACTGAGTCCACTAGTAATCAAAACAAATAGCACAAGAAAAGCTGAACATACACATCCTTATTCTCAATATTTACCTAAACTTCTACTGAAAAAAAATACTTTTCCACAATGACCAGATACTTGCAGACTGCCCAGCTGAGAGGCTGCTTGCTTGTGCAGCCTTGGCAAATCCATGGGCTGGAAGCAAAGCACCTGGCTGAAGGTCTCACCAGAACAGAGGTGGAGAGGGACCAAGACCCATTGGTTTCCACCACTTCCATCATCCACATCCCACAGACACGATTTCATACTCAGACTTCTGCAACGTCCTGAAGGAATGTCCTTTGTCCTTGTGAGTGACCACCAAGAGCACAGCCAGCAGGGACAGAAATACAAAGCCTACCTTGACACTTCTGCCTGTGTGCAGGCATCTGTCACTCTCTGGATTAAACCAAGAACAGGGCGTGTTCTGTAACCTCCTGGCTTTCCAAATCATACCTCCATAGTCTCACTTCTCAGCAGCAACAGGATGGCATCATCACCCCCTTCTAGTCAATGCCAACAGAAGGTAGTCCTAAAATACAGGCCGTCTCAGAACCTTTCCCCTCTGCCAAGAGAGAGTCTCATCCTGATGACTGGAGTTTCTGAGCACATATCACCCTTTCTAGTTAGAGACCCCTGACTTTTCTGGGTGGAAAATAGATTCTGAGGCAGCTCATTGTTAGCAACTTAAAAAAACACATTCTAAATGACAGACCAGAACCTATCTGCTAACTAACCTAGGAAAAACTTACTAATTCCTGCATGAACCAGCAGCTGTTTCATAATTGGGCTGGTGGAAACACCTATAGCTCTCTACGTTTGTCAGCTGACACATCACAATAAAACATGATATGAGGTGACTCATTACCATCATGTTCTATCACATCCATCTCATAATGCAACCTCAGACTTGCATTACATGAGCTGAATAATATTTTCCTAAGAAATCATGATAGAAAAATCTGTGGTTCCAAGGCAAGTAATTTTGCTGATTAAAGAAAATGTCACCACCAAACTTGAATCCTGCTGAGAAAAATAGGGGCTCAGGTGCATCCAAACACCTCCTCCCTGTAGACCCCAACAGGGCTGTCTGCTGGAGCAGAGGCACAGCAGGCAGGGGTCACCCATCACCTGAGTCTGTGTCTGCACTCAGGGCAAAAACATATTGGACAAAAAAACATATTGGACAAAATCACATTTACAGCGGAGCTGCATTTGACCCAGAGCTGCAGAGCCAGACAGACTCCGGGCTTTGCCGGGTCCTGACACAACCTCCTGGGGGCTCAGATCAATGAGCTGGTTTTGCCTTTGCACTTCAACTATCACTGTTTGCTGTCCTGCCCCCTCCCATCTCTCTGGATGTTCCCATCACTGACATTTCCTCATGACTACTTCCCCAGACATTTAAGATTTCCCAGCTGACGTGGATGACCCAAAAACCCAGTAAGGGAACACTTGCATGCAGCTGTCCCTGCACAAAAGATGCTGACAGGAACAGGGAAACTCACAGCCCAGATTGCTACAGATGGGAAATATTATATTGAACAAGGAGGGGTTGGCAGTGGAAAAGAGCAGTGATGCAGAAATTGGGGACACGACGAGCGACACCACCCAGGACTCCTGGCACTGACTGCAGGGATGTGTCACACCAGCAGCCTTCCCAAGGTCACTGGCCCCATCTCCCATGCTGGTAGGGATCCTTCAGCCAGTGCCAGCTTTCTGTGGGAGCAGGCAGCCCGGCAGTGGCCACAGACCCCCAGCCCAGGTGCTGGTGGCTGAGCAGAGTCACGGACAGTGAACGCTTGGAGGAGCAATGAGTGGCGGCAGGAGCTGAGCCTGAGTCAGGAGGAGCAGGTCCCAAATGCTGCCAAGGAATGTCCCATGACGTGATTTCAGCTGAGGGGGAGGGAAGGTGTGTGGGCCCACACTCTGGAGATACCATCACTGCCATGAGCTCATGCATTCGCACCCAGAGCCTGTGAGAGCCTGGTGAGACTGAGGGCAGCAGAGCCAGGCCCCAGGTCTGCCCTTCCTGCATCCCATGGCACACATCTCTTTCTGTCAGTGGAGTATTAGCCAGAGCTGAGCCACTGTTTAACCATCTTCCACCATTCTGAGAGGGTGATCCAAGGTAGGAAAGGCTTTCTGGGAGGAATGGCTCAATGTACTGAACCTCTTGAGCCATTAAAGAGTTAACCAAAGGCTGGCATGAGTGAGATGTGTGAAATCACAAGTGCTATGGAAAAGGTGAGTGAGGACATGGTGGGCAGTATCTCATGCTGGGATAGAGGAGGGGAGAAAGCCAAAGGAAGATGTCGGAGAATTTTAAAACACAGCACCCATCTCATTACCCAGTGGAGTCACATGAGGAGTGCCTTGTCATAGGACAGTGAGTATTGAGCAGCTTTCTAGGTTGACAAGTCAATGGGCAAAAAATACTGGGTAACAAAAAGGCCAGTTCTGGATCCAGGAGCCTCTGACCCCAAAGTGCCACAGCTGGGAAAACACTTTGGTGAGGTATAACACGCTTAGCCTGTTCGTGTGCTTTCCCCACGTTAGTCACTATCAAAGACAGGACAGTGGGCCAGGCAGCTGACAAATCCTTTTCATGGGTACAAAGCGTGACTCACAGCCCAGGGAAGGCTCCAGTGCTGGTACCTCCTCCCCTCGCGTCCCGCAGCGGTGAAACCCGTGGTGTCACAGCTCTGCCAGGATGGCAGGTTGTAACTTGTGTCTGCTGCCAGGATCGAGTCAACCAACTGTGGTGAATGTCCCCTCCAGGTACTGTGCAAGTGGTCCCTTAGTGCTCCAAAACCTCTCCTCAGTGCTCCTTGCCTTCCTTGGCTCTGAGTGTGCAGTCTGTTACAGAGGCTGCAAACCATCTCGTGGTCTGATGTAGCAATATGCAGTAGCACTGCTCATCTAATCACATTAAATCATCCAAAAATGCTACACATCTGAACTCAAAAAATCAGGCAGAAACACATATTTTATAGGTTCAACCCCATTACATTTAAGGGGTCTATGTGCATAAAAGCTTTGGTGTGATCCATGATTTTGCCATCTCGGCTTTCATCTCAAAAGCCTGGAAGTTTTGTTTTTTGAGTTAAAGGAAATTTTCCCAGCTGCAATCTCTTAACATTGAAATAATGTAAAAATAGCACCTGCCATATAATACTTAATTAAATTTCAACCACCAGCAGCCTAAAGAACAAGCAAATCGCTCAGCATTGACCAAAGGATGAGCACTTCCCAAACAAGGGATGGAAAATATTACATCTGCTCTTTCAGTAGCAAGGTGCATGTGTGTGCCAATGGAAACAGACACTGAGGAGATGCAATTAGACATCCAGCCAGTGCAGTGAGGTCCCATTCCCTCCTTGAAGACATCCTAGAAAATCCATTATTATTTCCAGGCAGATATTGAGGCGTTTTCCTGAAATCAAAGCATTCAGACTCATTATCAGAGCCAGTGTTTTTATCTCCCTCTCACATTCACTTCTTACTTTTTGGGCTGGTTTTGCAGTGACAACATGAGACCTTCAGCAAGAGGCAGGTTCCTGTCTATCTCAAGTCTGGGATACTTGAAACTGTAGTTCAAGATATGCCAAATGACATGGTCAGTCTCTTCTTGTCATGATGAGAGCAGCGAGGTAACCTACCCCATGCTTGGAAATGCCATCTCACGTCAGCTCAGCCACTTTGTGAGTGCTTCTCCCACTGTCAGGAGCCAACAGCTGATGGCTAAGAGGGCACCAACAAGGCACATAACAAATCTGACACTTCCTAACACCCCACCTAATCCTTTTTGGCTACAAGAGCTTGTGAAGAGACAAAGTGTGCTGACACAGGGCAGGTGAATCAATCATAGCTCCAAATAGGAACATTTACTGAGATCTCTGTGTGGCTGTAAGTGCCCTCTTTTAATTCTCATCAATGGGGAGGAGATTCACCTTGCCTGGAGTTTTTGGTGCAACAGGTAGCAACGAGAAAAGTTTTGCAAAGAGCGATAAAAAGTCTCTTAAGACCAGCTTCCCAATTGGAAAAAAGAGAATTAAATATAGTTAATCATGGGCAAACATGCCATGCCCACCCCCCTATCAGTGTGTGAGTTACAGGGCAGCAAGGTGTTCCCTGGGCAAGGAAATGTGAGAGAGCGAGAGCCCTAAAATGTGAGCTCAGCTTGGACATAAAAAAGCAGAACTGCACAAGATAACCAAGATCTGAAATGTAGGAAGGACTAACCTGTGCATACAGGGGATCCTGTGCAACTAGCACACAAAACAAATGGGAAAAAAATGGAAATTAATAGAATTCTTTATGGATAGAATAAATAAAACAATGACATTTGATAAGGTAACAGCTAATCCCACTACTTGATAGGCACCAGTTTGGTGGCACATGGTGGGGAACATTCCTGAAGAACAAGTGGGTATGAGCCACACATTTCAGATGTGGTTGGGAAAACAGGCAGCTTAGTACTTACCTGATGATTACTGCACATTTTCTAGATATTTGACTCACCACCTTTTCAGTGTGTTATTTCAAGAAAAGCATATTATTCATGAGATAGTTTGAAATTTGGGGAAAAGGAAAGTCTTGTAAAGGCCAAGCTGACAAAAGGAAACAGAGCTTTGTGTTACCTGTAAGAGCAGGATGTACAGGTCTGCAAGCTGCTCATGAAGGTGGCACCAGCACAGAGCAGAGATTGGGAAAAACTTGAAAAATACTTTTTTATCATTGTGACACCTATACACTCTGAGATCATTTATTTCAGATCCAAGTCTTGCCAGATCTTGGATCAAAGAATAGACAGCGCACATCTCTGAAAAGTGTGCAAAACCAACTGAATTTTAGCAATTTTCATAGTGCCAGCTTCCAAGTGAGGAGCAGAAACATTTATCTGACAGCATTGTGTTTGTTTGCAATTGTGTCCCCTCTCTCTCAAAATTGGGGTTTTTTTTCAGTGTATCTTTTTAAGGGATACCTTTCAGTGTATCCTTCCTGTTACTCAACTGTTATCTACCCTAGTAAATTTAGTTTCTTATGGGACACATTTTGGGTCTTGGAGCCCAGGAATCTGCTCCATGAAGAATCATTTTGCAATACATTTTATACATCACATCAGGCCCCATATTTAAAGTAGCTCTGTTTCTTTTCTCAGCTCTTCCACAGGAGTACTGTGGGATGGGCAGGAATCATTTCCCAACTTTCACAATACCTTTATTCACAACCACTTTTGGGCCAGCATCATTTGTTATCAGTTGTGGTGTCTCACACCCACCTGCATTTTTTCCTACCCCAACACATATTTAAGTACCCACATCATCAGGCAGCCTTCACCTGCGGCAGATGGATGGAATGGGATACAGAACCATGTGCCTGCTCCTGCAGACACAGCTCCAGCTCCAGGCTGTCCTGGAAGTGGCACAGCCACAGCAACACAGTGCTACAGGTACACTTGAGCAGTTCCCCTTCAGCTAAAATCCAGAAATAATTAGGCTGAGAAAGAAGGAATTAGGCTCAGTGGCCACGGGCCCACATCTCTTAATTTCTGGGCAAGCTCAGACAGATTCTAGGTGGTTATGGGAGAGATGACGCCCATGGTTCCCTCCTCTGGGGACTCTGTTTCCCAGGATTTTCTCCCCGTGGAAGGCTCAGGTGTAGGAGGCCACCTGCAAGCAGGGCAGCACCCTTCCTATGGACAAGGATGCCTTTGTTGAGACAGGCTTTTCCTCACTAATTTAGAGCCTGCCTGCAGGTCTCCTAATTAATGCTCTACCCACCTCCTAACACAGGGATTGAGTCATGGCACATAAATATACCAAATCCTTGTCTGCTCTAACTCTTCAAGGCACATTCCTGATCTGGAGCCACTCTGTCCCATTACATGAGGCTGCTCACAGCACAGGGACAGCCCTGGGGAGACCAGCCCTGTGCTGGGGTCACCTCTCCCTTCCTCCACCTCTGCTGCTTTTCCAAAGCATGCACCATGTCCCCAACAAATAATGAGCAGTAACAGCTTTAAACTAACATCTGTAAGGGGGCCATTTTCCCTGGACTATGGAAAGCAACCTAACCAGGATGCAATTCAGTGTTGTGCATTATCCAGGATGAATATTCCTTGCATGGCAAATGTGCAAGCTCTGCTTGAAGTATACTCTCCTCATAGTGATGTTTCCAGCCAGAAAAAAACCTCAATTTCCAGTATCAGCCATTTGACACAGGGACTGTATTGACTTGCTGATGGATTTAACAAAAGGAATTACCTGGAATGCTTGTGGGTGCTGTTGTGAATGAGGACGCTCCCCGCTGCTCTTACAGCCTGAACTTTAATGGAAATGAACCACAGACAACTGATGCCAGTCTACAGTACTGTGCAAGAGGACAAAGCATACAGGCAGATTTTCTTTATTTTTAAATACTAGTAACACTACACAAAAGAAAAAAAAAAAAGGTGGTACTTAAGTGACAGAAAACCGGTACTCAGTCCTTATTTGATCTTAACCATAATTTACAGACCCTAAGAGAGTTCCTAAATGGTTATTGTGTGTTATGTGGTGCCTGCAGAGGGTTACATTGGGTAATTGAAGCTCAACCATTCAGATACCAGAGACACCAGAATTTGTTATATCAAACCATGCTAGAATGCAGACCTGGCTGTTCTGTTCAGCTCCTCTCTTACACCATTATGTGCATTCCTACATCTTTGAAACATTAGGATGAGTGAGTTTCTCCAGGAACTGTGGACTTTCAATATTGCCAGGTTTAAGACTGTTACATCAACAACATATTGGCAAGACGAAGACAAAAGAAACAAACAAAACCATAAGCTGCTAACTCCTACCTGGAGGTTAAAAAAAGGAGACAACACACTGACAAGAAACATGCAGGTAAATGCTTAAGGCAACAGAGGGGCTCTGTACACACTAAAAGGTTAAGAGAAGCAATGTGTCATGCACATGAGACAAGTATGGGAAGCAAGGAAGTAATCTTGACAGGAAATATGTATTTCTTTTAGATCTAAGACATCTTTTCAAGCTAAAAAAAAAAATTGTCCTGCAATAAAACCAATGCAAAATGCTTTCATACATAAAGGTATACGTTCTTTGCAGAAACAATGGATGCTGAAAAAATGTTTGTTATCTAAAACCTACTCAGAAGAAACAAAGAGCAGTTTTAAAGTAGCACTTGGATCATTTGTCTCTAGGTTCTGAAAATAAACTTTTAAAATAAGGAATGATTTCACTAAATGATTCATCAGGAGTCAACCAAGCCTAAAGAAATCAGTAGGAGTGCTTACAGGAGACCATCATTACACTACATTTCTTAAAAGCAGAGGATATAACTTCAAGATACAATTTAATATCAGGGAACGTTTTAATAGCAGTGGCAGAATTGCCCAGCCTGGGGAAAAACAACAACAACAACAACCAAAAAAAAAAAAAAAAAATAAAACCACCATAAAAACCACTTCTTAATCTTGCATAAATTACCCTGTAAGAGCTCATGTCTCAGTCCCATTCCCAATGACATGAGTGAACAGGACTCTTCTTTCAACAGGCCTGGTGTTGATGCCAGTGACCAAACAAGCAGGCATTTGCCTTTTATATCCTACAAGACAAATAACACTAGAGTTGTCTTAGTCCCAAGGAAGGAAGAGGTAAGAACTTCTGTAACTTTCCAATTTTCAAACATAACACACTTCTAACCACGACCAGCCTTGTCTGAATTCCCTAACCTGAACGGGCAAGAAAGCCACTCTGTGAAACTAAGAGGAATAACATAGTGCAATTTTAGTACAGTTTTAAACATGAGTCACTTCCTTGGTAGCAGTGTGAACAATCAAAAAATATACACAAGAGAGGTGTGCTTGAAGGTAACATGAAGTTGTTGTCATTATTGTAAAGGAATTGGCATAGCAGGGAAGTCCATTTTAGTAACTCGCTTTGGTTGCCTTCTTCTTCTTCAGTTCCTCTCTCTGCTTCTGCTTCCTCCTCTTGCTGCCTTCTTTGTATCCTGAGGAAACATGGCTTGTAAAACACTTTTCACAGCATTCACAGACTTTTCTCTCTAGCAAAAGCACATGTTCTCTGAATGGTTTAAAGAACATTAAAGAAAAGGTCTGGCTTCCTAATGTGTTTGGTTTTTGGTCTTTTTTTTTTAATTGTCATTTCCACTATATCCCCCATTCTATTATATCCCTTACATAGGATAGAAAGAAAATACTACCAATCTTTGAAGTTTGAAAAGATCTGGAGAACTTTCAAAATACTTCAAAGCCATTCAGGAAAAGCTTCAAAATTAGAGCACATGCAAAACCAGAATAATTTTCAAAAAGGAAGCAATAAATAAGATTTATGCAGCAGGAACAATTTAAGTACTGGCATTTCCTGCTCTTAGTAGTCAGTTACCACAAAATTTGCATTTCCATTTTAAGACTAGGGAATGCCAAGAATCCTGAGTAAATAAGAAGGTGCTCAGTGTTTACCAATATTTATTTTATATGCTGGTCATCAGCCTGCTCATGCTTAACTATGCACCACAGTTTATATTCAACTGCAGCCCCAATGGTGCATGAAAGCATTGAGTTCAAGCAACAATTATTTGCTGCAGGTTCAGTAGGCACAAGCTTCCAGCCATGTGATCATCATTCCAATAGTATATTACCCCCACAGAGATGTGTGAAAACCAGTTCTTGCTCAGCATGACAGCTTTTCCTCCAAACTTGCAGCAAAATCCAACTTGCTGGCAGACTTGCACGGGCAGTGAACTGTGTGAACCACCACATCTACCCAGGTGCACTCAGAAATCTAAACTGAGAGCCGGTAAACATTTCCCTCAAACAATCATTGTGTGATGTTTTGAGACAGCTGGAGGGATCTTTCAGCTCAGTGGTGCTCTGTCACTGGAGATCAGCACAGTCCAGTGACCAGGACCAGCACAGAGCAGAGCACAGCAGCCCCTGCAATCCAGTGAGAGGCAGGGCTGGGAGTTAGAGGAATGGCCCTGGAAAGGCACAGCTCTGCCTGTATGGAAATCTTTTTATCCTGTGTTCTGTCAGCAGGCAGGCAGAGATGGCCCCAAAGAAGAAGTTTAACCTGTGTACCTGGTTCTCCATCAATTTATGAACAGCAAAATTAGGAGAGGAAAAGGAACAGGTGGGAGGCCAGGGGAATACAAAGCCACTCTGTGTCTGCAGTTTGCTCCTCACCAGAGTTCCTCTAAGCACAGTTACAAATGTGCCCATGGCAGATCTGAAGTTCTTCAGTTTAAGTTTAAGACTTGAGGAGAGCCATGAGGTAAGTCTCTTCAGCTATAATTTGAGACATTATCAAAGGTTAGAGGAAACACACTCACTTGTAGCAACGGGAAACTGTTCTAGGTTATCACTCTAGCTCCTGTGCTGTACCCACAGCATGACTTCATCTTTTGTAATTATCTGAGTCAAGAGGTAGGATATTTATTTACAAATTCTGCCATGAGCAATCAGCCTGCACAAAGTTAAGAGTGGAAACCAGTTTTCTTGTTTAAGGAAGAGGGAAACTGGCAGTGCTTAGCAGAATTGCAGATGAAACTGGGTTTTCCCTGCACTCTGTCACCCCCTGAGCTAAACTCCTGTCCCTGGAGTCACTGCATTAACATCTCCTCACTAAACTCCAGCCAGGAAGTTTCCTCCCACGTCAGCCCCTTGGTCACCTGTACATCATCCAAAAAAAGGATCCTTTTGCATTCAATTCACTGAGTAAGGCACCCATCCCTGAAGGGCTCAGGCATCTCCCTGCTTTCCCACAAAGCTCAAAGGAGGCAGAAGAGATGTGCTGACTCCTGAGAATCAGTCATCTGGGGGGTGTTATTCAAAGGATTCCTCCCTTTACTGGAGGGAAAAACAGCTTCATCTCAGCTGATCAGAACTAGCTCATGTAATAACTATGAAACAATAACAACATATTTGGGAAAGGATCATTAAACCCTAGCAGCTATTAGATTAATATTTTTTTTATTTTTCATTCTCAAAACAGTGCCAGTTTTTCTAAAATGTTTCCACATTCAGGCATGATAGCATTTGATGCTGCTATTTTATATCATTATACCTTTTTTTTTTCTTGTAATAGTTCATTTTCTTCAAATGCTTGAGATTTTGAAAGCAATTCTTGCAACTGCTTCTTAAAAATATTGAGTCAATGTAAATTATGACTTGAAGTGAATGCCACATGATTTATTGCCTTATAAATGAAACCACTTGAAAGTTAAAATATTGTGGTATGAAGATATTTAGGCATTTGACAATATGGTCTCCTACCAGCCCCTGGAATGATAAGGCTGAAAAGTGGAAATCTTTCAAGTGTTATCACTGACACACAGAAAGAGATTGCCCAAAGTAGGAGATAACAGACAAACACAGAGTATCCCTCAAGAGAAAACTGCCAGGTCTTTTCTGTTTTGAGCCTGCTGTGATAAATAATTTCACTGTCTGCCATTTCCTTTTCTACCCCCACCTAAGAAGAAAGGATAGGTCAAACTTTGCCAGTCTGTTGCTCCAGCAATGCTATGCTGGGTGATAACAGCCAAAAACCTGATCCAAACAAGTGAAGCAGCTCCTAACATAAATAAGAATTGCACACTGAAGATGTAACCCTTCGGTGCATATTTCACTCAAATACTTCAACCAGCACTAATTAAAAGTGTATTTAGCTGCCTTGGTTACAAGACTAGCCCTAAAGTCATGAGACAACAAAATGTGAATTAGAAAGCAGCAGCCCCATGACTGATGAATCTGCAGTGAGCCTGTGTCCTGGCGAGTCGCCAGCATCCCAAAGTGTCCATAGAAACTTCCCATAGTAAGTGCACTGGCTTCAGCCAAACAGTGCTGGCCTTGGAGAAGGCTGTTCAAATCTCCACCCTTAGCAGCAATCTTTAGCCACCCAAACTCTAGAAATGCCCCACAGGGCACAGGGAGAACAGGTTGCCAAGAGCTTCCCCAAGCTGTGACGTTTGGAAAACAGATTCACCCAAATGCAGATAGAAATCAACCTAAGTTAGTATTTCTTGCTTTTGTCAGCTGCCAGGAGCAGAGATGGGTGAAGCAAGAATCCACACCATTTGGAATTACACCTGCTTTACTTGGATAATTCTTGTCAAAAACAAACAGCATCAGCTAATCCACTCTTTCCATGTCATCCCCTTCTTTTCTACTTCTAGAAGAGCCATAAGGAGCACAGAAGCTATTCCAGCTTTCATAAAGCTGAAAACAACATCCAGAAACACTCTAGGTGCAACTCCTTCAACCATCACTCAGCAAGGACCCAAGCAAACCGGGAAGCTTCTCTGCTGTGTCCCAGATTGATTTTCCTTCTGGCTTTCTACTTCCCTGCCATCTGCACCTGCCAGAGTCACGGGTTTGTTCAGTCCCTGGCTGTGAAACCCATGGCATTCCTGGGTGGCAGCTGCAAGGGAGGTGTGCACATCATGCAGCCGATCCAAAGGCACAAGTGTCCCAGGGAAGACACTCCTACCCAACACATTTCTGGTATCCTACTTTTTCCTGCCCCGCCTGACATCTGCCTGCTCTACCAGGATTCAGAGAGCGGCCACGGGTCTGCTCCACCTTCCTTCTGCCAGCACAGAGGAGCGGAGGAGTGAGCAGAAGGAAACAAGGTGATCAGTCACAGCTGGCAATTAAAACGCAGCACTGCTGCTGCTTGACCCACATCAGTGAGCCACAAAGGCCATGATTCTTGTAGAAGATCTGCTAAGGTGAAGAATTTGGAGGAGCCTCCTTCCACTTTCAGAGTGAAACACTGAATTTGGGGGTGGGAACAGAAAGTACACACTTTCTGCTCAAGACTCAAAGAAAATGTTCTCCAAGATCTACCAACTTTTTGCTAAGATTGTGGCCTTCCTTCAAAGCATGGAAACATGGCCCCAGAGCTTAACACCAGCCACAGAGCTTGAAAGGGCAGTGAGGCACTTTCAAGCTAGGGTCTGTAGTGCTCTTTCTAATTTTCTGCTCTTAGAAACGTCTCTCCAGTCAAAACAATAAACTGCTATTTCAAAGGCAGCTGGCTTACTTCTGAGTTGAAGCCACCCTCTATTATTTTAGGCTGATCACACTCACATATGCCATTGTAAAAATTCACCCCAGATCACAGCTTCAGTATAATTTAATGCATGACTCAATTTGCAATTACAACTTTATACTTTCACATCCCCTCCCCTCAGCCTGAGCCACTGCCCAGCACACAGCACAACCTGACCTACTAATTCCTTCTCCTCATCCACATTTCCTGCCTGTGTCATGGAGCATCGTGAAGAGGGAGCCTTTAGTCAAGACCTGGGGTGACAAAACATCCCACCCTGTCTAGGTATGCTGTTCCACTATTCAATTATCCACACTGTTACATCCAAGGGGTGAGTTCTCCGGTTTCACTGGCCAACCCAGTGATGTAATCCCAACTTTGATGTTTTAGGGGATTGAAAAGCTTTGGCAACTTGCAGGGGCCTTCCTTCATGCTTGCTCACCATGCCATCCTCTTTACCAATTCTGCCTAGAATTGCCACAAGAACACACCAAGCCAGATACCACCTGCTTGCCTCCTGTTAATTAGGTTAACACCAGCACTGAATAGATTTCCAAGGTTTTACTCCCAAATGGCAAGCAAAAGCTTGCAAGGCTATGGCAGCCGTGGAAGCCCTTCCACACACAGCCCAGCTGTCTTTGATGGATAACAGGATGATTTCATACCAACAGCCAAAACACCATGCACGAAGGCAGCTCTGGGCTAAGCCTGGGGACAGCCAGCCAGCCTTCCAAATCCACCAGCCAGCCTTCCTTCCAAATTCACCAGCCAGCTTCCTTCCAAATCCACCAGCCAGCCTTCCTTCCAAATTCACCAGCCAGCCTCCTTCCAAATCCACCAGCCAGCCTTCCTTCCAAATCCTCCAGCCAGCTTCCTTCCAAATCCACCAGCCAGCCTTCCTTCCAAATCCACCAGCCAGCTTCCTTCCAAATCCACTAGCCAGCTTCCTTCCAAATCCACCAGCCAGCCTTCCTTCCAAATTCACCAGCCAGCCTCCTTCCAAATCCACCAGCCAGCCTTCCTTCCAAATCCTCCAGCCAGCTTCCTTCCAAATCCACCAGCCAGCCTTCCTTCCAAATCCACCAGCCAGCTTCCTTCCAAATCCACTAGCCAGCTTCCTTCCAAATCCACCAGCCAGCTTCCTTCCAAATCCACCAGCCAGCCTTCCTTCCAAATCCACCAGCCAGCTTCCTTCCAAATCCACCAGCCAGCCTTCCTTCCAAATCCACCAGCCAGCCTTCCCAGCCCCTGCTCCACACGGGTACAGCTGTTACCCCATCCCACTTGTGCAGTTACAGCTGGGGGATGTGGAGCAAAGGGAGGGGGAACTCCATCTCCACATCTCCAGCATTCTTCATGTATTAGATTTCCACAAAAAACATTGGCTTTGCTTTCCTTTGTCTTTCCATTACATGCCCAAAACGAAGTTCGTGATGGAATTATAAAGTAATTAGTTTGGATAACAAAGCATATGACCGTTACTAGTTAGTAAAGTGTAATTCAGGAAACTGAATATTGGTAAAAAGAACAGAGACTGAATCAAAGATAAAATGAAGTACAAACAGCTCAACTTTCCAGCAGAGGAATGCATGCTAGGAAAGGATCAAGATTAGTTATGTTAGTTCTTTTAGGGTGGTTTCCTTTTCACAGATGCTAGCAGATGAAAATGCAGCAAAAAATTAATTATTAATGTTGTAAGTTGTAGGTTAATGCAAGCTATTTCTTTGAAAAGGAAGAGCAAACCTTGCAATATTATCTTCCAAATAATGAAATTTATATCATATTTTTTACTATTTTAACAATTAAACATTTCAATCATTCTTGATGGATAAAGGTCAAAACTCTCAAATCCAAAGCAGTAGTTTTTAAGGGGTAGTTACCACTAGCTCTGGCATTAAGAGCTGCCATCCCCAGGTCTCTGCTGGCATTAACACCACTTTGACACAGCTCGGATCCCACCACTCAGCCATGTATCACACTATCAGGGAGCACAGCACTTGCAGTATCTGAATTCTTATTTCAAAAATTCCTTGTTGGGAGTTAGAGAACTGTTTGAGATATACAGTGACTTCAGAGCACAAGAGGTGAAGTTTTATTCTAAAAAGCCATTATGAAACCAGGAACAGTTTCCAGAGCAATTTCCACTAAAACACAAAGTGTCCATGATGATAGCTGGAGAATTAAATTAAACTCTCTCTTTTTTTTTTTTTTTTTAAATATCCACTGTGATGACTGGCAATCCTGACTAAGTATAGGATTCATCTCACCTCTGGATTTTGCCAGTCTAAAGGAACTGGCCAGCCTTTCCTCTTGGGCACTAGAGAGATGCCACTTCCAGAGGGATTCCCACCACATAGTCAAGATGAAACCTATCCCCTTCTCCTTCATTTAAATTTCCTTCTGACTTACAAATCAAAGTTCAAACAGTCCCATTCTTAGAGCTGGGAAAAGAAGACCACTTCACTGCAGGTGAATCATTAATGACTGAGGGTTTGCTTGAGATGCTCCAATTGGGACAACATCTAAAACTGCTGTGTGGTCCTGCTGTCAAGGGCCCTATGGTGGTGGTGACAAAAACATCTGATTCAAGGTGGAACAGCACCTGGTTTGAGGTCAGTGAACCTGACTGTTTCCCAGTGAACTGAGAGGGCTTTGGAGCAAGGCAGAAACGATTCTGTCCCGATGCTGGCCCGTGTGAGCATGGCAGTGATCGATGAGAAGCCAAGCAAGTAAAGTGGTCTCTGTAATCACAGAGCTGTGCTGGTGAAGCTGCTTGCAGGGCAAGGCAGTCAGCAGAGGTGAACACCCATGAAGGGGAATGGCACTACTGGCCAGGGCTCGTGCACAAACTCCCCAGGGAGGGATTAAGACACTCACGTAGGTTTTTATGACTGACTCGACCAGTCCTTCAGCAGCCCTGTCCACCAGAGGAACAGCAGGCAAAATATTTAAAGCAACAGTAAAATCTTCGTCTTACTGCAATCAAGTTTTCACCCTGAGTCTTTTTTGGCAACTCACAATCTACTGGTAGAAGAGAGCATTTTTTGATTGCACTAATACTTCTGGAAATTAACTTTAATTGAAAACTAGTGCATCTTGGAGCATAAACAAATTCACAGCAAAAAATCCTAAGCAATCTAAAAAATTGCTCCAAAAATTGCATGGTGCATGTCAAATTCAGCTGCTCCTTGGAATCCATTGCAAAATACTATGATTGCAGAGATCCTTGTGTGTCCAAAGACAGAGCCAAGGTTTTGTTTTGCCAGCCACAGACACAGGAGACCAAACCTGTCTCTCTCTCTTGTGTGGGAGGCTTCAGGACATCAGCTCAGAGGTTACATTCAAGCCTCAGTAACTTTTTGGGGTGTTGTTTTTTTTTCCTTTTGTTTTTTAAAGAAAAGATTCAATTTGGTCATCTGTAAAGACACAAAGCTTCCAGCAACTTATTAGGAAGACATTAATCTAAATTATTCTATTTTTTCAATCTGTCATGCATCATAGTATCTTTGGGTCTTCCATACAAAAGACAGCGTTAAGTTTAAAGGCTCATAAACACAGTGGAAGCTGGTAGAGCTCTGGGAGTACAGTGCATGTTTTTTGTGTTCTGTGTTTACCCTCAGAAGCCTCATAGACTCACACTCCCCAGCACTTCACACTACTTCACTGATTTCACACTATTGAGAAGGGTCCTTGGTTTGGGCATCCAAGTAGAAAGGCATCTTTCACGTATCAGAAAAACCTGTCCTTGCAGTCCTGGATGATCTTTGACCACAGGCTCCAATTAAATCAAGTAGTTTTGAGGACCTTGTTGTCCAAGGTGGCCTCTGGAATACATTGCCAAAAAATTACAGACTGGAAATATATCAAAGGACTAATTACTTCCAAAAATAACCTGGACAATTGCCACGTTGCCACACTTGCCTGAACGTTCTCAGCCTCCTCTATTAGGATTTAGTTGCCTAAAATTGCAGCTTCCAGAAATAGCATCAACTTGCTGAACTTCTCCTTGGACAAGGAAGCCAAGCACAATTTAAGTAAATGAATGTGCAAAGTATTGTGATGAGTTAACCTCTAAAATGCCTTCACTTTTAACAACAAAGAGCAGAGGCACTTCAGCAGTACAACAGTATTTGCCCCGGATCCTTAAATATCCCAGAGCGTTAGTGAATCTAGGCTAAATGGAAGATCAGAGCTAAAGTAAGATGAAGGCAAACAAGCTGTGATTTATTATCCACCAGGGAGCTAACATTAAGTCAACACACAGCACCAACTTCTTGCTTGGCTTTTTGAGTTTGGTTTTTGACTATGTGATGGGTCCTTCTCTGCACATTTCTCACCAACACGCTTGTGCACACCTGATAAATAAAAAGGGGCCTCGAAGCTGCTCGGAACCCGGCTTCTATCTGGTTCTTCCACCTCATCACTACTGTAATGGCAGGCAAAGCGGGGGGAGCTGGCAGACTTGGGAGGCTTCAGCAGGCGAAGGCTGGTGGGCTGGGAGGGCAGCGCGTGTTGTCCTCTCCGTCTGCACTCCTCCGCAAAGGCTTCTTCGTCTGCCTCCCCTGAAAAAGGCAAAAAACACCAGAAAAGTAAGCTGCACTCAGAATGTATCCATTTAGCCTGGAAAAAAAGCTCTCAGAAATGGGCTGGGTGTTAGGGTGTCACAAAACTAATGTCTTGGTCATAGTTGGTCACAGATAATCTTGTGTATCTGCAGACTGGGGAGTGTCTGGAGCAGAAAGCTCCATCAGTGGTCGGTCACTACACTGAAGCCATCCAAAACAGTGCACTAGATATGATGACTCAGGGGCCACTGTTCCCTTTTGCCCAAAATGCAGGGTGAGGGAGCTGAGCACAGGGCCCTGGACAGGATTTCTGTCCTGTGCAGAGCATGTCATCACATCCCACCTCACCTGGGCTGTCCTGCTCAAGGTAAAGGGAAAGAAGAGATAAATACCCAAACTGGCTACAGGGATGGTGGGACAAGAATTAAGCCAACATGGGTTCAGAGGGGCCGGATGTTGGACACCACAGCTGGAAGGATGGTGGAGATGTGTGATGGAACACATGAAAAGAAGAAATCATGTTGAAGCTATGAGAGGTAAACACAGCCCAGAGGCAAGGCAGGCACACACAGCGCAGGCCAATGAACACAGCGGAAATAAAACCCAATGTTTGCAAAAACTGGTATGAAAGATGAGGTACTCCTGTCATACTCATGCTGTTTTGCAGATGACACTTTCCTTTGCTGCAGAAACTGTAACAGTACCACTGCTGCAAAGCAGAGAAATCACCTACCATAACATACACAAAACTCAGCAAAACCACACAGTGAAAAACAAAGAGATCCCAAAAAGTCAACAAAGGATGTTCAACAGGGAAAATAAGGGAGGCAGGAGGGAAAGGGATCAAAGGTGTGTACCACATTTGTATCTTAAAGGCTTTTTAAAGTTTCATTAGTTCAATTACTTAAGTACTTCTAATAGTGCTGATGAAATATGGCTTAATTTTATTTTCATCAAAAGTGGTGTGTCATATTCTGGAAGTTTTTCCTGGGATGTGCCTGGCATCAGCTGCTCAGGGAGGGATGTGTGCTCTCAGTTAATGCATGTGCTCTTAGCTCATGGCTGGAAAATGCTTTGAAGATGAAAAGGGCACCACATATGCAACACGGGACAGAGCAGGAACACCCACTTCATGTGTGCCCCACACCACCACTTCCAGACACAACGGGCTGCATTGTCTTTACCTTGTAATCATACATGGGGAGATGCTTCTGAGGGCATGAGGAAAAGGAGGCAAGGTGTGTTTAAAAAGTCATTTCACCATGCAGTGAGGCACCCGAGGCCCTGCAGCAGAGGAGGACTCCAGGATGTGCCTTGCATAGTCTGCCTGAGCGTCCTGGGCTGTGCTTGGCTGTGAGCAGAGAACACTCCTTCCCCACTGGTTAAATGCCCATCCCCACCTCCACACTACTGCTTTTGTACCCTGGCATCCCCTCCACTTCCAAAGGCACAAGCAAACACCACAAAAACACAAGTGATGGTAAGACAAGGATTTCTGCATTCAGTCTCTGCCTGGCCTGCATCACGGCAGTGTAAAACCCTGGGTGTATGGTTCCCCTTGCAGTAGGAGAGGGCTGCCAGGACAGCGCCAGGACTTCAGCTACAAGAGGAAGAGGAACAAGGAAAAGCTCAGGGAAGGCCAGATGCAGAATTCTCATCATTACCCATAAGAGGCTACAGGATTTTACACACTGTACAAACAGCACTGAAGCAGGTAGCAGGCTGATGATACCAGGTCTTTGAAGGTAAGGCTATAAAATGCCAAGACTGAGAAAAAAAATCACATGGAACCAATTTACATCAGCTGCACACACAAAAACAAGTCAAGAGAGTTCTCTTCCTAACAAATTACAGTGCACCAGAAATAGGAGATCCATCCTCTTCCATGGAAACACAAAGTGCATGGATTTCTTTTTTCACATGCAAAGTCTCCCTTAATGTATGTTTAAAATTTACATTCACAAATAGATGCAGGAATGGGAAATATGCTGAAGCCATTCTTGAGGCTCTGGGTGTGTTCGTGCATCACAGAGACATCCCAACCAGGCACACTGACACAACTCCTCAGTTGTACACACACCTTTGGAATCATAGAACACTTCAGCTGGAAGGAACCTTTAAAGCTCATCTGGTCCAACCTTCCTATAATAAGCAGGGACATCTTCCACTAGATCAGAGTGTCTCAGAGCCCCATCCAACCTGACCTTGAATGTTTCCAGGGATGAGACACGTCCCAGTTCCCTGGACAATTTGTGCCAGCGTTTCACCACCCTCATTGTAAACATTTAATCATTGTGTCTAAGCCAAGCCTCCTTCAGTTTAAAACCATTACCCCTTGTCCTCTCACTACAGGCCCTACTAAAAGGTCTGTGTCCATCTTTCTTATCGGCTCTCTTTAAGTATTTGAAAGCATTAAATCCATCTTGATCATGAAACAGAGTCCTTCAGTCTTCCGTATCCCCAAAGCAAAGGCAAATTTTAGTTCGACAAGTAGATTCCAAAAAATTGCCCAAACTTTTCCCCCTTATGAGTTGTGGGAGTGCAGGATGGCACTACAAATCAGTTAAATGCTGTAACATCATGTCAGCTGTGATTTAAACTCTGAATCAACTCCAGTGCTATGCATGGCATGAACTGTCAGATCTTCCTCTGATCATCCACCTTTAGCACACCTGGCACAGCAAAACTGAAGTGTGATTTGCATCAACTGTTCTCTCCTGCTCTACATATTTGAAACATTCGAGCCAGACTGTACAACTGCAAATAGAAAACTTGAATAGAATTTACTCTGGGAGAAGTCAGCCACAAACGACATCACCACCAAAAAATTCTGCTAGAGCTTTGTCAGCAGTGATGTTTGTCCTAGAAATGGCTTTTAGGAAAGCAGCTAATATTGGGGGTGGGGGCTGGGTGTGGAATACCTGAATTCTTAACAGGAATATCCAACCAAGGAGCACCTTCCAGGAGTGCTCAGGATATGCTTTAAGCAGCCCTAGGTTCCCCCAACACCTCCTCCTTGCTGACCCCTGTGCCCCATGCCAGCACACCCACGTGAGAGCCTGGGCAGCCGTGCTGTGACCCCAGGCAGGGGCTGACCCAGGTTAAAAATAACTCTTTTTGCCAGCTTAATTTTAACCCAGCTCAGGGCCTGCAGCCAGCTCATTGTGCAGCCACCCCAGCTGGGGCAGGGAAGGAGGAAATTATCGAGGACAGCCGGAATCAGCATCCAGGTTACGGTGTTAAGCAAAAATATCTTATTCTACTAATGCAAATAATAATTAAAAACCTAGCAGTTATTTCACTTGCACAACCAGTTTGGAGAAGTTAGTTTCTAAGGGTAAATTCTGAAAATTACAGATTTGGCATTAACACTAACATTTAAAAACAATAATTAAGATTTGGTTTTCTGGTGCGCCAGGTTCTCCGAAATGAACAGCAGCTTCCAAGGAAGGAAAAAAAAAAAAAAAAAAAAAAGAAAGAAAAAAAAGGGAAAAAAAAAAATAAACACGAACTGTAGCATCCAAAAAGCAAGAAGACCTGAAAAATAACTTGTCATGGCAGGGGAGAACAGGGCTCCCTGGCGCTGTGCAGAGCCAGCAGAGGGCAATATTGGCTGTGGCCAGGTGTGCCAGAGGAACAGCCGCGGTTTTACACGGCTGGGACTCGGTGCGGGCTTAGGGCAGCCACCAGCTACACCCAAGGGTCTGATCCTGGAAAATGAAGATAACTCACAGGAATAACATGCACCGGCAGAGATATGCCAGGTGAGCTGGGACAGGTAAGTCTCGGAGCACTTCACACCAAAGCAGTCCTGCACGGGTTAGCATTGTTATTTAGTGTTATGTTTAAGTAATACCCATGTATGTCCAGGAATTGAACTGAAATCCTAGCAGGAATCAGCAGTAATTAATGGCAAGGCAGTAATGACAGAACTATGCCGAGCAAACCAGGGTAAACATCCTGAGGAGATGAAGCTGCTGATTTGCATCTTCCAGCTCACTCCCCTGCTGTGCTCTTACACACCTCACCAAAGAAATACACCTACAATCAGGGTTTCCCCCTGTGTTATGAAGTAAAAAGCAGGTGCAGCAGTTTGCTCAGTCAAAGGAACACTTCCCTGAGGCCACACACCAGGGAGCCCCTGGTCCCTCAAGCAGCAGCAGGAGATGCACCTGGTGAGGGACACCCGGCTGCATCTAATGACACAAGAGCCCCGAGCTAAGCTCCTGCCACCCACTTATTCAACGATGCTTGCAGGAAGTTCCTCCGTTCAAATCTTCTTTGGAGGATGCCCTGCGAAGTGTCTTTCTAATACTTTAAGACTCTAAAGTTAAGGGACGGTGTAAACTCAGAGCAAGGCATTATACTGCTGCTTCAGCTGGGAAGGCTGAGGTTCACCTGAGCTGCTCCTGATGCACACTGCCATCACAAAGAGTGCAGAAAGCAGAAGGGGGGAAGTTTGCTTGAATTTTTCCCCCTTCCTATTGCAAGGGTCTGGAATTTAGCCTGTGCTTACAGAAGACACGGTGGAGTTTCTGATGACTCAACTACATCCGCTGCTGCCGCAGAGAGCTGCGCTGCAACGGAAGGAGCAACCAAAAATGAAAGAAGTAAATCCCCACTTTAAAAACATTTATCTGAAATGAATTGCACTATGATCTTTGTAACCTGTTGATAAGATTTTTCTATGGATAAACTTTTGCATTATTACAGCAGCTCTGGTATTAATATTTACCATGGCAGAAGCTACCAGGGCTCTTCCTAGACTGAAGTCCAACCGTTGCTGGGAAATCTTATATTTTACAGGAACCAGTTCAATCTGAGAACTCATCTAAGAGATCTGTCTACAGGCCTGGATTACCTGGGGCTGAAAAAATCCTGGAGATTAACTGGATCTTTAGTTACTTCTCATGAATGCTTCATATCTAATGTATGATAGCACAGAGAAGACAGCAGGAGGCCAACTGACTCTACCAAAATACAGAAATGGTCTAATTTGGGGGACCACACCTTGAAAGTTGTTTTCTGGAAGTTGCTAAATCATCAGTTTCTTTTAATTCCTGTTGGAAACGACGGATGCTCATTATAAAACACCCAGCCCAGGGTATTTTCCAAAACCATGTGCACACAACACACCCCTCACCTCTCCTGAAACTGTAGACAACGTGCTCAGCCAAGAATATACTCCCTCACCATTACTAGAGGCTATGTTGAGCAAGTTCTTCTGATTAATTGTTCTTAAACTTGTTTCTAAATGCCAGGAAGCATTAACAATGTGACGCTTAGCAGGAGTTATAAAACCCTTTTTCAGCCTGAGCTCTTGGGTTTGTCAGATTCAATAGAACCCAAAATTTGCATCGAGTCCTCTGTGGAAAACAAATCTGAGTTTGACAGTGACAGCCTTTAAACATCTCTCACTTGATATTTGATGTGATGCTTACAAGAAAAAGCAGCCATTTTAAAATGCTCTGATTAAAAAGATGCACATAGTTTTGAAAGCTGAAAGAGCCTGAAATCAGTCAGAAACTATCTGGGGAATGCTGGAGCAGCTGCCCCATCTGCACCGTCACTTTCGTAAACTGTAAAGGGAGTTTATTTCAACAGTGACGTTTAGCAGCCAAAGCACAGGACAAACGATGAGGGTTTGAGTCAGCCCATACAGATCAGTGTCTTTCACCAATTATTGGCAATCTTTTTCCTTCCAGAGCAAATGCACTCGGTGTTACAGAGAACACGAGGTGATTCAGGCTTTCCTAGTGTCTGTCTGAGACTCCTGTCCTGCAAAATTCAAGCAAATATTTATTCAAAGCAGTGCCTGGAGTGCTCAGCCGGGTAGAAACTGAAGATGCCAACAGCTCCCAATCCATGCCCTGCAGAAACCTGCTGCCAGGGTCCCACACCCTCCTCTCCCTATCTCACATCCTGCACCGGCTCTGACAGCTCAGCTCTCTCAGCACCGATGGCATTGCACTCGGATGTGGGTTGTGTCTCCCTGCTTCAACCCAAAAACTCAAGTTTATAATTAGGGGATTCGGGTTGGCCTTTCCCAGGCCAGGACTAGCACTACTATCTCTCCTGCCATGCAAGCCAGGCATTTCATGCAAGGGGGGGAAGAAAAATCCAGAAGTGGCAGGAGATGGCAGGGGAGGTGGTGGCAAGGTCCCGGGAAGCGATGGAAAAAGCAAGGGTGTGGGATTTGGGAAAAGGGACAGGCTGATGGAGTGCTATTTCTGTCCTGAGAGAGGCCTGGCTGCAGCACATCCAGGAAAGGGCAGGGCTCAATGCTTTCTGCTCAATGCACAGAGCAACCCTCTGCCCTTTCTGGCTTTAAAAGCTGGCAATGGACTCACTCCTTTTATTTTTGCCTTCGTATTCATCTGCTCCAGTGCCAGCTCACACTGTTCCTGCCCAGCTGTACCCCTGCAGCACAGACCAGAGCAGGGAAAGCCCCACGCTGGGTTTGCTCACCCCACCCTGCAGCAGCTCCCTCAGAAAGTTCAAACTTTGGATTTTCCTTTTTCTTTTCTAAGGTGGATTTTACCTACCACCCCCATCCACATCCAAGAACCCCATTATATCCTGCATTCAGCTCAGCATGTACCAACACGAATCTTGCCTTCCCAGCACATTACAAGCTACTCAACGCAACATTTCACCACAAAGATTCCTCAGTCTGCAACAAACTGGTAAAACAAAGTGAGTTTTCAGCACAACCAACCACAACAGCACTGCTTTGAAAGGAAATGTGATAATGCTGTTCCCCGTGGTGGCTATCAGGGATCAATGGCTACAGCCACTCCTGGTGGATCAGATCGAGCTCTGGAGCCTGGCCTAAAGAAATGGAACTGCTGGGACAGCCTGAAGTTACCTCTTCCCTGCCAAAACTTCCTCATCAAAACCTTTTAAAGCCCAGTGAATTGGTCCTACATTGTTTCTGAAGCATGAGAGAAGGCACAGGCTGAGCACATCCAGGTTTCTGCAGCTATTTTCCTTCTGTTAAAGCACACCAGGGCATCCATATGGATAATGCCAGTTGCTCTCATCTTAAAGATCTGGGATGTTGGAAATGCAAATGGCAGGAGGTAACATGAATCCTCACGTTTCCAGCAAGCAGAGAGATGACCCAATTTGCATGCTGCAGCTCAAAGGAATTTTATTAATTTTAAAAGACTTTATCAAGCAGGGCCTTTTATTCATTACTGCATGGATTTTGAAAGGAAGCAAAGAATGAGGAATGAGCTTCACAGCTTGACATATATAAATATAAATTAGCAAGATTTCAAGCTCAGAGCTTGACCAAATGGACCTGTTTTTTAAATAGCCATCAAGATTACTTTAAAGATTATATTTTCTACACTTTTCAGGGTTCTGTCAGAGTCTACCCCATTTTCCTGCAAGTCTCATTGCACAGCTCTACATTGAAGTGACCAGATCCCTTTAACAACCTGTACCATGGGCTCCTACTCTTGGGGCTTCTCTCTCCAGCACAGCTCACATAACACATAGCTGAGATGGAGCTCAGAACACTGTACCTGTCTCTGCCTACATGGCTCCTCTTCCTCCAGAAACTGTATCACTGACAGCAAATTATTATATTTGGTTTGATACTTACAAGGGCAGATAGTGATAGGACAAGGGGAAATTACTTTAAACCATTGAAAGGGGGCAGGTTTAGGTTAGATATTTGGAAGAAATCTTTACTGTGGGGGTGGTGAGGCCCTAGCACAAGTAGTCCAGAGAAGCTGTAGATGCCTTATTCCTGGAAGGGCTCTGAGCAGCCTGGGATAGTGGAAGGTGTCCCTGTTCATGGCAGGGACTCAGAACTGGCTGAACTTTAAGGTCCCTTCCAACTCCTGAAACAAAGAGGGGTTTTTAATCTCAACTATATTTCAACCTCAGACACAAATCCCCATGGGTTTCATCACTACCATGAGGAAGCTTCACAGCCCAAATTTCACTTTGAAATTATATTTGAAGTGCAAACCAAAACCCTACTGAGAAAAAAGGAAAAAAAAAAAAAAGGAACCAGCCCTTATAATGAAGCTTAATACTCACTACTAGAGGAAAACAAAGAAAGAAAAATTCCACAGTGCAACTACATGCAGTTCTGCCAGGTCCTCCGTGGTGCACCCAGACACAAGGTGCCTCCCACCAGTGTTTCCTCTGCCCCTGTGCCCAAGCAGAGCCCCATGGACCTTCACACCTCTCACACTTGTTCTCCAGAACCTCCCAGTTCCAGGTGAAACACCTCCTTCACTGCCCCCAAAAACAAAAACTTTACTTCTTGTCTTCAGCCCTTCTAGGAGTTGCCACCATCAGGTCAAGCAATATTGGCTTCAACTTAAAAAGCTCTTCAAACAGCAAAAGCAGAGGAAAAGTGCTCTTCTGCTTTTGCAACAGACCTTTATAACTCTTAAAAACTAATGAGTTAAAGTAACAAGATGTCATATTCCCATTAGTGCCCTCTCTGAAAGAACATCTCCAGAACAGCTCCAAGCAATCCCTAATTTGCAAATTGTACAGCTGTGTTACATATTTTTCCATTGATTATCAGCTTTAAACCCATCTTCAAAACCCTAATGCACAGCAAACCCAGATTACCGTAAAAGAAAAAAAGACACATCAAGAAAAAGCCATGCAGTTAAATTTAAAAAGAAAAGAATCTCATGAGTGACTTCAGAAAAATGTGATGAATTACTTCCCCAGCTGTTTTGTCAACACTTCCATAGTAATTTGGCAAAAGCACAAAATCACTAAGTTTATACTTTCATCAAATGGCTATTAGTGCTGTTGAAATATCACAGACACGAGACAGTAAGTGCACGCTCCATGTTTCATATTGCACTGTCCACGAGTTTGCAAGGTCTCATCTTTTCAGGTTAATCACTTGAAAAATATTCTCCCTTCTACCCCGAGGCTTAAATATGACACTATGGCTCTGACACTAAGGGTCCACATATTAATTACAAAAAAAAGAAGGGATACCTGCCCTCTCCAATTATAACCCCCCAACATGCAATTTATTCCTCATCCATCTATCCGTGTAATACTAGGACTACAGCAAGCAAATCCCATCTTCCAGTGTGAGTATGCATCCCTGATTTACAGAGCTCCAGAGACCATCACCTTTTAAATGACCCTGAAAACATCACATGCTCACAGTAGCAGGACATCTCTTCTGATGGCTCAGTGGGTTTCAAAGTGTTTCATGAACCTTCACCACAAAACCCAGTCCCAGTTCTGACATCTTCCCAACAATGGGAACACTAAGTCATTGGCTGCTGCTCAATTTTTGACACAAAAATGACAAGCCTGAATTTTTTTTAAATAGTGTTTCGAGTTGACATTCAATAGTAGCTTTGACTAAATACTGTATTTAAATATGTAGCATGTGCAATTGGCCTTAGAGGACACATGACTCCCAAGCTGCACCACCTTTTGTTGTTTGACATCTCCAATCCATCACAGAACTCTGAGTTTCCAAACATTCTTCCTTTCCCACCCACAGTCAAGATCTATGCCTTAAAACCCACCACAGTTTGGAAATACAACTAATTTTTCAAATCCTGTCATTAACAATGTTTATAAGTGCAAATGTATGCATACATATACATGCATGTATTTAAACAGACAAAAATTAATTGTTCCATATATGCTTCTCAAACTGAACTTCTGACCCAAACAGCCAATAAAGAGAGCATAGAAATAAAGATTTTCTCAACTGAAAAAAACCCCAAACACCAAACCAGGAACATGACTGCCACCCAGCACTAACAATACTTACAATTCTCTTTTGTGCCTGGAAACAGTATCGTCAGTTTATATGCTCCTTCTGCAGAGATCCAGTGGGAGCAGGCAAGATTTTACCAAGAAAGCTTTGTGAGTTTTGGAAAGAGAAGGGGAGTTTGAAGAGCCACATTAGTACCTCTCGGTGCACCCAGGAAGGCCATGTATCTATTTCCCAGGATGGCCACCCCAGGGCTGCTCATGCCCAGAGCAAGGGCTGCTCCCACCCTGTGTTGCTGCAGTAGCACCATCCCACCTTCTCTTCTTCTCACACACCTTTGAGATCCGTGGGATGAAGCACTAAGGACAGTAACAACCATTTCCAGCCACAATCTCTGGGGCCAGAACTAAAAAGGAGGGAGACAGTATTTAAGAACTACCATAAAGGCAGAGAAGCTGGAGCACTCCACATTCCAGAAGGGTGGAACGCACACTGGAGTGGAAGAGCCCACTGGCTCTTGCTGGAGAGGTGGATGTGACCTGGGGAGGGCTGCACCCACCAAAACTGCACAACTGAACAACAGCTTGACACCTGAAGTTGCCATAGCCAGCTTCTGCTCAAAATCACCCAGCATGAAGATGTACCCACATCTCCTGTAATTCTGTACTGGCAGTGAAACCTTTTCCAGATGTTTAAGTGACTACTTGTCAGTGGGCTCACTATATCATGGTATAAATATTTGAAAAACTATAAAAACAACTATCTAAACGGCAGAGGTCTGAGCTGTGTAACTACAATTCTGTACTACTGGCAGCCCAAAGTGTCACATCCAGCAGAGCTACTCCACCTCCTCCTTCAACACCAGGCAACTCAGACCTCTCAGAAACATCTGCCAAGAGTTTTATGAAGTGTGAATGTGTCGAACTTCATTTACACTAAAGCATTTTTCCTCGGCCTTGTGAACCAGTGTGACTCCCTTTGTAGGTCTGGAATTGTCCTGCACACTGACAGAGATAGGAAATCTGGAACAGATGCACAACAGGTAAGGCTGATGTTCACCTACACTTCTTATCATTCAAGTGATAGACTGACAGAAATAGTCCCAGATTTTGCACATTTAAGAACATTACATCACTTTCCAATTAAAATTCTGACCTTGCTTCAACTGCTGGTATTGGATACAGCCTGGCATCTCTACAGAAACAATCTCCTTTTACATTAATATTTTAAAAATACTAAATAAAAGAATAATGAACTGTTTTTCTAAGGAAAAAGTTGCTTAGTCAAGACTGAATAGTGGATTGGAAACAGAACTGGAGCCAAAAGGGCAGCAACATAAACTTCCAGGAGATAGAATCTGTTTGCCAAAGCCTTCAAATCACAGAATTCAATTGAGAAGATAAAGCAATAAATAAAACCACACTGTTGTAACAGCAATAAATAGACATTGATAACAGTTCAACTGGGACCTGAGTGTCCACCTCTACCCCAGCTTCCACTGAAAATCTGAAGGACCTGTATTTTAAGGAAAGATTAGCCAGAATTGTCACAAAAATAGAAAACACAAGAGGCTTTGACCTCTGTTAACAATCTATCATCTAACCTACATGAAAGCTGCACTCTAAGTTGCCAGCTTGGCTCTGTGCCACTTACAGGCTCAAACTCAACATGAGACACTGACAATTTGGGTAATTTTTGCCACCACACCCAGAGAACAACAGTGAGCTGAATTGAGAGCCCAGCATGAACCATGGGCTGGCTTTTGGTTTCAGGAGGAGCTGGGAGGCACAAGGCAAAATTCCCCCCCACAAACAGCTCTCATAAAAGAACTTTCCACTATTGGAAACTATTCTGTGCAGGGCAACAAGCACCTCCCCTGCAACACAGCAGCATGGGCATGCACTTGGCTTTGTGATTTATTCCATGAAAAGGGTTACCAGGGATGTTGGCATCATCTCCTATAAACATTTTGAGGGCAAAAGTACACGTGATCTGATCTCAGAGCAAGTGCTAGAGAAGAGTGGAAACCATGTAAGAGTAATCAATCTTATGTTCTGAATTTGTTTCATCAAGAGCAGGGAGGTTTAAACACCTGTGTCGTCTCAGAAAAATGTTGTATTTCCCTTAGCTGAGCTTGTTTTTAGCAGTGATTACAAGAAGCATCTTCTCAATTAGTCACTGCATTAGAAGCCACTTAAAAGTCACTTTCTGCTCTATGACACTTTTTCAAGACAGAGCTATAGCTATTCATAAATTAATTATTAATGGCTCCAAAACTGCTATGAGAAAGCTTGAGGACAAATTATTCTAAACCTTTAACCAAAAGGACTTTCTTCCACTTCTTTCAGGCTAATACTTTCAATATAGATCAAAGGTAGGGCAATAGCAATGCTTCAGAAGTACTTTTGAAATTATGCAGACACACCTCCCCTTGCAATAGATCCTGCAATTTAGAAACTATATAGTAGTAGTTGACATTGATATATCACACCTCTAGAATATGAATATGCATCGTAAAGTACACATCATTTCCTTTTTACTTAACAGTGGTAAAAACCAATCTACTTGTCATCTTCTACCTGCTTCTCAAAAGAAAACGACATTTAGTCTACGAACACGTGGCAGTGACTCTGCCAGTGATGTAACAGGGGACTTGAGCTGTACAGCAAACAGAACAGTGTTTTCCATCTCTGAAACAGGTTTCACACACAATGCAACTCAAATCTTTGAAGGTCCTTGGAAAACACAGATGAAATTGACAGAATTGTTTTGCTTTGACAAGTTCTGGTACATTTAAAAACAACTGGTTTTGAAGCCTTTTACTGCTAATGATCATTCAAGGTGTACACTGGCACTTTGCAAACTACAGAAATATTTCTGTCCGAGACTCCTTTTAGGCCAGAAAAGGGCAGAGCACTACAGCACGTACACTTGTTTGCTTTTCCATTAACAAGATTCCTTGTGTCACTACAGCCAGCTCTCTCCATGCTGGTGACTGGCAAAAGCCTTACGGTTTTTATTACTTGCTCAGAAAGGAGACTGCACAAAGGCTATTTTCAGGGCTGAACGCTTAGATCTCAAAATATGGTTCATTTGACCATTGAACACTAACATTCTGAAGTTCCAGCACTTTTCAAGCAGGATACCTTTCCCAGAAAATATGGAAGGACCTTAAGAGATGCCAGGATTTTACCACACAATAGCTTACATTTTAGTTTTGTTACACACTATCTTTGTTGCTTATATGACCCAAATGCTGCCAAGTTATAATTCTAGGAAGTTGTTTTCTCAAGTTTCTCTTAGAAATAAATCTAACAAACACAGCTCTGGGTATATGTAAAACCCAAAAAAGCATCCAGAGAGAGGTTTTTCACACACATAAGCCCTGTAGGACACTTCCCTGGCTATTCTGTAGAACTATTTATCTGACACAATGCAGTCTTAGGCATTTAGCACACTACCAAAGGTGATTCCATTAACAAAAAGCCAGCTCTTTTCATCATAGTCACTTAAAATTCTGAACACATGAGATTTAACACACACTAAAAATAAAAAACTTTAGACCATTAGAACATTACCCACATTCAAGAAAATGAATAGTTTACTCTCAAATGCAGATCTTTGGTGTATCATTCCATTGATTAACAAGAGACCTCCTAATCTTCAACTCAGGAGCTGGAATTAGGCTGCCTTCAAGGTGTGCAGTCAATAGTTGGTGAGAAGACAGGACATACACAAGGGTTCATTGTATTGCAAATTCCAAATCTAATTCCCTGGCACAGTCATCACGGACCTTGCCATGGTCCTCCTCCTCACTTAACATCCAATTCATTCATTACAATAAAGCAACTTACCTCAACAGATCCAGAATGTCTTCTCCCACATGAAGTCCACTCTTGGCACCTACACATCCCCAACTGGATGTTTTAGGGCAATAGTCATCAAGCTGCCCCAGATGCACGTGGTGTTGGCTCCTCTCTTCCCAGCTCCCCTGCTTCCTTGGCACCTCCCGAGAGGCAAAGCAGCCCCCAGTCACAGAAGTACCCCCCAGTCTCAAAACCACAGTGAGGGAGCATGACCTGTGCATCAATGTCAACACATCAGGAGGGAAGAAGCCAAGATAGAGAGATGGAGGAGGGTTGGAAAGAACACTGTGCTCCATGGTGCATCTCGCTCTGTGCCCCAGGCTCCCAGAGCTTCCACTACTTCTCTGTAAAGCCCAAGCACTCCCTTCTCACTAGGAGATATTTTTCAGAAAGCTGGTCTTTAAGACACTGAAAGCCAGAGAAACTACTGCTCTTGGCAGCTTCTTCCAACAGTTAATCATCCATGTGTTAAAAATGTATGTTTATCTTCTCATTTGAATTTGTCTAGCCTGATACAAATATTTATACTCTTCTTCCAAACAAGGCAACCTCTGATATGCACAGTTTTTTCTAACTGGTGTACACATTTTTTTAGAATCAAACTGGAATTTGGCACACCATCCTCAGGCTGCAGAAGCACCTCCCTTACTTGTGCTGGCAGGGGAACAGCCTCCAGAGCAGCCCTGAGCCCGGGCAGCCAAAGAACAGACAGGGTTCACTGGAGGAGGAGACACAGACAAACACCCACCACTTCTGCATTCACTGTTGTAACTCATGATCACGTAATCCTGATGAGAAAGGCAAAAGCCAAATGAGGAGAAAAGTCCTTGAAATTTATGTCAACAGCACAAAACAAGCTACATTGTTTTCCTGCTTCTGCCTTACTGGTTTCAAGGACCTTAAGATTTGGTGTTCTTCTCAGGGCTAAACCATCCAATCCCAGAAGACAGAAGCAGCACTAGAGGTGTTTAATAAAATAAATATTTTGGTGGTTAATAACTTTCAAGGTGAATGTCCCCAAGAGAAAAATCTTCCACCTCTTTGCAATTACTCAGGAGCTCAGTCAAAAACTGAAAGCAGGAGGTTTGTGAACGCTATTCCTGCTTGCAGGCAGTACCAGATACACCCAAAACAGCTCTAAGTGAATTTTTAGCTTTCTACTGCTCTCCTGGACACCCAGCTCCCACTTTGTGTGGACCAGATGAATTTTTTTTCCCCTTTCATTTTCAAAGTGCAGCACATTTGGTGACAAGGACCTGACCACATTTCCACAGGCACCCAGCAGCAAGAAATGAGATTTAGAAGAGTAATTCTCAGGAGTGTCTGAGTAACTACTTAACAGGAGATGTCCAAATAACTCAAAGCACCGACGTGCCTTCTGATGAGAGGCAGTGCTGTTACAAAAGCCTGGCCAAAGTCCTCTGGGGACAGAAGGCCCAGTCCTCTAGCTAAGAAACGCTGCAGGAGAGGCTGTGCCTTGGCATGTGGGTTTTCTCCATTTTCCCTCAAAAACACTTTCACAGAGAAGTTCATACCAATTTTAAAATTGGTCTAGCTGCAGTCTAGCTGCCCCTGGAAGGCAAAGACAGAGACTGATACTGCAGAATACTCTTTCACAAAAGGAAAGCACAGTATTTCCATTGCTGAGTATGAGAAATATCACAACAGGATGAAAAATGCAGATTTAGTTTCTGTAAAGAGTAAAAAGCAGCGTCCAAATACATGTCTAGGAGAAAACTTTGCCAGAGGTGGCTATGGTGACAGTTATGCAAATGTGTGATAAATTAGCAAGTTAATCTTATTCTATATATCAGTTACAAAGATTAACACAGACTTGATATGTATTTCTGGAGGGAAACTGGAAGATGGATGAGGCTTCCATCTGGTAGAGCTTCTGCAGATGTCTCAAAACTTCTGCAGCTTTATGACTTTATTATTGGGAGGTAAATTCCCCTTCTGCACCACAATTCAATCAAGCTTGTGACTGGAACCAAGACAGCAGATTCCAGAGCTACTGCTTTGCATTTTCCACTGGTTTAGTAACACCTTCAAGCAACTCCATTACAGACACAGCCAAGTAATTCTTTTTTGGCCACAGGCATGTGTGTTCCACATGAAATCTATGCCCAGTCACCCAGGCTGGATTCCTCTCTCATTCTAGTAACTCAGATAAATTTACGAAACAATGCAGGAAACTTCAAATTTGACTTTTAGCAGTAAAAAAAAAAGGAGGAACTGAGGCATTCTTAATGTACCATGTTATCTATTCTGTCACAACAGACCAGAAACTTCACATGAGCTTCTACAAACTAGGTGCTACTATTTAGTATCTGTCTCTAACATTCAGGTGAATGAAAGGATTCAGCTTTACTTTCACTGCTGGTAAACTAGCAGCTACAGGGTTTTGTTCTGTCTATTTTTATGAAATTCACTTGAAACTGGCTGCATTGAAAAAACAAGCTAGGAAGAGCCCTCATTTGAGATTCAGAGGTAAGGATAAGATATAAGCCAAAGCCAAATTTTAACAGTTATTACCAGCAGCCTCTAAAAATATAAAAATTAACTATTTTTAGTTTAAAATTAACTCAATGTGCTGCAAAGTTAACTTTATTGTAAAAGCCAGAGAAACTAAGGAGAATTCTATTTACCAGTGTCCTTCTGATAAAATGTTTTACTTATCTTCTCAAACATACTTTAATCCCCACTGCAACATTTTGAAGCTGACAACATCTGCAAGTCTTCCACTACCTTTATTTGTAAGGTAATTAGCAGTCAGGCCATCAGTGCAATCTACCTCACACCAGGACAGCCCAGCTTTCAGGCCTGGGCACTATCACCTCCAAACTCTTCCCTATCTTTTGGCCACAGCAGCATGACAGAGCATAGAGTACTCATGTGGGGTTTTGATTAACTTTCTACCAGCTGTTGTAAGTGAGATAACACCTAAAGCAGTGCTGAGTCTGCCAGAACGGTTTTCAGAGAAGTTTCAATGAGTTTAAATCAGCACAGCTTGCAGAGATTCAGGGTTACGGCTCTGATCATCACAGGATTTCAATTCTTTCACGTTTTTTAATATGACAGCAGCATCTCAAACATGAGGTTTAATATTTTGTGAATGTATGACCTATATAGCAGAGTATAAATCAACCACCTTCAGCTCTAACCTTTCAGGAGTGCACTTCACTCAACAACCAACTCTAGAAGAGGTATTTTTTTCAAAATCAAGTAGGAAATCCACTAGAATTATAAATCAAAGGTAGTTCGTAACACTAACAAAGTCAACATTCTTCATGCTGGTAGTATGGTTGCACTACCAGCCAAAGTGCAACATAGGGACCATTTCAGCATTACAGGTGGAAGATAAATTCTTTACTTAGGAAAACCACTTGAAGACAAATAATAACAAGAAAACCCAAACTGTCTATGTTGAGTACTAGGCAAAGCACCTCTGTGGTCACAATTCAATCCTAAAGCAAACAAGCCCTGAGGTTGCAGACAGTGCAAAGAAGCTTTCTTATGTTATAAAAGGGAAAGTCTCAAAGTTTGGTTACTGCTGACTGGCAGATTACTGATGTCCATATTGCCACTAGCCCGTGAGAATACCATGACCTGAAAACAAGCCTAAATACCAGAACATCCAAAAATCACAACCGAAGAGGCAAATTTTCCAAAAATACTACGAAACATTTCCACAAAAAGGTTAACAAGTATTTTAAGTACTGAGCTCTTTTCAAAGGTTCTCTGACCACAAGTATCAAACAGCTGTAGCATTCATTCTGCAACACAACCATCTTCAGAAGCACTGTCCTGTTACAACCACAGATTAAACTCTGGCAAAGAGGTATTAAGCTCACTTCTCAAACAGAACAGAAGCATATTAGGAACTCACATTTCTAAAAAAATAAAAATCTAACTTTTTAACTGGACCACCCCACAGATGATCTGAAACACAGCACAGCTAAATACAAAAGACAAACCTCCAGTTACACCTAATGCCAAAACACTGAAGGAGTCAAGGAAACAGGATAACCAAATACAAACACTGAGGAGAGATACAAACCCTCTGGGCTTACAGATGATGCGTTTTTGAATCTTCTACAATCTTGTTTTCAGCATTCTAATTCAGCTCATCAATTAATCACAAGCTGATACAGGATCCACCTCAGAAATGCTACATACACATTCTCTGCAGAGCAGCTTTGTCACCTACACCACAAACCAACCTCTCTGATTCTCAGCAGAAGGTTTTGTGAGAACTGAGCGCTGCAGGAGTGCAGCCATTTCACAGTGTGAAGCATTCTAACACAAAATCCCAAACTCCTTCAGTAAAGCCAGGTGGAAAGGGCAGGTGCCATGCAATCTACAGGGGTTAGGGAGCTGCACTGGAATTACTGCCATGCACAAGGGACCCAAAGGAGGTTGCACCAGGAGAAAGCATTACAAAGTTCTTGTATCCACCAATGAACTTTGAAGTAGCGCATGAAAAAGAGTAAATGACTTAGCAGGTTCAAAAACTCCATCTTTGTTTTTGCAAACCACTGTTTTTCCAGGAAGCTTAATTTAAATGGGATGGTATCCCTAAACATTCAAAATTAATCCCTCATGTATGAAAAAATGGCACTATTAATTCAACAGCACTTGGTTCTGAAAGCTGCCTCATCCCACTGTGCATTTGTACCTAGCATTTGCTATCAGTAACTTTTTCTGTTATAAATTATTTTGTAGTATTTTGAGTTAGTTTAAGGAAATGTGCTGCCCTTGATCTATCACTTCTCATAAACAGGTCTTGTACATCCATGCAAATTACATATAAGAAAGGAAGAATGTAAAATTTTTTTCAAAGCAACCTAACAAGTGTTTCAGGAGAAAATAACTAAATGCAGCAGAAGAAATTCTGCACAGAACATGGAATGTGGATCTGTGTTTTAAAAAAGGAGCTGGATGCAAGAAGTTGCATCAAAAAAAAAAAAAAAGTTGGATGTGTTATTGTAGCTATTTCAAAAAACACACTGAAAGAGATGGAGACTATTAGGTTTGGGTCAAGAGAATGATGATAATTTTTTAAACCTGGAACTGGAATTGCTGGTCCAATGACACATTTGGACCAAGACCACATATCCAGTTCAACCACGAGCCTATGGAAACACACCAACCTATGGTGTGTGGATATCTCATTCCTGCAGGAATCTACTGCCAAACTCTGCCTTCTGCTGACTCATTCCTTGTGTTTTGCCAGTTTGTCATTCTACCAAGGAAATGCAGCACTGCCATTTTAATGCTGCATTTTGGCCAGCTCTGACAAGCAGCTTCAGGGATCTGAAGACAGAACAGAGACTATCCAAAACATTGGTCTTGAGCACATTTAGTGTTAAAAAAAATTCACTATAGAACCCTGGTGTGACCTGTTTGTGTGTAACACTGTGAGAAGGACCACACTTTCTTAGATAAGAAGATAAGCACGTGGGTACAGATTTGCCACCCTAATTGTGTTCAGGTTAACCTGAGCAAGCTAATTTAAACTTTAAAGAAGAAGACTTGGAATAAAACTAGAAAGCAAAGTTGGGCACTTTAATATAAAACCTATTGGTATCCAGAGGAAGGCATTCAAACTCAACTCCAGATTGTCCTAATTTTATTTGACTTGGTTAATCAATTTTAAAGCACTTTTTACAATTTACATAATTTAAAGGAGCACACTGCATCCTATAAATATAAATTAACATTTTTAATAACTCAAGACATCACAACAAAGCCAAATTTTGAAATAAATTCCATGTTTAGTTATCTGGATCAAGAAGTAACATACATGGGGAGGGAAAAACCAGCATTAACAAGAAAACACTGTTTAGTTCTAAACTAAGTTTGTGCTTCTACATCAAAAACACAACACTGAAGTGACAGGAACTCTGCAAAGAACTTGAAAAAGTATAAAACTGCTTTAGTCCCAAATCCAAAGTACATATTTTTCTTCTACATGTTATTTTTTTTTCAGTTCTATCTCAAATTAGCATTAATGGTAGAGGGACAAAAGTACAATATACCAACTTTACTGTAAATACTAATTCAGTTTGTTAGCTTGGTTTGGCTTAAGTTGAAACGGTTTTCCTGCATGAAAAACAAGAATATATCTTTTCAATGTATTTAATAATCAACACATTTGTTAGTACAAAGCAGATGGTGTTTAGCAAGAAGGCATTACGTGATCATTTGAAAACACCATGCCTTTTTTTTTTTTTTTTTAAAACACTAAGCCACCCTGAAGAGTTTTGTGAAGGCCAGATGTTCAAAGCTGGTGCACAGATGAAAACTGCACATCTATGATCTGTGCATGGAACTATCCAGAACCTGGCAGGTGTTGACATACAACATTAGTTACCTGCATGCTTTCTCTGTGGCACACAAAAACCAAATCATCTTTCACTCAACTTTGAAAATCTGGTTTTAGCTACAAATGAACACTTCACTTTAATCCGTTAATTTAACAAAGGGCATTAATCCATCTTTTGACTTTTGGCTGAGGACTAAAAATAAGAGATACCATAATCCTAATAATTTTGTCCAAATCTTCAAAGCAATTATTATTTGTTCTCAAAACAGCAAAAATAAAAAAAAAGTCTCATAATTCTCAGTCTTTTTGTAAGTATTAAATGTTAAATAAATAAATTTATCAAATGTATATTTATATTTACTACAGATTATTTTGTGAAGCAAATTGCAGAATAACTTTAGAAAACTTTTTAAATAGAGTTGCTTTAGGCCTAGACCTAAAATAATCACGTTAGGGCAAAAGATGGAGTTAGAGAGTCAGCCTCTGAACAGTTCTTAAAAATAGGTGCTTCAAATACAGGTTTAGAAATTAAATATAAATTCATGTTTTCAGTCACACTGAAGAAAACATCTGCAAAGATAAAAAGGCCCTCATCCTTAAGATTGAAGAAAAAGATGGGGGTGGGGAAAAAAAAAAAGCACCGTTTTCCCAAGTTGCCCAAATCACACACAGACACAGGAAGGTTACAAATGCCATTCATGAAAGAATGCACCACAAACATCAGCATTTATTCATTTTGAATTTTTTTTAGCAAATGACAAAAGACTCAGCTCACTGGCTTCACTTTTGTTTACCTTTTGCTTACATTACACATTTAAACATTTGTCAAAACTTACTAAAGTTGTCTGCATTCATGCACAACTAGAAAACATCCTTAATTTATTTAAACCAGAAATGCATTACCAGAAATGTATTAACATTGTTCACTACTAAACATTTAAAAAAAAAAAGTTGAAATTATTAAAAAGGTTATCCTGGAACTGTTAACTTCACAGCAGACTTGAACTACTAATTGGCTCACATTTCAAATTGGAAAAAGCAAGATTCATGCTAGTGTTAGTGTACATCTTGCCCTAGCACTACTGAAGGATCATGGTTCACCTTGATCACAGATAAGAAAAGAAAAGTGCATACAGAAGTTTACAACAATTTTAAGGACAAAAAATGGTCCAATTGATGTGGTCCCAACGATTAACTCAAAAGTCTATGACAAATACGAGCTTCTGTGAGCTACTTATACTACTTAAGATTGAGTACGGATATACAGAAAGTTGAATTCGTTTGAAATCTTCAAAAAATGTTCCTGTCAATCCTCAAATGGTGGCTGTTATAGCTTAAAATTTCTGTTAAATGCGTGCGTTGAATTACTTGTTATCCAAGCGTAGCAGCTGCTCCTTACCATTTATTGTTAGCGACCTTAACTGGCCATCTTCTTCAACTTCTACTCTCTCTTGTCCATTCTCAAAAATCCTGCAAGACAAAAAACACCATGAGCCATTTCAAAGCACTGCAAGCAGTCTTAAAGGCACACTACACCTCAGGTTTAGGTAACAAACTGTAAGGGAGCACCACCTGCTTAATGCAACTGTACTTGGCAAGCTTTGGAATTTACCAGCACCAGAGCTGTCACCAGTAACCATCTGCATTTCCTCACTGCTTAGTCAGGCAAATTGCTTCTTGGAAGCTGGAATCCTCCAGGATGCAGAGTTCACAGTTACAGCTGCCTCCTCATACACTGTCACAGTTGTGCTTGCCCTACACACAGTTATCTAGGCCTAAATGCCTTGACAGATCAACTGTACAATCTTGACATTGCATTTAGATCCTACCCATTTGTTAAATGTATGATATTCTAGATCCAATCATAATTTTGCACACAAGACAGTCTTCAATCCACTTTTAATTTGACTGGAGCAAGTAATTTGTAGATCAACTATACACCAACTTTATGAACAGCACACATGTTACAAAATTCAAGTATCCTGACTGAAAAGAGACTATTAAAGAGCTTTTGAGTTTTCAGGTTTTTCTGGAATACACTCAGAGGAAAATATCATGACCACACCAGCATATGATCCACAGGCTGTTTTAAGTGGTCAGGATGATAGGAGCTCTCCAGATCACAGAAGAACCTTGCACATACAAGTATTGGACACGAGTTAGCAAAGAAAAAAATTCATCCTCCCTCACTTTTCTGTAATTTTTTATTAAGTAATGAAATTACATTTAAATACTTGTTCAATACTCCTATATTGATTATAATATTCCATGTAGGTTATTCTATATCTAACTAAGACGTGGGATTCCCAAATGCAATGATTTCCCCACCATAAGCATGAAATGGAGAGAAAGTACACTGTGTACAGCACTTGAAAATTCACTTTCCAACAGGCCCATTTTTCTCCAAAGTAGGCTTCAGTTGCTTATTTCACTTAACAGACAGAAAAAAATTACTAGCAAGACTTCACTCAAACACTGCCTAGGAAAGCACACTAAGCAGATGCTAGGGAAAACTCTTTCATAATGTATGCAAAATTAAAATTCTTCCCAATTCCCAGTTAAAAGCTTCACAATCAATAGACACCCAAGCACACTTTACTCCCAGTAGTCAAGGACCATAATAAAAGGTGCAGCATTACAGGAGGTTCTGAAGCCTAAAAGAGCTCCAGCTACAGTATTAAGTAACTCAACAACGCCTAGAAGAGAATCCAGTAAAATATTTTGAAATGTTTTTAAGCATTCAGAGAAATCCAAGTAATATGAGGAACAAAATAACAAAAGTAAAAAAACCAAAAACACGTATCACTATATGTGTGTGTGCAAAGATACAGCGTATTTTATATGCATGTAATTACAGGTATGAACCTCTCTATATATAGTTTCACATAAATGTATTTATATTGCTTACCTCTTTGTAGTAATTTTTCTGCCATTAACTATTTTAGTTGAGGTTGATACTGATTTGAAGTTTCCCATCCCACTGCCACCAAATGACGTAGAGGAGAACGATGAAGTAAGGCCCCCATGTCCCAGAGAGCCAAACGATGTAAAACCTATCGAAAAAGAAGGCATTTGAATAAAATGTAATTTTACATGACTATGGAATCCAAATTTATCATCCACTCAGACTACATCCTACTTTTAGGAAGCTCTCAGCTGGTTGCATCACACAGCATCAGTGATTAGATGGCATTAACACCAGCATGAGAATAAAACCACAGCTCCAGCCCCACCCATTTCTCTCATATGGACCCACAGTTCAAGTTCCAAATGCACAGCATTGTCCAAAAAGCCTTTGTGAAGTCCTCCCCTGAAAAGCCATTCAGCCTTTATCCACGCTCTGCACTCAGGGGAAAGCCAGCAACCCTAATGAATCTGATCATCAGCTTTAGTGCAGATGCTGGGATGCCCCAAGCTGGCAGGCAGAACAAGTCCTGTATCAGTAACGTCCCGACCAATACCCAGATTCCCAGCACTCAAACTTCTCAGTACCACGGGGTTTAAGGCACGTGTTTTTCAGGACCTGTAATAAAAGCCATCACACTCCTGAAAGCAAACAGAACAAAGTTCTAAAGCCATAAAGAAACTGTAGCACCAAAATAAAGAAAACTAAGTTCTACTTCTTAGAGATCTGTTAACTTTATATGAACTTTCAGGTAGTCCAAATACTCTAACCATGTCTTTATTTATATTTGCATCTTAAAGAGAGCAGCTTAATTAAAAAAAAAAATAAATAAAATCAGTCACAGAATTGCCTGAATGGAGAAGCCAGATTATATATTGCAATCCTTTGTGAGCCAAAATTGCATTTCTTTCTAAATGTTATGATATTTACCTGTGTCAAATGGAGAGAAACCACTTCCAAAACCAGGGAATCCACCAAAGGCAGAGAAAAATGATCCACCACCTCCTCTGTTCCTGCTTCCCCTTGGACCTCGTCTGCCCCCAAAGAAGTCCTCAAAAGGGTCTTCTACAAAACAGAAGACAACAGTTAAGAGGTCAATATTGTGGAGCGATTCTGTATCTAATCATTCTGAATTCTTTATTAAAAAGAAATTGTTAACAGGTAAGATTCTTCCTTTGAAATATTTGAGGTTACTGAACTGAGACTTCCCCAAAGGTAATTCCTATGCTTCTTATGGTCTAAATTCTGCTTTCTTCTGGACCTAAAAATGATCCTATATATAAAAAATAGTTGATTTCCTCATTTTGCCTGTTTAGCATTAAAAACTAGTGAACCTAATGGAAAATACTGCATAAAGGTACCTGAACTTTCCAGCTTATTTCTATTCAAGATTTATTGTGGATCACCATGATCTGAAAAATAACTTCCAGATAGGTTGTATTAATTATTGAAATCTAAAACCAGCAGCCAGGAATTGATGACTCATAATCCTAAAGTGTTCCAAGTGTTTAATTTAGCACTTGCCACATTAGATACTCCAAACACATTCTGATGCACATTTAGCAGCAAAGTAGAGAGGTTTGCACACAGTGCCCCAAAGAGGCATCCAGTCTGTACCAAGCAGGAGGGAGAGGGCAAAAATAGTGAAAGGGGGTGATGGATAAAATGTTATTTCAAATTCAAGTTCCACTGTTATGTCATTCAGAACAGCTATTGTTCCATCCCCACCAGGAAGACAATAGCCTCTTTCCAAAAAGGAAAAAAACAATGGGGGAGGTGTTGGGCCATGGGGTACAACACCAGCACCTATTCAAGCAGTCTTTATTTACTAGAATTATCAGAAAACTGCTTTTTTCTAATTCTCTTGAGACAAAGAATAACAGAAAAGAATTGCAACCATAAACCAGAAAATCAATAAACATAATTACTTGCATTAAAACCAAAAAAGTTTAGGAACTACAACTACTCACTCTCTTGCTCAATCACAATTCTCCCAGAGTAAGTGTTATGGAGAACATCAATGATTTTACCAAGTTTAGCACACAGAGACTCGGTACTGAAAGCACTGAATAAACTTTTAATGAAAAATGCAGAACCTGGTGATAGCAGCAATAGAGATATGAAAGCAAGGCAAGACTTGTGACTGCCTGACGGTTCGGAACTACAGCGGACAAAGAGAAGGTCAGAAATGCAGTATTTGTTCCCCTTCTGGTACCTCCACAAAAATCCAAGCTGATTTACGATAAATCACCATAATAATGCAATATGCATTATGCATCGTTAAGAAATCAGTACGATAATAAAAATATGTAAGTTACCATCTGCTTTATGTGCAATTGAAATGCCACAATGTATTTATGCTGAACAAGATCAGCTGCTAAAAAATACCCCTACCCCTCTCCTAACCTCCATAGTTATTGAGTAAAACAACACGGCACCAAACTTTTATCTTACATACACAGGCAAGCAAGTGGTAAGATTTTTTCTACCTCAGACACTTTGTTTTGTAGCTTCTTTTTCTCCCATGTAAAGGAAGTTTTCCTCAATATAAAGATAACCTATTAGTACCTTTATAGATGTTAACCAACACTTGAGTGTGAAAATATAGGAATTATTATAATTTCCAAAACAAGCACTATGTCCATTTTTAAAAAGGCCAGTTTTGTCAGTCTAGCATATCAACCAGCAAGTACCAACCACTGCAGTTAATTGTTTTGTAGTCCAATTTATTCTCACAGGAATGACTCAGAGGTTAGTTATGAAGGTCACTTACTCACGTGTACAAATGATCTATACTGTATTACTCCCACTGTTAAGCTTTCTATTTATAATCCAAATTTTCTCGTTACCTGGAGTTTGAACAAAAACAAAACAACCTATCATCTAAGCTTTGAGTTCTTAATCTCCCACAGTCTATCAGCCTATTCTGCAAGTGAATCTCTCCTCCCCTGCACAACAGCTGCAGAAACAAAGTTATTTAAGGGAAGATCATGGACTCTCCTAGAGATCCCCCATATCAACCCGGCTTCTCCGTGAATTATTGCCACACCAAAGCCTAACCAAGACTTGGCCATGCCTTATCAGCCTGCGCAGCAAAGGAAGAGGTCAGCACTTGGTATCAGCACATGTTCAAACATCAGGTGATTGCTGTCAGCAGCCCTGGGAACAATCCTCAAGTGTTCTTCCTGTAACTCTCTCACGTAAGACAGACCAGCCACTCTTCCGCAGTGCACTGCAGAATGCTCAGCAAGATGGATTGTGCTGAGACAGAAAAAGGGGCAGGACTTGTCAGACAAACTATTCCTTTGTGGTTCTGACAGCCAAGTACAGCAGACAGAAGAAAAAAAAATACCAAAACCATTGAGAGAAGGCAGCAAGAGGCTGCTGCACTATGAAGTGTTGTATCTCCCACCAAATACACATTGATATAGCAACCTCACAGCTACTCACACCCTCTTTATGCTTTTACTCTCTAAATCAGGATGATTAATAGCACCACTCAGCAAAATAATAACATTTCAGCCCTTTAAGTCTATTTTAGCAGAACCTTTCCATCCCTGATAACCTTTTCACAAACCGTTCAAATGCAAGGTGTTGGGGTTTTCTTTAATGATTCCTCTTATTATAGTCATTTTGGTACTTCCAGTCCCATTTTTTACTGAATGTGAGCAGCATATCAGATTAAGAAAGCTAAGCAGCAAAAAGGGGAAAAAAAATAAAATACCAAAAAAGTTAAGGCCTTTCTAAAAAGGGGAAAATGCTATATGAATACAACTTTCAAGCTTCAGAAAATCAAAATGTGAAACCAGTGATATTTAAGAGTATTAGTAACTACTGCTTGGAGATAAATCCAGTATATTATAATCTAGGTATTACCAGAAGCTTATGGGATGACAGACTATTAGATTCAGTTTCAATAAAAATTTTGGAGTATACATCTAATGCAGAATTTGTGTGCTGTCAAAACAGCAAAGATCAAGAGAGAACAAAAGGTGAGAAAACAACTCAAGAAAGCCAGTGAGAAACACTTCTTATCTATCAACAAAAGCAGGTAACATGAAACCTTTTGGAAAAAGGCAAGTGCTTAAGCCAAGAATTCATGGTAGCCCATTACCAAAACACCAGGCAAAATGAAGGACTTCAGGACTCTTGCTGCTACTAGGTAGGAAGAATGAAGTCACAGAAGCCAAAAAGTTAATGTGGAGATTGGAACCCAAAACCCCCAGCAACACTGTAGTGACTGCATACCAACAAACTGTCTGAAAATAATTGCATTGGAGGTCATATTTCCAGGAAAATTTACTTTCTTTAGAAAAATCATTGCTAACTCAAATGCAACAACTGTTTTGTTCCTTTGGGTAAAATATTAAACCTACTCCCTGCAAACCATGGAATAGTCCTTGATTTTCTGTAGTCGCAGGAAAAGAATTTCACCTCTCAACAGGTCAAATAACAACTACTGCAATAAATATCTCACTGCAGCTCAAAATAAGGCAGGTCATCATCTTTCCACTCTGAGGAGTCGTCAGCTCTAACAAAGAAACAGGATTTCTTCCCTTTCACCTCATTGCAGAATACTACTTAAAAGATGTGATTGTTTTCCTTTCCTGTCTTATGATCATGGAACCGAATAAGTTGCACTAATTCACTGATCCAAAAGAAAACACTGAGTTGTTACTTTCTATTGCACCCAGAGCTATTATCTTTCAGCACTGAAAGACTGGTGTATTGGAAAAAAACTGGACAGGAAAGCACCATACAACAGGGGAAGGGAAGAAAGGAGGCAAACCCCACAATTTGAAGCAGTCCACAACGCAGTTAAAACTCAAAATTCATTATAGCAATCTAAGGCATTAGCTAAAATTACAGTACATGATAAACTACAAGTGCTATTTGGCAGTCACTTCTACCAAGACCCCTGTATCCTGCCTGTTGCTTGGGGAAGTAGATCAGGAACTGATACACTGAAAAGAGCATCTCCAGATGAAAGCAAGTTCAGCCAAATTAGTTCTTTGCTAGAGTTCACAGGATGGCTGTAAAAGCAACTGTGCTGGCTACAAGGCAGGCAGCAGAAGTGCCCAAGGGTCAAAGGCAGCACAAGAAGATTCTTGCAGTCACAGAAGGATGCTATCACTGACAGAGTGTTGAGCACATTCCACTGCAAGGCCATCATTCACCTCCAAAAACCAAAGGTGTTGAGATAAATGGTGAGCTGTCAGCAAATGCTCTCCCATGCATGCACTGTCACAGTAAGAGATGTTGATAATCTTTCCGAGACAGTGTGCAAATGGAATTACCCTGTCCAAGCAGGGCCACTGCTCAGGCCCCTCTGACCAAACCACCTCCCCAGCCAGTGAACTTTCTTTCCTTTATTCTCCACCACCAGAGCCCCACCACTGCCTCTGCCAAAGCCAACACCTGAGCCAAGTGCTCCTATTGCAGAGGCAGGAGGGGGACACTCGCTGCAACACAGGATATTGGAGAAAGGAAAAAGGATACAGTGCAACCCCTATGGAAGGGCACAGCCCAACCCACTGCTTACTGCTGCAGTAAGCAAAGGCTGCCTGCCCCATCCTTTCTTTATATCAAAAGCATCCTGTAATGACTTTATACATCCTGCCAGAGAACAGTCTCAGATGCAGGTCTGGACAATGTGTTTATACAAAGGGACATAAATACAATACCTACAAAACAACAGAATTCTTAGATCAGGTGTTTTCTACTTTGCATCCTACCTGAAGTTTCAAAGATGCAAACTTGCACCGAATGCACAGAGAACCTCACGCTACAGCTCTGGAGAGCACTCAGGCACTAAAAACGTGCCATCAGAAACCTGTAAGCACTTCTGCATGGAAGTATTTTCTTCCTTAGGAAGTAAGCACACTGTTGATGCCCCTTACTCCGGGGAGATACTAAGTTGCTGCAAGCACTGTTGCTTCACCTGCCTAATGTTTCAGCCTGGTCTTTATAATTGCTCACTTTGATAAATTAGATGTCAAATTAGATATCAAACAGATGCTTGCCCCACTCATTTAATGAATTAACAGAAGAAGCATTTGGAAGTCCTTCTAATGATATATAGCAGAGACCTTGTGATAGATTATTCTCTAGAAAAGAAGACCTAAAACATCACCTTTGAATGCCATCTATATAGTAATTACAGAGATGCTGGAGTACAGTAATCAGCATTTCATACTTATCAAATGAATGCTCAAATGTTCAGGCACATCTTAAAAATGGAGGAAACTTCCATTACCTCTGTATGACCTGCTGTCCTTAGGCAACATTCAGCATGTGTGCTCTGACCAACTGAACCAGCTACCTGACCGAGTAAACCAAATCAAACAATTTTCTTGGGAGGTAACAACCTCAACTGGACTGGGATTCCCAAGACAAACTTTGGCTAGTATGCTATCAAGCAGTTTCTCAGTCTATCTAATGAGATATCAGACAAAGATGAAAGTTTTAGGATAGACATGAGAATCTGGAACAAGGCCTCCTTCCTTCAGCAGGGGTAACTATGTATTAGTTTGGCCATGGAGCCACAGCACTACCCATTCCTGTCTGATAATGCTGTCTGGGTGAGAGAATTCCTGTGTTTCAAAAACCCTCTTCAAACCTATCAACTTATTTCTGAAAAAAAACATTGTGAGATTTGGACCATTCAGTGGATAATTATGATCTAAGACTGCTGGTTATGAAATAAAACTACACATTCAAACCAAAGCAATGAAAGCACATGCAAATATGTGAGCACTTCATAAATTGCACCAAAAGCAGCAAATTTACATCAACAAAAGGATTAATTACCAAAAAGACACCCCTATTCAAGACAGCTTTAACTGAAAGCCACCTCCATTTTCAATTTCACTAACATTTTACCCATTTTACTAACAAATACATTTTGCATTAAAACATTTAAACAATCAATTATCAAAAATGGGATAGCATGCCACGATCTGATTCTTACGTGAATCTTGTGCCACAGCAAGACAACTTTCTGTCCTTGAGACAAATAGTTTGATGAAGCTGCCCCATTCAGGAAAAACATCATTAAACATATCATGTAGAGCTTGCAATGATTACTACACATAAAAATTCCTCTCTCTTGTCAGGTTAAGACTCTTTTGCCTGGACACTAAAAGTAACTCATTGTGCTTTTCCAGAACAGTCCTGCTTCTTTTTATGTAATCAGTATTACAGTAGTCAATCTGAAGTAATTCTGACCTTTGATGGAAACAAATTACATACCAGATATCTAGGTAGCTGAAATCCTCTGTAACAAATATTTGTACCTAACTAGCTGTATAAAGGTGTTAAGTTTCATTTTACCTTTCATTTCCAAGATTACAGATTTTGAAATATCACATATGCCAGGTAACCAGCACTCTCAAGGGAAAACTCCACAGAATCCCTATGGGTTTACATACATTAGAATAAAGTACATCATTAATTCTACTTCACAATCTAAAAAACATTAAAGACATTTATGTATTACCATCTCCAAATGTACACTGAAAAAACTAAAACGTTTAGGAACTACAGCAAAATTGTCAAGACTACAATTAATGTTTAAGGAGATCCCACAAACAGACTTCTCTTGGGACATCAGAGTCTAGAGGGGGCATCCACCAGGAGCAATTTATCATGTCACATTAGTAACACATTCTACCAGGAGAAGAGCCTGGTTCCTTATGAGATTCATTTAACTACACACACACAGGCACTGGAAGCAGTTTGAAATGCCTTAAACCATCCTGTCAAGCTGGTAAACACTGCTGCTGGAGGATACTGATCTGCTGTAGCCCTGAGTTTCATTTCCTAGCCCATACACAAATTAATCAGGCAACACTGATACATCTGGACACAGTTGAGATGCTTTAGGGTGTGTATGCAGCTTCAAGCCTAGAAAAAAAAGAATTAGCTCCTTAAGGAGTTTCAGTTGGGTAATGTTAACATCTTGTTACACCAACTCCATCTTTCACAGTAACTCCTCACTGATAACACCTTCCAACACAGAACCCACTCCTGAAGTCAATCTGAAAAGCCTCTAAACCAAAACCAAATCAATTCTTTAACAGCCCAGCCTACACCAAAACACATTAATTTCTGTTCCTCAGCCACAAGCAGCAGTCTTTCATCAATACAACTCCATTACCAGTGGTAGCACTGGGATACCTTCGCTCCTGTGAACTGGTGAAGTATAGAAGAAAAAAGGGTCTTGAGAAGTTTAAAAGTAAAATACAAATAAAACACAATGAGGAACACAAACCAAATCAGGGCAAGCACCACATATAAATGGAGTAGGATACAGCTTAAGTATAAAAGTTTAAGTATACTGACATGAGAAACCAATCCCTACATTTAGAGTAAACAGTGAGTTCCAATGTCAAAGAACAGCCAGAGAGCCAGAGGTGTATGGTACAGACTGAACACCAGATCACCAGACACTGCTACACCAAGGCAGTACTTTATAATGCAAAGTCTAGTGCTGCACAGGGAGCACCAACTTTTCCTCTTGTCACAAGGATCACCATCCATCCATGTCAGAGGCTAAAATCCATCCCCAGGAAAGCTCAACAGGAACACACACTCTGCTGTAACTACATGCCACAAAAACAGCAAATCTCAGAGTAAGAGTTAAGCATCTGTCATAGTATCAGATCAAGTTTTAAGAAGTACTTGCCTTCATGCACCTCTAGTTTTACAAAAAAAGTTGCCTGAAAAAAACCAGTGAAAATAAACTGTGACTGTCCCCAGTGCAACACACAGCACATAACATTAACTTTGCTCCTTTTGGAAGTGTTCAGAGCTGTATCCAACAGTACCATAGATTTTTCACTTGAAAAGTCTGAAGGGACTCATAATTTTGAAATCACCACAGAAGTCTTCATACATTCTCTTTTCTAGAGATGAATAAAGATGTCTCTCTGTATAAAGAAAACTTTCTATAACTGCAAAAGCAGTACAGCTCAGTAGAGCTGAACAGACTCAATTCATAGGACAATTTCAGAAATTCTTCACATCCATAAATTTACAGAAATTATGCATATGAATGCTGCTCTTCACATACTCAATGACAATCAGGATAGAGAGAGTCCCACCTGCATTCTGTGGGCTTCACTGCATGCCACTTCAAACTGTATAAAAAGTACAAATGTTTTAAAGTATTTATTCAATTTCATCTTTGATTCCAGCAGTGCGCATCTTTAGAAAACATGACCTCAGTCCTTATTCAGTGGCTTAGAATATAAATTATAACCTGAGTAGCTCCTTAAGAAGTTACCAGTTCCACAGAAAACTCTTCATTTTAAGAAGATAAATTCCCTCATTAGTCAGGACAGAACTGTTCCACTGTGTCTCAACACAGCAGAACCTACAAGGGCTGTAGTTCACCAATACAAATATTCATGCTATAAACAAAATTCTACTGCTTGCTTTTGGATTATAAAATGCACTACATTCAGCTGAAAGCACATGTTTTTATGTTGTACTATCATGAAACATTCATGTATGTACGAAGACCAATTCAAATACTTTTTACAGAAATTTGTGGAAAAAATTGTTTGGAGTCACAATTACCTATGTTAGAGAATATCATAAACATCTTAAAGAAAAAAGAAGTGCTCAGTTTGAAACCTTCTGACTAGAAAAATTTCAAGAGCTTACGCTCAAAATCCAAAGTTTAACTGAGGGTTTTAGGCCTCTGGTCACTGACACTGCAACTATCCACATCAAGTAGAGAGGCAGCTTAGTAACTATTAGTTTTCATTAATCAGAGTGCACGTAACACTGCTGACACTTGGCAAGAAGCAGAGCCTGTGCCCAGTACTCTTATGTTCAAGGTGACAAAGACAACGATCAATACATGATGTAGATAACCTGCTTTTGAATAAATAAATGAATCTAGGTGTTAAGCAGGGGCAGGATGTCTCTCTAGGTCAGTAGTGCAGAGATATGTTAAGTCTACTGGTGCTCTAAGGCAAGATGGATCACTGCCTCTACAGGAGGGGCTACTGCAGCTGCAGCATCCCATGGAAACAGTGGCAGCAGTGGTACCTCCATCTGACAGGCTGCTTAGCTCTGTGCTGTACAGCCTTCCTTCTAAGGAACCCAAAAGGCAGGGCCTCAGCTTTCTTTAAGCCTATAATTTATTTAACAGCAGAACTAAACTTCATGGTTTTAAGGTTAATCATGAATACTGACATTTTCAGAGACAGCAACTTAAGTCTTCTGCTAGTGTTGCTAAAGTAAATACAAGCAAAATGAAATAGAACCTTTGTCAGTCTCTCACTAGTAGCTAGAACATCTCACCTATACAATCTACTATAAAGATATTTGATGAAAACCAACTATTTTGTTTAATAGATCTTCAAACAAAAGAACTGAACACTCTCTCCCAGCTCCTCCACACTAGCTTCCTACTCAACATCTTGCTGATTTTTCCAGGTTTTCTACCACACAACCACAAAACAACTGAGTTGGACAGGGGCCTCTAGAGTTCATCCAGTCCAATCCCCTGCTCAAACAGGATCAGCTGCAGTGGGATTACCAAGACCACTCCAGATGCCCTCTGGCTATCTCCAAACATGGAGATTCCACAACCTCTCTGGAGGATAACCTGCTCCAACACTGCTGCCCTCACAGTACAGTTGTGGCACCTTAAGTTCAGGCAGAGACTCCTGTGCTTCCATTTGTGGTTATTACCTCTGATCTCTCCACTCCCTCCCCAATGCACTGATGAAACTCACCCTGAGCCTTCTCCAGCAATTCTCTCAACCTGCTCTTCATGTGAGAGAAGCTCCTGTAATTATCTTAGTGGCCTTTCACTGGACTCTATTCAGTAGCTCTTTCTTTCACTGTAGAGCTCAGAAGTGGACCCAGTACTCCAGATGTGTCCTAACCAGTGCTGAGATCACTCATCTAAACTGAAATCCTTGGCAGTACTTCCTAAAATTCTTATTCTACTGCAGACATTGAAGAAGTTGCATACACCCGGTTCAGAGACCATTTCACTCATCAGTATTTTGCTAGATGCTTCCTCCAACCTTCCTCTTCCTACTTTTGACTGATTTCACACTGGATCCAACTACCCAATTCAGCTGCCTATTTACTACCAGATTCTTCCTCTAACTACTCATCTAATCCATCAACTAGCATTCTACTGCATTCAGCCTCTAGCCCTTCAACCCCTTTTCTAATCCTTCATTAGTCATCTAACAGCTGATGATCCTGAAATAGCAAACCACAGAAAGATATAATTAAAATCTGAGCTGAATTACCTCTTAAATGTCGCCAAAGATAATAAATTACTTTTAAAAATATTAAAACATTTACAAACATTATTAAAGAGATAAATCAATTTCTACATAGCGAACAGGAAGGAAGTTGGTTTTTCAAGTACACTTCTTGCAGTTTTCAGTATAGAACTTTCTCACAGTAAATACTGAACACAGGATCTGTTCTGCTTTATAGGTCAGCATATTTTGCTGAGTTGAACATACACAGAGAGATTGCATAAGAACTCCAGCACCTCTGAAAAGACCTTCATTAGAGCAAGCAACATCACAAGCCAGAAGACTTTCAGCATGAGGGTAAAAAGATTACTTTGACAACTTTTATCACATACTACTTCCTTTAAAGAATATTTCCTAAATGAAGAACTCAGGCCTCAAGAACTGCTGAGTCTCTAGGGGCTCTATACCCCAAACAAGTGACATTTGGGAGAGTTTCTAGATTATGTACATAACTGTTCCTGTTCTGGGAGAAGAAAGTCAGTCCTGCAAGGACACAAATTCACACAGAGTTATGGTGTAACAGTTACAGTTAAGCCATTCAGAAGCTCTTAAAGTTTCATTTTTTAAATTTATTTACAGATCAAAAGAGAGAAATCCAAAAGACTAAGTTAGTTTGCTCAAATTCTTGAGAGGAAATTCCAGTATGCACTTTTTCTGTTGAATATTATTTCCTTTCAACTTAGAGACACTGCAGATACCATTTCATGGTTTGGGAAACGAGGCCTTCCAACAAAACATGAACTGGCAAGTCATATCTGTTCTGTACATTGAAATTAACCAAGAAACAGGTATGAAACAACATTTCAAATATAATACAAAATACCAGTTGTTTGCCTCATTTTCATGACTATTTTTAATACAACTACATTAGCTTTGCTTTCTAAGAGTGAAGTTTTAGCTACACTTTAGGTACACATAACTAAAACCAGGGGATCACTCACCAAAGAAGTCAAATGAAAAGGGGTCCCTTCCACCAAAAAACTCCCTGAAGACATCATCTGGGTTGCGGAATGTAAATCCAAAATCGAATGGATTATCAAGATTATTTCCACCTGCCAATAAAAAAGTTAAATTTTAAAGTTAAACATAAGTTCAGGCCTATAGGGTACTTGAATCATCTAAACATATCAACAATTTCCAAAATCTCTCTTTCACACAACTTAAGTACACACATTACTTCATTACTTTTTATAATAATTTCTCTGTTTTCAGATAACAGTAATACCTTTTATAATAACTAGAAAAACTGTAAACAATTGTAATCTCGATTTTCAAAAGACTGAATTTTAGGCCTTAGTACAAGCATTTCCTGATTCCTGTCCTGAAAACAAAGCTACAGAAAATACAGAACACAAAGAACTTGTTTGTCAACATACCTCCACCTCCATTTATTAGGCCTTCTTTTCCATATCTGTCATAGATGTCACGTTTTTTAGCTACAAGGAGAAATTGTACATCATGTCAGTAAACAGGATTGTTGATTTTGTGAAAAAAGTAGCATTTAATTGGTATTCTCAGTTAAGCATCTTCTCAAAGCTAGTTTATTCAAGGAAGTTGTGGCATATAACTGCTGAAGCTCTTTAACAAGGACTGCCAAAGCAGTTTAGTCCAGAAAGAACAGTTACTGAATTTCAAATTAACTGTCATAAGGCTGTAGAAGGTCTGGTCCTGATGTATGAGAAAAAGTTGATTTAAGGACAAACCTCACATGAAGTTTGCCTTTAAGAAGAATATGGCAGTCTTCTTCTTTGGACAGCTACCATGAAAAGCTTTCAGACTGTGAAGGACCTCGGGACTTCAACCTGCTCCTCCACATAAGTCTAAATGTGAAGTTGGTCACATCTTGCCTGAATAAAGCTGTGATCAAATCAATTTCTAAGAGAAGATTCAACAGGCTCTCTGGAGAACTGTTCCAGTGCTCAAGCATTCCCTTCCTTCTGTCCCACTTGCAAAACTTGACCATTGCCTCTCTTCCTTTTATTGCACAAGACTGAGCCCACTGTGGGAGAGTTATGAGAACGGAAGACCAGTGTTTATATGAGTGACTGCAAAACCCCTAAAATCAATTATAACCACTTCTGCTAGCTTAATAATGGAGAATGAAGTGATGTTCCAAAATGCCATGGAAAGATGGGACTCAAACTGCTTGTTCTCTATTATTTTAGAAGGCATGGGATGACTATTAATTTCACTGCAGACCAGTTTTACAGTATCCATGAGAAAGGAGAGAAAAATGAACTCTACATTACTGCACAGGATCAGATGGCACTTTGGTACTGGAAAGGAACATGAAGACCTTGAAGAGGCAGACAGTCACTCACTTTGCTTGCACTGGTGTAGAAGTACCAGTCAAAAACCAAACAGGGCATTTGATTTTAGTCTCTTAATATTATCATGCTTTTCCCAGTGGAATCTCTTCCGTGAAAGATGTTTTTAAATTTTAAAAAGCATCACTCAAAGAACATGCAGTTACCTCAAACAGATGCTGGAAAGCAAAATACTTCTGACTAACAGGAATAAAAATTTTATAAAATGGTTATCATCTCAAATAATAGGAGCTTGCAATAGGTTCACAAACAGACAAATCCCCAAAGCTTGATACATTATTTGTACTGCTTTTCTAGAAAGCAGTTTTTAAAGAAAGGGGGTTAACCTACCCATCAAATTATGAAGAAGAAAGCAGGAAGGTAGATAAACTGTCACGGGCAGGAAACAACAAGGATGCCCTGAAGGCTCACAAAGACCAAAATTCATCTTAAAAATGTTCCATTCTTGAAACCACATGGTTTCCCACAGGGGAGGTATGTTCAATGATCACCCAATTTCTGTATTCTTTGCTTATGTAATCCCTTACAAAACTATTCTTCTGCCAAAAATCTGTCATAATTCAAGCCTGTAATGGTGTCAGAAAATTTCATTAAGTTTGCAGAACATTTGACTGCCTCTCAACCACTGGGCTCAGGATTCTGGTATCCCTGCTGCACAAATGATTGTTAAGACACCAGTAACTTAGGACTTGGCCTAGATCCAAAAACTGGCAGTACTTTTAGAAGATGTTCAAAAATTCTAGCAGTGTACTGTTCCCAAAGAACTTAAAGATCTGTATAACAACCAGACCACTATCCTATTTTTATTCCACTCAAAAAAATCAGCTTAAGAAGGATCAAGTACTCTAAAAGACAAGTATACAATGAACTAATGATAAATTAAGTTCTTTTTCTCCCTTGTCAATTAAGTACCAAAACCAAGCAAAGAAACACAGTGTACAAGACTGCAGCTCACTAAATCAGGCTGAACTCTGAAAGGTAATCTAGATGCTGCTAGCACTTTAAATATAGCTTTCCCATGCTCACTGTCTCAGGTGAAATCAAGGACACTTCAGAAATAGCACACAGACAGCTGCAGTCAATTATAGAGGAAAATAATCAAAGTAGCTTAAATCACTTTGTTATGATTCAGGCTGCTTTTGTCAGAACATTGGCAGAAGTTAATGATACTCTTCAAGCAAAAAGACATGGGTGAACTGTAAACTGCATTCCTGCACTAAATGGGTCAAGCTAAACACCTCTTTCAGAACAATTCAGAATAAACACTATCTTTAGTATCACAGTTGACTGAATCTACAGAATTTGCTCAAATGCAATCCAAATTTTCAGCAAGGTTTACAGTGTGCTTGGGCTTTGTCAGGACTCGTTTACTATTAAAAAATCTAGCAGCTGTAGGCCTAAGAGTGAATACATCAGAGTTGGTCTAGCCTGGCTTTAGAGGATAAACACAATACCCCTATACTGATGGTAACACTGGCCTCGCCCATTAAGACTCACAGAAGTCTCTAAAGAAATTTCTGGCAAACAGTGAATTTCAGTTTCCAGTATTTGGTTATGTATCTAGGGAGATCCTGAAATTTTTGTTTCAAAAATCTCTGCTTTTTCTGTCCGGTCTGCAAGTTTCTTCCTCTTTCCTTTCTTTTGAAAAAAGAAGTAGTCAAGTTCGATGGTGAAGCAAAATTAAAATATCCCTTCAAAGCACCACAGATCAACATTTTGAGTCTGATCCCCAGAACAGAGACAAGCAGTTCAAGAGCCCTTTTAAAATACCTACCATCTGACAAGACCTCATAGGCCTCAGCTACTTGCTTAAACTGCTGTTCCGCCTCATCTTTGTTGTCTGGATTTTTATCAGGGTGCCATTTTAGTGCCAATTTACGGTACCTGAGTGGAAGGAAAACAAAGGATATTTTACTCTGAAACAATGGAATATGCTATACAGATAAACACAATGCTGTCAGGCTACACAGGTTGTCAGGGATTGAAGTAAGAAATTCCTGGTTCTTTCGTATCATGTATCTAGATGTTGGGATCAACAGAATCTGCAGGTACACAAAGAACCACCTACTCAGATATGTTTTAAATTAGGAAGGAGGTTTGGGGTTCTTTACTTATTCTGAAATTATTCCTGTGCCTTTCCGATGATCAACATCTGTGAGACCTAAGCAACACATTCCAAAATATCTCTGCTGTGGGCTTCTCCTTAGAGCCCTGTAATTATTCAGTACTACAACCAACCAACCAAAGGAAGCATCAAGAAGGATCTGGTGTGTTGAGGTGATTAAGCTCCAGGAATACACTACCCCTGACATCCTAACATCAATGCCTTCTTTGACAGCCACACCTGCACACAACTTCTATCCTCAAAAGAAACATTTTAGGCAAAGTGTTCATAACTTCTTAATTAGAAGGGCAATGTTAAGCTTGCACTGAGGTTGGTATGTTTTGCAATCATCCAAGATCACAGTTCAAACATTTGAGCTGATAAAGTAGCATGTACAGGAATTTGCAAAAGAACACGAGAAGACAACAAAGTGTGAATCCAAAAACCATGTAATTATATCTGTCCCTTAAACTGTGCAGCATCTATACCAGTGACACTCACGCTTTTTTGATATCCTCTGCTGAGGCATGCTTCTGCACTCCCAGAACTTCATAGTAATCCACCATGTTTCAGGAATTGTCTTGGTAACAACAGCCGAGTCTTTCAAGTCCTGTAACAACAACAACAACAACTTGTAAATGAAGCTTGTCAAGTACTGCTTCTTCATAAAAGTCAGGTAGGAGCCTGGTATTGCCTTGTACCAAACCTGACCGAAGAAAGACTAAGTTCCAATGTTCCAAACCCCAAAAATAAAACTGCTTCACTTTAGGTCAAGAGATCAAATAATTATTTTAATTCACATTTTTATGTTATTTAATCCCCACTGAAGCACAGTACGCAAACACATAGATATATAGTACCTGAAACAAATCAGACTGATCAGCTAAATTTAATCAGTATTTTAGGGGTATCTGAAGCACAGTTTTGATGTAGATATTAATAAATCTGAATTCAAAAGTTCACCTGTTATCTATGACACCTGTCATGTCTTAAGAACATATGGGCATAAACAAAGGGACCCATCTTTCACGTATGTTCTTCAGAAAATTACTTCCACTGAGATGCTCCCTTCAGAAAAGCAATTTATGTGCAGGTCCTGGAAACTTAAAACTCAGCCTTATTGAGTCCAATAAGCCTTTCTTGTACTCAGACTTTGACAAAAGATGTTCAAGTTGCCAAAGCTACTGAATAACATTTGCCTCCTTTACGTCTACCAAGAGAAGCACAAAACCAGGCAAGATTGCTCCAACTGCAAGGCAACCAACCAACTCAAGTGTAGAGGCACCCAGTGTTTGCTAGTATAAAAGAATAGCTATCACAAGAGTCCTGAGAAGTTAAAAAAGCAATTTAAATACTGACAGTTTCTTGTCAACAAAAGAGAATAATTACAAGAACAGTTACACTATTACGCCAAATAAATGACCAATAAGATGAAAGAACCTTTCTAAAAAGTTTCAAGAATAATTTGTGTCTTCATGCAATGCTGCCTTTCTCTCCACCACTATAAAAAGTCTCCATTTTGGCAAAACTTCCAAAACCCTTTCCATCCTACCACTGCTGGCTTGTTTCAAGTTTAATGAACAAAGAAACAGTGACCTTTTCCAGTAGTTATCAACTTGCTGCAGAGAAAGTCACCCAAACACACTCAGAACGTAACAATACAGCAATATATTAGTCACTTTTTCTTATCTCGTGCATCAAGAACAAAAATTCATTGAAATAGCCTTTCCCCCCTCAAATCATTCAGTGTTTTTCACTTTAGCCCAGGCAAAGTCTGTTTCCTTTTCTTTCCCATAAATTCTGAAAGAACTAAGTAAGATGTAGCCTAGTGAAATATTCTGAAATTGATTTACTGTACTTATTTATTTTACATGCATCTTTCAACATCCTGGGATATGAACACCAAAAAAATACTTCCTTTTAAAATAAATTGGTACATCTTCAAAATATGTTCCTGCTGCAGGTTGAAGTTTAATTAACTTTAATTATGGATTATGGTTACACAAACATTTCCTCAAATGGCAAAACCAGTTTAAGAGATACCCTGCCATACTTCCTTCCTTCTCCAAGCTACTTACAGAAGCAAACGTACTAGAGGACCCACATGTTTACAATTGGGTGGTTTTAGCAATCTACTTAACCATACAATCCCACAAACACAAAATTAAAGTGTAACAAGTAAATAGCCCTTTGCCCATTGAAGAAATCTCCACATTAAAAAAAACCCAAACATAAGGGTATAGTTAATACTCTGACCAACACCAAAGGAAGTTGGGAGACATGCATTAAAATTAAGAATGCCAATAATAATATACTAATGGCAAGATTCAATATGTAAACATACAGATTACCAAAAATATCCCAGGATATTTGCTATCAACAGGCCTCTCTGGTTTTGCTGTTTCCCACACAACAAGTAGAACAACTCTGAACACAGAGGTGAGGAGCAAAGTCAGTATGGGTTAAGCATGTTATCAAATCCCACAGCTACCCTTATGAGCAATAGAATATATGGAACCTACAGTTTACAAAAGGAAATCGGAAGGGGGGAATGCAGCATGAGTCAAGCTTAAGGCTAGAGGTTAGAGTCCCTCCTAACAAGAGATACCAGCCTAAAACTAGTAAGCAAACAGCAAGAAGCCACAGGCCAGGAGCATATGCCATAACACTAAGTGTTCTTTCCATATTCTTCTTTTCTTACATACAAGACTTTCATTAGCTCTCCTCTCAATTCTGATACCTAACTTAGAGGGAAAATTTAGAACTCAAGCTTCTAACTCTAAAAAGTATGTAATAAAAGCAATTTAGATGTAGAAAATAAATCACATCTTTTCCTAGAGAACTTTGTGCACACAAGTACTCATACTGACTTCAACAAAGTATTTTTTTAAACTTTCCTGCTTGTTTAAAAGCAGTGCAGCAGAGCTGTTAAGTTCATACTCAATACAAACTCTACACATCCTAGATAACAGAAGCCTGAAGTTGGGACTAAAAAGCAAAGCTGAAGCAACATGACCACCTCTTAACAGATGACTGTGATCCTAAAGAGCAGCTGCTTCAAGATAGAGAAAATATTTGTTTCAAAGGAATGTCTAGGGATTGCATATTCTGTCTTTAGTGAATGTTATTGCTCAGTTTTTACTTGCCACTACTATAAAGTCTGGAATTAAAACAAGCCAGGAACTTTCTAAAAAAACCAAACCCTTAATATTCTCCTTCTCCTAATCAAAGTGTTACCAAAGTCAAGTGACAGCAAGAATTCACCTCTGATACACTGTTATTTCTAGTTATCATAAAGCATAAACTGTACTGCTGAAGCTTCAGTTATCATCGGAACTTTTTTGCACGTAAAAAAAGGTTTTTAAAATACTTACCAAAAAAAATATTCATCTGCAGCTTTGTCCATCTTAAGAAAAAAAAAAAAGTCAGCTAATATTTAGCCCCTCAACAGCCAGTAAGACTGACCAAATAAACACCACACACACCCCTAAAAAATCCAACAATATTCACAAAATAGAAAAGACCTCTATATGCAGTCTTTCCAGGACAGAATTATTTAAAATATTCAAAAAAATAGCTACTATCACACTATCAGCTTATAATAAAGCAGAATCTGGACAATGATTGACTTAGAAAACAGAAGATGGCCAATTTATAAAAAATAATTCAGTACTTTCAAGGCTAGTAGGAATGTGCATGGTGAAAATGCCTAGATGCTTCAAAGATGCAAACCATATACCTCCCTGTGAGAAACCACTCAAATGTCCTAACCAAAATGACATGACAAAAATCTTCTCAAAAAAGCCCTATCTGTCAAACAATTTGTCTCCATATATACAAGCAAGGCTCATTAGGCACTGATTTCCAGCCTCCATCCACAGAAAATCTTCAAAATAAAATCTTCAAAATTTCAGAAGAAAAAAAAAAAAAAAAAACAGCTGAAAGGAGACGCTTCATGGCCTTCCTGTTTGCTCGAAAAATCTGCAGTTCCTTGAGCTGGGAACTGCACAATGTTTACAGCATGCTATCAGCTACTCCAACTCCTTCTTTGGGGCATGAAAATCAAACAGGCAAATGTTTATATGAACCAAATGCTTCCACAGTTTATAGATTTCTCAATCATCACAGGAGAAGTCAGCTTTGTTCTGGCTTATGGAGCAGGGGCCCTGAACTAGTGACTCAAGGCAGGTGACAGGGCCACATGACCAGGCTCAGGCCCTGCTCACACAGCTCAGCCCAGCACTCGGCCTGAATTACCCAAAACCTGGCTCATGAACTCTCTTTACAGCACAGTCCTCAGCTACACAAAAACCAAGAGAAGCATCACAGAAGACAGATATGTAGACAGCTCTAAACTTCTGTAAGATCAGATAACAGAGAAAAGCAAGTAATCAGACAACCAACCAGCAGGGATGACAAAGCAGCACCCCAACTAAATACGGAATGGAGGAAAGCATCCAAACAAGACATTCTTTAGAGCAGCCAGGAGGGAATTCAGACAGCAAGGGGCATGCGACCTTTGCAGTCAGCTTAGTCAGAAAAAGTTATCTATTTCTGGCCATGAAGCAACAGGCAGCACAGAGAGTCCCCTAAGAAGAGCCAGAAGAGCTTGAGCTTAGACTACAACAGACACCTGGAGAGTGGGATGGAGTTCCAAACTCCTGATTCATGCAGTTCACAGAGCAGGCAGTCATCAACATCCTCTGCAAATCCCACAGCCACACAGCTCCTAGCACCTGCCTGCTTTCCATGGACTTCCCTAAAGGACTGCATCCTGCTGGCAGCTCTGCAGGAACAAATACCGTGCTCTGAAACCCAGTTCACTTTGACTGAACTCACAAAAATCCACTGTGCTAACACAAACTCCCACAGTTTACCAGAAAATGTTTCTAATAGTAGGACTGCTAAGGAACAAATAAAGTTACTTATGAGTGCAAGAACACAGAGCAAGAAAACCTGTGTAAGTTTTGTGTTTAATAAACCTGACAAACACAATTAAACAAGGTACCAGCACCAATTTTTCCTCCCGCTTATACATGCACAGTGCTGTGCAGACTAAAGCATATTAACAACTTCAATACTTTTAGCTTTTACTTACCCAAGCCTAGAAAAGCTGCCACACTCTAACTTCACAGGCTCCTGAAATTTATTGTTTCATGGAAAAATGTCAATTTAACATATAATTAAAATTAATAAAATGTACTTAAATAGCCATGTTTATGCTCATTATTTTAATACTCCTTTGGCATCCCCAGGAGATGAATTTAATAAAACGAACATTCCAAAAAGCTTAGTTTAATCTCATGTTTACAGCGAACATCCTGCTTGTATGTCAGACAGCAGAGTGGATTTGGATACAGTTATTATTATACCAGTTCATACAGGGAGAAGGCAGCTGGACTGACTGCTTTACCTTGCAGCTCATGTTGCATTGTAGAAAAGCCAGAACAACAAAACTCCACCATAGCCAACAAGAGACACCTGTACAGGACACCCTTCCCCCTTAAGGCAGGAAGTTACAAAGAAACCTGTCCACTCTTCTCCTCCCCAAGGGCACCAAGACACAACTCTGGCACAAATTACAGGACTTGGTCTGTATTGCTGCCTGGCACATGGAAAGCCTGTTGTGGGCAACAAGAAAGAAACCTTTTAAAAAGAGTGAACCAACCAAAAATGGAAATAGAAGAAATACAAAATCTTCATCTGTGAAAGAAATGTAAACTGGCTAACAAAAAACAGGAAAGGATGTTGATCAGTCAACAGGCCACCCTCACTCCCTTGGCTGAGACTCTCCTGCTTATCCATCTGATCTCTGATAAAGGGGGACTTATTTATGATCTTTCCTTAAAGCAAAGGAGCATTTTTCCAAAACATGACAACTCAGGTGTCCAAATTTGGAATTGTGTCACAAATATCTGGAACACTGTCACTCTCCTAAAACTAACCATAAAAGGCTATTTTATATGAAGTAGAATTCATATCTTATTTTAAAAAATATATGATCTGTGTATGATTAAGCAATTGAAAACAGTAAAAGCCTCAGCCGATAAAGCCCAGAAAGTTTTAGGAAAAATAATCATAATCAGATGATCCTTTAGGGAAAAGAAAATAGTTTCAAGTCTCTACACATTTCCCCTGAAGTGTTTTTGGAGTCATGATAACTTTATTTAAGCCAAAAAAAAGAAAAAAAAAAGGCAGCTTCATTAAAGCAAAGAGCAAGTTCTTTTTCAAAGTGTTGACAGGCTATCACAGATTCAGACTAAATTTTAAGCCAGAAAAAAATCTAATAAAAAAAATTTAAAAACTGGATGCAATGTAGCTATGAATGGCTTCACACTTAATTATAAGGCCTTTAATATCCTTGACAAGTACTGAGTCTGCACTAATATCAGTAGGATTTCTGTATTCAGAACAAATCGAAAACATAAAACTTACAACTAGTAACTGTAGGAGTGAAATGCATATGCATGAATTATCTCTTCCCTAGCAGCTAAATGAATAATGCAGAATTATTTCATTAAGTCTAAAGTAAGGGAAAATGCAACATCCATTCAAATGTATTTTATTCAAAAGAAAATATAATTTAAACCTACTAATGCCCTCAATGACTGTTTTTTGGGTTTTTTTAATTGTGAAAGAAACAATCGTCATATGCAAGATCCAACAAGTTTTTGACAAACCTAAGTAACCTGAATAAGACAAAGAGAAATCGTCGACAGAAAATGTTCCCAGGACACAACTGAGAGGTCCTTTACAAATGCTATTAGAGAAATGGAGCACTTCCTACTTAAGGAGCACAGTGCTTAAACATAAACCTCACGCAGCTAAACCGAAAATTACAGCAACGAATTCCCTTCAAAGCATCACTCCACGGCGAAGAAGCCGCAGACGTGCCGGTGGAAGCGCAGCCAAGGCTCGGCCGAGCCGCAGCTCCCGCACAGCCGGCGGCAAAGCGCGGCCCCGGCGCTCAAGCCGCGCTGACATTTCCGTCCATTGCAGGCCACAGCCGCGGGGCCGCTGGACGGGGCAGAGCGCAATCACCGCCCTCGTCCCGCGCAACCTCAGCTCACACTCCTCACTGCGCCAAAGAGCTCGGCACGGATGTGTAACAAACCAAAAACCCGGTGTTGATTTCCTCAGGACAGCCCGTGGACTGCTAGGAACTCCTACATCCTACTTAAGATGATGATTTAACCTAAGTTGCTCCCTCTCCCCACGTACGTTCCAAAACCTCTAATGGATAAAACAAAGAATACAGTCGGTAAAGAAATGTATTTATCTCAGCAGCAAAGCACATTAGCTCTCTAACTAAAACTTGAGTGTCACACAAAACTAAAGCCCTGCATGCCTTCTTCCCAAGAAAGGCAGCCAAGATAAGTTAGCCAGCTGCATCGATCTGGGAAGGACAGAAAATACCAGAGAGAGAGAAGCTGTTTGGGTGAAAACCTGCTGTAGTTTGAAAGCACAAGTACTAAAAAGACAAGTATGGTGGAGAACAAGGAGAACTCTGCAGTTTACAGATGGAGACATTATTAGTCTAAACAGTGCTGCCAATAAAAGTAGTCATTTAAATTTCTCCTCTAACAGAGATTAAGAAAATTTAACACTAATTTAACATCCATTTTCAGCACACTCTTATTCTCCTCTGAGAAATCATTACAAGAGCCAAGGGAAGTATACAAAGTTAGACAAGTGCTGTGCAATAATTAAATTTTTGGTTGTTTGCAATTAAAAAAAAAAGTAATCACAGAGACAAGATCTGTAAATACATTTACTCATTGGTCCAAACAAATCTTCTTTGACAACATAATCCATCAACCTAAGTGGTATTTTAACTACCAGGCTCTTGATCACCAGCTGAACATAAAATCCCTAACTGGAGTACAAGGATCTCCAAAGAGTAAACAAAAATTAAGGTCAGCAGGCAGCAGTGACTGCAACCTCTGCTGCAGGACTGGAGAGGAAGAGCCTTGCTTCATCCCAGTTGTTCCCTTTGTGTCAACACCTTGTTCTTATCACTTCTTGACAATTTAAACCCTAAAACCTCTTGGGTTTGATCACTGACTACGCAACATCACAAGCTTTACCATTCTCACGTGAGTGCTGTTATAAATGCAGCTTTCCTGTCACTGTATCTAAATAAACAGCAGTTTATTGCTATCACATTTTAAAACAGATTTGTTCAGTATTTTGAATCATTTCTAACACCTTTGTTAGCATGGTTGAAGACTACAGCACAAGTTTCCAGCAGCCAAAGAAAGCTCCGATAGCAGCACAACACAAAGTGCTGGTGCAAACAGGAATGCGGGTCGTAAACCCAGCCCACCCGTCCCCTCTGAAATAGAGTAAATACTGATGACAAACAGTGTTCCTTACCTAGCAGTGTCAATTTTCAACTCGACTCGGAACCTGGCAACAGCGAGTTCAAAAAACCCGACCTCTGTCGACCTCACCCACAACAAACTTCCCTCCTGCCCCGGCCCCGAGAAATAAACACTGAGCAGAACGTAACAACCTGCTTCCAGCGGGGGAGAAAAACAATGCGTTTGGCTTAGGATCATCAGGGGTGGAAAAAGCCTCTGAGATCATCCAGCCCAACCACCCCCCCCTACATCGCCACTGTGTCCCTAAACCACAACACCCAACGCCACGAACAGGCGCTCCTTAAACACCTCCAAGGATGGTGACTCCACCACCTCCCTCGGCGACCTATTCCAGTGCCTATTCCACCCTAAACGCGAGGTATTTTCTACATCATCTAATCTGAATCTCCCCTATCTCATTTTAAGGCCATTTCCTCCGTTCCTCTCACTGCAGGCACAGTAGAAGAGTCCGGCCCGCATCTCATTACAATCTCCTTCCTGGGAATTGTAGAGAACGGAATAAAGGAGGACACAATAACGCTCACAACCCGCCAAGGCAGCACCCTGCAACGAAAAGCGCTTTAAGGACAAGGCCTGTTTAACGAACCGAGGTTCGCCCTCACCTTCTGGAAACCGGCATCACTGTGAACAAGGAATGGAAATGCGGATTTATTTTTTTTTTCTGTCTTGCGGCGAACAGGGGGAGTGCGAGCTGGGACTGAACGTCCCGGCATTTGTCCCGCTCCGAGTCCCGGGGGAGCCCTGGGCAGCCGCTCCCTGCCGGAGCTCCGCCGAGGCCAGGCAGAGCCCCCAGGGCAGGCGCGGCCGTTCCAGCACTGCGCGGCCTGCGCCGCGAGGCCCCGGTGCCAGGGACGCCGCTGCCGAGGACCGCGGCCCGGCCAAGCGCCCGCTCCCTGCTGTCCCTGCCTCCCGCACGGCCGCGGCCGGCCGGGCACGAACACGTCTGCCCTGCACTCACCCGCCGGTGGCTCCTCAGCGTGGCCGCCGCTCCCGCCCGTCCGCTCCCGCCGCTCCCGCCGCTCCCGCCGGGACAAACGGCAGCGGCCGCAAACAGGAAGCGCCACCAGCGCGCGCCGTCACTTCCGCCCCGCCGCTTCCGGAAGTTTCTCGAAGGGCCCCGCCGGGTGTCCCGTGTGAGCGGAGAGCGCCCCTTGGCGGCGGCCGGAGGCGCTGCGCCGGGGAGGGGGGGCGGGGAGCGGGAGGGGCTTATGTAGGGGCGGGGCTCCCTGAGGGGAAGGGCCCTTAGGGGAGGGGCCCGGAGGGGAGGGGCCCGGAGGGGAGGGCCCCGGAGGGGAGGGCCCTGAGGGGAGGGGCCCTGAGGGGAGGGGCCCTGAGGGGAGGGGCCCTGAGGGGAGGGCCCTGAGGGGAGGGCCCTGAGGGGAGGGGCCCTGAGGGGAGGGGCCCTGAGGGGAGGGGCCCTGAGGGGAGGGCCCTGAGGGGAGGGCCCTGAGGGGAGGGCCGCGGTCGGTGCGGGGTCATTGTGCGTTTGTGCCCTCACGCGTTCCAAAATAGGGACCTTCCTCCCTGCTCCACAGAATCACAGGCTGTGTAGTGGGCATGATGGTGTTCAGTCATAAGTTAGACTATTAGAGGTTTTTTTCCAACCTAATTGACAATGTGATTTTGTGAAGCGATGCCCAAGTGTGCAGATGAGACGAAAGAAGAAGGAAAAAGAAAAATACTAATGTTGAGAAGCATTCTTTGAATAGGTGAGTTTGACTGCTAGAAGTGAGATGACAAAATATCTTCTCCTTTTGTGTCTTTTCTCCCAAAATCTGGGGGTGCCAAGAGGATGGGCCGGGCTCTTCCCAGCGGTGCCCAGCAACAGGAGATGAGGCAATGGGCAGAAACTGATGTCCAGAGATTTCCACATGAACATGAGGAAGAACTTCATTACTGTGCAGCTGACCGTGCACTGGAACAGATTGCCCACAGAAGCTGTGGAGTGGCCCTCTGGAGATATTCCAGAACCGTCTGGACAAAATCCTGCGCCGTGTGCTCTGGGATGACCCTGCTTGAGCAGGGAGGTTGGACCAGGTGACCCATTGGTCATATTCTAATTTCAATAACTGCAGTACATCAATCACCTCTTTGCTGAAAAGAGGTGAGTTAATGAATTGTGATGGACAGACCAGATAACCCACTGTGCTCCCTTCCCTGACCCTTTCTGGGATTCTGTGAGGGGAAATGGAAAAAGTGATGCCTGGGTGTGTTCCCGTAGGAAAAGCTGAAAAGTCAACTAATAGTTTTAAGAAACGCTCCTTGAATAGCTTGGCTGCTAGAGGTGAGATGACAAAATTATTTCCCCCCTTGTGTGTTTAATTCGTGGTCTCAAAACTTGTAACTCTGGCACACAATTCCTTTGAGGTCACATTCCTCTCCCTGCATGTAGCACCTGGACAGAACCCTGTGCTGGGTGAATGTATTTTATTCAAGTATGTGGTTTTCTAAGTGCCAAGGCTGAGAACAAAACATAGGGCAGCAAAGTTATTATTATATTTTTAAAATGTGGACTTTATGCTTTAAATTGCTGTAAAATTATATTTCTTGCCCCTTATTTAAAATGCGGGGGCATTAATTTATAGATCAAAAAAGTGAATTTAGAGAGTTTCCATGCCTAAAATGTATGCTTCCCAAATAAAGTCAATTAAAAGGCTACCCATTATTTAGGAAGTGTTTGTGTGGGAGTGGGCTCAGTTCAAAAAGACAAAAGCCAGCTTGGAATAAGGCAGAGAAGAACTTAAAACAAATCAGCAGGACAAGTAGTAGGACAACCCTAGAGTATAGGCTTGGTGCTTTGGGGAAATGCAAGCTTCAAAAGAAATATTGTTGATTATTGATGCTGAGTTGTGGAAACAATTCTTCAAAACTGGAGCAAAGAGACACCTCACTCCATTATTAGTTTCTCATCAGCAAGTAGCTGTGAAGTCCAAGTTTTTGATCCACTTGCAAAGAAAGAACCCAAGGGATTAGTAGGCTAGACTGGCTCTTCCTAATGGGTGAGGTTCAGACCTCAGAGGATTCCTAACCTGGCAAAGGCAAAGGCAGGTCAGTACTCTGTGGTGTGGGAGAAGACTATAGAAAATTTTGATTTAATCCTTTAAACATTTCTCAATATGGAAATAAAGGGTTTTCCCCAACCTTTCATAACCGATTATAGGGGAGGAAAAAAGTATGAAGAGTCCTAAAACCTGAGTTGCAGTAAACAAGACAGAAGTTGCATGAGGCAGTTTCTTTGCTTTAATAATTTAAAGAGCAGATTTTATATTTACAGTTAAGGTATGATGGATGCCAACCATAAAACCTTCTGTTCATCCAAGCAAACAGAACATGGGAGAGAAGCATGATTCCATATGGAACTAGAGGGTTGGAATCAAAACACTGCCTGCATCAATGCAACCAGGACCAATGCTTGTTTAATCACAATTTAATCAAAATTTAATCACAATTGTTTTCATTACATTAATCTGCCCAGAGATTTGCTAGCACTGTTCTGACTCTAGACAGCATAGCCCTCCTTTAGCGTCCTCCAGATATAGGAATAATATCTGGGAAGGCTTAGAGACCAATTTTGCATCTGGAGAAAGGAAGGCATGAGAAGGTAAAGTGCCTGCTCACAGCTGAGGGCAGGGCACTTTGGCATTTTCTACAGCAAAACACTGAGAATTTAAATAAATGTTTCCTAACAAAGTTACAGATGAAAACAAAAGAATGTGTAATTAATTTTAAAAAAATCCAAAACATATTTTAATTGGCTTCTGCTTGGTTTTGAAGAAGACATGTAGATATTTCCCAAGACTTTCCAGAACAAGCAGTTTACAGAACCACCAATTACAAATATCATTTATTAGGGCACCTCTTTTTTGTTTTAACTTACGATCTTTGATAGCTCAGATTATCTCTAACATTGAACAATAACAAGAATTATTTACTCTTTAGAAGTTTGCTCGCATTGTGCATGATATTTAATTTTCTGTTCTCTGTTCCAGGGAAAGACAGGTGATTGCAATTAAAATAGCACATGGCAAAGCCCACCAGAAGAGGTACTGCAGGGGATACTGAAGCACCTACATCCAGGATTGCCCTGTCCAGTGCAGAATCCAGCACTTGTCCTGGTTGAACTTCTTATGGTTGGTGATTGCCCAGCCCTCTGATTTGTCGGGGTCTCTGCAGGGCCTCTTTTCGAACCTCAAGGGAGTCCGCAACTCCTCCCAATTTAGTGTCCTTGGCAAACTTACTTAGTATCCCTTCCAGTCCTGCCCCCAGTCACTTAGGAGGAGCAGAGCACAGGGCTGAGGCTGGGGCCCTGTGAAACCCCACTAGTGACAGGATACCAGGCTGGTGTAACCCCATCCACTGTAACCCTTTGTGCTGACCCGTGAGCCAATTGCTCACCCATCCCATGATATGTTTATCCAGCTGTGTGCTGCACATTTTGTCCAGAAGGATTCTGGGAGAGACAGTATCAAAAGTTTTACTGAAATCCGAGAGGATTACATAACTGTCTCATTAACATTTTAAATTAGATCTATTTATAGGACTAATAAAACTGAAAAGCTTTTAGATTCAGAAAACCTTCAAAGGTAGGTATTTGCAAAAGTATGAAGTCGAAGTCAAAATGTCCTATGTTTTTATGGCTTGCTGCTTGCAGCAGAAGCCTGGAGTACTGTGTTAAGGGGCATTAAATCTGATGTTGCTGGCAGAGCCTCAACATTCCAATAACAAAAGAAGGTCCGGTGGGTCTCTTAAAGCTGGTATCAGAGATCCAGGCTGATATCCAAGTGCTGAGTCATTGAGTCAGAACAGATGCTGCTATCAAAAAATCTTAATTGTTTCAGAACTTTCAACTCTCCTCTGGGAACGTGATGGAAAGGTCTGGTCACTTCAGCTGTCTCAAGCATCCAGTTTGAGGCTATTGACTGTGAAGAGAGAGGCAGAGAGGCACCTGCAGGACACAGTTCATTCCACCCTCTTTGGAGATGTTTTAGTAAAGAAGGACCTTCCTGCCAGCGCTCTGTTCCAGGGCTGCCTTTTCTCCCCAAGTGCCTCGACAGCCACCTCACAGGTACCTGAAGTAACAGGACATCAATTCAGGCCTAACTGGTAGCTATAACCTAATGATGGAAATAATGTGGCAGCATTCCAGGAGTTATTAGTAATTCACATAGTTCCCAGATTCTTTTTTTTAAACCATCTTTTATGATTTATGGAGGTCAATTATATAAAGCTTATCAGAACACAAGAAATGCTTTAAAATGCTGCGTTAGAGACACATTAATATTAGTCCTCCTGAGGTGGTAATGGCTGTAGCCTTCCCAGCCTGCTGCTCTGCCCTGCTGCTTAATGCACCCACTTTTTCTATTTACAGATTTACAGATTCTATTTTTGGTGTTAACAAAGAATATGAGCATATGTATCAAACACTGTTCTCACATCATCTAATTATAGTGCTGCTGGCAAAGTGATTCTGGAAAGTGCCACTTAATTAAATATAAGCATTAACTTTTTGCAGATAGCTTAGCAGAAACAATTAGACTTGAAATATGGGCAGTACACCTAGTTTAAAACTTTCAGGAGAAGCATTGAAAGCACAAAATAACCCATTTTCACTTGCATTCTCCAGTGTTTTCCTGCCGAGCACAACCTCAGTTTTAATCAGTACAGTGTGTCTTAGGTAATCTAGAGGCTGCAAGTTTATCTGGGTTCCTCTTTGTGCACAAAAGCCTGAGCTAAGTGGATGCTTTTGAAAGTGGTTAAACCACTTCAGCATAGTTAATGTTTTTGCCAATTCCTCCTGAAATATCATATGTATTCTGCTGATTATTTGGGGTCTGCCCGCAACAACCCAGGAACTATTGGGGCAGTCACATGATCTCACAGCTTAAGCCAAGTGCTTATTCTTTGCAAGGATAGCTTGATCAGCATTTATGTTCATTAACGGGATCAGGGATATGCTTTTTTGTCCGTGTGACAATGCCAAATATTCATTAAATCTATGTAATTTTTCATCAATAGCCAGATAGATCTACCAGATAATTATACCTCAAATAGCTCTGCAGAACTTTGAGCTCTGCTGCTGTTTGCCTCAAAGTGAAGAGGGAAAAAAAGAAAAACAGAGCTGTAATGAAAATAATTATTCTTAAGATGAGGGCTAGAAGGAAGTAATTCCTTCAGAAGGTTTGTTTGACAACATACAGCAAAACTACGTAGCAATTGAGGAGAGACACTTTTCCTGGGTCTAACATTTGGGCAAACAGCAGTAGCAGGAGGATCTGAAATAACACCATCTGGTGAATGCCTGTTTCTTTCTTCAGCAGTCAAGAACTATGTGTAACTATAAACAAAGAATAAAAGAGAAAAAATGCAAAACTACTTTTCAGTTAAAAGTTACACAGAATGAACAAACAGCTGCCCTGGGAATGCAGAAAAGAATGACATTAAATATAGTAGGAAATTTGAGCACACTGCTCCTATAAATACATGAACCAACTTTGCAAACAGAATGTATAATTCTGCAGAGCTGTGGACAGGGAAGCTTAGTCCCAGACTGGAGAGTAACTATTCTGCCAATAAATGTAGCAACGATTTAACCATCACACAACAAGAGCTCTTCCCTTGACAGTGTGAAATCAAGCTGCAGAACATCAGTGCCTTCCTTTATGTCCCATTTTTTGTCAGTCAGAACTCCCACGTTTCTCCTGTTTGACTGTTGTGCTGAATTCTGGGCTACTCAACCTTCAGAAGACAGTCAAGATACAGGAGTTTGCACAAGAGGTTGCACTTGGGTGTTTGACACTCTTGGTGGCAGAAGCAAATATACAATTAGGTGATTTAACATTAGTCCTATTTTTTTTATCAATGTTTAGCATCCTATCTATAAAAAACTGTGAAAATAATTCAGAGCTCAGTTTTTACCAAGTCTGCTATTTTCACTGATAAGAGATTTGCAAAATTCTTGGAAAGTCAAAGCAGCACTGGAAGTTGAAAAAGCCAAGCCACAAAATCTTAAATCCAACCCTACCTGTAAGTGCCACTGATTAACAACTACAGGAATCTGACAAGGAAGAGATTTACTGTCACTTAACTCAAGTCCCCAGTCACATCAAAGTCCACAAAAGGTGTTTTGAAGATGCTGCTAGGTTCACTAACAAGCAAGGCAGAGAGAAAGATGATTAAGGTCTTGGAGACTGTGTCACAGCAAGAGAGGCTGAGGAGAAGCTGGATGATATATGCTGCTATTTCTAAGCATTCAAACATAAAACATGCACAAGACTAACTTCATAAATATTAAAGTAGAACTAAAAGTGCATTTACCAAAGAAAATAATAAATAAGCAAAGGGAAGCAGACACCTTCTAAGGGGCCCACAAGTGCTAGAATCCCAGAGGCAGCTGATCGAGGAATTTTTGTGTTTGCTGACAGAGTAGCATTCTTCACTATGACTTACAGCTCCTCAGACTTCTATCCATTGAGTTTTTCTTTCCAAAGATTCTGAATAAGTTTTTTACAAAGCAGAGCAAGTGCATTGTTTGAAAGACACCCTGAAGCCAAGGTAAACCTGAGAGCTGTGGCTGCCTTGGCAGAGTGGGAAATCACAGGTTGAAAGCTGAAGGTACAAACCACCCTGAAGCACCAGAACCAGGGAATGTTTAGGTTGGAAAAGACCTGAGTGATGAGCGAGTCCAGCCATTAACCCACCACTGCCAATCCCACCACTGAACCAAGTCCCTCAGTGATACATCTCCAGGAATTTTAAATCCCTCGGGAATGGTGACTCCATCACTGCCATGGGTGGCCAGTTCTAACAGTAATAACTTCAAGACCAACAAGCAGTTAATATTAGATTCTTTTAGAACTTGCTCAGTACTTCCAGGTTTTAACAAGAGAATGCCCAATTTACTGCAAAAAATGAGTGTTTCTGGAGAGTTTCAAGAAAACTCAAATTATTTTATTCACAAAAGCAGAAGTCAATAAAAATATAGATATCCTGATCAGTTTTACAGACCATGTTCATTTCTTCTCTCCATTGACAGGCAAAAGCATCATGGAAAAAAAGTTAACAAGCATTTACATCACAAACCATTATTAACACAGATTCACATATATGAGCAAATATTACAGGTCCAACAAACATTCCTCTTTTTTTTTTCTTTTTTTTCTGTGCTGTACTGTTTTCCAGTGGTGGTAAGAATATGTGCTGTTCTCATTGGTATTTAACTAATAGCTTTTGGAAGAAACTGAAATGTATGAACTCACTGCACTCAAAGTGTTTTCTCTGAATTCCAAACCCCGTTACAGGACTATATGCGGATGTTTGTGCTATATTACTCAAGTGATGCAAAAAAAAAAAAAAAAAAAAAAAAAAAGTCACCATTGACACTAATAGCATCGGGAAGCTAATTTTTTATTATTTTTATGGAGCACCTCCCCAAAAAATACCTGAAGATATCCTCCTTATTCAAACTTCTGTCTGCTCAATGTTTATGCATGAAACTGGAAGAAAATCTTTCCTCTTTCAAAGATATATATATATATGTTCCCTAGCTGTGTGACATTTATACAAATCTGGCTTTCAGGACCATGATGGAAGACAACAGAGATTAAGGACAAGGCCAATTACTCCTGGTTTGGTTTAGCTGTGCTTTAGTTTTTTAAATCTTCCTAATAAGACTGAAGCCCCATCTGGAAAAAACTCTCACTGAAATAAAGAGACCAAGTGCTAATTTTATTTCTTTATTCCACTTTTAATGCCTTTGAACTTTGTAGAGATGAAAAATCTGTGAACTCTTCCATCATACAGACCTTGACAAAAATGTGTGTAGAACAGGTTACAAAATTGCAAACCCAAACTTACTTGAAAACAAAAACCAATCAGAAAATGCTTGCTTTTTCAAAAAGCAAGTACTGAACTAGAAGGAAGAAACACTGTAGTACAGAAACTTACTTTAAGGACGGGTTGTCTTGTACAGAAACCAACCCCAAACTCATAATTATTACTGCTATAATTCTGAAGATAAATCTACAGTAATATTTCAGGTTGCTTGCATGCAGATTGCTCCTGTCTCTGACTACCTAAACTCTGGGAGCATCAGCACTGGGGGACAATCCGCTCTTCCTTTAAAATCCAGAAAATCCAGTTTCATATAGAAACAATTCTCGCTATGTAAGTGCTACAAGAGATCATTTTGACCCCCCTGCTCCTCAGGGCATGACTGTTACCTCTCACACCTTTATCTCCTCTTCCTTAAAATATCCAGCAATAGATCATTGAAAAGCAGGAGCTGGTGCTTCATCCTGCCTCTCTGCAAACAGCTGGCAGAGCTGGAAGCACTGGTTGTCAAAGGAAAGCCCTGCTCTGCTCTCACCACAGCCTGGATTCTGAAGGTGGTGAAGCTGCACAGAACTCCAGCCTGTGCACAGTGAAATCGGGGCTGCAACTGCTCTGATGCCCTGCCTGTGCCAGGGAGTCACACTCCATGTACAGGAGACACAGACAGCACCAAGTGCTGCAGACCGAAGCAATAAAACATCAGAGTACTGTCAGCAAACTCAAGTCTTCTCCTGAAGGTTCTGCAGCTCTGGGATTCCTGCAATTACAGCTGTGTGCAAGTCACACTTCCCCCAGCTACCCTCCCTGTGGCACCCTCTGCATTCCTGGCCACAGACAGCAATAGTGGGCACTGGCTCCTTTTCAAAAGCACAAAGTGGACGTCACCAGTCACCAGTACTTGGCATGACTCCAACACAATCTTCAAAGTACAAATATTTAATAGAAAAATTTAATTTAATTTTACAAAATACAGATACAACACTACCCAATGTAGGAAAATAAAGGAATTGAAAAATAATTTCAAAATATTTAAAGCATTAGGTTCTAAAATAAATAATGCTATCTAAAAGAAGTGTTCAGGTTTTGCAATCAGGAGGCAGTTTCACTATTACTGATCTCTTTTTCCACTTCTTTACAAGTTTCATAATTTATGTAGAAAAATATACAAGAAAAGAATTTGGGATAAAGGATAGGTTGAGTATGTAACATTTAACATAAATAAAAAGCCTAAAGCAAAACCAAAAAGAAAACCAATCATTTTATTTCTGTACATCAAGACTACAAATAGTATTTTAACACTTCATTTATTACCCAAATTAAGAAATTATACATTTTTATGGTTTCTAGTAAACATCTTAAAACCACTCGGTTTCCCCACATTTAAAAGGATATTGCTGGTTACTGCTTATTAAATAGGAAATCCAGCAGAGTTTCCAGTAACAGCAAAGTATTTTTTTGCATAAGAGATGAATACAAATTTGATTGTAATTTTTGATGATTTAAAATATAAAAGTAAAGTTCAGAGGGACGGACTGATGATGAATCTTACAGTCTGAACTATAATTCCTTTTTTAAACTCACTGCAGTTTGCATACGAAACCCTATGATGTGCCTACTACTAGAGGATCAGCTCCTTCCATACAAGAGCAATTTCTCCCCCAGATATCAAATTATATTCAGCAGCATATTCCCACTTAGTTTTCTCAGCAGAAATACTGCAGGGAAATGGATATAAAAACTGTTTAATCACAAAAAAAAAGTTAATTTTATTAGTCTACGGCATAGATATGGCATTTAAGATGGAAAGAAATGATAGGGAAAAGGAATGTGAACACCACAGGCTTCAAATATAAAAGATAAAGCCTGATAACTTTGGTTCAAATAACTTTAATAATTATTACATGTATATTTTTCCAAAGTGGTGATTTCTGTATGTACTGTGTATGCAATAGGGGATTGATTCATTTAAAACCAACCAACCAATCAACAAACCTGTACAGGCACAAAAGACAGAACAGAGAAAACCCGGAAAGTCACATCCATTCAGAACAGTGTCCAAGTGATAATGATGCAGCAAAAGTTGAACTTAAAATAATGCAAATCCATTTTCTTCAAAGTGTTTCAGAAAGCACAAATGAAATATTACACCCATTTTATCTCAGTGCCTACCATCTTGAGGGAAGATAGTATGAAACAAAATCAGTTCTGCAACAACTATCACAGAATCATGGACTATGCTGAGTTGGAAGGGGCTGATCAGGATCATCCAGTCCTACTCCTGGTCCTGCACAGGACCCCGAGAGCTACAAGAAGTGTCTGAGAGCATTGTTCAAATGCCGCATGAACTCTGGCAGACCTGGGGTTGTGACCACTGCCTTGAGGAACCTGTTCAGAGCCCAGACACCCTCTGGGTGAGAAACCATTTTGTGATACCCAACCTGAATCTTTCCCAATCCAGTTCCATGCCATTTCCTCAGGTTCTGTCACTGGTCACCACAGAGAAGAGATCAGTGCCTGCCCCTCCTCTCCCCCTCACAAATTGTAACTGCAGTGAGTTCTCCCCTCAGTCTCCTCCAGGCTGAACAGACCAAGTGACCTCAGCCACTCCTCACGCAGCTCCCCCTCCAGGCCCTTCACCACCCTCATGGCCTCCTCTGGATTCTCTCCAAAGGCTCCAAGTCTTACTTAGATCGTGGCACCCAAAACTGCCTCAGCACTCGAGGTGAGGCTGCCCCAGCCCAGAGCAGAGTGGGACAATCCCTCCCTTTCGCAGCTGGTGATGCTGTGCCTGAAGCTCCCAGGACAGGGTTTGCCCTCCTGGCTGCCAGGGCACTGCTGCCTTGTGTTCACAACTTGCCATAAATGAACCAGCACCGCCAGGTCCCTTTCCACGGCTGCTCTCCAGCCTGTCATTCCCAGTCTGTCCACACAGCCAGGGCTGCCCTGTTCTAGGTGCAGAATCTAGCACTTGCCCTGGTTGAACTTCATATGACTGGTGATTGCCCATCTCTCTATGATTTATAAACAACTCTGCAATGTAAGTTCTTAGGTTGTCAGTAATGAGCATTTCCATCCTCTCAGTTCTGGGATATCTGCAAACATCTGCTCACCTTCCTTCTAAAAGATTAATTACAGGATATTAGCCCTGTCACATCCCAATGCACCGCACAGTACGCAACTTTATTGCCGGTTTGCAAAATTATTTATGTTTGAACAGCAAAAAGCCAAAGCTTCATCTTTGGTTAATTTCACTGAGATGTCACTGTTCTTTAAATGTGCTCTTTCTTCACATAAACACAGAAATCAGCCACGCTGCACACAGCATTCATTGTTTTGAGTCATAAAGCAGTGTCAATGCAATATTCAGTAATGGAAGCTAACTAAGAAATTGTGTTTAGAAATGAAACCTATTTGAGGGCATTTGGTAAGACACAAGAGCTGCAGAAATGTAGACAGAATTCCCTTAAAACCGCTTGGTTATGGGTGCTGCTTATAGAGTAGGCACTGGTTCTTTCCTCTGCAGATCATCCAAATAAGCATTGGTTGGACTCAGCTGAGTTCAAATCCAGCAGCACATTCAATGGCATAGAGGAGCTTGCTTCGCATCAGGTTCTCATCATAAAACTCGGGAAGCTTCAGCAAGTTCATGCAGGTACTGGCAGTAGGCAGCCTGTCTAAATCAGATCCTCCATTGTGAATGCAAAATGCAGGATATAACTCCTGGAAGATGCAACCAAAACAAAAAACAACCATATATCAAAAAAAGGTATACAAGCCAAAACCTACCCTGCAGCAGCTGGCACACATTTCTGTGAAGTAAATCACTAGACGAAAATCTGTCACAATGATACTCAAAATGGCATTTCTTTCATTCCTCATAGCACCAAAACCACTCTTGAATTGTGTAGTGTCTCCCTCTGCCTTGTTTCAACAAGATCCACTAATGTGGAATACACAAAGCAATTTATGTGATTCTAAGGACAATACCATGACTTGTTATTGTTCATACAGTCTGTGGTACAAATTTACAATGCTACAAAAACATAGTATCAGTGTGCATAGTGGGTCTGTAATTATATAAACTCATCAAAACCTGATTAGTCTTCTGATGCGTTAACTACTGATCTGAAGAACACACTTTAAAGACATTTTGTATGTATTATTTTATTGTTTTAATAATATCCCATTTATCTTCTTCCAAGAAGTAGTATAGTGAAAAATATATGTATTTGTTACCTCCAAAGCACTGCTTTTGCTGGCAAGACAGTATTCATTTTATCAAATGTCTGCCTGAGGTAAAAAAGTTCTGATTTTAGAAACTGGAAAAAAATTCCAGCTCCAAAGGCAAAAGGTCAATGAGATTTCTAAGCTAAATTATTGTTCAAATGGAGGCCTTAAAAGTATTTCACAGCTAAAATGTTGCATTTTTAGTGTTCCTTTCAAAATGCTAATTGAATTCCCCTCCTCTAGCTTTAAAAATGGGAAAATGGAGTTCTAAATGGAAATGTCATGCCAAGGGCACCATTTGTTGCATAATTAAATACTGTACAGCGGGAAACTGCAATAGTTTGGAAGGGAGAAGTATCATCAATTTATTATGTGACCTGATTGGAACTTAACAATTTTCAACCACACTTTAATGATTTTTTTTTGTCCGTAACAATCACATTCATTAAACTTATTAAACTTTAATTAGCTTTAGTAAATGTTATTCTGAACCTGATTCTGGCAATGAAAGTTTAAAATTTTTAAATGATGCAAAGCTAGACTATGTTATCTATAAAGTATGACCATCAAGTTATTTCCTAATCTGTCATCAACATGCACTAACTTGAAGAAAACATGCTGGTCCCACAATAGAAAGCATACACAAAAAAATTCAGTGTGAGAACTAGAAATTGTGTTTCTCTCAGAAAAATACAGCACATACACTAAAAGTGCAAACAAATTTTGAAGATGGTTTGTGTTCATGTCTCCCATCAACATAAACACGTTCTCATGCTTACTTGGCTTGTAATACTCTGCACTCCTGTGGCTTCACACTCTGCACCTTCAAAGCTCCAGACAATGCACTGTCATGGGCTACCAAGACATTCCTGCTGATGACAATACCAGTCACCCACTGCCTTTTCTGGCAGACACTTTCTGGCAATGCCCTGATTTGGAGGTAAATCCCTGCTGACAGGTCCTGCTGCAGCCACACTGCGGCACCGCCGAGGTCCCGCTCAGAGCTGCCCAGCAGAGCGGCTCTAACGCCCTTCCAGCTGCTCTTCTCTGCCAGCACTGCTGCATGTGGCTAAGCATGCAAGTCCCTTGTACAGTGAATCCATCTTTTAACTTACTGCTTTCATGCTGAAAATATGGTGACTAATGTGCTTCCATTTTTTCGTAGCCATGTACGTTACAGGCAGTTTGTGGCGCATCTCCCAAGTGAACACACAAACTGCAGCTTTCCACATTTAGCTTCTTTTGAGTGTGTTACTGTCAGTCTTAATATTTTTAGACTTTTGATTCACTTCCTCCATCTCTTCAAACGTCACACTGGCTACCTCAAAGCTGGGTATCTACATCTGCATTTCTTCCTCTCCCCTTGTAATTAAACAGGATGACAACAAATGGGAACTTCTGCTTATTTAGTTTCCCCAACTATTTCCTAATTCTCCCTTCCTCGTACAACTGATGTGCACTGTTCTATCTTGGTCTCATCCCGGATTTTTCTAATTGCTCTTCCTGCTGTCCTGTAAAATCATATTCATTGCTAGAGTACTGTACAGTGATATTTGCATGAACTTGGGGGGTTTAAGAGAAAAGCCTGCAAACTTTTAAAAAAGGAATCACATAAATCAATTGACAAATACCTGAGACAGGATTCATGTGATTCAACAGCTATGTCCAATGTCTCCATATCTATGGACACTCTTTACTGTTAAAGGGGATCTGGTTAGCATGTTTTGGGGAGTCTAAGACATGACTCATTTGATCCTGAAGTTGACACACGGAACAGTCAGACCAATTACCAACTGAAAGTGCCAGTTCCAATCCTAGAAGTCTATAGAAGGAGTGTAGTTGAGCTACAGATTACAGATTCTGAAGATGGAGGACGTTGCCCATCCACATGGTAACATCACACAGCACTGAATGTCCCCGTATTTTAGAGGAAACAATGAGATGGCTGGTTCTTAGCCAAAATTTTGCAGTCCACTGAAATTCATGGGTAGAACAGCCCCAGAATTTAGTTTCAAAATGTCTCCACCTTGTCTTGGCCCCTCGTTTGTTTTATCAGCAGTACAGAAGATTTCATACTTAAGCTTCCCTGTATATAGCAATCTGGAGACTGCAGCTAAATATTTTGCTGCTAAGGGTAATGAGCTGTGAGCTATAAGCAGAAAAACGGGAATTAGAAGAAAAAAAAATACATGTCCTTCTTCAAATGGTTAATTTAAGAGGATCAAATTTAATAACTGCTCTTATATCCTAAATTGTCTTTTGTCTGACTTAGAAGACACTAGGCTTAGCTCAACCTGTTGCTTGAAAGTGGTAGCAACACTGTTACTGAACAATATGAAATGGCAGCAAGGACCTTCCACCACATGCAGCAAGTGCTCTAATCAGTGAGTTGCAGGCTTATCAAATTTCGTAGTTAAAACAGAAAGTAACAGAAGATTTCATTACGTATTTTGAAACTGTACTTATTATACATGCAAATGCAAACATTAAAGCTGTTTCTATAATCATGGGCGACTAGTCTCAAATTTTAGATTCTGAGACAAGAAAAACTTGGACCAACATCTCCAGCATTTCTAAAAGCTTGCCAGGAAGTCAGAAGGCATACCTTAAACCCCAGAAGAGGAGGTCGAGAGCAACTCGTTACAAATTTGAGTAGTTTGCGTTTCTCTTCATCAGTGAAGCTTTCTACAACTCTCCAAAATATTTTAATTACAGGATGGTCTGCTGTGTAGCCACCTACAATGAGATTTAAATTATTTGCAGCTAGAACAGTTTTAAGTAAGAAATAAATTCTTCAGAAAACCCAGAATTAATCTTGAAGGTTTGGGGAAAATATTATAACCAGCAGGCTTGTATTGCTAACTTCCAGTACCTACAGATCTGTCATCGCTGCAATTTCAGTTTCTTTGCTTACCTATGGCTACTATATCCCTCAGCTTCTTAAATGCAGTTTTCTTCACTGAATCCTACTGTGAATTCATTTTGTTTAGTTTAGCATTTAGGTAGTAACTTCAGATTATTGCCTTTCACTCCAAGAGTGAGAAAAATCTCCAAGACCCAGGATGTTACTGAATGAATCTGCTTTCCCTGTGGTAAGCTCAGATGTGAACTGATGATTTGGTAGCTACTTTTTGATTACATTAGTGATAAATTCAGGGGACAAATTAAATAAGGTACCTTACATTTTTCACAAGGAAAATACATGATTTCTCTCTTCAGACTCTCTGAAAAATGGTAAGTATCTAAATGGGGTAGTAGAAACTACTATCACAAAGTCATTTGCAGACTTGTTTTAAGATCAATCAGAAACAGACAGTGACTAACTTTAACTTAGAAAAGAAACACCCTCAAATTATCTGGCTACAAACTTGCATTTAAGCACATAAATAAAATAAACTGAGTATCTCAATTTCCCACAATTTATACAACTGGATTGTAATTTCAGCCAATTTTCTGAAATTTAGCACATCATCAAATTTGGGTGAAGATAACAAGAATGACTCTGCAACTTTTTCTTAAAAGGTAGGATAACAAGCAAGTTCAGTCATTCCCAAGTCAGTCATAACAGATTTTTTTTTTCCCTTAAGCAAAATATGCTTACCTGAATAGTTTGTGAAAGATTTAAGGTCATCCAAACTAATAGGAACTTGTGCACCAGAAGTCAGAACCTAAGAGCAAAGGAAATGAGACCGTTACATAACGGGAAGAAATCAGCAATTATTTCTGTTTAGAGCAATTGTTTTGTGCAGTTTTAAGAGGTACCTGTATTTCCTGCTGATCAAACATTCGAAGCCACTCGAGGTTGACCACGTTGGCCAGCCCCTGACGGAAAGCCAGGCAGTGCTGGCGGATCTGTTTGTTCAGCCTGTAGTCTGCCACCAGATGGATGTACGCGATCCGGTTGGCGCTGGTGACGGGAATGTCCTTTCCACCTGGCTTCAGCTCCACCACCTACAAACACAGCCAGTCTCTTACCATCACCTGGTAAACTGCACTTGTGTGCTCTAACCGAAATGGGCGGCAAAACATTCTAGTAAGTGACATATCCGTTTGAAGTGGACTAGAATACGCTCAGGAATGTTCACCTCAAAGGAAGATAGAAGATTAAGAGGAGTTACAAAGCTAAGTGTTTTTTCTGGTTATGTGTAAGAGCACATTCTGTGCACCCAGACCTCCAGCTGCCAATGCAGCTCATCACACAGTCCCATGGCTGACCACCAGAAAGCTGATGAAGCACAGAGCTCTTTCACAGGAGCTGTCTGTAACACCAAATTCGCCAATGCAAGTCAGGCAAGAAAATACACTCTTGGCACGCTCCCCCAGCTTCACTGCTAAGTGCCCTGGAAGGGAGAGTAGCCTCTAACACCACAGAGCTCACACAGAACACTCCTTGCAGTTGGATTAGGGAAGCTGTGCTTGACTGGCTGGGCCCTTCCCTAACTGCTGCTGGTGAATTCTGCAGGGTCACATTATAGTGAAAGCAATGTCCGCTGAGTTAAAATTCAAAGTCTGACGCAAGCCTGAATTGCAGAATGCTCAGCATTCACAGTTCATCCTGTGGAAAACATACTGTTGTACATACTTAGTATGTTCAATTAAAGTAAAAAACTTTCTACTGTTCTTTTTCTACTGGGAAGCTCAACTTTTGTTCTTCAAGTACACCAAGGTACCTCAGTGTGGGAGAACTTTTAAAGAAAAACCCCAGAACTAAAGATACTGTAATTGTATTAAGCTATAAACCAGGTTCAAAGATAGCTATTATCAGGATACTATAGACCTTCACATATTCTACTCTTTACTACATGAGGTTATTTTTGTTAAGCAGCAGTCCAACTGGAAAGTAATATTAGAGTACTTAAGAGAAGAATTAAAAAAACCTGAAAAGCCAAGATACTGTCACTCTTCCAAAAACTGTTTCTTTTTTTTTTTTTTCTACACTGGAGTCAACAAATTCCTAATTTAAACTAACTGTACACTTCAGTATGTGGAAATGATGAGATCTTTAGAGCACAGAGAATTAAACACATGAATAGCTTCTTTTTTAACTTGCTACCTAATAATGCGAGCTGCTCTTGTATTAAGCTAAATGTGCCAAGTGGTATGATTAAAAATTCACAATGCTTTTGAGCATTCAGATTTTTTCTTGATTCATAGCTCTTTTAAGGCAAAAGAAACCATTATGATCTGTGATTTCTGACCTCCCAGATAACACAGGCCAGAGGATTCTGTCTAGAGATTCCTGTATTTAACTCCATAAATCCACAGATGAGTTAGAGTACATCTTTAGAGACATACAATCCTGTGATGGAGTATCTACCATTTTCTTTGACAAGATATCACAACCTGAATTACAGAAGGTGCTAAAAATATGTCTTACTTCCCACTTTAATCCTTCAGCTACAAGCTTCTAGCTTTTGTTAGCTCCTACAGTAAAAAAACTCACTGATATGCCACTGTGTCTGTGTGCAGGTACAGATTACGCTTAAACCCTGCTCTAGCAGGACTTAAGCAAAAGGAAAGTGTCAGTGTAGGTGACACTTCACATCCTGTACACATTATCTTGCTCCCTTCGACAAGACCCAGGAGGGCTCTCTCTGGGATCCACCCACTGCAGAACCTGGCCTGGGACACACCCAGGGACTGTTTCCAGAGGGTACAGGTACAGGCCAGTGCCTGGGGCCACTGGCTGGCCTGAGGGTAAAGTCCACATGGAGTATTAATAGACGTGTGACATGTTCCATACCACAGTGGAAACAGCTGATGAGAAGGGGCCCCTGCACTGCTGAGTTCTCTGTTTCATCCCACTGCAGTAATTTTAGAATTGGCACAGGAAAGTTAATTATCAGATTAATCAAATTTTTGACAAGAAATATTTTAATTTTCACTTCAAATCCAATGGGTAAAATTTGTTCATATCCATTGTCCTTATTTCAGTGTTGAAGAGCTCAATCAGCTCTTTCCTTCCTCCTCAAGTATATCCATGATGTATTACTTATGGACAGCAACTTCATTAATCTTCCCAGAGACTTTTACACAGAACTAAAGACAGTTTTTTAAAATTTCCTCCTATAAAATACCTTTTACAAAGCATGACAAGACCAGAAAGCTTTCTCTTATTTCTTAAAGTCTTGTCCTCTTTAGCTTTACAAGATCGGAGCAACCAGTGATGTTCCACATGAACAGATCAGTGTTGTGACCTCAGTATTACTAATACTTCACTATCTGCTCACTTACAAACTCTATTTACTTGTTTTGCAGAACTGCAGAATCCCTTGGGATTTTGACACCATTTAATACAATCCCTCTCTCTGAGGTATGGACAAACTAAATTAGGCCATATTAAAAGGCATTAAAGCATATCTGGATCACCTAACTCATCAAGCATCTCTTAAGAATATGGACACCAACAACATACTAATAGATCTCACTCAATGTGCATACAACAACTTCTGTGAGCTAAGTATTTACACTAAAAGATGCTTGAACTGACCTCCTTCCTAAAATAGTCAAAGGGAACTACTGGCAGGGTGTTCTAGAAAACTTCTGTATTTTAAGATTCATTCCAGCACCAGGTGAACTAAAATGTCTGACCTTCCCTGCAGGCCAGCAAACAGAAAACAAGACACAGATTAATTTACATTTGCATTGCAATAGCACTGGCTCCACAGTGCTCTAGGCATGTCAGGAAAGCTGTATTCATTCTATAATAAAAAGCTATTCTCTCCCCATAGAGTTCTTCCTGCAAAACAAAGGAAAAAAAAGGCATTGCACTCTTTATGACTGCTTTTTTTTAAAAAACAGGATGAAGTTGTTTGTTTTTTTAAAAAATCCTATTATTCCTCATTAAGTTTATATTTTTAAGCAGTAAACCTTGATTTCTGATCCAGCAACATTTCTGCAGCTCCCATTCCTCCCCAGAGCCCTGCATTGCCACAAGTACAGGTACAGCACTCAGCTGAGTGCATTTCCTGGGGTTTTCCAGAGACCAAACTATCCATTTTCAGAGTTTGTCAGTGTGAGGTTAATTTTACCGCTTGTTGTGTCATGGTATCATCCAAGACCAAAACAAAAGGGATAACAGAACACAAATAATTAACATATTATGCCAAAAAGGCTAAGAAGGATGTAAAACAGAAAACAGTAACACTTGGTAAGCATAAAGCTAAAGGTAAATGCACTCAGTGTTTTCATGGCATTAAAGGAACTAATGTAGAATTCTCACCCGATTCTAAAAGTCAGGAATGACTGTTGAAGAGTTCCTTTTCAAAAAGGCCATAGCACGACTTAAGAGATCTTAAAAGCTTTATCAGCCTCACTTTTAATTTTATCCATCCAGTTTTGGCCACTAGATGGAGCAAGACAATAACCCAGGTTACCCGGGTGCAGCCACACGAGGAAACTACAGCCCTGTCCTGTGTCATCCGTTTCTACTCTGTAGATTTAAGTTTAAACAAACAAACAAAAAGCATTTTAACTTGGTTTGTAATCAAAATCTCACGTACTAAAGGCGATCAAACCATAAATATAATTTAGGTAAATATTCAGATCATTCAGACAAATTTGATTCCCTACTCACAAAGTGCATCTTCAAAATGAAGGGGAAATACCAAAAGGGGACAGAAAAATCCTGTATGAGAACATAGGACAGGTATCTCACAGAACCTCCAGTGCAATTTCATAAAGGTCTTATAGATATTCAAGAAATCCTACAATGAGAATATTTTATCTTTTCTCTTGGGCTCTGATCACTTCTGTTCACATCACCCCTACAGTTTTTCCCCATTTTGAAAAGAAGTCTCTTTTTTTTCCTTTCCCTGTCATCTGCGTTCCAAATGTTCATGCAGGAATTCCAGGTAGGAGATTGCACATGAATACCTAAAAATGCATTTTCTGTAAGTGTTACAAGTCTGCCTGAGAAGGCTCAGCCTCAGCTTAATTACTGTACTCCTGAAAAATCTCTAAAATCACCCATCTAAGCCACTGTATCCTAGTAAAGAGGCTCACAAGACAGAAACCTTCAAAATTTTTTAAGGCTTCAAAATCTCTCCCCAAAGAAATTTAAAGGCAAAGAACTCCCCTTTAGTGAGTCAGCATATTTTCAGCGACAGCAATGGCATTCACATCTAGTTAAAAAGCCCAAGAAGGTGTTCCAAGTTCTGTATGATATGGATTTCATAGAAACTGCTGCCATATATCATAGTGCTTCTCTGTGGATTTGTGCTTTTACACTTTATTTATGGAATCTTCTGATCACACTCGGCTTGTGATCCATTACTCCCAAGTACCAGTGTTTGAGACTGATACTCTCAAGCAGAGTTTCTGGAGTACAGTACCCAACATTTCTGAAGGAAGAAGAATGATTATTTGCATCTCCCTCTTGCCCTGGACAGCCACAAAATTCGCCTTCCTCACTGAAAGAAGGGGAGGGAGGAAGGTCTGAGAAGGTATTTTCTTGAATTTATTAACCTTATTCTTACACACCTTTCATAACCATCTCATATACAAGATAAAAGGAGAAACTTAATCAATATACAGACCTGTGACCACAGGCTGACCTCCTCTGAGACTTTGCTACTGGCCACCATTTTCTGCAGGAGGCCCAACAGCTGAAATGTAGGCTGGCATCACTGCACTAGATAGATCTTTATCAAAAGCTATTTGGAGTTGGAACATAAGGCTGATGGCATAGCTCCCCTAATTAGCAGGTCTAATGTGCAAATTATTAAGTACCTTTTTCAGCTTCTGGTGAATGCACTTTGACAATAGTTTAATGGGGTCTAAAAGCACATTACAGGATTGGAATCAATACACTGATAATAGAATTCCTACCTTCTACTACTGACAGAGGCAATCGAGCCCCTTTTGAATGTGTCTTTCATTGCAGATAATGCTTTTGTGCCACAACTGGTGGATGGACACTGTCATGAACACAGCTATTTACAATGATAGATTTATTATGCATTTATTGGGCACTAATTTATTGAACACTAAAGTGGTTGTTTAGCTGAAAACTACATATAATGTACATTCAACATAAGGAGTGCAAATTAAGCTCTTTTCCCAAAGCCTTACCTTGGCACAATCCATTAGAATGCAATGATTACAAGTCAAATAGCAGATAAAATGTATCTATCCCTATGAGGTTTATCGAGGTAATGAAATGAAGTATAAAAAGAGATTTGGTTGCATTTAAAGGGAGAAGACAGTGACAGCACCAATGGGTTCTGTGAAGTACACTAACGCGCAGTGAGCCTCATAAAAAGATGGCTGATACTACGTGGGTAAAATGTTCTCTCTTCAAGTATAAAAACAGCAAACCACCATCAGACTATTTATTTTTAACTCACATTTAATCTTGTTACTCAGTAACTCATACTAAATCTTCCTTTTAAAGTTATGCCAAACAACTACAAATCAGAAGTCTTGAAAACAGCAGCCACAGTCCTCAATTTAGTTAGATACTAAACTGGATTTGTGCTAGCTGTGACCAACAAAGCTATTACTTTAAGCAGAATTAAATAAGTAGTTTTAGAATCAGACTTTCCCCCCACTGTTAAAAATCCCAGGTAATACTGGAAGCTGCCATTTTGGTGTGCTTTGCTCCCTAGAACCCAACCTCTGGGTGCTACAGACCCCAGTTTAGTACCAGCCGTGCAGAGCACAGGGTACCACAGAGCAGGCACTCCAAGAATGTGCTTTTGGGTACATCTGTACCACACCTTTATCTCAAGTTTTTTTTTTCTAAAGACAGCGCAGATCAGATATTTTCATACAGGGAGTGTAACCCAGGGGGGAAATGACATATGGCACATGTTTAATATTAAACCTTACTTGTATCAGACAACTATTGCCTCTCCCCTTTCGTACACTTTAGGAACCCCAAATCTCAAGGTACCATTTTAAAATTTAATGCAATTCAGATTTTAGGATCTTCCAAAATGACAGGAAATGGATGACAGAAGAGTAAGATAAAATCCAAGCCTGACACTACCCAAGCAGAAGGCTTGGCCAGCAAACTTGCTATGACTTAAGTAGCAGCAGAGAATTCAAGGTACCAATTTCCAGGACTGGTTACTGCACCTCAGTGGTGCTGCTGCACTGGAGATGTGCAGGGTCCTGGCTTCCCTGAACAACAAACCCCAGAGCACCACTCACCCCCTTCTGGAGTCTCTGTTTCTTCCTCACAAGAGGAGGCTGAATTCAGATGCTGCTGCTTGTCACAATGTGGTGAAGTCTCCTTTTTTCATCCAATTATATGCCACAATCAAGTGTAAGTTTTAAATCATCAATTTTAATCCTCCAAAAGGAAAGAGGAAGCATGACAAAAGACTTTACGTAGGAGGCTACCTGCATTAGCACACTAAGGCAGGCTTTTAGATCTCTAGTGACATTTATCTTCTACTATGAGTGATCTTTAGTACACACAACAGAGCAAATGAAAGGTGTGATCAAATTATATGGTGCAACTGCGTAAAAACTCAGATTTAAGGACCTAAGTAACTGCTTTTCAGAAGCACTGAACACCATTTATCCCCTTTGACTAATCTGTTATCTCAACCCTTAAAATAAGGGGTGGGGGTAAAAAAAATTTTCAAACTTCAGGCTCTCTTACTTTAAAAATTACAGAAAAAAGGAGACAATGCTTATCTCACAATAAAGAGACTCTAGTATACTTATTATTTAAAACCTCTCTGACTGCTGACTGCAATTCTAAAACCAGGCAATATTTCTGCAGTTTACACATCATCTAAATTTTGCTATTATTACAAGTGCAATTGAAGAAAGAATCAAGAAACATCATCACGAAATAGAACTTTATATGTACGACTGTTAGAAAATAATCACTGCAGTTTACTCCTTAAAGGAACAGACCTTTAAGTAATCATCAAAAGTTATTTTTAAGTACACAGTTAGTTACTCTCTACTCTGAATATTGAGTCAGAATCTCAACTGATGCCTCACAGCCCCTTTAGCAATCGTTTCCTACCACATTTAAATTTAAAAATTAGTAAGTAGGGATAGTAAAGATTCATCAGTCATAGATAAGAGAAAAAAAATATTCAAAACCATTCTTACCTGCGCTTCCCCAAGGTCATTATTTACCACGGTGAAGTTTAGTCCAAGTTCTTCCACGTCCCCTTCATAACTCTTGAGAAAAAGCAAATTTTTGTACATTTCTGGGTCCAGTGAAGCTAAATGATGAATGTCAACATCAGCACTTGTCCCTAATAATTTTGATAGGAAAAAACTAGCAAATGGCAGCTCCACCAGCATATTTTCATAAAGAGCCTGAAAAATAAAGCAATTAAAAGCACATTAGATTTTATTGTTGTACCTGCAGAAATTCAGAAAGCTATTGTCTCTTTCTCAACTTTTGAGTAATTCTGTCTTAATTTGGTGCCTGAGTAGGTTCTTCTGGCATGGAAATAGCTCAGATATTGCATAAATTTAAGACTATTCATCCAAAATTTGAAACGTGAATATTCTTGTGAAATACCAAGGTCCTGAATCTCACAAATTAATTATGCTGTGATTTAAAATGCAAGGTCATTGCTTATCTGTCATTACTCTTCTTAGTCAAATAACGTTTATTTTCAGGAAAAGCAAGGTTTGCTAAAGGACAATGCAACTGCATCTAGAATGTCTTAGAAAACAAGTTACATCTCTACTTCCATCAGCACCATCACAAGCATTATTATTCCATTCATATCAATCACTACATGTAGAACTGTTATCCCCCTCATCCCCTTAAAACACCTCTGTAAACCCAGTACATTTCAAATTAATAAAAACTATCTAGTGCATGTTACACAGATTCACTGCTGTGGGTTTGGTGAGTTCCACTGCTCTAATGCCACACTCAAAGCATCCTCATTTCCAAGCTAAGAGTTTAGTTCTAACTGGACCTGACTACAGGTCCAATCCTTCCTGTGCCTGACACTGCTACAGGTGTCCAAAAGTTACTGAACCAAACATGTACCTGACCCAAATCTGCAGCTCTCATGCAAGATTTATTTTGACTGCAACCTCAAATTATCCTCAAGAATTTTCAAACTCCAGCAACACCACTGTAGGTGCATCTACTGTATGAGCACATTTCCATGCAATGCAAAAAAAGTATCTTTGCTTTATTTTTTATTAAGTCAATAACAACTGCTTGACTGGAAGAAAAAAGTGCTCATGGTAGCTGTCAGAAGAATGAGAGGTGTATCCTTCAGAGCTATTTTGAATAAAGGACCACTGGTTTAAAAAGACCTATTGCTGGCACATGCTGCCTTTCTCACTGTCCAGTCTGTTTGTCACACCAGCATCTCTACTAATGACCAAATCTTTACAGAACATTAATATCACTGCAGGCTGACCAGAAAAGGCATCACCAACATAACATCATTGTATTGTTTGTTTCCTTTTAACTCTCCAGGAGCAGCGTTTTGGTGTTACTTAATTCCTCCATAATCTCCTGCAAACTTAAAAAAGGAATCCCACAGAGGGTAAAAAAATAAAAAACAACTGAAGAAAGACTAATAGATGCAGCTCTTATCACTCAATGATAGTCCAACAAAGACTTTAAGAAAAATACACACAATTCCTTAAACTTTTGAAAGAACATTTTTCTATGAGGTGAGTTAGATCTTGCAAAAAAACCTGAGAATAACGAGTTCAAAGCCAAAGGGTGCATTATATTTAGAGCCATATGATTTATTCAAGGTGTAGAAGTCAAAATCCTCATTTGTATAGTTGACTTTAAAAGCAAACTAGAGGGATAAATCATTAATTTGCAATGTGTAAGGTCAGTGTTTGCTGTTCCTGCATTAGTAACAATAAAGCTATTGTAATTCCTTAAATATATCAAAGCTACCCGAATTTAAAATGGAATTCCATCTGTGACTCATAAAATGTAAATGCAGAGGTGTAATTTTTTACACAAGGCAGGTTTAAGCCTTTAGAGCATTTAATATACAAGGACTAATAAATGATAGCACTAAAAACTATGATCACATCAGCTAAATGGATTATAAATTAAATTTCCATAATGTATGCAACTGAAATACAAATGCAGACATAAATCAAGGTATTTTCTAAACACAGGTTAATTACACAAATTCAAAACCTGTCTATTTTTTATGCAAAATAATCCACTTAGCATTTTTCAAACTGGCCTTAAGTCTTCAGCACTTGCAACACTCGATCCTAGAAGCCTATCAATAATTCCTTGTCAGGAAAAAAACAGCAATAGGTATATTGAAGAAACTTGTATGTTATTTTTCAAGTGTCTGTCTTTTATGAGTGTTTATTGCTAGAAATTGTGCCAAAATGATTTGAAATAAAAAGGATTAATTATGGTAGAAGCTTTTTAATATAAGTGAGTGCAGCTGCAATGCAATTAATGCAAATTGTGATGCTATCAGGAAAATAAATGCGAACAACATCACTGGCTATTTCTGTTTGCTGCCAAATAACTTCAGTAATTTACTACATTAAGAATCAATAAAAAAATAATGCATTTCAAATGCATCACTATTAATCTTCAGGTAGTTCCAAAGTGAACATTTATAACTTCATCTAAAAACTATATAAAGCATTTTTAACTAAACTAAATTGTGCAACTTGAGAATAACTTTAATTACTCCCTCTCTTAGCTAAGTGATTGCAATATTCAAAATAAAGTATTTTTGGAAAGAAGACAAACAGTAGTGCTTTAATTAGTTTGAAAGTCAAGCTATCCTAATAAAGTTTAATAAAAAATGCACTAAAACTCTGGTGAATAAAGTGATGATGAACTTTGGTTTTGTTTTAAAGATGTGAATGCCACCATTACAGCCCCAGCACTGTGCACAGATGCTGAGAAATGCTATGTACAATATGAGCAAATAAAATGAAACTTTATTTTCTGGATTCCATCTGACTTTTCTGTTTCTCAGTCAGCATAAACTGATCAAACTACCTGGTGTTGCTAAAAAATGTGACTCCACATATTCCTGCCAGGGCAATTAAACCAATCAGCTGCTGATTCCCCCAGGTTTGATGCAAGTAGATCAGCTGTACAGTAGAGGCTACAGGGTCATTACAACATGAATCAGGTTCAAAAGTTGCAGATTATTTCTGCTCTGCTTTGTTTGGGCTGTTGGGTTTGGGGTTTGCAGGGTGGGTGAGTGTTGGTGGCCACAGCATGGACACTGAAGTTTCTTTTAAATTAAGAGTAAGATCCAGCTCCCAGGCATGGCTGAAACTGGGTGGGAATTGCAGGACCATTTGTTTCACCATAAGCACAACCTTTGAGCTGCCAGCTGCCCATGGAAGCCCACCCTAATAGGTATTTTTCTTACTAAAGCTAATCTAATGGCCAAGAAGACTTCCCTCCTTCTTTGTTCTTCCATACTGAACTGCCTTGAGGAGCTCTAAGTTACCCTGTTTTAAGCATAGATTTTTGCCTGTCTGAACTCTCTGAACTGGCTTACTGCAACATCAACAGCACAGAGGCAGGAGCCCAGCATCAGCAACAGGCAAGGGAATGGTGACCACCTCTACCAGAGGAAAGCAGCTGCCAGATTTATCAGCTGCAGTGTGAAGCTACATCATTAGAGTATACTTATATAGTCCTTTAATACAGTATATGGTCATGCTCTTCAAACAGAACCTTCCTCTTTCTTCCTCTCACAGTCAGTGAGCAATAACACTGATGGGAGAAAATGGCTTGCTCTTGGACAGAGATGTCTACTTTTGTTTGGCTAAGTCAGAGCTTCCTGTTCAGATGATCAAAGCCAGCAAGCTTAACCAATCTCTTAATCTCTTCTCAAACTTCAAGTACTCTCACCCTTTCACAAGTTTCCTTTCACTCTGTGGTAGTTACTGATGAGACCCATGCCTTTCTATGATGAGTTCTGACAGTTCCCATTCCCAGCTTTCCTATCTGAGCCCCTGACCCCACTGTCTCTTTCCTGCAGCCCATAAACTGCAGTAGGCCCACATGAGGCAAAAAATCCAGATGGGAAGTCATGAAAGGAGTGACCGGTGGTCACATATGGCATCAGACTTCCAGTTCCTAAGACTCAGATGTGGGGGTCAACCCTGATCCTAGATACCTCTGCCTCCTTGAAAGGCTGTGATACTAACACTCCAGCAGGACAGAAGTGCAATCTGCAGGTACAAGCTTGGGGCAAGCAGCTGGTCTGAAGCAGAGACAGTGATGCTCACATCAAGGGCAATCCCACAAGCACTGTAATGCTCACAGGATGACACATTCCCAAGTACCTAAAAGGTAGTATCTGCTGAAAAGGCCAACCTGGATTTCCCAGCACTCTTTCAAACTCATTTAGATTAGGGATGCTCTTCAGTTAAAGTTGACATCTCTAGATATCAAAATAAGTAACTTAAAAGCTTCTGAAGTGACTAAACAAAAATAATTCTATTTCAGTAACAAATTATTTTTAGTGGCCCCAACCCAGTGCTCTCCTGATTATGTCAATTATGTCAACCCTTTTCTATTTCTGAAGAGATGGTTAAAATAAAGGTTTTTTTTCTAGTTAAAAGGCCAAGAGCAATTATTTCACTATAAAAAAGTAGTATTCAGTAAAAGGAATTTCACCCACCTGTCTCCCCCTCTGTGTGAATGCCTGCAGAACACACCAGAATGTTAAAAACCACCAAAGTAACAGAAAGCCTACTGTGATTAGGAAGTTTTCACTTCACATGCAGTCTGAAGTCTGTTGTTCCTCTTTTAAATAATCTCAGCTACCTGTGACTACAGAATAATTCCACAGTAATTGATTGCTACAGACACTGGCCTTTACTCTGTTCAGTGACACAGATCATAATGTGGGCATGTGAACTGATGAAAAATATGATGTTCAGACACAGATTTATTGAATGCGCTCACTACACATCTGTGCTGTGTAGGAACAAGAAACAGTTCTTTAAGGCAAGCACCTTTCAGAATACAGGCATGCAATTAGTATCTGTGATACATTATGGAGGACAGATCTGGGCTGAAGGACAGCTGTACACAGTAGCAAAAAGAGAAGGATGACAGCTTTCTGGATAAGGACTTCTCTCCTTTCAACAAAATAAGAATAATGCCTGACAGAGACTACAGATGGTAACTATCATAATACCATTTAAGGACCATGTAGTCACACAAGGTATTCTTCAGGGGAAACATGAAGAATACCTTTTATTTCCCCAAGATTTAGGAAACTGCTCTTTAGAAAGAAAATATTTCACACCATGTTTTCAATTTGGACAAAATGTAACCTATTAGAGTCATTTCAGCCAGCTTAGCTATACACAGCAGCGGTTGCACGAGCACTACAACGTGCTGAATAAAGTTCAAAACAAGTAAATTCACAGATGAACCAATTAAACTAAACCTCCCTCCCCGTAAGGCAGCTTCAGTGCCTTTACTTACACTTTCAGGCCTACAACTAATTCTCTCATTTATTATTTCAACTAAAATCTCTTTTAAGAAAAATAATCAGTCACTGCTTCTACTTTCCATTAATCCTTCACAACCCAGAACTGTATTTGAAAGCATAAACAATGCTAAAGTCATATTCCCTAGAAAGATGCACGGCTTTGGGGATAAGGCATTAAATGACTGGACTTAAATTCAGTTATTTCCATAATCATCCCCCAGGACCATAACACTTTCTATTTCAGTAATTTTAAACAGTTACTATTAAATAATACTTAGCACTTACAGAGTGCAATAGATCTTCAAAGCTGTACAGAACCATTAATAAATAGCAAAACCATTAGAACTTCCTTCTACCTTATTATTTATATCCTAGAAATATCTCATCACACTCACAAAGCCTTTGGGGGCAGCAGAGTCTTTTCAACCCTATTGAAAAAGATTAAACTAAAAATTTAAGTTAAAATTAATGTGCACTTGTATTTTTGAACCATTTTTAGAGCTAATTCAGTAGTTTCTAGATAAAATAATTTCTTAAGATATGCTCTATAATGTACTTTAAAGCGAGTAAACCCCAAATGATACTGTTTTTAAAGCCAATGTGGCAAAATAAAATTAATTCTCCCAGGTGTGTCCGTTACCTGGGAGCTCTAAGTCACTGTTTCCAAGCCTCTGAGCAGTAGCAGATGTCTAGATGCATTTGTATCACCATAGTAATGGAAAATCTGGTGCATTATCTTCCCTGTATTACTGTGAAAATTAATAGCCCATCTTTGTTCTGTCTTTTAAAAGAACAAGAGTCCAAAATTCCACAGCTTGATGCCTGCAATTAGGCTTCTGCAAGCTTTAATAGCCCTTGCAGCAGTGTGAATATCATCACATTTTAAAATTATTATTATTATTATTATTTTAGAAAAAGCCTTTTGTAAATTGGTTTTACTTCATATTTCCCCCTCAGTGAAAATTTGAAGGTCAGTGAGTTCAAGTTTATAGAAGTTGCAGAGATCTGGGATGGTAAGACTCAGGTGTGAAGGACCTGCCTGTCACAGGTGCTGAAGTCATGCAAATCCCTGAAATGGAAGGTAGGGGTGTGGCAGCACAGACCAAACCCCTAACTCATGAACACAGGACCAGGAAAATACAAGGATCCATTCCCAAAGACAGCATTGGATCATATAAACTGTAATGACCTTGAATTAATTTTTAATTTATAAATGGAAAGTCATATTGGTATTTTTGTTCTAGGAATTTAGGATGTCTTCAATTACATTAATGTTTATTACCAAAACAGTGCTTCAGAAATGCCAGCATGTGCAGAAAACTACAATTTTATCAGCTTGATACTTTCTCTTTTAATAGGAACACTCACCTCTGTAACTTATGCCATAACTATTATATAAATTGCTATCAATGCCATTTGGGGAGGTTTGAGGGATGAGAGAGGAAAGCAGTATGGATACCTGTAGATGCACTGGATAACTGATAGTTATCATTCATTACTGAATTTCCAGTAAAGACTTAATAGATTTTTCTTGTCTCAAATTAAACATAATTTAGGAAGAACTGAAGATAAAAGGAAAACTTCTCCTCCTTATTTAAGTTTAATCTTCTGATATATTGAAACACTTAATACTATATGATTAATCTCTGGGTATGCTTCTAAGATAAATCTGTATTTTAATAGCAGTGAAACTAATAATTTTTAAAGTTCAAACCAATTCAAGAATTTCAGTAAATATTCCAAACCTAATTGACTGAAATGGATGTAGGTGTTCCCAACTGTGAAAAAAGATCCGGATCCCATTACCACACACTCTAACTGTTTATTTATTCCCTGTCTAGGAACCTGATTTAGAGGCAATAAAATGCAATCAGTACACAAACCAGAAGCAGGAATCATCTGCTAATGGAACTTTTAATTGAGGAGTGACCAGTGACATGAGGTAATTCTTTCCATGCAGAACTCCTTGCTGAGACCTCTGTGCACTATATCACGGTAAACAATCACTAACATATGCATTAAAGAAAATTTAAATACATTATGACCCAATAAATATCACAATCCATCAATAAACACTTTTCCACCCTAAAGATTTAGAGTTAAAATACCACATTTCAGTAGTCTTTTAGCGCTAGACATATATTTACAAGGTTACTAACATAGCTATTTGTAATCAAAAGATAATTGGTTTTGTTAAATGCACCAGTACACAAAGGACCTGACAAGCTGAAGAACTGTGTCAGAAAACAGATTCAAATTAGTTTACATCTGCATTCATAAATCATAAAGTAACTTCCATGAAGTATCAATTCTGCTCTCTCAGGATTGTGTTTTCACACTAAGTTTATCATTAAAGGACCATGCCACTTTCCATGGTAAATTCCTGTTTTGTTTCCATATCAGATGATTCAGGATTTTCTGAGACAAATTAATATCAGCTAACTTGCTTTTAAGCAAAATGCTGAATCTACAAGATCATGTGCGAGGTAACTGGAATTAATAAAACAGAGTTTACACCAATTACTTCCCCCCTGCATCAGTATCACCAATCCCATACCTACCCCTCCAGGTACTAGTAGTATCAATTGTGGCTGCAGCACAAACCAGTCAAGGGTGTACTGACTTAAACCAAGCCAAAGTGGGTCTAATTAAGTGAACAGTAAGAATAGGGAATGTGCAGCCTAAAAATCAGATGGAAAAAAACCCCACCCTCCAACAGTCAGAGTAGCAGTGCAGTGCTTGACACACCATCCTACCAAATAATCAAGTATATGAAACTCAGTTGTCCTGGTGAGATTTTCTTCCTCTGTTTTCCTTTCCACAAGCTTTTGGTGCACAAATGACACTCAAATATGTTAGAAACGTTTCCTTGAATGTTTTAACCCCACATGTGCAGCTTATTTATAATTTAAGAGTTCTGGATCTGATGCAGATCTTGCTGTGAAAAGACTCTCCCCTGATTCAGTACTTCCTAGATAAGGCCCAAGAATGATTAAGAACTACATTAGTTTTTCTGCAGCGTGGATTCTACAGACACTGCTCATCTTAGAATTGCACCTTCCAGACAATACTCAAAGTTACAAAGAGTAACCATAAGGTACACTCTCTAACATACAGAAAATTTTATCAATGATTAGGTCCCACATTTACTTGTAATGTAACAAAATCTGTATTTAATATACTGTTACTCTTCCAAAGCTTCATTTTATCCAAGGACTTACTTTTGTAACTTTTTTTATTATACATATTTAATAACATGTAGATATTTGCAAAGAATAGTCTGTTAGATCTTAAATTAGTAAACTAAAAAAACTCATAGGAAAATAAACAACTTCGACTTTCATCAATGTAATATCCACAAGCCTATGCAAAACTGACCTCCTATATACCATTAACTATTAATGGTCAAAGAACTAAACCTAGATTGCATCCACCATCAGAATAATGCTAAAATTTAAAATGAACACGTTAGTTTTTCTCTAATCATTGCTGCTTCTTCTATGAAAATTCTTTACTTGGTTCCATAAAGGAAGGACTCAGTTCAAAACAACACAAAAGACATTTTGTTCTCCATATTGCTTTCCCAATCATCTAAGACAGAAGTTGGGTCTTGGCAAAACAAATCTAAATATTTTCAGAAAACCTTAGTGTCTTCCAAGGACTGCAGGTTCTATTGCTTAGAAAAGGGGAATTAAAATTGCATTTCAAAAATAGATGTTCTCCAGCAAAATGAATACGTGACTCACAAATGCTATTTAATATTCTGGAATAAGAGAGGTGGTGGAATTCAGTAAATTCAAAGACACTGAGTGTATTATACAAAAATCTTTGCTGTCAGAGTAGCTCTGTTTAACATGCAAAGACAGTCACTGCAAAACAAAATAAATGCAAGCACTAGCAGGTTTATGTCAAAAGGGAAGAAGAGGAAACCATAAAAATTATCATACTAATCCATCTATGGATTTCCTGCCATATTCTTAAACTAATGCTGATACTTTGTGAAATTTAAGCAAATTATCCTAAGAATTAGCAGCTTGATGTCAAAGAATTCCAAATGCAAATAATGCCCTTTTCCAAAACATCTGTCATAGTAGCATCACTGAATAAATGCAAATGTAAACTGGAAATGGAGAAATATGTTGCATACCAGACTGAATTTAGGTCAGAACATGGTAAAGTTCAGATTTTAATTCTCCATCACTGTTCTACCAAGCACTGTTTCTGCTGAAATGGTTAACCAGTGTTTCTCTCTTTTCAGGTTTGCAGCAGACCACTCAAGAATCAGCATGGAGAAAATTCTCATTTAATATTCTTAGATGCTGCTTGCAAATTTCGTTGCTTTGTTGCTTCCTGGCAGCTTGTCAAAAAAGCACCTTTTGTGTTTTCCTGAGCCAATTCCACTACATTGCCAAACCTGCAGCAGCAGAGTCTGCACGTGGGGAGATTTTTCATGCAGCCAGAACAACAACCCCTGCATGTAGAAAGGAAGTGGAACCAAAGCAGGAGCCTGCCCACAGCCCAAAACTAGCAAGAAAGCAAAAGCATCACAGCATCTGGACCATCCATCCCTCTGGGACACCACTTGGGACAAGAAAACTTTACTTCCCAGAGAGGACAAGAAAGAGGATTTGGGGTTAGAACTCCTCTGCCTGAACATTCCTGGCAGCCCAGGACATCCGTGGCTCTCAAGCAAAGCCTGAAACTCAGAGAGTCCCAGCTGTACTTCCAGTGGGCAACACAGAGGTTCAAGTTCCTGACCCCTCTGGCAGCAGGAGACTCTTACCAAAGGTGTGCATGGCAAGCTGAGCTTTAACTTTTAAGGAAGAGAAAGGAAAATACTTAAAAGGCACCAGTGCTAAGGTAATGTTTACATTTCGGAATAAAGTCACTGACAGTTGAGAAATGTAAACTTTGGAAATGTTTGAGTAGCTGCTGTTTAAGCAAACTCATTTCTGTTTTTTTTAAAGGATGATTTCAGACAACACATGCAATTACATGATCACACAGTATTATTTCTACAAACCTTTTGCTCATCAGTGACTACAAAAGCTGCATGAACAAGCTATGCATTTTGTACACAGATTTTAATTTCTTCATTAACTAGAAAAATACACCCAAAAGTCAGGAATTTATTCAGTATTAAAATTATTTACATTTTCAGATATATAATTTTTCAAGATATGTTTTGAATTTTCAGATGTTTTTGCTTTTGAACTGACCAATTAACAAAGAAGATGCGAAGCTGTTCAAATCTTCCTGATGAGAAGAAAAACTGAATTAGGCGTAACTTCATGGTGCTGAAAGTTAAATGCATTTGGATATCAGTATGAAGTGGTTACCAAGAGACAGAGAATTTCTAGAAATTATTATATTTTAATGTATTTGTTTTCTGATAACATTGAAGCTTCTTACGTGAGAGATTTTGGTGGCAGCACTCTTTACACACTGTTTTCCACAAATAAGAAATTGCTGCGGATGCCTGACTGCTTCCTTTGCATTATATCTATTTTGTTTGCAAAGAGGCTTTTAATAATTCACTATTGCTCTCAAATAACCCTGTGCAAAGCACAAAACAGACACATTTTTGAAAACGGACGAGTGGGTATTCAATAACCTAACCAAGATCACAATACAGGCAGGTTCTGAATAGTATGGTCGTGCCTTATCTTTCTGTTTAATTAATCAAGTCTCTAAATACACTACTAAAAAGGTGTCTGTGCACCTGGGCAAGGGTAATTATTAAGTAGCACTGTCAATTCTCACCTTATCTACACATACTGCAAATACAAAAACAATTTATCCTTTCCCAATGTTAAATAACAGATTCTCTGATTTAAAAAAAAACAAGTCTACTTGTAGCACTCTGTGAGATAAAACACATTTTGCAACTTCTGTCTCTATGCTAATATTTGAAATTCAATTACAGGAGGCAATGTGCTGTTTTGACAGAGGAAACTGAAGACTCAAAGTTACAATTTGTTTTTTAAATAATGTTTCAAACTTTCCCTGACAGTTAAGCCCTGCCTCCTTCCTACAAACACAAAACATTTTTGTGGTGAAATAACTTCCTTGACAATACCACAAGTATTTGCTTTCCCACTCCTAAAATTTATACATGCAGAAAGAAAATGAAGCTTGGATATGTAGTATAAGACATAACTACCAACTATTGTATTAGTACTGAATCCATCTCCCAACAGGGGTGGGAACATCAGCCAAATATTATTTATTGAAATGGCCCATTTGTAATTTCCATTGTTGAAGAAGTTTGGATATGGCAGTAGCTAGGATGCATTGGCAGGGTATTTGCTTAAAAAGAGGCAGTTTTATCTTAATCAGTCGACTGGCAGCTCCCAAGCACAGCACTGTTTCAACAATTCACTGTTTGCCAGCAACATCCCTTGAAACTGCTTCCAGCTACATTACAAAGACATCCAACAGCACATCAAACCTCACTGCAAGGCAGCAGCAGCATTTTAACCTCCAGAATACTTCAGGCAGTTAAATGGGACTTTTACATCTTAAATACCTTCAGTATTAGACAGCTAAGTAGCAGTTAATACTTTTTTTCTGAAATGGGATTTGTATTCCAAATTTTGTTTCACAATTATTAGTTTTATAAAAATCATTGAGTGCTTAGAATGAAATAGCCTCAGTATTAAACCTGACCATAAAAGAAAAGTGAATGCAATTAATGTTTGTAATGGTTTTTCTTTTTGTTCCTCCCCCTTCATTCTTCACCTAGTTCAACAACCATCTATTAGCCCTTGAACATTCATATTACCAAATTATCAAGCACAAACTCAAAAAATATGTAAAATGTACAAAACTCCAAACAGAATATGTGAAAAGTAATTTGCATGTAGCTAAATGCTGATGGCAAATTTTAAATGCTATCAAGAATTGCATACCTCATACAACTATTAACTGCTTAAAACATTCATTTCATATATTCCAAATGATGGAAATGTAACTGCAGTCATATTCCTAAAAGCTCCAGGTTGAAAATCACTATAATGCAGAGTAGAGCTGGTGACTTCACTCAATTTAACCTTAAGTACAAGAATATACACAGAAGCAAACGTATGCAAACTTTGCTCAACTGACAGTTGGGATAACACAAATTTCCAGTACTTCCCAAGTATATAATTTATTAAAATCTACCAGAAATTTAGTAGCAGTAAAGTTCATACCAAACATCTGAAAGTTACTGTCTCTCAAGTCTGGGAAAATATTTTGTTTTTCCCATCCACTCCTCCACATTAGAGGAAAAACATTACTGAATAATTTCAGTACTGCTATAGCTTTGTATTACAGAACACTGGTTTTACCTTTCCAAGCATTCTCCCAAGGAAGTAGTAATGTCGGGCATATGAGTCTCCAACAAGCATCTGTGCAGCAGGGTTAGGGTAAAGCAGTCCCTCATTGGTGGTCTTAAAAAAACCCTGGTTAGGATTAAATCCTGATTTGAGGAGTTCATTCAGAAATTCTCTGAAAATTCCACCACCATCAATACCAGCTTCATCAAGACCGTGTGCATTGAGCAAGTGAACACGAATGCGCTTTTTTAGGTCAGGTTCTGCAGAGAAAGGTGAGAGACAAACTCAATGCAATTGTCTGATTCACCTTTGTATGGATAAAAACACATGAAACTACACACACAAACTACATATGCTACAAGAAGAAGTGACCTAGTAAATAGCAGCAAAACTCTTATTACTGGCTTGAATTTTGGAATATTTAGTTTGTAAAACACTCACTTTGTAGAAAAGGTCTTGTTTTAAGAACATCAAAAAAAGAAGTGGATAAGATCACAGGCAGGGGAAGAAAAAAAAATCCTACGAAATATTTAAGAGTGACCCAGAAATAATTTTAAAATTGTATGTATATAAAATATTGTGAGTACAAGATTCACACAGATTCACATGAACATGTGATTTAATTCAATGTAGTAAAATGCATAGTACTACATCCCAAGATGTAGTGTAGATAGAGCTCTGCACTATTATCAGATACATTGTACCTAGCAAATCCCATTCAATCTGTATGTATTTGCTGGCAAAGTTTGCCAAAGCAGAAAATATCTAATGAATTACATAGAAAAATATATATATTACAATTATTTGAATGAGCAAATGGGAAGAAAAGCACCATAAAAATAGCTTGTAAAGAGATTATTTAGACTGCAATAATCAGAAAGAACACGGGTGAAAGTTACTTCTGTAAAAACAAGGACATTTAAGAACTTTCACATCTCAGAGCTGATAAACCTACAGTATATCAGTCAAATAAGCAAATATGGAAGTACATGGTAAGAACAATAAAGTGCTGTAACAAGCTGATAACTGAAAACCTACCATTCTCAGGAGAAAGTTTATCATAAGCATCTTCATAAATATAATTTCTTCTGATAGTGACATTAATTCCATCCAAAAATGGCCCATCTCCTTGAACTTCTTGTTTATCAGCATAGATCAGTCTTTGAAAAATCTGTTAAAATGAGTGAAAAGAGCAATCACGTCATTGTGCAGATCTAAATATTCAATGAGAGATGGTTAGTCACTACTGTCACTGTCCTTTGAGCTGCCTCTGGCACTTACTTTAAAGTGATTTGTCTTCTGTCTCATTAAGCTGTAGAAACTTTAATACAGAGCCATGACCAATGGAAGGGGAAGAAGGGGACAGAAATGCAAAGAACTCTTCTGTGCTAAGATACCATCCTCAGTTCCTTCTATATAAAGAGGCTAATCTACATACATTGTGCCAGTGCTTCCAGTTTCTTCTCCCTAACTTTCAGAGTTCTGAAATGCAAAGTATTCAAAATCAAAGGAAAAAAAGTCCCTTGAATATTTTACACACACAGAGAGGTTATTCTCAATACTGGTAAGTTTTTTGGGGTTTTTTTTCTGTTTGCAATGGTCAGGAACATTCTCAGGAATAGGAAAATAGGTATCAGTTCCCCCTGTATAAGCAGTGAACAAATAATTGAGACTTAAAACATGAATTCTACTGCCATATTAAAAAAAGAACCTGAGCATCATAAAAATTCAAAACAATCATGCCAGCTGAAGTACAAATTGAACTTCACACTGTCCATTTTCAAGTCTTCACAACAGGAACCTGTTCCCCTGAAGAGCAGCTGTAGCTAACTGTGCTTCTATGCCAAGATGTAGCATGGGAGAGGGTTGCCTAATGTACAATAATAGTACAATAGTCTAGCACATTTTCTAAAATGTCCCAGTAATATGTCAGACAATTTTTTGATGAAGAAGATTAAGTAAGAGTCTGCAGGGATTTTTAAAAACAATAAATTTACCATGAAAGAGGAAATCTGACCCCAGACAACTAAGGTAGAGTAAGATCTCAAAGCTACTGGTTGTATGGGCAATTGTTGCTAGTGGAGAAGATGATTTCCAACCAGGAAAATTACAGTATAGACAAAACAGGAATCTTTCCTAAGGCACACAACAGGAAAACAAGAGAAAATAGTCCCAAGCTGCAGAAAGAGAAACAAGGGATGGACATAAAGAAAAAAAGTTCATTAATAGGAGTGATTAGGTAATGGAAAAGGTTATGTGAGAGTTTGTGAAATCTCCATTTCTGGGGATAGACAAAACTCATCTGGACAAGTCCTTGTGCATGCTGACCCATGTCTGAAGTTATTCTTGTGTGAGGAAGGATGCATACTAGAGTACTCCAGAGGTCCCCTCTGGCCTATATTTTTCTAGTTTTGTAACATCAAGACATGTAGCCACAGGCACCTCTTTTCATGTACAGAGCATGAGAATATGCTCACCAGCACTCTCCTTCTTGAAGCAGGACTAGATAGAGTTTATTAATTATTGTTACCCAACTCTAGATGGAAAAAAATCACCTGGTATTACATCTTATAGCAAAACTCTTTTTGAGTACTGACTCTGACTCCCTACATAACCCAATGTTCCTGGATACGTTAGTCCTGAATATGAGAACTCTAATGTACAACTGAAGCATTTGCAGTGACTTCAGACAAACACAGGAAAACAAGCAATGCTGACTGAAGCACACACCATGGGAAGTGGCATCACCATAGGCAAGCTGACCTAAGTATGGCCTAAGGAGGTAAGAACCAAGGCACTTGCTACAAATTGGATTCATTACCTCCCACAGACTGAAAGGTGCAACCCAATGTGCTTTAAGGCTGAAGGGGAAAACACTCCCTGGGGCAAGAAAGCTGAAGAGCTTACCAAGGAACTGGACTCTGCAACTGCTTGTAAGAGTTATCTGTTATCTGGTAAGTCAAGGTAAAAAAGGCATGAGGAAGTCAGAAAATGAAAAGAGCATATGGAACAACCCACACACACAGGCAGCACTGAGCTTACCATATAAAATTACAGAGCAATAGACAGGAACTGACCAAAAGGGGAAAAAAACCTCATTATGGTCATGGTGTTTTCTTCCCTTCCTGCAACTTGCTCTGTAGAGGCAGTGGGAGACTCCAAAGGAATGCTGACTCCCACGATTATACAAAAAGGACTGTACACACTTGCTCCAAACACAGTGTAACAGAACCTCCTCTTTGAACTGCAGAAGTTCAGTTGTAGCTCTATCCTCATCTCCAACCTCTCATGCCACTATTACTTCAGTTTTTGTGATAAAAGCACACAAGGTCCTGTGAATTCCAACTGCACCAAAAAAGGCTTTAAGAATTCCAAAAAACATAACGTGTATGCATCTCAACACAGCTTTAAGTCCAGAGGCTGGAATCCACTAAGTCAGGACAGAGAGTCTGCCTGAGATCAGTTCCTATCATACCCTGCAATCCTAGTGTAGGATTGCCATACAGTAAAAAGATGTTTATGCTGGAACAATTGCTTCATAGAAGCCGGAGGAAGAAAAAAAAAAAAAACCAAAACAAAAAACAAACAAAAACATTTTCTACCAAAGTTGCCCCTGTTTTGACAAATAGACTGACTTTCCCTATGGAATTACTCTTCATTCCCTTGATGGTGTCTTGAAACGCAGTATTTCCAAGACAATTTAGGGACCAGTTTTAAAATAATTGATACTAAAACTAAACCAGTTTAAAAAAAACTGTGTTAAACAGAAAAAAAAATCTCTTTGAGTATTTATGATGGAAAATGAAATAGGTAACAGAACTAACAGTTACATCTATAAAATCTCAAAAGCATTTAAAAGCAAATCAAATCAATCAAGTAGAAGAATCTTGCTAAGTTTTAAGCTATACACCCTAGCTCAGCTATGAATGCAGGAAGTTAATGAATCTAGGTGTTAATTTCCCAAAACGGAGATCCATTATCTCATCTGGAGCACACCCACACAGTGCTCCCAGGTCTCCAGCCGTGACCCCGCACTCGGGTACACACACACAGCCGCGGCTGTGCCGCCACAAGAGGGTGCAGCCATGCAGAGCCATCTCAGCCGGGACTGCAGACTGCTCCCATCGGGCTCAGAATAACTGTTTCTAACTTCAATGCAAATACTGTTAAGGGCAATGTAAAAAAAAAAAAAAAAAGAAGAGAGAGAGAAAAATCATTAACTTCAAGTGTTCAATTGCTGCATGAGTACTGAAGAAAAACAGCAGACTGCCATATCCTTCTGTAGGGAATCTGAACTAAATAAATGCAGTTTCCATCCGAGTGCCCCTTTTACACTTACTCAAAATAAAAAGCTACAAACCAATTGCATATTAAATTAGAAATTAGGTACCTTTACTCTTTCTTCAAAAGGAACTACAAAAGGTAGCTCTGTCAGAATTGCAAGTTGTCGTTCTTCAGATACAGAAAGAGGTGCTGGTTCCAAACCCACTTAAAATAAAAATAATAATTTTAAAAATTTTAGAAACAACATTTTAAAAAACATTTTATCCTGTATCAAGTGACTTAATCTACTTTGTATAAAAATACACAATAAAAGAATTTATTTGTTACATATTAATTCAAAGTCTTACCTTTCTTTAAACATTAGTTGCTACAGGCAAACTGAAATAGAAGCAGTAAAAACACACGAAAGCAAAATGCATATAAAAATACATACTTCCATACCTCTATTTTATTAAAAAAAAAAAAAGAAATCTTACTGACATTTTAGCTTAGCAATTAGGAAAAATGCATGATAGACGACAATTAGTAACTATGATGATTTAGAATTTTCATTGCAGGAATATACAATATTCCTGCTCTCATGCTCAAAATAGTTATTGTGCTTTCAACTATATCAGCTACTTTCAGTCAAGTTGTTTTAGGCAAAAGCCTTTAGAATTAAACAAAATCTAAAGAAACCAACAGAAAGATAACATTTATACCAATGAGTTTTCTCTCCTAACAGCAAAGTCACAGTGACCACATTAAATCCCAGTCACTGCAGAAACAGTGAAAACACCAAGAACCTGTATAATGTACTTAAGATAAAAATCTTGGAGAAGAATTCAAGAAGCCACATCAGAGAGGCTCATTCATGCAGTTCCCAAACTACTGTGCAGCTCCTTTGAACCCACTGAGGGTATTTTTAGGAAACAACTGAACTTTTGGTGATGCACAGTAGAAATGACAATCCTGCTCTAACTTCATGGGAGAAAACTCAGCCAGTGAGCACAAATCTGACAGTAAATTAATTAAGGGCAGTCAATATTGCTCACTGATGAGCCACTGGGCCCAAAGGCCCACCTGACATCAGTCTACAGAGGTAACAACACCCACAGTTCCTCAGTTGTTTCATTTTCATGTTTAATAACCACCTCTCTAAAAAAAAGACTCCAGAATCTGGACTATTCACATAGTGTATTACAAAACAAGTAAATGCTTCATGTCACTACCCTGTCTGGAAGGTTTTTATTACAGTTTCATGGTTTTTTTTCTTTGGCTTCTACCCATGGTGACAAGCATCTTCTGCCATCTTATGGACTGAACACTTCAATGATCTTTTTTGTTCATTTTTTTAAATCCTCAAAGAACTTTAAGTAGGGACATTTTAAGCACCAGTTTAATAGGATATGACCCTAAACATCACTAATCTTGATATATATTAATTGGGAGCAGGTTTCAACATTGCAAGCCTTCGGAATTTCTGATAAAATGCTTATTTGTGATTACCTTTAGTTTACTTAGTAAACATTTTTAATTAAAGTCAATGTATGAAGCCTATTAAGCTAACAGTTAAAAGCATTTTAAATGAAAAGTGCATGTACAGCAAAGGTAAACTACTACATGACTTCGACAGTTCAATTATTTCAGTCAATTAGTCAATTTTATCTACATTTCTCCATCACAGCTTCTTTCTTTAAAGAGAAATATGGGATGGAGTCATCAATACAGAGGGCATTTAGAACTCACAAGTCTGCCATTTAAGTAAATGAAAAAGCACAAATAAACATGACCATATGTGATTCAGCAGTACTTTCATGCTAATTGGCTTTAACCCATATGGAGTCAAGAGGGATTAAACAAGTCATGTGCACAAGGCTACCTGCTTGTTTTCACACATCCATGTTGACTGCACTTTCTTTTTAGTCTGATTTCATATGAAAACGAGGTTTACATGAACAGTCATGATTCCTCACCATCTTGCCTCCATCACACCTCTTGAGCTCATCAGCTGAACTTCAACTTTGACAGAGAATAGGAGATGCAAAAATACCAAGTACTGCAAAAATTTTCAACGGGCCAGAGAGGAGAAATTCCTTTAGCGACCTGAGCACAGGCAGAGCCAGGAGAGCAGTGCTCAGTGTGCCAGCTCACCTGAAGCCAGCCAGGAGAAAGGAGGGAACAGCTGCTCACTCCAGCACAGCACAGCCATTCCTTATTCCCAGCTGCCCACACCAAGGGAGGCATCATGGAGAACTGGGGGCATTTGGGAAGACCCGGCAGAGAGCTCAAGGTACTGTAGGTATGAGGGCAAGGAGACCAGGAGAATGTGGAAATGATAAATGTGGAATAGGTTTGACAGTGGAGAACATCTAGACAGTGTAAACAGCTGTGGAGAATCATGTAGGTCAGTGAAAGAAACAAGGACTGCTGATGTGGAGAAGGGGTGACTTCCAAAGAAAGAAACTAAACTGAAAAAATATATGATGAAAAATTCTCAGCAGTACTTAAACTGAGTCAACAAGTTATCTGGCAACTACACTAAGAAGGTAATCAAAATAAACTTTTACCATCATTGCTATTCAAATAAAAATTATCACTAGAAGTCTTTAGGTTTCAACCCTGGACAAAGCTCTTAATTCTGTTCAATCCTACTGCAGTATTCAGAGGCTACAGTCTATACATGATCTACTGTATCTGCTAAACTATCTCAAGCAGATTTCATCATCTTGAAAGACAGTAAGGACTACTGTAGATGAATAATTTTTTAGCTTAAAGACCCCATTTTTAATTCGTTATTAATTCTGCACAAGTGCCAGTGATTTAATGATTATTTTACTTGTTCATAGAGAGGCAAAATTCTAGAATAGGGAAGCTGAAAAGGTATGAAAACCCAGAAGAAACAGACTGTCTACATAAGAAAGCATATTGGCACAAATAATTTAGTGTAAATTTACCCTGATTGCTAAGTTTGTCCCATTCTCTAATCTTTCTCTGCAAGTTCCATAAAATCCTGATATTTTGAGTGATTTAAAGGTTTAAGTTTCTGCCTTATCTAATTAGAGACAATATTTATAAACAGGAATCAGTATTTACCGTGCAAAGCCTGTTTGTTACAGTTTACTATATAATGAAAACGTTTATTTACAGTATACAGTAAAAGCAGCAACTCAGTGCTTTACATCTTCTGCAACTGTATCAGTTTCCTATTCTATGCAACTGCCTTTTATACATATTAATACATTATTTTAAAAACACATTTCTCCATCTCATCAATCCCAGCAGAAGCTTGGGCAAATAAATTATTAAATTAAATAACATTAAATATCCTAAAGACATGCACACATGCATACAAGTACACAACTTAAAAAAAAATCTTAACCAAAATAATGAAAGATTGTCTTGCTTTTGGCTACCAAGACTTTACTGCAAAATACTCAACTGAGTTCTAGAACAGATTTCAAAATAAGTTTGCATTAAGCAAAGACTTAGCAAAGCTGAAACTGCATAGACAGTGTCTTACCATCCAAAGTAGACTGCAATGGTCCTATCCTCCCCATCCTCCTGACTCTCCAGACGTGTCTGGCTGATGGCACATACAGCTGTGTGACCTCACAAATTAAGAGGATTTCACAGTTAAACAGGAATAACTACACATTACAGTTTACTACTGCATACTACATACACAGAGTTGTCATATGCAACATGAATGCCTTAATATCTTCATTTCTGCTGATCCCTCCTTACACTTGTGCCTTATAGGAGAGCTGCACAATTACCACAACACAATATAAATCCCACGTATTTTAAAATACCACACAATGTTACATTCAGTTCTGATACTTGGGACACTAGAGAAGCTGACTTTGAATTTTGATATGTCAAATATTCTGTTTATTTTGTACTGAGCATGTGCTATGATTCAAAGGAATCTAGTCCACAGCAGGTATTAGCATTTTCTTTTGCACACACATATACACATTTAACATCAATGTCTTTTTTTTCAAAAGCTGTTAGAAAAAGTAATTTCTAGGTGAGGTAAGTACAGAAAATGCTGCTGAATCTTCTTTCATTTTCGAACAGAACTTTCCCTACTATAGTACAATTCTTCCATTTAGCACTTTTACTATGAGAAGATGCAACTAAATGCTACCAGGTTTCCAATTCTCCCCTGCTATAAATGCCAATGATTTACACTCTTGCACCGTAGGGCAAGTTCCCCTTCATGGGTTGGAAATGTGCTTTAACATACAAGCTGCTTAACAGATGCAAGACTCTTACATGAGAGAAAAGCAACATTATTCCAGGTTGTAAACCAGACAATCTATGCAAAATCAACATCACTAATACTGTCAGGAATCAAACACTTTACCATTGAAAATTTGGCACCTGTAAGGCTTTGTGGAAAAGGATATGACTCTTACCTTATCTGCTTTAATGTTTTCTTGTTCTGAGAGCCAGTGATTTGGCGGACAGAAATTTCTCCTTGTATCCCTAGATTTCAACATTTTCACTAAGTTTGTGATGACCTAGGTGTCAGAAACACAGATATTCAATACTCAATTAGCACTGTGAATGAAATTACATAATTCACAATGCAAAAGGGATTTTTTTTTTAAATCAGTAATGTATAAAATTGCTACTTATTTTTAACTCGCAAAACCTTGCTGTTAGACTTAAATACCTTAGAATGAAATTAAGTAATCATGGTTCACTTGCAAGGCATCAAAAACCTGGCTTATTAAAGTCTCATTCCAAAATCCAGAAACCAGGACTGCATAAGATTTTGCAGTACTGCACACCCAAAGTGCTGCATGCCAGTTCAGGGAAGCCCAAACAAATCATTATCAACATTAAACTACCTATTTAAAAAAAAAAACACCGAATCAGGTGTTACACACCTGATAGACTGATATACAATGTATATTATGTATGTATATAACATTTTTATCTTCCTAGCAAAGCTGAAAAGCTGAGAAAAATTGTTATCATGGTCACTAGGGTGTCTTTGCAATTTTAGTGTTTTTCCTGGCAGTTTCCTCCAATCCAGGAAAACAAAACAAAACAAAACAGAAGTAGAGAAACCAAGCTAACAAATTCTCCACCTCAAGCAGAACTGCCATACTCGGTTGCATGTCTTCTGCCCAAAGCTGAATCAAGTTCGCCCACCACTACATAAAACATAATTAAGTGGAATCAATAGAACAGTAAATTACTAGGCTAAAAAGACATTATCACTGCTACAATGAACAGCCATCTGTTTGGCAACTTTAAAGTACAGCACTTGAAAAATGAGTAACGAAAAAAAGGTACACAGTGCTTTTCTAAAATAATCTTGCTAAAAGACAGTCTTAATAGACAGGTGTCAGGAGTAACAAAGTTTAATGGGCCTTCTAAAGGATTCTGTGTCTAGATGCCACACAAAAGAGCTTTTAACATCCAATTTTTAAGGTAATGTCCTTATTCAAGACAGAACAAAGAATGCTATTAAGGGAACTGCCTGATTACATGGGAATTTTCATCACCTTTCCCTTATAAAACTCAGTGCAGGTTACATGAGTCACTGAAGCTGTCTGGTCCCAGTACCACTCTAAGTGAGGCAAATGTTCTCAAAAAGGAAAATAAAATCAGAAAATACTATCCACATGAAGACCATGTAGATACAATATTCTACAAGCAACTTAAGAAACCTTAAAGGAAGCTGAATGAGATTAGGTGAAACTGGAGCTTCTCCTGCAGAATGCATGGATACTGAGAATACTAACCCAGCTGCCACCCCAACTCAGCATTCCTTTGTAACAATATTTGTAAGTATGTATTCCATTGAAAGGAAAGATGTACTACAATAAAAAAAAATGAGAAATTAAAATGGCAATTTCTTTCCAATAAAGTGCCCAGTGCAAATAGCATTTAAAACTAAAAAAATTTAAAAAAAAATAAAAACAGCAAAATTAGAAACTTGATTCCACAGAATTTACTCAAGATAGTGAAATAATTCTTTTAACAAAATACATTTTCATGTAACTTAAGATTTTCTATGGAATCTATACCAGTTGACTACACTACTCATCATTCTACCAAGCAAAAATAGGGGGATTGTATTGAATGAAGACATTTGCACGTGTAAATCTTATCAAAGACCTCCAATCTGTAAGCAAGTTTGCACATCATTGTCAGCAGCCTCACTGTTTCCAGATTTACCATTACCTTGAAGAAGTAAATCCTGCATGTGTATGTGTATTTCATTCACTTTATATATACACATGTATTTCACTAGACACCAGAGACATGGAATATATGCAAAGAAGTGAGGAGTTAAAAGAAAAAAGGAAAAAGGGAAATTAAAAGCACAGATAATAAGGAAGGAATGTGCCTTTTTTCAGCCAGCAGCTTGCAAAAGCTTTAACAAAGATAAATCCCATATAATTGATAGATCTATTTGACATAGTGCAAAAGAAAGAAAAAGCATTTATTTTCTACTTGAATTTATAATTAACTACTTTAGCTTTGTTTCAATGATTTGGAAGAAGGCACTGCTGCCTGCTTACTGGCAGGAAGCAATTTGGAAGCTGCCCTCAGGAAAGACTCAGTGCTATGCACAGGAGTCATCTCAATGACATTAACTTTAGCCACGTTCAATTTTTATCTGTAACAGCAAACATGCTTCTGAGGAAGTAAACAAGGGAAGCTGTACTATTATCTTCTTTTCTGGGTAGAAATGGAGCCTTCCAGATACCCTCAAGACTTATATTTCCAATTCAGCTGATGGAAGACAACCCTGGCTCCTGAACATAGTAAGAGTAAGTTCCACTACAAGTTTAATTTCTGACTGCTAAAGTGGGACAAAGTAACTCAGGATTTTACAGCTTTCTGAACGACAACAAAATACGATCAAATTCACTTGAAATCCACCAACTTACACAAATAATGATTAAGCATAACAAACTAAAGCAAAAAAAAGGAGGCAGGACATGAACTGCATGCATAAATATACCCCTGGTCTGACATATTTCTCAGAAAAAAGACATATTGGGGGACCTTTAAATCAAAAGTTTATTTGGCAATTTAAAGACGAGTAATTAAATTACATTGTGCAAACATATATTAGATCAATCTGTGCAAATTACAAATTCAGTGGTGCATTAGGACTGTATTCAATGCAATCAAAACATTATCAGTTACTCTCACTGCTATTAATGCTTATGCTCATAAGTGAAATGTGTTGTAAAATCAAGCAGAATAGGCTGGATAGAGGCTACCTTAGACTTGTAGAATGAATAAGCATTCCTTAATTAGCCCATCAGGTTAAGTGCAAGCCTTAATGGGCCTTTCCTAAAGTCTAGCATGACATCTTTCTCCAAACATGGCCAAGAAGAAAGTTCCATTAGCAATATTAATACAAGCTTAGTTGATCATTTTCATTCAATTAACTTCTTTCAATTAAATAGATAGCTTGACAAAAGCAGTGATAAAAGACCTGAAGGGACAGCTGATGACTCGAACTGAACATTAGTGTGCGAGAGGTCGCCAGTATTAAACAGACTGTAAATCTAGCATTCAATTTGGAAAATGCATTTCTTCTGCTCCCACTTCTTTAATGAGCAATTTTAGCTGACTAGATGTGTTTGCTGCAGAATTTTCATGACAAGTCAAGCACTCCCTTTTTTCAGCAACAGTTATATTAGGGTTTTTTTCTGCCAATGTTTTCAGCTCCTCTTAACTCATGTCTTAGCTAGGATGCCGCAGATAAAACCAGCAGAAAAACACTGGTGGATTTCCAGGAAGAACATACACTAAATCCAGACTCACCTTCCCTTCAGCATTCCAGCAAACCCAAAACAAGGAATACCAACAGGTTTTAGGAGAATATCAACAAAACCAATACAGCACGGTACCAATATAGTGAAATCTCTAATACAGAAGTACCTGAGTAATCATTAGATTTTGTTAGAATTTCACACCTATACTAAGTTATGACAACATGCTTAAGCACCTTGCTGAATGGGAGTCTGAGTTAAACCCCATATTTTACACAGTAACTTTTTATAAACAAGACAAGCAAGAAAATTAAGAGTTGACAGAAGGAAAAAAAAAATTGTTACAGTTATCAGAATTTAGTTGCTTGAAGTTTAGCATATATGCCAAACAGCAATCTTCCCAAATCCATATTCCTTGTTGCAACAGAAATAAAATTAGAGAAAAAAAAAATCTAATTCCCTATCTTCAGCAGAACTACGAAAATTTTACTCAGCTATGTTCTGAAAATTGACACAATTTACCTTGAATAACTGAATCCACCTCTTCTGTTCTGTCTGTATACATTGCTGCATTTCCGTGTTTTTTGTTACTCCAACACTTCTAAATGCTGCAATATATTCCTCACGAACCTCTGGTTTTGTTTCTGGGTAAGCCAACTTTATGATTCCTAGACATGCATCTCGAAGGCAGCGGGAGAGTATCACAAGCTCTTCTAGTGTAAAAGGCATCATTGATGATTGTCTTTGACCTACAACTGCATGAAACACAAGCTTAAGTTTCCTTAAATGACCTTTAAAATCCCCACTTATTTAATTAAACTTTAATATTCACACACATAATCTAGAGAAAAGAAACATCACCCAAAAACAGAATGAGTAAACATTTAGAAAAGAGATCAAATCTTAGGACTGTGTGTAGTCAGATTTTAATTACAATATCCCCTTGATCTTTTTTGTGATCCCTGCTATGTTAAATATACACATTAAACTACAAGTTCTGTCCAAAAGTTTGCTCTCTTCACTAACTCATTAAAAATTATGATGATTAAGAACTTCCATATCAGACCCTGTGTAAAGCTAGGGCTCCCAAGGTGCAGACCATTAATTTTTCTCTCTTTTTTTCTAAGTGCAATCACCATAAAAGAGCCAGCTGACAGCTGAGTGCTCAGGGGACCATCAACAAGCCAGCCCAGAAGTTCCTTCCTCCCTGGTGTCAGCAAATCATTGCTCAGGGAGCTTTCCAGCCTCCCACAAAAACATTTTACAAAGCACTCTATTTAGTATGTTCAAAACTCACCTTCTATTGGGTCACCAAAGAATTCATTATCATGAATAGAAATAAGTGAGTGACTAAACAAAGAACTGAAAAGGTAGAAGAGAGGAATAATTCGGCTGGAGTCCTCTAAAGACATTGGAGAGCCTCTTGAAATCACTTGAAGGAGTGGCACCATAGACCTTAAAATACAAAATGCAATGTAAAAGAGAGGGTTAATAAAACACTCTATAAAGTACTACCTTCACCATTCTAGTAAAAGAATGTGGTAGTAGCTCCAACAGCAATACAAACATGGTGCTTTCAGTTAAATAACTATTATTATTTCCAATTTTTGGAAAATAAGGTTACTCTTCCCAAATTCTTGTGACTGGTACCTCAGTGTCTCCATGACAAATAAACTTGGGCATTAACTAATACAGACTGCAGATACTTCGGAGACACGAAGCAAAGAGAATAATTCTCTGCATGCCAGCACTGAACACATCTGTAGGTCCAGTGCCTCAGCTCCCAGGAAAGTGGTTCAGCCACCACCTATTTCTGGACTAGTCAGAGCATGTGAGATGAAACTCACACCTGGGATGAACGACCTGGGGCTTCAGTGCTTGTTACACTGACGCATGTAAGCACTCCCAGAACTACAAAATGTTCAATTCATTTTAAATAAGTATCTTCTTTATTCTGTCTGATTTCCAAGATCTTGCTCAGTTTTATGAAATCACAGGGGTAAGTAACCATACCTCTAGCTGTCCCATTCCCTTTCCACTAGATATGCTCTATTTTAACAAAGAATCAGTTCCAGAAATGGCACAATACATACCCTGTAATCATTCGTGTAGTCATTGAAGATATCAAATACCAAAGATGCCTCAGGAATCTGGCATTGAAGGCTAAACTATAAAGAAGCCTGCAAGAAGAAGTTCAAATAAATTCTGTCTTCCAAAACACTGTATTCACAAAACACAATGTTTCTATAAGAACTTTTCTGTCAAGCATCTCTCAAGAAATTAAAACTTAAATTTATATTTTCAAGATGAAAGGTCTTATTCAGATCATATCTGGTGAAAGACCCAAAAGCTGAAAACCAACCATATACAACCTTATACCAAAAATAGCAGTTTGCATTAAATCAGCAACAAACTATACAATATAAGCCCACATTTCCAGACTTTCACAGAATTCAACATATATTAGTAAAAACATAACACTGAATTAATGATCTGTTACTTATTAAATTCTAATACAGAAAATTACACCAAACTAGTTAACAGGTCAGGTCACTTCTGTGGTTCTTCTGACGGTAACAAACACAGCAACTTTCTGCAGAAGGTAGATTAAAATACCTTAATTTATGTCAGAACCATGGCAATTTTACTGGTATACTCAGCTTGGCAGAGAGAAATAGAACATCAATGAAACAATGTCAGGACAGCTACACATACACTAACCCATCTGTGGAGTGAAATTTATTGTTTGTTTGAAAAAACTTTATTAATTAGTAAAAATAAAAATAAATGTGTAATTTCACAAGTCACTTATGCACAGAACTGACTTTACTCACATTATTTCAGACACGATTACAGTATGATCAACTTTTCATAGAAATGAGAAATAAAAAGCTTCCTGAAACAAAAAAGTATGTGAAACCCCTAGTGTGATTTTTCCTGTTCCCCCTCCAGGAAACAACATTATGGGACACAATCATTTGAAACAATGTCTTCTAGGAACCAAACTGGATTTCACTAACTGAACAGCCCTTTTTCAGGTATCAAAGAATTCAGTTAATTTTTTCAGATACTACTTTCCTAGGTCTCCTCATTCCTATTAGGAAGCAAGTAAAACAGATACTGAGATCAACATCTCCCAGTGGTCAACAGCTTTGCAACATCAAAATTCTCTGTAATCAGGCATACAAGAGATAGGAGGCTGGGAAATGGGAGTAGGGAGGGGAAACTACTTGCTGCCAGAAAACAAAGTATTTATTATGGACCACATGGAAATTAAAAGTTGCCTAATGGCAAAAGGGAAAGATATTTCATACTTCATTAAGGGAAAAAAAAAAAAAGTAAAATATCAATAAACAACTTAAAAGCATTGGAGAATGGTTTAATTCCTACATGAGAACAACTACACACCTTCTCACAAACCAGGACCCTGGGTCCTGGCTGCCCCTCCTGCTCCTTCCCACCAGCACAGCCTCAGTCCTGACCCCACAGCTGGTCCCTTCCTCAGGCTCCCCAGCTCACCTGCACCCACCACATCCAGCTGCACAGACAAAATCTGTGCCAGGATAGAGCAGAACTCCTCACTAAACACAAAGGATCCTTTCACAGGTACAGGGAGTTTTGGAAATAGAGTAGGGCCATGCAGAAAAACGGGAAATGAAACAAGCAACCTTGAGTTTGCAGTGTGCCTCTTTGAATTTTAAATGTATAGATCAGTACCTTTTAAAGGCCTTTGGAGCTTCACTTTTTTCAAAGAAATTGCACATTGGGGATATTACCAAGTCCAAGTCAAATTTGAAGCAACTGCAGCTAATGCCAGTTCAAGATAAGCTTTGCTGTTACATTAAGTTCTACTTCAACTACGTGGGTATTTTTTTAAAAATTCAACCCGAATTTGATACATGAGAATTTTATTCCCTTCTAAAGCCACATTATTTTGACATTTGGCAAAAATCATGCATTAACATGTAAGGACAGCCTTATCATACCTAGCTAATTTAGAATAAGGATTTGTACTTTAATGCTTAAATATCTGAACAACAGCTCATATGTCTTGGTTTCCAAAATGAGAAATTTCCTCAGTGACCTTCAGTTTTCAGGCTCACATTTGAAATGAAAAGTAATTTGGCACCTTGCCTTCAGGTCTCACACAGCTTCCAAGCAAAAACTTGTTAACTTCACAATCATCCCTGGAAATTATGTAACAGTTTGAGCAGAAATGAGCAAACATTATGGACTATGAACCTATCATAATGTAATTCATTTCTTCATTCTAGCAATATTCAGCAGTAATGAAGGGGAAAAAAGGACAAACCTTAAGAGCTTATAATAATAACCTTTGCCTAAATTTTAGCCATTTTTATTCCATATCCGTGATTCAGGCAATTGTAGCAACTGCTCTGTTTCATGGCTCGGTTCCAGAAATGCAGAATGCATTTAAGTTTCACATTTCCCTTTCCTGAAAATCCATTTAAGTACAAAAAAGCACATTTGGTAAAAGATGGTACCAACAACCTGTTTCATTAAGATGAAATAACTGTAAATATGAAGCAAATTAATTCATGAGTTCTAAATCTTCCATTCTAAAGTTTCCATACTGTGACCAGAAAACAAACACAGAACTGCAAACTGAACATAGAATGGTGAATTGGGCCATGTGTTAAGAGACTTGCATCACTAGATTCACCTGAAATTTAATCCATTGCAAAAGTAAAAATGGCAGAAAAAACAGCTACCTTCCCACTCCAAGTTCAAAAATTGGCTTTGAAAGTTGAAAATTACAACTGTAACCAAAAATACAAAAAAGAAACCCACCACAAAATGTAAGGATGGCTTTGCGAAGTTGTATCTACACAAAATTGGCTCTAACAAAGTTTCAAAACTTTTGGTTTCACATTGACCAAAAAAGAGGACTGTGAAATAGCAAAAAAAAAAAAAAAAAAAAAAAAAAAAAAAAAAAAAAATTGAGTTAAAAATTACAACAAGTCAAAAATCTACATTATTTGGTCTTTTTCCTTGGCAGGAGGAAAACTTAAAGGCTTAAAAACAGCCTTTCTGGGTAGAGCTACATTAAAATGACACTGTGCAAGAATTCCTGATAAACTGTGGAAGAGTACAGAAATGGCTTATATATCCTGAGGAAAAAGCCTTATGAATCCATGAAATTTAGAGATCAGCTAATATAAAACTTGAGTGTCCATACAACCTTGACCACTTTTTCTTTTGAAGAAAAAAAAAAAATCCACACAAAAAAAAGAAAAATCAAAAAATATTACAGACATTTTCATTTTTATGTAAACTTATAAATTCTAACTCAGAGCTTTCATTTTGAATATTTGCATTATTCTAAAAACAACCTAAGCAGCTAGTTGAAATTCCTCATATCTGGAGGTCTTTCATTTTCTTGAAATCTCACTGAATGACACCAACTTCTTTATTATGACATCATTACACGTTTTATGTAATGGATTCATTAATAGATTTTCTGTAAAGTCCAATATTAAGATTTAGCACACTTGTTTGGAAGAAAGAAACATTCCTCTGCTACGAGAAAGAATAAACTTCTTTCAAATGGAAAAACATGCACTGCCTTAACCTCAGGCTGTAACAGAGTAAAATTCACTTTGGTGATTCCTGTTAAGTATCAATTTTAATCATACCAAATTAAATTATCTGTTCCCAAAATTAAGTACCTAACGATCATTTATTTAGAGTCTTGTTTCTCTCTCTAGGTATCTAATTGTCCACAAAGGCCACATGATTTATGTCTACTTGCCAGAATAGCATTTTGGGCACCTTTGGTTTTAAAAAAGTGTCAAATTCCTCCTGTGCAATGGGACAGATTAAATGACCCATTAAGCTTAATTTAGCTGAGGCACCACTACAAGTTAATTAGTTAAAGGCAAGATTTTCAGTCTAGGTCATAAATTGGGCCCAGTTTCCCACTGAGACCATTTAAGTTAATGAAGAGAATCCAGCAGAATGAGAGGCGCTCATACAGCCTGTGACAGGTCACTGCTGCCAGAGCAGCAGATTCTGTCACTGCAGAACTGTGAGGTGTCACAGGTATGAGACAGCAGCGCAGCCATTGGTAAATGAACTGTCCTGCTCTTTAGGCTGCTTTATGCTTCTACCTCTGCTAGTACTAGACCAAGAACAACAAGCAAAGCTTTAAAAAAAGAAGGTCAAAACGGCATATACAACGCTTTTGGCTTTAATAAAAACACAGCAGCGTCAGAACACTGCCTAAAGAATGACCCCAACTGCCCCAGGTAAAGCCTGGCTATCTCAGCACACATATGAAGACAGGCTGCTCAGATGACACCAGTGGCATTTGCCACACAGTTCTGAACCACAGGCTAAGATGAGCAGTGTTACAGTAATTAAGCAGTAGTGATGAACGGTGCCCATGGAGCTGTTAACCCAGGGCAAGCGAACTCAGGGGCACTGACAGCACAGCTTCCATCATTACTTAATACTCAGCTGGAATAAAGATGAAATCTAAGGTAATTAGATTACATTAAGGTAAATTACACCCCAAAATATTTCATAGAAACAGAACTTACTATTTATTTGAAGTATAGTTTTGATGAAAAAAGTCTTGCAAGTCGCTCTGTGAGAGCTACAGTCTAAGACACAAATTTTCTCTCTTTTTTTTTAATAACCGTATTCAATAATATGTATCAACTTCATAGTAAAATTATTAAAGCCCCATACATTTTGAAAACAAGTAGAACTCACAATGGCTCCTTTACACTCAGGATTTTATTTTCCACCTCTAATCCAAGTCACTGAACACAGGCTACAGTCAGGTTTTTCTTGTATTGTGACCTTCTTCTTTAATTTGGCTTGATTGAATATTTCCAGAATTATTCAGAATTCATAAAAATTCCTTATAACTAACCCAAAGCAATGTACTTTTTCAGTTATCCAACTCTGGATCCCACCATCCTGCCTAGATCATCAGAAAGCAACTTTACAGGCTTGCTCCTTTCAAAACTACATTATACTTGTGGGTATCTTGTTTTGGTCTTGGTCTCTGTTGCAAAACCAAGGAAAATACTGAGCTGATTCAGCAACACCAATGTTCCTAACACCACACAATATCACCATCATCAGTCAAATTATAAAAGTACTGAGAAGCCTTAAGGAAAAAAAAAACAGCTTCAAAAGAGTGAAACAAGTCTATATCCTGAAATTCTCATCTTTGTCTCGGAAGGGAAAAAAAACCTCAGAACTATTAAAACAATACTGAGATATTTGTCATTTTCTCCCTTCTAAAGCTTGTCTAATTTCCTTGTTAGTGAAAAATCGTTTTTAATTATTACTATATTTATCATCCCATTTTTTAGATTTGTAGCTTCTATATTTTTATCACTATATTACAGATTTATATGATGTTAAATAAACTTTTTTTAATAACTCCTCCTATTTTAAACCATATGACCCAGTATGATTCCAAACACGAAATAAAAGAGCACTATTAAGCTCTTAGAATATATTAAAAATAATTTGAGATAAATTATTTTTGCTTAACTATTTCTACATATTTTTATTAAGCAGATCTTCTTCACTCTGGATATCAAGTAATTTAAAAGTTTCAAAGCAAGTGTAGCATCTTTCAAAAGACTAGCAATAAATTTGATAAAATTATTTGGGCTTTAAAAAAAATCACCAGACAAATAAAAGAAATGTAATGACAAAACGTCTTTTAATTACCTTTTTAAATTCCACAAATAAGCACAATCTATCCCTCAAAAATCACTCAAAAATTATGTTTACCAGTCTAAAATGCACAGAGAATAGGATAAAAGATTGACACCTGCTGAAATGATGATCCCTTGCAAACCCAGCACTTACAGCTGACTTCTAAGTCAGAAGTAGCAATTAAGTGTCTACTTACCAAATATCTGTGTAAATTAAGTCCATTTTGATCATGAAAGGAATTGCATTGGTATCATTGATAGAAATCTTAGTATCTACTACTGATTTCTAAAATTCAGCTATTCAAAAGTTACAATTTTTAAATTACTTTCTACTAGAAGATGCTGAGTAGAACTTTCATAACTCCTGAATTTATCCAATGTGTAAAGAGCTTGTTATCACAAATAATTGCAATGACCCAACAGAGGCTCTCAGAGGAAATAGATGCCTATGTAACTCGTACAATTAAAGTTTGGTGATTTCTTTATTCATTAAACACTCTTTTCCACACAGTTGACCAGCAAGCCTCCAGTCAAAGCAGTGATGCATTTAAGCTCAGTAATTACTATCCAAGGCAATGTACTACTTGCAACAATAAAGCTGGCACACTAATTCAACTGCTGCTATGATCTTCAGGTCTCACATCCTGCTCTAATGCAATTAGTCTACAAAGAACTAATTACCCTAATCGAGCAATCACAGTTTCACTGACATCTTACTTCCTCTAGCAGCTATAAACACCATTGGGCTCAGATAGCACCTAATTAGTTTTCTGTATCACTGTTTGCAATGCAGTTTGAATTATGTTTACAACATTCCCTAAATACTTACTTTACTACTAGCAACTACATAGCTACTCAAAACTACTCGCACCAGAACAGTGTTAATAGTTAAGGGTCACAGTTTGATAATAAAAAGGTAAAACATCTTCTCCCATTGTTCTGACATTTGTGGTTTGCAATTTTTGTAAAAGAACACTGCACAAATGAATATGTCCTTTATTTTCATCTCAGGTGCAAAACCCTCCCCAAACAATAGCGATTTTCAACAGTTAGGAATTATTTTAATTTGTAGCAAGAGATTTTGGCATACACTACAGAAGGATGTGAACAAGCTGGTTTCAGCGCTCAGCTAGCCAGAGAGACTTGGGAATTCATAGCACTGGATGTTTTAAAAACAAGGTAATCCAATTTCTACTAGATTGACAACACTGCCTCTGAGCAAGGGAACAGATAAAATGCTTACAAGAATCTTCAGAGGACATAGTGAACAGCAAGAAAATAAGAAACAAAGAATCCACTCCTTGGTTTGCCTGGAATTACTGTTTAAATTCTGAAGTTCTAATTTATTTTAGCTAATTGTAAAAGAAAACACAGAAAAATCTCCATAAGGAATTTAAAACAAGTCTATCTAAGAAAACTAATTTTAGATGTACTACAGCTCAAGTTGACTATTATTTCTACTTGCCTGACTTTTGGCACCATCATTCGGTGTTGTACCATTAGTGTGTGGCAGATTGATGCCATCAGGGTAAAAACCTCTTCACTGGCTGAATCTCTCCAAACCATGTTCAGCAGAGTGTTTGTCTGCTGCTTTGTGTCCAATTTCTTGAGGCACTCCTCAGTTATGTACTGGACTGATATTCTCCCATCACCCTACAAACACATCAAAGGAAAGTTTACTTTTAATTCTTTTTAATTATATCCCCTTTTCTATAAAAACATAATTCCATATTTAACTAGAATGAAGCTTTCTTGTACAATAACTAAAACGGAAGCACATATGTATATCCAAGTCTTAAAAATATCAGACCCAAGAGCCAACTTAAAGCCCCAGGCAGGTAATATTGTGCTTTGGTATCCATCCTTCACTGAGGCCAGTGGAAATACTGCCTTTACTCTAAGTATGCTCTGCAACACTTGCATACAATTAGGGAAAATCATCTACCGGCATGAAATACGTGAATAATCACCTCCTCTCCACTGACATCAGTCAGCACTGGACATAAAACCCAGAAATGGATGTTGACTCTAAACTCCTTTACAAGGAGTATTTTCACATTCACAATTCTTGGATTAACAAATGACAACAAAGTTCAGGGTGGTCACTACATGCCTGGGTAGTACCAGCAGTGTGTGCAGAGAAATGCTTTCTCCTGGCATACCACAGAGTACACCTCAACCTTTTCTTTTCCTAATTTCCTATCTTTATCTTGCTCCCAACTGATCAAAGCTGTCAGGCTCATTGAAGGACACAAGTTAACCAGCTATAAATTTTTAAGAAAGAGGAGTTCTCCACCCACTCACCTTTTCCTTTTTGTGTTGTAGGGTTTTTTTTTTTTTGTTTCGGTTGGAGTTTTTTTTGTTTGGTTTGGTTTTTTTGTTGTTGTTGTTTTTTGGGGTTTTTTCGTAAGACAGGCATGCATGAAAGTATAGAATATGTACAAAAAAACACAGGAGAAACACACAAAAAATATATTGCAATAAATAGTATTATTTATATAAAGCCTCCTCAGAGCAAATTTTTCTTTCTTCTAATTTATGAAATAGTGTTAGTTATCTGAGAACAGAAATTACTGCTTTGTTTTTACCAAATCATCTCTTAAGCATCACCTACCTCTAAACTACAAGTAGAATCTACCAATATTTACATTGCACACATTGTGCCTGGCAAATTTAGTATTTTATTCACACTATGCTGGTAAAGATTTTGGTGTGAGAGTAACACACAGCATCTAAAAACACTCAAGTAAAATGCTGCAAGTACTCCCTAGCAGCATAGCTCTTCCTAATTTTTTTTTTTTTAAATGAACTTTAAGTGTGATGAAATTTCTCACATTCTAGAAGGAAAGCATGCACAACTAAGTCCTTTGAGTGGCTGTGTCTTCTGAAAGATTACATAAAGGCCAGTAAAAAACTGCTAAATTTACATCTGTTCAACTTTGGTTAATCAAAGTCTTGACATGAGTAGTTGGAGGCTAAAAAAAGTTAGCACAGATTATAAGTTTAAACTACAGTTAAGAAGTTCTATTTGTAACAGTGTCTCTATGTATTATTACAGAAAGCAGGTGCTTCCCTTTGAGGGCTTTTGAGAGAGTGGGTATATTCAGACCTATGTTACAGGATAAAGACTGTACTTGAACTTGTAGTTATTTCCATGAGAAAAAAACTGAAAATACTAAGCTGGAGTATCAATGCATTTCATGATATTTCAGCATCATCATGGACCTACAGAATATAGGTAGTAAGAAAATCTCTATAAAATACAAATGTAAAAAGGCAATTTTAAACCTTCTTTTAAATAAAAACTTCGTAGTTTCACAGACACTAGCTGTAGTTTAGGATCTATTATCATAGTAAGGAGTTTGCTTAAATGTAAGCAATCAGTTCCATTTGCTTGCAGTGAACAATCATCAATTTTTAAGAAACAAATCTTCATCTATAGAAAAATACTGGACTTAAGAGTGACCATGTTTTTGCCTATCCTTGCTGCTACTGCTGCACAAATCCATTCACAGGAATTCTGCACTGCTTACCAGTGTAGTTGTCATTTTACTGATCTCTTCATCCTCATCTTCAGAATCACTGTTTGCATCTTGACAATTTGTACCAGCAGCAGACACAGGCAGCTGAGAGAGAAAAGTCTGGAGTACCCTCAAATACACAAGAAGTCCTTCCTCTGAAAGGGATCCTAGAGCACACACATTGAAACAAAAGATCATCAGCGAGATCACATTGTGTTATGAAAAATATTTTACCAGAAATACCTGACCAAAACAAGTAACACCAAATCTTACCAAATTAATGCATTTTTATAATGAAAAGGGTAAGAATAAGTAACAGAACAAATCTCTCCAACACTTTTATCCACAAATTGACCTTTTTACTTGGAAATGAACCATGTTGAAGAAACACATAACATATTAATTCCAACATGAAAAAAACAATGGAGTGTCCACTCAGCTTGCTCACCCAAATATGTTTCTCCAACTGTTAACACGAAGTAGAAAAGCCATGGGGCTTGATCACTTCTTCTTGAACATCCACTTTCTGCTAATAAAAGTGCATTCAGAAAGAGTTCATAAGGGAAAATAGTCTGCACATCAGCAAGCGCTGGAATGATGAAATGGAATATTTGATCTGTAAAAGGTGCTGCCAGAAACTCCTCTGTGAAGGCTGCAAAAATCTGCTGCCTGAAATGAAGAAAAATTGTTGCTATAAAAAGTACTGACAAAATTTCTCACAATTATACCAATGGAATAACAGATCACTGTGCAAGTATGAACACATCCATCAAGAGGACTGTAAAGATATGCTCCATAAATTGTTACTTAGTACATCACATTTCTCAGATTTCTCAAAAATTAACTTCTAACATTCAGTTCTCTTCCTGATGATCTTACATGCAATTCTAACCTTTAAATTTTCTACGAACTCAAAGGAAACTATTCTGAAGTTAAATACATTTTTTTATAATATCAAAGAAAAAAACAGATCTCAAAAAACCCTTTTATACAACATCTTATTGCAACAAAAAACACTACTGCATGTGATACAACCTGAATTTATGTTCCCTCTGGCTACATACCTGACTCTCTCTGCTTGTAAGCTGCCTTAGTAATTTCTCTCCATAAACCTTAGCCCATCTATCACAAAGTTCTTTTGAACTCTAAAATTCTTTTCATCTACCCTTAGCTTCATCTCTCCTCTCTAAATTTTCCACACCCTCATTCCTGTGTACTGTGATACCTGCTATTCTCTGTGCTGTTTATTGCAGCATTCAGCATTTTATTGCCTTTTTCTTAAGCACACCTGAGACTACATTGTTTCAGTGATGTGCAGTGTTACCAAAAAATCATTACTGTACAAATAAATCAACAAACTGCACTGCAAGAACGGCTGGACACCAGACAACAACAAAATGCACCTCTGACTACAGAGTACACAAATGTTCAGTATTATCTTTGCTCACCTTGCACCTTCTGGGCAGGAGCTATACGTAAAGTGCAATGGCTTCAGAACATTCTCCAGAAGTATTTTTGCAATAGGGACACGAGAAACATCAGAATACTCAATACTCGAGGGAAGCTTATTGTTAATTAACAAATAAAGCGACTTGTAGTAGCCTACAAGTAAAAAAAAAAAACACCAAACTTTTAAATACAGTATTATTTTTCTTCTTTTCCATATAAAACAATATAAATTAAGTTGAAAAATACTTTATAATTCATTACATGAAGCTTGACTTAGCAAGACATTTTACAATAGTCCAAGTCACACTCACAGGCTAATTAACAGGCTATATATAATATATATAATTAACAGGCTATATCAGCAATCTCTTTGGAAATATCACATTATAAAATCACATCAGATTAAAAATAGATTCAACCATATTCAGAGTCAGTTTGATTTTCAAAGATCAATCAACTCTTGCTGATGAAGTGAATAATTCAATTTCTTTAAATAATGATTCATGGAAAAAAAAATATTCTCTTCTCCTTCAAGTGACTCTAGTCATGTTGTCCTTCTACTCTTCCATAAATGAAGAATTTTCCACTCTATTCCCAAACATGACTGCATCATACAGGCAAGAGGCCTGCTGGCAGAATGCCCCAATTTTGTGATCACCTTGCCTCAGCAGGCTGAGGAATACAATCACTATTTCCAGAACAGGGCTCCCTCAGACAGTAATAAAATGCATTGTTACCCATGCCATAAAGACATGTAGGGAGAGTAATTTATTTTTGTCTCACTGAAGCACAACGGAACCACGTCATTTCATTCTTCTTAAACCAACTTCCTTCATGCTCAATGAACTCCCAAACTAAGACACAAGTCACAATTACAGGAACGCTGTAAATGCATAAACAGTGTCACATCATGGACAGTCCAGTCTAAGAACCCTTCTCAGGGACCACCTAACTTGTCACAGTGGAAGTCCCTGTAAAGGAATGACTTAGCAATGCTGACCAGACACACATGGAAGGCAAATTATATCCAAAAACATACAATAATGAAAACTGGTAACAGATTCTTTACAAGTTAAGCATCAAAAATTATTAGGAGACAAAACATCTGCAGTTGCACAAAACCGCTTCTTTTTGTTTTCATTGTAAGTAATCAGAAGGCTAAATTTTATTAAAAAAATTATCATTCTATAATCTTAAACTTCCATGTATCAGTTGTGAGAAGAGAATATTATACTAAAAGAACAAATACATGCATTTTGGAAGACATTTATCATATAAAAAACAATGAGACAAGCATACAGGTTTTGTTATGCCAAGGCATAATAAATAAACGTGCTACGTTAAGACTAATATTTTTTCTTATAGTGACTTCAACATACAGTCCTTAGAAACAGGATTAGGCAGTCCAAGTCCACTGAGTGTACTTTAAATATTATATAGAAATATTCCAATAACCAACGATTGGAAGATGCTCTTTCTGCCTTTCATACCAAAGAGGCTGTCCAAGAGATTTATTTCAAAATGTTTTTGTCTTTCCTCATGATCCACAAGTTTTTCAAACTCAAGCCACCATATCAAAAAGGCAAAATAATTTATTTTTGGACATTCCCAGAATAATAAGTTTTTTTGCAACCACACATCATTTTGGTGCTAACTATCCAATTGAATAACTTTAGATATGTTTGCACAGGCACCACTACTGCAGTTTAGCTAACAGTTTTGCTGATGAGGGGTGGAGAGAAATAAATGCCAGGCCACCATCTCTGCTAAGGTGTCTGAGTGCTGGCAGGATGAAAAGATAATACCAACCTAGAATAATAATGACTATTAACATTTAGAGAGAACAGTACTGCAACACGACCAACTTTTACACAACTGAAGCTTAGATCTGCCACAGCGTGTGTGTGTCCATGTGAGTGTGTTGAACAGCTACTGGAATAAAATTCTTGTTAGGCAATATCCACCTACTCTCAAAATCTGTGCTACAGGTGTGTATAAATAACTTTGTAGAATATTCAATTCATAAACAGAATTTCCAAAGAAATCAAGCAGTAATTTCTCAAGCCACGACCTCATTACAAGGACAATATCCACCAAATGTATATGTTAGTGTATGCAGCACTTTTTTCATCGTGTCTGTGGTAAAGACAAAAATTGTATTAAACAATATGGGCTTCGGGTGTTCAATTTTTGATTATTTCCCACTTCTGGGTCCTAGCTACTCACCTTTTTGAACCATGTAGTGCAAAATTTGTTCAATTAATGATGTCACATATCTGACATCTTGTAAAACAGGCAAATACGTATTCTCAGATGAAAATACCTCAAGCATTCTCATAGGAAGTGCAACATTCAGACTGTCATCATTGCAATTTTGCAGTAGCCTATAAACAAAATTAAAATAATTTAACAAGATATTTCTCATATTTCACCACACATTCACCTTAAAGTACTTTATATTTATATATATATATATATATGTATGTATATAGTAACTTATTTCTATCTACTCAGTATCCAAGTGCTCTCAGTGGTCTAAATCTTTTTGATGGCATCTTTAAAATAATAATTCCTGATTTTAGGGTATCTACAAATAGGGCGTTCTACCTTTAAATCCTACTAAATTCTTGTTCTGGGTGATTAGAGAATTCCGAGTTCTACTGCATAAACTGGAAGAGAAGCAAAGAATAACACATGTTTCACCAACATTTACCACTAACCATATTACAAATGAAGCCATGAAAGCCCCAGAACAAGATGGGCTGAGAACAGGTGCTAGGGAACATCATGTGCATAATTAACACAATATGTCTTTGATTACAGACTGAAATATTAAAAACACAACCATTATTTCTCACCCTTTTAACAAGTTGCTTATGTAACAGCTACCAGTAACCAGAGAAATCAGGATGATTAAGAGTCTGTTTAGAATTCAAAGTATTTTTTAATGAGAGATACATATGGGCTGATTTGTCCTAAAAATGTGCTTTCTTCCCCATCCATATTAAGAGCTGCATTTACAAAGACACAGTCTCCACTGTAGTGAAAATGCACAATTCCAGGCAGTGACACCACAGCTGTGTCCCACTGCACATGGACTTCAAAGCCTACCACTCACATCTTCTGCAGTATCTTTTGTCACTGTTTATCATACATACAGTTCACACTCTTGTAAGAACACAAGCTTCAGTCATTTAAATGAAACAATTTTCTAAAAAGCAAGTATTTTAAAGCTCTGCAGAGTGCAACTAGTCCCTATTATTGATTAAGAACAAATATATTGTTTTCTAATAACAGAGTAACAATAACTGCCAGATATTCAAGTCACCTTAACAGATTTACCTTCCTGTAATTTTCCCACTACAAATAATACATTTAATGCTGAAGCCAATAATGTAACTGCTTAATATGCCTTCTATTCAAAATAAAGAGTGAGGAAAGTCATATTAAATTATATTAGTTTTGAAATAACAGCTATCCAATGCATACCCTTGGAACATTTGTCTACATCAGATAACTACACCTAAATACTACCAGTTCCCAAGAAAATCTGCTTTCCACAAATATTGTCAATGATATCACTATACAAAAACAGTTAAGAACATACTCAGGCCTATCCTGGCAGAGCACCCTTTAAGCACATGTTGAAATTGAAAGTCAACAGTGTTTAAGAACATTTGATTGTTCTACACAGAACAGGTATCCTATACCGTGGCTGATACATATTTAATATAAACAGTCTTCTACATCAAATTAATGTACATTTAATACTTCACTTGCTACAAAAAGAAACAAACAAGTGCCCACCATAATTTCTGAAAACTTTTTACACAGTATCACATAGAAAAAAAGAACTTACCTGCAACACAGACCCAACAGTCTTTTTATTTGGAATAAGCAAGTAAGTCTGTCTGGACCATCCAATTGCTTAACAAACTGAGAACTCTGTTTAATTAAATTCTGACACATCCATACCTGCAACAAGATATGCACAAGTTTACAGTTTATCAAGACAAGTTCTATCATCTATAGCAACTCAGTAATATTTCAGCACTCTTGTGGATAACTTTGGAGGACTTACAAACTCACATTGAATCATGTTCAGCTGAGAAAAAAAAAAACTGTTACTCACTATAAACTCCACAACCACTAGTACTAAACTTTCAAAGTTAAGACTGAGTTACACCATCTGGTTGTTTTTAAACAGCCATTCTTCTTAGTGTTCATTATTAACAGCCACCATGAATCACACTTACTCATACATTTGGGAATCTGGCAGTGACTTTGCAATTGATATGCCAGCAATACTGAACAGTGAGAAAAAAAGTATCACCCAAACACCTTGAGAATGACAAGGGGCCAAGTAGAAGTACTGTCTAAAAATCCTAATTGAAGTATATTGGTTTTAAAAACTTACTGTAAATAATATACATAGGATTTTTCAAGGCTTCATTTCACACACTATGTATGTGTGTGGGCACATACACTTGTAAAATCTTATTTTAAGTTACTGTGACTAAATGAAAAACAGCAGAGTGCAGTGAAAAGTGCACTTTCAAGCGAAAGACTAGTTTAAAAGTGCATGAAATGCAAGTACTACAGACCAAAGTATGTAACAGTACTTACCAAACGCTTTGAATCCTCATTCTGTCTATAGAAAAAGAGTAACTGGCGAACTAGAAGAGTCAAATTTGCTCCATTAGCAGTGGAAAAGGTTCCTCCAGACTGAGCCAAATTAGCACAGCGATCAAATTCACTTCTTTGGATAGAGTACTTAAAAAAAACCACCATGCATCAATATATCAGTAATGGTTATGGATTAAAACAGAGACACAAAATTTCAGCTTCCCATCCAGCCAGGTTGCATAGTAAAACAAATACAACACATATTTGTTAAAAGATCAAAATATACACGTGATATCGTAGTTGAAGTCATAATTCCACTCTGCAACTCAGAAAGTACAGTTGCAGCAAATCTGTTACTTATCAAGCATTATCACATGAAACATTTTAGTCTAGTTTACTCAAATTAATAAACTTAAACGAAACTCTTTCTTAGAAGAATCTACCCAACAGCAACTTAGAACAACTTTTTGACTCAAGTTACCACCTCAGCCATATTGTAAAAAAAATTAAAAGCTCCACTAGTGTGTGAAAGTTAATATCTAAAATTTTTTACCAATTTATCAGCTAAAAAAAAAAAAAAAAAAAAAAAAAACATTGCAGGATCCCACTCAGGTCCAGTCACACTGATGTGTTTATTAAAATACTGAGTTTGAAATGAAAATGTCGGGAGAGGAAGAAAGAATTTCCACTTTCTCATACAACCAAAATTATTTTCAGTAAAATTATTTATTACTAGAAAGTCTCATTTTCAGCAAAGCTATTTAGCATCTTTCTAATTAAATAACCAGGTACTAACTTGATGTTTTCTGTCTCTGTACCCTCTTACAAATGACTGGATGATTATTGCATTTTTCAGCCTCCGCCTTTCTTCCTGTAAACAAAGCAAGAAAACTGAAATCAACACCATAGGAATTACTCTAATTTCTACCATTTTATAAAATATATTTGTATACAATACGACTTTTTAATGAAAATTAGGCAGTAATCATTTCTAAAATAAATTATTTTAATGTTTGTGCCCAATACACATAAATCAGTGAGAATGCTTTTTGTTTTTAAACGCAAATTTACCATTAAATATTGCAAAAGAATCATTAATATTCAGTAATTATGTAATACTACAGAAATCAACACATTACTTTGCATCACTTCATTGCTAATCATTTTATTAGACAAAGTCATAATACTATGTTGAAAAATGTTGAAGGACTAATCAAATTCAATTACATCATTCCTCTTTCCACACAGAGCACCAAACACTGACAACCCAATTATTTGTTTTCATTCAAATAATATATAAGCATTATGATGCTGGCACAGTTTAGATGTGGGGAAAACAACAAAAAAAAAAATCAGTTATTTGGAGACAGCACCTCTGTCAAAATGAAAATAAGGCTTAAAGCTCATTGTGGCCCAGGAGAAAAACATAGAAATTAATAAAAATTCTTAGCCTCTTTTGCAAACCAGACATATCTACTGAATCCTTTTATAACACCTTCCTCAGCAGCTGGAAAGAGTAGCAAAATCACCCCTTTACAATGGCTCTGAGGAACTGAAAGCCAGCTTGCTTGAGATGTTATGGAAAGTGCTCTTGGCGGGTTCCCTGACAACATCCTGGGCATATCCCATTACAGTAAATATCTATGGGAAGTGGCTACTGTAATTATATTTCTAAAATTGTCCATATGGAATAAAGGAGGGAAAATAAAGAGTTGTTCATTAACCTAGAGCTACAAAACAGTGGTTGAAGGAAAATACAAGGACCAAGAAGCCTGCTTTAAAAAGAGAAATTTTAACCTAATCAATCCTTAAACTATATTGAACCTATAATTCTGAGGGTCACCAGGCAAAACAAAACACCAAAATGTCTTCATAAATCTCATTAAAATACATTTGGAAAGTTCACATAAACTTTCAAGTCCCAAAATCTTGATTCCAAATTTACTGTCCTATAAAGACACATCAAACTTAAAAGCATGAACTGAACTTACCAGAGAGAACACCAGATAAAACTGCTATTCAAGGCCTATTTTATTTTTCTTGGAAAACCCTGGTTCTTAAAGCAACTTATCTGAATAAGCAGATTCTTGAAGACTCTGCCTCTAAATCATGGACGAAAATCAAAATTTTGTTGGGCCAAAGAGTATTTCTCTCTCCAAAGTACTGACAGTAAAAGTGCAATCAGGAGAGACTTTCAGAGAGGTGGCATCTCTTCATAACTATAATGTAAGGCTCAACTAAAACACAGATAACTTCTCTCTAGGTACTGGTTTTGTCTCAGAACACATAATTGTCAAACAGAGACTCCTAATTGCCAAGGTTTTAAGTCTGAGGTCACTGCTAAGATTCTGCTACAGGCAGTTTCTAAAAGCCACAGCTGATTTTATTCTCAGAGGAGTCATTCACTTTGTGAAAATGTGCTCCACGCCACAGCAAATCACTGTGTGCACATGTGTACCTCCACTGAGATGAGTGCATGGCTCTGCAAAGGACAGAGCCAAGCAACTGAATGAATTTACAAATTACAAAGAATTTTAAGATATGTTGCTAATGACTCACTGATCATAAAGCTGATTCATAGCATGGAATTCTGAATTAATGGGTGAAATTCTGGTACCTTCTTACTTGAACTTAGTCCATAACTACACACCCACGTTGGAAAGAAAAAAAGCAGCAACTGTCCACAGAAACTGAGGAGCCACTACAGAATTTGTGTTTAACCCAGCATGGGTCAAACACAGCTTTAAGGTCCAAAGAGCCGTTTTCCTCATGAGCATGAAACCTGCATATTTATATTTTTTAATCAATATTTAACAACACATTTTTTTCAATTTATATGGGGGGGGGGGGGGGGGGGGGGGGGGGGGAGGAATGACAAAATTAACATATTGACTCAAATTCCACACTACTAAACTTTGGGTTCTTCACTTCAGTGCCTATTCCTCCTTTGCATTATTCCAGACTGAATTTTCCAGAGCAGTAAACTTCCATCACAAACCAGAACTAAGGTTGCTTAAAGACTCAGACATCAGCTTCTCACTGCTCCAGGTGATTTCAAAGCACTTGAGCACTTCTCAAAGCATTCAAAAATCACAGTTCTGATTTAACCGTCACAGAACTGAGGCACACACTGGGGAAGTGACAAAGGTCACTTCCAAGAAACCACAGCACAACCAGGAGCAGAAGAAAGTCTGCTGAGGCCAACCCACAGTAATAGATTATGGACAAGGTAAAATTTGCAATTTACTATCCAAATCCTTATCTTTCCTCAACAAAGACTAGATCCAATAAACATCAAAATGAAAGGGAAATTTCCCTTTGCACCCAGTGCATGCTTATCTTCTTTTGAGATGAAAAGCACTTCTAAAGAACATCTTAAAGCACTCAATTTGTTTTGCCAATTAAAGCATACTTTAAGACTATACAGAATTTGCAGACTGAAAGAAAACATTGCTGAACTAGGACTGCAACAGAAGTACTTTGCACTGTAAATGTAACACCAAAGAAAAATCCAGTGGGCAGGCAAACGCTTACAGGCTACTTTACCTCTCGTTTTCTCCTTTCTTCCTGAGTACGATGAAGGAGAGAAGCCTTTTCTTCCTATAAGACACAAAGAAAGATACTACTGCATTTTCATTCAAACCTGCTTCAACCGTGTTCAGGATATCTAATGCAGACTTCAGGGCTTGCTCAAAATGCATAACACAAAGCACAGGGAAAAGCAGGGGTTAATCATTTTGTGAACTCACAAGTACGTGGCATGCAGCCCTCCCAAAAGAACAGTGATGGAGGGGAAGTTATGTCCCTATGGAAAGGGACCAGCAAAGAGCAGCAAACTGTACTGATGCCTGTCCATGTTTGTAGCATCCCAATTACCCTGGCAAACGTCACCCATTTACAAACGGCAGAGCTGGAGCACAATAAGGCCCCAGTCCCACCAGGTCACACCAGAAGTCTGAGAGTTTTCCTTGCCCGGAGGGTACGTAAATCCCTGGCCCAGGTGCACAAAGCAAGCTGGGGCACATTCAGAGCAATCCCATCCTGTTCCAAAGCCCCATGCTTTTGTCTAACTTGTAAGAAAGCATGAAGCTCTTACATTTACTTATCCTTTTTCTCAAAGCTTGTCCAGAAAAGATGTCAAAAGAGACACAGCATAAATGGCAAGAATTTTTTCTTTTAAAATTTTGAACGCCTCACCCGAATTAAGGCTATGCATCAAAACTTAAAGCACAGTGATCTCACCAACAGAGAAAAAGACAAGAATACTAAAGTATTAATGAGGCCTCAAAACCCAATATTATTACAACAGAAAAACCATGCATTAGCTTTTAAACCACAATCTTATACGAGTACTCATAGATTACAATATATAAACAAAGCTTTATTTGGAAGAGTCTCTTACTGGATGGTTCTGGGTAATTTCCAAGGAAATATACAAAATCAATCAAAATTTTGATGCACAGCATTCAGTTTCCACTGCAGGCAACAGGAGATGAAAGCACCCTGGCACTTTCCCAAATCCAGTCTAAAACACACAGCAGATTTAAGGAAGCTTTTCATTTTTTGACACTACAACACACACGACAACTTTGTTTTCTCCATATGCCCCTATTAGCCTAGAGAAGTTAAGAAATTAAAAAACACTCAAGCCGAAAATGTGCTGTATTTTAAACACAGAAAAATCAATTTCAAGTTGGCAAACAAATGTTTATAAAATATTTAAGTACAGCTGAAACAACTGTGCTGGAATACTTTCAATGTCTACCAGCAGATAAAAAATGAGAGCAAAACTCTTCTGCATTTCTTTTTTGATGATACAGAGGAAGCAAAGTCATGATTCTCTTAGTTTTTTTAGGATTAAAAATACTCTAACACAGACCACCAAGACAGTAAAGAAGAAAAAATACCCCACAAGAAGGTTAACCATCTCTCCTCTAAAGACAGTATTTATGGCCAAAGACACCACTAACTACAGCTATTGCCCTCTAAAGACAGGGTTTGTTCCATGTGTTAACACAGTACAAACAAACCTAAGGAAATCCATACATAAGGATGATGTATCTCCACTCAAGTAGTACAGAAAGGCACACATGAAGACAAAACAAGGTACTAAATTAATAACCAACAAACAGCTTAAAGTTTCAGGACTTTTTCAACAGCTGATACCTGATGCATTAAAGAAGTTGGTGAAATTACTCAATTTAGAAGTGATTGTTCTGCAGACAGCACCATGTGAAGTGCATTTCTGCTTAGAAACAATGTTCTGTAATTTGTCCTTACATTTCAGAGAGAATTGAAAGAAAAAGCAGAACAAAATACAGGAAAATGAAAACAAATTGCTATGTGTGAATAGAGAAGAGAATGGTATGAAAAAACACAAGCAAAGACATAAAACACAAATTATAAAGGGTAAAGGGAAGTAAGTGGCCAGAGTGCTTATCAGAAACAAACCACTTCAAATCACTTCAAGAGGGAGGGAAATATAACAGAGAAGTGTATCCTTCATGTATCCTTACACTTACCCTTAGTATCCTTATTACCAGCTTTCCACTGATGAAACAGTGGGTATCTTTGTAGCAATCAGTCTTTAATCCAATCCCCTCTTAAACTAACAAAAGCTAAGTTTTTAGTCAGCCACATACTTGCTTTGAGTACTTGTACAGCAAAATGCCAACTTGTTAAAGTATAAATTAAATAAATATAAATTAAATAAAACAGAAGAACTATCCTAAGACAGTAAAACATTCAGGTAAGTACATCCCATCTTTAACAAATTATTATTACATTAATAATTAAATTAATAAATAATACTGTTACTCATGTCCTCAAGATGTACACAGATCATAAGTATGACTAAAGAACACATTTAAATTAAATTCAAGAAAAATATACCCCCTTAAAGCATCATTAAACCAAGCTGGAATACACTGTTTCTTCAGAAATTAAAAAGTACCCATGTATGTGCAAAAGAAAACAAACCTGCAGTAGGAAAGAGATGAAAAGAACCATGAAATAATCTTCTTCCAATACAAAGGGGATTCTATGAAAATCATTTCTTAAAGGGAGTTAACTGCAGTCACCTCTGAAATCCTCCCCGACCTGACAACCAACCGGCAGTGTGAAAAGGAGTCAACCTCACGAGCTGTTGTTCTGTGGCTGGTTGTGAATGACAGCAGCATTACTCAAGTGGCACACGTGTGACAACTCCCACCCAGAGCCACAGCTGCACCTCCAGCACCCCTCCAGAGCTCCCCACAGCAGGAGATGGCCCGACAGAAATTCCCAGTCACACCAGGCTCACTCCTGCTCCTCACCGTGCCTTGATGCTGCGCTGCTCATGCCCCGTCTTTCTTCACCTACCAGACAGGCACATGTCAGATGTTGAGTCTTCCTTTCAAGGCAGGCAGGCAGACATGACAGGGGGAACGAAGCATGAGCCTGTCCTGATTCTGTCACTGCTAACTCAAAAGGAGTGAAAAGCCATTCCCCAGTCACTGACTTTTTATGGCGTGGTCTTCTTCCTTCAGGGCGTGCCCTCCCAAGTGAATACAACAGGGAATACACCGTCCATGAGTTGTCATGCAATGTAGGAGACACCAGGCTGTCCCTTCCCTGCCTGATGCTTTCTCCAATGGAGAAAAGACAACCTACCTCCTGCTCTAGTATATTGAGCTGCAGCACCACGAAAAGCCCAATTTGAAAAGTTTTCTGTGAGGCATGGCACAAAGAAACAAGAAAGCAGAGGAAGTGTGAGTGACAGCAAAACACAGTGCACAGACATTAGGATGATGACTCAAAGGGTAAGACAGGAGGAAAGAGGTGAAAACATGGAAGCAGATAGAGGACAGTACACAGAAAGGAAAACGTGTGACTGCCACCAAAGAAATGCTGAGTAACTCCTGAAATGTTAATTTGTACATGAGGATAACATATACTTCCATGTACTGTGATATTCATCAAAGTTCTGGGTGGCAAAACTGCTGTAAGGCAGCACTGGAGAACAGCCACATCTGACAGTGGAACAATGTCAATGTCAGTGCTTCAAAACCAGGAGTTCAATCCACGATGGAAAAAAAATGGAATTAAAGCTGTTTTCTTATCCTTGTTTTGCTGAAATACACTTTTTGGTTGCAAAAGTATGTTTGCAGAACTCCCAGCTTTCACATATCCTAGACAAAGACTGAATAACGTATACAAATATAGAAACTATTATTCATTTCCTTCTGCATTTGAACACTTCATCTTGAGAGAAATCAACTTTCAGCCCTCTTGGCTCAAAATCCAGATTCAGAAAAACAAACTGTATACATAATTAAATCCTTTTCAACACTTCCAATATTTGCTGACTCTTAAAATCTGAAATTGAACACTCCTGGACAGCTATGCTAATCAGGCTATATAGCATATAAGTTTAAAACCTAAATATGCCCAGATGCAAAGATGAAACTGAATAATTATTTTCAGGTACTAACTAAACACAGATTTTAAAAAAACATATTCATAACACACTGAAGCAAGAAAATTAATATTATTAATAAATGTTTGATGCTTCTTTATAAATGAAGAGGGTTTATTTTGGTTAGTAGCTGAGAATGCTTTATATTTCAGATTACAAGAGTTCATGCAAAGTACAAGGCATGACTTTTTATGTAATTTTCTTTAAAAAACAAATAAACACTTGATCTTTTTCATTTTCGTGGACAAAAACTTGAATGGCTTTCATCTACAAAATCCAGGAACTTGAATCTTTTTTTTCTTTCCTTAAAATGAGGAACACAACTTTATGAATTCAACTTGAACCACATAAAAATCAATAACAACTCCCAAAATAAATGAAGCGACCTAAGCAATTTACAGAATAAAATTCTTTTCAACACAAGTATTCAGTAACTCCAGCAAATAAATGGAAAATTTTCTGACATTTATTTTTATAGAACAAATGTGGCTACTGGGAGATATCCACCACCTTCTCAATAACGTTTTTATCTCCCCACATTATTTTAGACAAGATGAACTCCAATTGGGTTTTTTTAACCTAAACAGTAAAAGAAATTTGCATTTTCAAAGGCTTACAATGTCTTGAACTGAACCTCAACAATGTAAATTCCACTGAGCATGTCTGAGTATGCAGAGCAGCTTGAAACATTCTGCTTTTAACCAGTCTATGATTCTTCTTAATAATGATGCAAATAATCAGAGATATGTTTACATGTAAAGCAGACAATCTTGCAGAAGAAGAGTTTGAACTGTGCCCAGGAGGAGGCGTTTGGCCAGTAAAGCCTGGCCTCACTGAAGTCAATGTCACAGTGCTTGCTAGAAAACACCTCCTTTTAGCTGACATTTACTGTGGGGTGTAGGGAGGATCTGGAACCTCTCCCATCACGGTACCCACAAAACCACACATGGTCGAACCAGAATTTGACTGGAGGCTCTAGAGACCAAATGAAATGCAAGAAAGCTGCTTATATTTATGCTCAGTGTGTCCCTGTTATGACTTTTAAGATGTATATTGTACACAGAGTTGTAGGTGAGCAGTTTTTAGTGCAAGATGTCCCTGCCCATGGCAAGGGGGTTGGAACTGGGCAATCTTTAAGGTCCCCTTCAACCCAAACCATTCTGTGATTTATCATTTTCTCAAAAACAAGCGGGGAAAATGTATTTATAAAAGCATTTTATTTATAAATAAAACTTAAAAATATTTTGTATTTATAAATTTATCTGGATTTGAAAAAAATAGCATATAACTGAAAATAACAGCATAATCACTGCTGTCAGCTAACCACAACTCCATCTTTTGTAGCTTGCTTTCAAATGAGGACAATGTCAAATGTTACAGAGAGAGAGAAAAATGCCTAAGAATTAAGTAGTCATGAACTGTGTAGTTTCCTACTGACAGGCAGTCATTAGTTTACAACATGAAGGTCTCCTCATCCTTCCACACCACGGATCTGAAATTCCAAGAGTATTTCAAGACTTAGGCTGTGACACTTCAAGATTCTGGATAAAACATAGCTCTGGCTCAAAATGAGGTATGGACCTGCACACAGAGCACCGTGTGCCTGCTGGGACAAAGGTCTTAGGGGAAAAAAGCACTGCAATTCCTTCCCACCATCCAAAAATACACACTTTGTAATGCTAAACCAGAATTCCCATACTTGAATCCTTACCATAATTTCACTTCCAGTGTGGCATGGTGTAGAGTCAAATAAGTTATAAAAAAATAGAAATTATTCCTTCCTAAAATTATGAACTATTTTCCTCAATGAATCAGTAAGAGAGAAACAAAAATGGTTTTTAACTGTCCCATCAATGCTTATATTCTACAGGCATCTACCACAACAACCAATCCCAACATGGGCAGATCTCTCCATACATTGGCAATTTTACAGCCTACTGATTGTAAAATTTTAATTCCACAAATTATTTCATGTGTAGAATACAGACAACAAAGAGCAAACAAGGTGCTTCTGGAGTTCTACCTCTGCACTTCAGCTGAAAGCAGGGGGAAATATAAACAAGAACCTAATGCTTAATGTCATGGTTCTAATTTAAGAAAGCAAGGCAGTAACTACTAAATTAAATGTTAAAAAAACTTTGCAAATAGAAGATTATGATTAGTAAAAATGTCCATATTAAAAGAAATTACTGCAACTTTTTAAAATACAGATGGACTAATCAGTATTTGCTCATTAGTAAGCTTCTGCATCTTCCACAAAAAAAAGCCAAAAACCAAAAAGAACCCCAAATTCAATGAAGTTGTTTTCACTTTCATAACTGCTAACTCATCTGTATTACAAATCCTGAAAAAGGAGGGGGTTTTCTATTTTGAACAGTCTTGGGATTTGTAAAAGCATGGTCTAGATAGAGCAAGTGATACTGAACATTTGACTGAATATTCTTTCACCCGTTTTTCCTGTTAGACTTCCAAGGTGTCATTCATACATTTCACAACGCAATCAAACAATTGTGGAGCTACAGAGCCCTTTGTACATCTCAGCATTGGCCTGGGGATGCCCTGCATGGATGCACTAAAGCATTGCTACCTCTGACTTTTCTTAATCCTACTGAATCAATGAAGTAACACTAGCCTGACTGTCCCAAATCAGGCTGATGTGGTTAAACCACTTCTGTGCTGTGCTCAGCCTCATGCTAAAATCAGTGAAAGCTGCCAGCTCTCCCCAGAAGGCCTGGTGACACTCCACCTGGCAGAAATCTGGGACGCAGGGGATGGGCTGGGAAGCAGCCAGGTGAAGGGACCATCTGCTCCAGTCCCCTGCACAGCTGGGTTAGGTGAGGCCAAGCTGAGCTGCACCCCAAGACAACTCTTCATGCACAGCTCTGCATTTCCTGCCTAACGCACCACAGACTGTCTGCAGCCACAGACTTCCAGGCAACAATTACTGTCCTGTACAAAATGTCCATGAGTAATTCAAGAGGTTCCCATACTGAACTCTAATAACAGCATTCATTTTTGGAGGCTACTTTACTTAAGAAGCACAAAAATACAGATTGCCATTCACAATTAAACTAAATTTGAAAATTTCTTTTGATGAGCCTCATAAAGCAAAGAAACATGTTTTAAAGGTGACAATAAACTACCCCAAAAATAAAAATAAATAAAATCCTCTAAAATTAGCTTATCACGTTGTAAATAAAATCCTGTATCTACACCCTCAAACATATATGACAGGGCACAGACCAGATGAATCAGCAGATTCTTGAAAGTAGGTATAGAAGGAAAAGTCCAAGCACTGACAGTACCATCTACATTTTTACACTTTTGTACAAGGCATTATTATAATGCTACAATAACATTCTGAAAGGATCAGTCACTGAGGTAGTAATTTTGAGAACATTAATTTGCAGCCAGTGACTAGAACAAGTGATGTCTGATATGGGTGCACTGAAGTGCCTCTCAAGAGTATACACAATTCAGACCATAACACACATGAATGTAAGATGCAACCAGTGCAGAAACAGACCCAAAGCTGTGTTTGTAATTCAAAAACACCATACAAGCTTGTGATAAGAAGGCACACTAGATTCAGAACCTAACTGCCACAATTATGCAAATCCCCAATTTTACATCTATCATTGTGCTCCTACTAATAGAACTTATTGAAGTCAGCCCCTTGTGAGGCCTAAGGGAACATTACAGACACACATGGCCATGCCAAACAGGTGTCAACACATGTGAGCTGTGACTTATATAGTTATTGTTTGCAGCTGCAGTTCCATCAGCAAACCACACTTCTAATAGTGCTGCTGATCATTATTCTGGTGTAGCTGTACTCACATCAGGCTCCAGTGCACCTTTAGCATTGACTGGCTCCTCACACAGGCATCCCTGTGTCCACACTAGGAGGTTCTGTCATTGTTCTGCAGTGGTACAACCACATTTGAGAAACTTCCCCAAACTGGGTATGGAGCTATTCTTGGTATTAAGCAGCCTGCATGGCCCCAGTGTTTCTGAACTGTGCCTTCCTCCACCAAAGGCAGCACTAAGTATGAAGCTAGCTACCAAAAGCACAGCAGAGGTACAGCATTGATCTTTCTCAAGTTATACACCACTTGGAAAGGTAAAGGCATTTGTGAAAAAAATGAGGATTTTAAGTATGAGTACCAAAAGCTGAAAGGAAATCATTTACAATTCAGCTTTCTGTAAAAATGAAACCAACACATATGAGAAACACGATCTCAATGTCGTGAAATAATGAGAAACTCACGTGATGCCTAATTCAGGCTTACCTAGAAACAGAGACCAGACAAAGTTCACATACATTAAGGGCAGATGAAGTCTCCTCAAAGGGCTACATCCAAAATGGATGATGGTCATAAGTTTTTCAGACAGATATTAAGTTTGGTCTATTTAGGTATCAGGTGTTAATCCTCCAGTTACAGCTTCACGTAATGAAGTCATATTCCCCCAGTTTGCTCCCCCCCATGAATGACTTTTGTTCATACTTTTTGGGGCCTGAGGCTGTGGGGTATCCTTGGATAACAGGCCCAGAGGGATTGTTTTGCCTAACCAAAATGTAAAGACAGTTAACTACACTTCACATGGAGTTTAGAGCTATGCACTAACACAGTATAGGATCTGAAAAATACAAAAGCTAAAATTGTAAGGCATAAACACTTCCCACAGCAATCTCTGTTTTAGTATGTTTTCACCAAAGTCCAGGTAAACTGCATTTAGAAGTAAGTTTAAATAAATTCTTTCATTAGCATTGTACACGGCTTCTGAAAATAAGCAGCTATTTCAAGGACACTCTAGGATGTCTATGTAACCATGATGCCCAAAGCTCCATGTAACTGACTTGCACTGATGCAGCACAAGCACTTCAGTGAATCAATGTAAAATCATGAAATCTGTGCACCAGTCAGTATCAATCTCATCAAGAACCACAACCTCTACTGCACAGAGTGAATGTTATGCATCCATTTCGGTTTCCAGTCCTTTACATGCTAATATTTGCCCTTGGAAATGTATGCCTGCATAACATTAATAAATTTGTCCCATATAATTAAAATAGATATAATTCTGATACATTTTATTTAATTGTTAAGAGTAAAAAAAGATGTTATGACGGTTGTTTACTCCTGTAGGAGGCAACATGTTCAGCAAGAAACACTATGAGCAAGTCGGGGTCAAAAGTTGCAAAGTACCTGAAGTGTGCATCTGAGGACCAGGAGATGTTCTGCCAACTCCTACTTAAGCTGGGGAATATTTATGGCATTTTGACTCATGTAATGCCAGTTTACAAGGCCTAATGAACAGAAATGTCTTAAGATAAACAGAAGATGAATCAGAGGAAAAGCTGCATAATCTAAATACAGTTCTGCATACAATCTCTTCATACTAAATCAATATGCCAAAATGCAAACTTTGCTATGATTTTAATATCACATACTGCAGTATTTTTTGCTCGTTTCCTCACTGTACTGCCAAACCTTAAAAGTTTCCAAGAATCAAACTTGGTTTTAGAGCACAGTAATAAAAACTTAAGACTTTTTATCCAATTAAAATTCAAAAATACTAATGGTAACACTCATTAGCTTCCCACATAGTTATCTCCAATGACGACGGGGAGACTCAGTATTTTCACGGCGAATTAAAGTAACCCCTACAGATCAGGCCACTTCTAAAAACACTTTGTCCTTTCTGTCGTTCTTCGGAAGTCCCGTGCCCTTCGGTGCTCCACTAAACATTTGCTTACCCTGCCCAATCATCTGAATAAATCATTCTGCTTCCTTGCCATCAATAAACACAGGGAGATCAAATAGTCTGGTACAGCTGACAACTAACTGCTACTCACCCTGCGCACGACAAATTGACTGAACCTAAACCTGACAGAGACCAACCCGGCAGCCCCGGCTCACGTGGATGAACCGCCCCCAGCAATTCGGGTTGTGCGAGGTTGTGTGTGTCCCACGTCCCTCGGGCGAGGCAGGTCCACACCACACATTCCCTCTGGAGGGAAATGACAGGAGGTCTCCGAGCCCTTTCCCCCCCGGAAGACCTGGAGAGCGACTGCTCGGGAGGTGCCACCGGCCACGACACCCGGGATCGATCGATCGCCTGCGGGGGGGACAAGCCAAGGAGACATTTCCTCCCTTCCCACAATTCTTACTACACTACAAGCCTGGGATGGTGTGGCCTGATTATAGAAAAAAAAAATAAAAATAAAAAATAATAGTAACAGAGAAGCACAGAGATCAGAGATAAACACATCATCAAGAGGGGAGGGCTTTTCCCCTCTATTAAACCTTAGTCATCGCTGCTCCCATTTCTGAAGGCCCGACGGTAAAAGCACGGATAACAGGGCGGGGGGCGACGGAACCGACACAGGCACGGGCAGGCGCCGTTCCTTACCTTCCTGCTCGCTCCTCCGAGGGACACCTTGGGCCTTGTTTTGAAATCCCCTTCAAAGCTGAACATGTTTACAGCTTATCCCATGGGGAGCGGGGCCCGGCCGGCCGGCAGGGCGAGCGGAGGGGCCGCACGAACCCCTCGGGCCGGCGCCCCGCGGCCCGCCCGCCCCCGCGAGGCTGCTTTCCCGTCCCCCGCCTTCCCCGCGGCCTTCGCTATCCCGGTCGCCCCGTTCCTGACCGGCGGCGACGGCGGAGCGTAGTGGGAGGAGGGAGAAGAAGGAGGAGGGAGCGGAGGAGGGGGCAGAGAGAGCGCTCCCGCCGGCCGCGCAGAGAAGATGGCGGCCGCCCGCCGCCCGCCGGGCGCGCTCCCGACACACGGCCGCGCCCGCCGCCCCGCCCCCGGCCCGCGCCAGCCCTCAGGGGCGCCGGCTGTGCCGACTGTCCTGTCCCCGGCTGTGCCGGCTGTCCCCGCCTGTGCTGACTGTGCTGTCCCCGGCTGTGCCGACTGTCCCCGCCTGTCCCCGGCCGTGCCGGCTGTCCCCGCCTGTCCCCGCCTGTCCCCGCTGTCCTGGCTGCGGGTGTTCCAGGGGAAACCTCCCTGCTCCGAGCTCCACGGGAGCTGCCTGTGGGTGCGCAGGGGCGGCCGGGGCTGTGCTGCGCTGCGGTGCCGCACCCTGCCCGGACAGGCCGAGCTGAAGGCGAGAACCAAACTGAGGGTGCAGCTGGGTTTGGCTGAGCGCTGCCCTCCTCAGCGTCATTTGGCTATGGGAACACTGCCGTTGCACACACGCACACATAAATATATATATACACATACCATTTGTACTTATAGCAGCATAAGCATATCAGAGAATAAATAAGGTTAAAAAAGACCTCAGAGAGCATAGTCGGACTTTTGACCAAACGCTGCCATCAACTAAATTCCACATCCAGTTTTTAAGCAACTCTAGGGATGGTGACTCCACCTCCCTCGGCAGCCCATTCCAATGTTTAATCATAATTTTTTCTGTGAAAAAATTCCTCCTGTTGTCCAACCTGAACATCCCCTGGTATAAGCTGAGGCCAGTTCCTCTCGTCCTGTGCTGGTAGAAGACTCCGACCCCTACCTGGCTACACCTTCCTTTCAGGGAGTTATAGGAAGAGATAAGGCCATAATCTTCTCCAGGAACAGATGGACATGTGTTGGACACGGCCCGTGGCAAAGACTTCATGTCCAGGATGAAGACTGAACGCTGAACACACCAGTACAGGCTTCTGTGTAGCCATGGCAATGCACCCAGCCATGAAAATGCATTCGAGAAAGTCCATGGTGGGCTCAGGAATGGGACCTCAGCTGATGAAGAGTGGAAAGAGAAAAAGGCTGTCAGGTAAATGCAGCAAAGAGAAAAAGGCTGTCATATAAAAGCAGCAGGTCTGAACGGTGAGATTACACCTGAGGCTACTTTACATTTCTTAGCCTATTCTTAATTTTTTTCAGTGTGTTGACTGCATCACTCCAGATACGGAGGTGACACAGACAACAGCAATAACAAAAAGCAATTACTCAGTCTGCAGCTCAAGGTGGTAAATAAATATAGGTGACCAAATCCAGCTTTCATTCCCATCAGTGGAAATTTCATTTCATGAGCTCTAACTCGTGAATTCTCACATCAGCATATCACAACAAACAAATGGCAAGCACCCATTCCAGGAGAGGATGTATTTGCTTTGCAGCTGTTCATACCAAGAGCACAATGTTCTTTAACTGTTGTCAAGCTGACTGGCAAATGAAATATTTGTTCGGATTTCATTGGATTGGGATGATTCAGAAGAGTCTGAATTTTTAAATTTCATACTTTTGATAAGGGAATGACTGCTTGGCAAGAGTAAGCATTAGCCTGGCATTTCCCCAGATAACATCGTGTCAGTATAAGCAAGCCCGGCCTCCTTAAATACTGTTTACAAATACAGATGGGGTTTAGGGTATTGTGAAATACCACGTCAAATATTTGTTCATAGTTTCAACACACTGCATTGCTGATGAAATATCCCACCATTCTGTATTGAAATGATAGAAAGTTTTTTCCCAAACATGACAGGATTCTTTTCAATTTGAACTTGGCCTTGATAAACTTTATAAGTCTCATACAAAAAAGGACTACTCTAGGTGTCCCTGTAAGTTAATTAATTAATTTTCATTAGCACAGATGCTACCTGTTAGGTCATGAGTTTGTGCCATTGTTATCAGTAGCAAAGACTACTTAGAGATGCAATCCCTCCTAGTGTAAGAAGCCAAAGAAACATGAAACTACAGAGAACAGAGTTTCTATGAATTAGGGTTTTCACTGACACACACTTGACATATTGCAGCTTCAGTGTCAGAAGGACACAAGATCTGCTGTTACCTGTCTGTTACCTTCTGCAGAAGTGGTTGGTAAATGACACAGACCCAACTGATGAGTGTCTGTGAAGCCTTGGTGGTTTCTGGCATCCCCAACACAGGAAGGACATCAACCTGTTGGATTGAGTCCAGAGGGAGCCACCAAGAAGATTAGAGGGATGGAGCACCTCTCCTATGAGAAAAGGTTGGGAGAATTGGGCTTGTTCAGCCTGGAGAAGAGAGTGGCCTCCCAGTATACCTGAAGGGAGTCTGTAAGAAATATGGAAAGAAAGTTTTTACAGTGGAATGTAGTGACAGGACAAGGGAGAATGGCTTTAAACCAAAAGAGAGTAGGCTCAGATTAGATATTAGACAAAAATTCTTTACAGTGAAGGTGGTGAGGCACTGGAACAGATTCCCCAGTGAAAAGCTGTGGATGTCCCATCCCTGGAAGTGTTCAGGGACAGGTTGGATGGGACTCTGAGCAACTTTGTCTGCTAGCAGGCGTCCCTATCCATGGCAGGGGGATTGGAACTGGATGATCTTTAAGGTCCCTTCCAACCCAAGCCATTCTGTAATTCTATGGTTTGCATGTACCCCTCAAGGCCATGACTGGTTTAATATTCTCAGGGAGCAGCAAGAACAGGTTGTTCCATGAAGGAAGCAATGTGGATGCCCCCAGCATGACCCCAGCACAGGCCATGCCCTCCCAGGACAGATCAGAATTCCACAGGACCCAGAGAAAGAGGGCAGAGCCTGGCAGTGGTTGCACAGGAATCACTGACAGCCTCAGGCAGGGTGAGTGGACGAGTCCTGAGAGGCCAGACAGTGCTATGGTGTAGGTCCACAGTTCATCCAGGAGGAAGGGCTGGAGACAGGTACACCTGAACTTAGATGGACCAAGGAGCAGTGAGGTGAGTGAGTGGGGACTCCAGATGAAGCTGTTCAGGGCAATCCAGGGCCCTGCCAAACACATACTCAAGGATGTAGGAATACTGCTTCTGTATGTGTGCTGTGTTAACTCACCTGCCTCACCTGCTGCGATCTTTCCCATCTTTCTCATCTCTTTATTAGACATTCCACAAGACCTTTTGTGTTCTAGTCACAGTTCTCTGCCGTGTGATCAAACCTTTTTGCCTCTGCACACGTGTGCACATTGCTCCCAGGTACAGGTAGCTTGGTCCAGTTATCAGGTGCAGTGTGATCTTTTTAATAAAAAATGTAATTACTCAACATTTTCTTCACTCCCTGAAATCAAGTTTCCCAAGTGAGTGTAAATACCATCTTTTTCTTGTAAATGCACGCCATAGAAACTAAAACAGCACCACAAGGAGTCACAGTTGTAGAAAATATGGGTAAAGTGTGTTTCAATCCACATTTCAGAGAAACTTAGCTACAGAGTGTCTCTGGGGCCTACTTCTAGGTACCAAGGGACAGGAAAAATCTGTGGTTCCCATATGGCTGTTGTAAGATCTTCCTTTTTCACTGTGATGGGCTCGGAGCAAACCCATCTTCTAAAAGTCTCTTGTTAATACTTTGACTGTCTCTTGTTGAGCAGAAGAAAAAGAGGAATGAAGATTTGGTGGGTAGCAATAATAACAAGAAAAATAATTCCTCCCCAACAGTGATGAAGATCTTGAGTTGTTGTGCTGGGTGCCAAGGATGACATTACTGAGGTGACTTATGAACTTCTGAAATTATGAGCTCCTTTTACCTTAATGTTAGTAGCAGCACACCCTGCCTCTGTCAGGGAGATTTTTTTATTTTTGTAAATACTCTTTCTACAGATTAAAACAAATCAATGCCGCTTACATTTTTTAAGGAAAATAAATATTACGCATGTTTTACCCTTTTAATGAGCACTGTTTTGTATCTACAATCTTTTTTTCTATTCTCAGACTATCTCCAAACAATTTAAGTTCTGATGCATTGTCTCTCTGGCCTCACTCTGTACACACATTCCTGATTTAGACAGGGTAAACAATCAAGACTCTATTTGTCAATTGCTCAGTTCTGTAGGGTATGATGGCCAAATTGTCACCACCTTACCATTACTTTCCATTTCCTATGCAATTATAATAAAGTGTCCTAAACTTTTTTGCTGACTTGCTGAACTCAGATGAAAATCTAAGATGCACTGACAGCACCTCATTATGTGCTACATTATTTCCCAAGGTACAGAAAGGTTTTTTTACAAGAGAGCATAAAAAATGAACAGTAAATAAGTTAGAAATGTTTTAATTTACAGGAGATGAGGCTTGAGATTAGTCCAAATGCCGTGATAGGCCAATATCTGATTTTTAGTAATGCTTTTAGTAAGGTTGGCTACCATATGGAGTGATAGTGGGAGGTAATTTTTTTTTTAATTTATTTACTCTGGGTAAAACACTGAAAATTAAATCTATTCTATCAAAGAAGATACTGGCAAGACTGTAATGTAAAAAGCACTTCACTTAAGCACTTCCTTTAGTTAAACCTGAGTGCCAATAGACACTGCCAAGGAATGAAGACATTTTATTTAAAATTACACTGGCAAGAGACCATCAAATTATCCTTAACATTTTCATTAAATTGAGATACAGATATAGTTAGGGTAGTAAATCTTCTCAATACAAGGAATTTATTCCTGAGCCAAGGCCAGATTCAGCAGTAATTGTAGGAACTATTAAGACCTAAAGGCTCACCTACATTACCAAAACAACTGTTTGAGGCTTTGGCCCAGTTTTGAAAAATGGACAGGCTCCATCCTGTACTACAGAGCTAATCACATCAGCAAAGTACAGGGTTTGTTTGCAAGCAGTGATGTGTTAGGATTCCAGTCTGGGATCATCATTCCATGGTTTTTTGACTTGGTTCAATGACATTTTGGGGGTTTCCATTCAAAATCTACAAATATCTATTGGTTGCCTGATGTGCCTACTCTTAAGGATGTAAAAAATTCCAACAAGTGATACCTTTGTCAGAATTGACACCTTATTCCTCTAAAGGCATGTTGAGCTGAAGAGATGAGGAACCTTATGTCCACATATATTTTTAAAATGAAAAAGTTATTAGCCTGTAATCTCAGCTCCATTATAATAGCCACATTGCAGAATTCCTCCTGCCCCCCCCCCCCCCCAAAGGTGCCTACATTTCATTCACAGCTTCTGATGGAACAAGATCATTTATTTTCAGAATCCAGTCTTCTGGGGAGCACTGGAGGTAAGGGCTTATTATAGTTTCAGAGCTATAGTTGTAAGACATTATTATATTATTTGGTAAATGTTAGTTAGCCATAAACCCTACTTTGTTTTCTGGGGTTTAAAAATATAAATATATTTTATTCAAATATTCTTGCTGCAAAGATGCTCAGCTAAATAGTAAAGATTAGGATCATCTTTTTCAAGTCTGCCTAAAACCTGAACTATTTATTTTAATAGGAATGGAGCATTCAGGATTCTTACATGTCCTTGAAAGTCCAATTTTAAAGCATAATTACCCTCAAGTGAACACAAACATAACTTCATATTTACCTTTCTATTTTTGACTCACCTTTGATACAGCTGGAAGCTTCCCCTAAACATAAGCATTATAAAAATTGGCAGTCCACGCAATTCCAACATGTTGATTTTATCTTGAGAGAAACATGTGTGCTAACAGCACATCCAGCTGTTGTTAAAACTTGTTCCATTTAATTTCCTATTTAAATTGGTTGGAGTATTTTCACCCTCCCTTGGTGCCCATGTCAACAAGAACCTTGTCGAATTCAAATATTTCATGTGGTCTGAGAAAAAACAGACCAGATTATTTCTTTAAATTAGGTCACCTGATCTTCCCTGTGATCCAGAAAAGCACATACACACATGCATTCTTACATGTGCATGTATTGATACAAGGATTTATGGGTGTGTTTTCATGCAGGAATTCTCAAAAGAATTTAAAGAGTTCCTTCATAACAAATTACTTATAATTACAAATTTTAACAGTCTTGAATGTCTGAAGAAGATCCCAGTACACAATGACCTCTGTTCAGTAAGTAAGAACACTCAGATGGGTTGTTTATTGCACAAGGCCTGGGCTCCTGTAACAGTGAAGAAAAAAAAAAAATTAAAACACCTGTCAGTACCATGTCCACTCAGAAAATAAATTTTCCCTGACCAGTTCTTTTGAGGTAGAAGTGGCCTTCATCTGGAAGCAGCTTGAAATTAAAGGCAGCCAGTAAATTCATATTCTAAAGACTCATTCAAAAAGTATTTAAAGGACGCAAATTATAATCTGGAAGAAAATAATTACAAGAAAGAAAAAAAAAACACAGAAATCAGTTTAGATAACTAAGGTTTAGATAACTAAGGGGAGACAATAGTATTCTGACATTTAAAATTACTCTGGAGAACTTACTACAGCTAGTTGTGGGATCCTAAAAAATTGTTCTGATTTACATTTGTGTATCATTCAGGTTATTCAGATTAATTTTCTGCATGGTTGTTTTAGCTTAGTCCTAGATGAGATGTATATGTTCTTCTCTAATTTTAGATTTTACATGGCTCAGATCCATTCACTTATGTTTGCCACAGATAAAAATGAGAATGGGTACAATGAATTCAGTAGTAGAATTATGCTGCCTTAGAATAAAATTCCTGATTTTTACTCCTACCTACTTTTATATTTCTTTATAATGGCATCAGTGTAATCTAATTTTAGCTGTCTAAATATCAGGCATCTAGTCTAACCTCTTCATCTAGACCTCTCCACAAAGAGAGTCACTTCCTTCCTCTTCTAAACTTCTCCCTTATAAGAGGTTCAGGTCGCTGGATGTGCTGATTGACTGAAAGTTCATTATGAGATTGGGCACTTGCCATGTGCAAGGCTCAAGTTAGCTGGAGTCAGTTCACTTTCCATGCAACTGGAAACAAGCCAGTAAAGAAAATAAAGAAATAAAGAAAATAAAACAACAAAGAAGTAAAGAAAATAAAACAATAAAGAAAAAATATATCCTTTATCCTTAAAGTAGGAGCAATGATGCTTAGGCACTTCTAAACAGGTTTTAAGACCTAAATGACAAATGAGCAATAAAATTATTCAGGATTATTATTAGTGTCACAGAAGGATGTTGAGGAAAGTGTCAGAGACTGCTGAATAATTCCCATTTTACTAATTTCAAAGACTGTGGTTACCATCTACTCTAGGAAAAGACACAGAAATTATGTTTTTCTTTAGATCTCTTCCAATAAATTTGGATTTTTCAAAGTGCCATTAGGTAGAGATGAAGGTGCTACAGGATTTGGGAGATGTAATTTAAATGCCGAGCACTTCCACTGCTGTATCATTATGACCAAGTCAGCCAGCTGGAAAACACCTGTGCACAGAAGGGCCTGGGCTGCACCTAGGCAAGAAGTTGAACATGAGGGGCCAGTGTGCCCTTGCAGCAAAGAAAACCAGCTGTGTAGCAGGCTGTATTAAATAGAGCATAGCCAGCAGCTTGATGGAACTTCTCTCTGCGCTCTTTACACTCCCTTCTTTCAGAGAGCCGCATGCAATTCTGGGCTCCTTAGGGCAATAAAGATTTTGAAATACTGGAGGAAATCATCAGCAAACCAACAACATGATGAGGGACTGAACTGATGAGGGACAAAGAGAGGCTGAAAGGATTGGGTTTGTTCAGCCTTGAGATCAGAAGCTGAAGGAAAGACCTCCCTGCATTTTATTACCATCTAATTGGAGTGTGTAGTGAAGGCGGAACCAAATTCATTTTGAGGACACAAGTTGCAGTGAGGGACATTAGATTATTTTCATCTAGATATTAGGAAGAAATTTTCATGCTGCTGGTGGTGAAACACTCTGGATGGGACTGAGAGAGATGCCTTGTGAAACCTCCATCCTTGGAGACATTCAAACCTACACTGCACAGTGTGCTGATCAATCTGTTGTCCTGCTTTGTCCACAGGTCCCTTCCAGCGTCAACTCTTCTCTGACTCTGTGACTCAGATCACCAAGCTGATGGCTATGGTGTGGTTATTTACATCTCATCTGGTTGTTCTGGGTTCCTTTTTGGGATCACTGTTGTGACCGTTCCAGCACCAACCTCATGATGAGACTCACCAGTCTGTGGTCAGGGTAATTGCTCTATTGCTGAGATCTTTCTGATGACAAAGGGGTGTCACCTCTAAGCCACAACTTGGCCATATCAGTCCCACATTCTTCAGCTCTCTTTCACACTTGCAAAGCAGAGAAACTCCTATCTTAGTACTTGTTTGGAGTAACACTTTTGTTAATATTTGACTCTCACCCAGAGACTGTGGTGTTGGCCGCTGTGTGTGGAAAGAGAAGAAAAAGTAAAGACTTCCAGATGATGACAGCACAGTGGCTCCCTCCTCCCCTCAGCAATGCCAACAATAATTTTAAATCAGCCTTTTATCTTCAAATGTATTTCAGAGCCACTTCAGCATGAGAAGGGCTTCTTAACATATGAACTTTTGGATGGGTGGGTTGAAGAAAATATGGAGCTTTCCTTTAAACAATTAGAGACCATTTTGCTAATCAATTTTTGTCAGGCGCCTAGGAACATTTTTCATTATCAGATTCCAAATTGTCTTAAACAGTACAAACTAATGAACTTTTATCAGTCTAGTTTGGGGCACTCTGATACATCACTGCTCAAATTGAATAAATCATGAACCTTAATTAACAAAGACTGGCATGGCTGCAAAAGCAATGAATTAGTTTGTACGCTATCTGAGAGATCACAAACGTACAGTAGTTACAATTAATGGATTTAATTTTAAATGCTCGGGCTCCAGCATGAAAGTGCCTGAGAAGTCCATCCTGGCATTCTTATTACACTTTAATTATAATTGATGTACCTGGGAAAGATGTCAGCAGTGTACATTTTAACACAGATGCTGGTCCCCCATAAGAACTCGTGGTCCTTGCTTGAAACAGACAATGATACGCAACAAGATTTTGATGAAATCCAAATTTATTAGAGTTATTAAAAGTTATTAATTATTTGGCACTGTAGAGATGTAATCTGGTACTATTTTTTAATAGACAGCTTTATATATTTAAGTTTCAGAATTGAGGTTTATTTTTAGTTTAAAGCATTTCTGTCCCTCTTGGCCCCCTCCTATCATTCTTGTTTCTTGCAGATTTTGGGGTTTTTTCCTTCTTAGGCTAAGCTCTTATCTTCCAAGCAGATATTTCAGCTATTTTCCATGTGTTTTTTCCAGCCTCAAGAGAGGTCTTCACTGCTCCACTATCACCATTTCTGTATGAAGCAGCTCCCAGGAATGAAGTCAGCCAAGTCTAAAAGATAAAGTCAGTGAACATCAGCAGAAGATATATCCATCTTCTGTAAATTACATCAATCTACTGCCACTGTTTGAGGTGTCAAGCTTGACTTGAACATAAGTGGCCTCAAATTTAACATTTTCCAAGGGTAGTCCTCTTCTTCCCTCCATCCCACATGCAGCCCAGCAAGCAGGGGTGACACCAGGCACAGATGAAGTCACAATCTGACAGCTCTGCTCCCATTGCACCCATGCCTGTGCCATCTGCAGAACAGGACCAGCAGCTCCTGCCTCTGCAGAGCAGAAAATATGGAAGCAGCAAGGAAGGTGGTGGACAGTCCCAAAAGCAGACATCATTGCTGCCACCCACCTCTCCTTTGAGGCACAATGGCAAGGACAGCTCAGCTGGGATCTGCACCCCACTCTCCCTCCCAGCTTGGTCCTTCCACCTTCTCAAGGTTGTCTGGACCACACTCTCAGCCCTTAATTCCAGGGCACTCCTGTCCAATTCATCAAATCTCCCTGTGAGACACTACCCTTTTCCTGCAGGATGAGTTTAAAAGAAAAATTTGCTCTCCAATTGACTGGAGACACTTAATTAGAGCACAAACCTTATGATAACTTGTCCTTCTGTTATTGCCTCAAATCCTGGACTTATTAGACTATGGGAAAATTCCATCAGTCAGTTAAAGAGGGAAATTAATTTTTTGATTACAGAGATGGAAATGGCAAGTAGGCGAGTCCTGAAGGCTCATAAAAAACAAAAGGCAATTAAAATTAATCCCATACGGATTTCATCATTGACTTTACAAAAGGTTTGTCATTGACTTGAATGTAGTCAGAATCTTTTTTATTCCTTTTGAAATATATTTTTGAGGAGGTGTCCTGGTTATTTGGATCTCATTCACAATTATTTTGATATTTTGGCTTGACAATATAGTATTTTGTGGAGCTCTGTTACAGAGGTACAACAATTTGCTAGGTCTTGTGTATTATGCATCTCTGGAACACAAACTTGTATTATGAAAATTAAATTATTTGAATCAAATAATGAATATGAGAGCTAAAAAAGTGGATTTTTTATTAATTAGATACTTTCATCAGTTCAATTTACTATGCTTACCAGTTAGTCTCTACAGCATTTGAAATCAATAACAGCAAAGTGATGGATGGTGGAGGATAAAAGTGAAATATTTTTAACTGAGAAATGGAAAACTTGCCTACAAGCTGTGCTTGTTTTGCACTATCTGATACCCTAGTCTTAAGCAAGGAACTATTTTGGCCAGATAAGAATGCTCATTTGGTCTCTTGTGGAATACAGGACATAGAATTTGGTTCATTTGCCTCTGCAGTGATCCACACACTTTGGATCTAGGACTTGAAAAGGCATGCACTCTGGTCCTATACTACCAGACATTCCTTACATATAATCCTTTTCACAAATTTATGGGGGTCCATCCTAGGAACACTTAGACTGTTTGAAGCAGACACTGATGTGTTTCCCCTTCAGAAGTTTGGCCATTCCCTGTTAGAGCCCATTTATCCTTGTGGCCTCTGTAACATCCTCCAACAGCAGAATCCTGTTGCTGCATGTTTATAAACACTCTGTGGGTAAAAAAGTAATGCCCTCTGTTCTAAGGTTTTTACTTGACTGTTTATTGGGTGTCACTCATTGTTGATGTCTTTCCCATTTTCCTGACTAATTCCATTAGAAACTGCAGAATCTGGCTGGTATGGAGGCTAAAACCACTCCTCTAAGTTGCAGCCCAGCTCTGCTCATGGCCAGTTTATGTCCATTCATTCTTGCAACAGCACTGGCTTCTGTCTTACGTGGTTGAATGTTAGTAGACAAAATCTCCTTTCTGCCCTGTCGAGTTTTTCTAGGCTGAACAAGCCTTGCTCTGCTGAGTTGGGTGAGGTTGCCAGAAATAGGATGAGTCAATCCATCAGCTTCTTGCCATTGAAAGGGATGATCCCTGATCTTTTTCTCCTCCTCCTCCTCCTCCTTCTCTTCCTTCTCTTCTCTCTCCTATCCATGCGTATATTCCCTGTGCATCTTGTTCTGACTCTTGTCTGACCATTCAATGCAGGTGATTTAATCAATAAAATAACCTAGCAGAAAATACAAAGAGTTTTCTGCTGATTTAGGGAGCAGGATCAGTTTGACAGGTGGACAAAACTGGGCTTGTTCAGACCACTGCTAGGAACCACTGTGTCTTGTTGTAAGATCAGCTTCCCACTCCCAGCATCATCTCATTAACCCTTCCTCATACTTTTTTTCAGGATATCTGACCAGACCTGGGTGACAAGTTGGCAAGCAGGTCTCCTTTGTCAAATTAAAGCTTTCCTTGTGGTCTTTGAAGTACTTCTGTGAATGCATTTCCATTCACTTTTCTCATCTCTGCATAACGTTGTTGTCTCCTAATAGTCCTGGTATTCACTGGTACATCCTGATCTTCCTTTTACTCAGACATTTTCAGCTGGCAAGTTCAATTTACAGCAGAAGTCCCTCTGATGGCTCCCCTAAAGCAGGACAGTTTTGCACAAAGAAATTTAGAGCCAGGTTTTGATTCCAGCACTTTTGGTTATTCAGTACTTTCTTTCTCCTGGATATTCCGATTCCTTTCAGTATCAACAGTGTCTCTCAACGTTTTGCTTTTGGCAAATTCCTGATGTGTGTGTCACAGCCATTGAAAGAAAAATTGTACAAGACAAGCCCCAGGTTGGACAGGCACTAGAGAACATTTCTGGTGACCCCTCATCTTAGACAATTTCTGCTTGACTGAAGTTTTTCTTCACTAAACTCTGATTACAGTAATCTTAAGGAAAATGTATTGTTGCAAAGTAGACAGATTATGTCAGACAACTTGACCTTGACTTTTTTTCCTTCACCATCCAAAATACCATGAAGCCTAAACAAGAGGGAAAGTTAAAAAATAAAAATGAAAGAAAAAATAAAATTATACAGGTTAAGTGCAGTCAATTACTGTGCTGCTCTTGCTATTTTCATTTGTTTGTATGAAGCTTTTTTAAATCAAGTTTGTTTCCAGGGTAGATTGCCTTTGGAAAGCTTCCTGGAAAAAGAATACTTAAAAGTTAACTTTCAGTGAATAAGAGGTCATGAATTTGTTTCCAAAGGAGACTGGTCCATGCATCTGATCTCCTTATTGCTTAGAATTGGTGTTAATAATTTTCAGGTGAGTATGCTATTTATTGTTATTATTTGGCAGCCAGCTAAATCCCCTGCCTCCACTTTATGTATTCTTAAGTTACAATGACATAGCATGTTTAACATGGCTGGGAGTCATCAGGTACTACCCCACAGATAAAGTTCATATATTTGCTTACCTGACTACAGAGATAGAAAAATGAGAACTTAAATATTAGCTATTTGTTAGCTGTAATTAACTTGTTTTTAGAAACTGCCATGATGATTTTTCTTCCTGACTCTGCAACAAACTGACATAATTCCTAGGTAAGTCTCCTGCCTTCAGGAGCCACAGAAGCAAACAAAACACCCTGGGATGCAAAAGATTATACAGCCTTTGATATGCATTTGTTGGCCCTACACTGTGCACTATCTATCTAGTATGTAAAACTGACAAGGGAACCAAATTTTATGGATATGTTTAACTTTTGAACTCAAGAAAAACTATTTACTTAGTTTCAGACTGTTCCTGCTCAAATGACAGTTTTGCAGAGTATTCTTATGCTGTACTTGATACTCTACAGCAATGTGCCACTGCTGATTTCTAATTTACTAAATAAAGTATCTCTGGCAACAATTTTCCAGGACATGACATCTTCTATAGATTGTATTTTAAGAACATTAATCTCAAGAACATTGGACAATAACAAGGCCTGATGTAGAATAACATTTTTCCATAGCATAACCCTGGTCTCTAGGAAAAGAAAATAACTGAGTGAATATGAAGAAAGTGTAATTATATTCAAAGAGCAATTATTGCTGTACTTGCATCAACCTTGCAAGTCTCCTGCCTACAATGCTTGTATAAAGTATTTTACCCGGTATTTGATAATGAAATATAATGAGCAGTTCACCATAGCAAAGGGTGATCAGGAAATGCTCACTAGGACTGCTACAGTGTGCAGGATCAAATGCTGCAATATGGAAACAAAAAGTATGGCTGTAAAAATGTACAAAGTGACAGGTAAGGAAAAACAAGGCAAGAGGGAGAAATGTCAAGAATTCAAGTTATTTTGATCACAGTAGTCCATCTAGAGGCTTCCTGAAATTGATGTTTCATTGTTTTTCAATAAAAATAAAGCTTAAAAAAAGCTCTGACTATTGGTGTCCAGGCAACCAAGTGACAAATACTTTTGGAATTAAAAGAAAATTGACAGGTGGCTGGTATTTACAGCAAAGCTAGGTGATGTCATTATTGAAATGTAGTTTCTAGTCTTAATCAAATGCACAAACAGAAACTTTTAATTTAGAGGGATAATGTCTTGAACTCAAGTTGTTTAGGTCACTGGGCTAAAGAGGCCCAGGTAGCCCAGTCCACACTCGGTACTCACACAGGTAATGTGAGCCCAGAGCAGCTCTGCTCAGCCAGGCCTTCTTACAAACCCTCGAGGAGTCCAAAAGGAAAAGTGCTTCCATGTCCACTAGGAATGAAGTTGCTCAACAGATCAACTTTTACAAGTGCTATGAAATATAAAACTTGCCTTTGTTGGACAAATGAATAAATGCAGAACAATATGGACACAATTTGAATGTTAGTTCACAGAATAACTCAAGTGAAGCTAGCTGAAAAAAGATCTACAGAAAAATAAACTCTGTTGCATCTGTAGTGATGACAGTAGTAAGATAAAATTAGTTTATAGCCATTATGAACATTGACCCCCTCCTATTATCAGACCATAGCTGACAAATTATGCAATTTTTCATCATCCAAATGAAGTCGTGTTTATCTTCAATATTTAATATTAAAACTGGATTAATTAATTTAGCTATTCAAATTCCATTCCTTTACAGTTAATAGTCTTCTTGTGCTGAAAAAAAAATTCAAAGACTTTTCATATTATTTGTCTTGTAAATTGATTTCTATGACAAGATTACAAATGGAGTTTTGGAGGCAGCATTTAATGTGAAACTACCAAGATGTTTCTCCATTGACAGTTGAATTCCTTAAAACAGGAATTTAGTTATTTTTGTGCTACAGAAAGCTACAGTTGACTACAATAAGTTAGCTGAAAATTTACAAATGCATTTGTCTAGCAGCTTGTACACTATAAGAAAATCAAAATTTTCTTCTGGGGTTTTCATTATTTTTCTTTGTATTATTAGATGATTTTGTCTATAAAAATATTTTTTTAAAATATGAGGGTTTGGTCATGTTTACCCTGTACTGAAGCATCCATATGGAAAAGGACTGTTAAAGGCACAAAAATACATTTCAGAGATCTATTGCTGTGAAATCTGGCTACTGGACTGCAGCAAAACAAAGACTGAAGGTACATTCTGGTTGTGTGAATCTGCTAATGTAGCATCTCTAATTCCATGGATTTATTGTTCCTTTTTAATTATGTTCATGGCTATGGCAGAGTGCTATTTGTGAATTTTGGCAGTTTAAAAATTTTATAAATTTGGAGAAAGATTGAAAGTTTGTTCACTCATATCTTTTCGGGCCTCACCTCTGCAATCTGGAGGTCATCACGTGGGTGTTGTCACTTAATGTTCTATAGATTACTATTTTAGAAAGGATGCTGTCTAATGTGACAGATTAATCTAATCACAAATGGACTCAGGGTTTGGAGGATTAATGGATTTGATGACAAATATTTAAAAGGCAGTCCAGCACTTGGGTTTATTATGGACATTTGTTTTTAAAATAAGAATGAAATTGTTTCCTAATACATGAATAATAAGATGTCTCTGTCCCAAACTCTTAGTCATAGGAAACCAAAACCATTAGATGACAATGTTAGATAAAGCCATTACAATATGTTCTAGCCATTTTTGAAACAGCTCCTTTGGAAAATTTTGTTGGCAAATAAAATTCTTTGGATCTGTCTAAAGGTAGTTTCTGAGGTCTGTTGGTTGAAAAATGATCCATTTGTAGATTATTCTAAAGTCTAGGACAGGGACTATTTTAAGGTTTACTAATGTGTAAATGTTGGCTTTCATAGAGTCAGCGCAGCGGCACATTCCAGAGCTTGCTGTACAACAGTCTTCCCAAAATGTATCTGCTAAAGCTTACTTTCAAAATTAGTTTGTAATATAGTTTTTCATGGCATATACTGCATCACACAATTGGTTTTGTATTCATAAGTTGTGAAGAATAAGCTGTGAACTGTATTCTTCCAGGACAATCCACATAGAGAACAGCAAAGATAACAGATTTCATCAGAGGAGTAACTTCAGCTTTGCCAGTTGAGTGAGTCAGCATTTCACTGAAGTTTAAACTCTTGGCCAAAGATGCCTCTCTGCTACAGCCCCATCACTGCAGCCTGAGCCCCAGACCTGCCCTTTTTTTGTCTGCCTGCCCTGTTCTAGAGTGAGTGGCTCTGTGTGATTCCCAGGTTTCAAAATTACAGCTCCCATAGCACTGGAGAAAACTTGAAATTCAAATCAACCAAGGACGATCATTTTCTAGCAATCAGAACTTCTCAAAAAATTAAGGATTTTGTTAGAATTTTTAAGCCATGTAAGATCTTTCAAGAGATCTTTTTGAATGACTCAGAGGAACATCTTCCTCCATTTCCATGGAGGGGATGTTGCCAAAGGGATTTAACCCATCATTGCTACTTCAGTATAGCAACCTCATATACCAGCTCCTGGGCCATGGTGAGGATGCTCAGCCACAGGTTTGAAGACAAAAGCACCATGAGAAATGGATTTGACACCATTTAAATAAACCCAAGGAAATCCACTAACAATCCCACTCCTTCCCATGAACAATCACTCCATGGTGCAGAGGGCCAGGTGCCAAAAATTCACATAGTCCCATCGTGGCTTCTTCCAGTTAAGCTATTTCAGCTGTATTTGATATGTATATTGTACAAATCAGTCTGTGGATGTGACAATTACATCATGTATTAACTGGCACACGTGGAGAAAAAAAAAGGAGGAAATGGGATAAAACAGTCTCAGTAAGGGCCAGGAATTATCCCTTTATACAAAGATTTCCTGACATTTTCTCTTTGGAACTGAACTTGCATCCTTTTTAATTTTTTTTTGCTTTTTCATGACAAGGAAGGAAATCTGAGGCATTTATCCAGTCTGGGCTTCACAAGAATTTTTTTTTAGGGAATGCTATTATTTCTTTTCTTCAGACTACTTCAGCCGGCTCCTGGCTGGGCCAGCAATCCGTGGTGCCTTGCAGCTGGTGGGTCAGGACATCACTAGAAGCAAGAGGATGACAGCTGTGAAGATGATCTGTCAGAGGGCTCCAAGGACCTTTGGTGGGATTGGTTTTCACAGTTGTTTCATTGCAGCTGTGAGTGTTTGGTATATAAAACATCAACTCTGTCTCTTGGAGACAGATTACTTGCACCCTGGCACCTGTGATCAGAGAAATCACAGCACACACCTTCCAAATTACCCAGCCCCATCTAGGAAAAACAGAAATTACCAATGACCTCTGCTAATTTTAAGGCAATAATGAAGTAGAAGGAACCTTTTATTTAAGAAACAAGACAAATTCTATCAGTGCTCTTCAGCTGTTCTTAAGAGTAATTTTCATGTTGCTTTTAAAGCATGAGACATAGTAATTGGGTGCTCTGAAAGCAGAGAAAACCCTAAAGAAATTATAGAGGTAATTTTAACAATCAAATTAGTTGTGATTAATACTTCATACTTTTATGCTTTCTAAACCTCATAGAGGAAACTTCAAATGACAGAAATGTCTGATGAAAGATGGTCATCAGCTGGAGTTTCCTTCTCATCTACAAGATTTTACATGGAGGAGATTAAATTGGCTGGCTTCACAGACCTATTTCCTCTTGAGTTCATTGCCCCATCCACTCAGTCACTGCCCACCATTTGCTAGTGCTATAATATGTATAGAAATTCCCTGCAAATTAACCAAAGATGGCACAGGAGAACCCCCTCAGGACCCTTTCCTAAGAAAAACCCCAAAATCTAAAATACCTTTTTAAAGTGTTAGCTGTATTCCTCACTGATTGAAAAACATCAAGAAACACAGTGAATGTCAGTGTTCATCCACAGCCCTCTGCCACTCTGGTGCTGACCCCCAGGAGCAGAATCACACTGCACCAGTGCACTTGTGTTCCACTCAGTACCCACACCATGAAGCAGCAAAATGTGGGGCTTTTCCCAGCATGGAGAGGTGTTCTGTCCTTTCAGACCTCAGATGTCCATGAGATGAGAATCCCCCTGTCCTTCGTGCCTTCCTTTAGCCTGGAGAAAAGGAGACTCAGAGGTGACTTTATCACTCTCTACAGCCCCCTGAAAGGTGGCTGTAGTCAGGTAGGGTTGGTCTCTTTCTCCAGGCAGCACTGGCAGAACCAGAGGACAGAGTCTCAAGCTGTACCAAGGGAAATATAGGTTGGATATTAGGAAGAAGTTTTTTTACAGAAAGAACGATGAAGTATTGGAATGCTTTGCCTGGGGAGGCGGTGGAGTTGCCATCCCTGGATGTGTTCAGAAAAAGACTGGATGTGGCACTTGGTGCCATGGTCTAGTTGAGATGTTAGGGCATGGGTTGGACTTGATGATCTTGGAGGTCTCTTCCAACCTAGTTATTCTATGATCTTGTGTGATTCATGTCCCCATCCCCTGTATTCCCACTCCCCTGTATTTAAAAACACCTGTGGCTAATCTGTACCCACTGGCATTTGCCCTGCATTTTCTTAGAGAAACCTGTGCTAAGGGCTGTGGCCTTCCTGTCCCTGTTTCGTTCTGCCTTGCCAGTGCCTGTCTCCAACATCCTACAGAGCTCAGCTGCTCCCTGTGTTGTCCTTGGGATCACAGGAAGCTGTAATAAGGAGGCAAAAGGAATGTTCATGTTGCTCAGGCTGGGTCTTGATAAGTTTGGTGTTTTTCTAGTTGTTCTGGATTCCTTTAATCAATTATGTGATAAAACAAGGTTTCTCAGGTTTGCCTTTATTTGAGGCAATAGAGCCCCTTACAATGTAACACTGTCAAATGCAAAAAGCAGGCTGAAGTTTATAAAATCTAAATTCATGGTTAGAATTATAGTGGTCTGGGCTTCTTTTTTCCTATTTCTTTCAGATCACATCTGGTACAGTTTCAAAATTTTTTTCACCTGCAAACTATATATGGAATTAGAATGATAATAAAGCTGCAGCTACAGAACGTGGGCTGATAATGAGTAAACCAGAACAAGAATCCAAGAACCTGGGATGGAAAGCATTCTAACTTTGTTAGATGGGTTTTATGCTGACTTAGTTCCCAAAAATTTAGAATTTGGGCCTCAGCTTAATCCAGCAGGATTTGGTTCCTTTATTATTTTTACTTCTTTTTAGGGTGTTTTTTTTTTGTTGTTTTTTCTAGGTTTTTACAACTTGAAGCTGCCACTCAAGTCTCTCGACAGTTTGCGTAACTCACACAGGAATGGTGGAGGTATTTTGTCCGTCAGAAAATATCCCCAGTTGCCCCAGCTTCAAAGAAGGCCTGTCTGGATCCTGATGGTCTGCTCTGCTTCTTTGTCAAAAAAGTCTGTTTTTCCCAAGGTTAAAGTACCACTTCACAAATCCTGTTAGTACATGATGATAGTACAAGGGGGCTGGATTAGCCACTCAGGCTGAGCTGTGTGCAGCGTGGAGAAGGCAAGAGAACAAAGGAAGCCTGGACATGGTCATCCTAATCCTTGGGCCACTCACCTGTTCATTAATCCCAGCTGCCTGTGGAGCCCAGGATTTATGATTCACCATAATGGTGAGATTTGGGGCTCTATCCCTTTTCCTAGGAATGTATACAAAGGTCAGGCTAAAGCTGACTTCCAGGGTCTTTGTGATGTTGAATTGCTAGAAAATAATTATATAAATTGCAAAACGAAATTAAGTGTCTCCTCGCAGCTCCCATTTGCTTTGATGCCTGGTGGAAACTTTGGGAAAGTTCTCATAATCTGGAACTGGTATTTGTTGTGGGGCTTCATAAAGATTTTGTGCTTACCTACTTCTCCACATTCTCCTTCAGCTCTCAGACTTAGAACTGTCTTGTCTTGGGTTTGTAAAATACCCAGCACCTTGGGACTGAATGCAGACAATAAACAGCGTTGCAACAATAATTAAAATCACAGGCCAGTGTCCAGTACAGACAGGGAAATACCAGGTTTTCCCATCCAAATAATTCCTGAGAGAAAGCAAAAGCAAGGGGTCCTTTCCATTCTTGGCACTGAGTCACTGCTGTGACTTCAATTAGACTTTTCAGAAGCAACAAAGATTGTGATATGAATGCAGTTTAATCAGTCATTTTACAACAAGAGTGGCAATTAGAAGTGGCTTAGTACTTTTGGGTCAAGATTAAAAATTATGGAGTTTATTGCTGCTGATTTAGAGATAAATGTGCCAATTAATCAATTACTCAACATAAAGAATTGACAATTCATTGACATTCTTTTTCCAGGCTGGCAAACTACTGTCTGATAGTAGAGAATTTAAATATATTTAAATGGATCTGGAATAACAAGTCCTTTGGAAGAAGTGGGTGGGTAGGTAGGTGGGTAAAAATAGGCTAGATAAAAATAACATTGAGAACCTTGGCAGTTTTCATCAACTTCTGTTCTATCAGGGTTATTGCAGAATGAAAAATCAGATGCAGCATTTGATTTTTGTGTAGGACATAAACAGCAAACACAGCTGTGGGTTATAGGCAGCCTAGGAATCACCTCCTCCCAGACGTGGTTCTGCAATTGCCTTTCTTAAGCAGTTGTCAGAAGGCATTTCTGGAAGTGGAATGAATTAATAACATTGCAGGCAATCCCCCTTCAGGTTTCTCGTGGGGCTTGACCATACCTACATTTCTTCTTTCTAAATAATCCAGCCATTCTCACCAGATGCCTTGTTTTGATGCCTGCAGTCAGAGTTGCCTGGAGAGCTTTTTTTGTTCTGTACAAAAGCAGTCAAGCTTTCAATGGTGCCTCCAATCCAGTGTTTGTGTCGGTGTTAGAAGAATTAGCACCAAAGGGGTTGGTGGGCTTTGGAATTTGTGTGAGAGGAATCTGCCCACAGCTGCCAGTGTGATTCCCACCTAGCCCAGGAGGGATAGAGGTTGCAGTTTCCAAGGTGCTGAGCAATCCCTGCCCTGTGGGCTGGTGGGCTTGCTCTGGTTTCTCTGCTCAGAAAATCCTGTCTCAGTAATCAGAACAATGGAGCTACACAGCACTGTGCTACTCAGCCAGGAGAATGTACACCTGTATATAAGGAATATTTGCATCTCTTCGTGTTTTCAGGAAGGAGAGAGAAAAAGAAGAAAGTCAAAGATCCAAATTCCTTGATATGTGTATTCCTACACACACAAATTGTATAAACGCAACATATTGAAGGGATTTTTTTTGTTATTTGAATCAAATCAACCAGTAGGAAATGGATGAACAAGAGATAACTTCTGCATTTAAATAGCTTGCTAATGTCTAGAAATCAAAACAGTCGCAGAACAGCAATAAAGAAGCTCTTCAATTGTTGCTGGAGGATGTCCATAAAGAGGATATAATGAAAAAGACTGCCCAAATGCGCAAGGATAATATAGTTAATGTATTACTTCTTTTATTATTTTATCATCTTTCATTAATTGCTGGCATCTTTCCTACAGAAGCTGGTTCCATGAAAAGGGCTTTTAGTCAAATGTCCTAAATGAAACAAGCACTTAGAACCCAAGAACAAGGTTGAAACAAGGTTCACCTGACTTCTCTAAATCACACTGGAAGGGTGGGGGCAAGCCTCAGGGGTTTCATTTTTTGGTATCTTAATGTCGGGACTAAACCAGATCCCACAGAATGATGCCCCCAGAGGTACAGCTGTATCTGTATCCTGAAGTAAAGACCAGGTCTGAGAGCATTTAGAGTTATCTCTATTCACCTGGGCTTGGATTTAACAAGTATCTTTACTGAATTCTCACAGAATCAAGCCTGGGGTAGATGCTGGCCAGCTAGGCTGCTGTATTTTTTACTCTTCCTGGCTAAATGGCACCAAGCAAGCTTGCTGTCTCCCCTGCAGGGAGTCCTGGGCTCAGTTTTGAACAAACAAAAATAAGCCTTGGCCAGTGCAAACGTTTCTTCACAGTGTTGGCTATTGAAAGTCAACAGCTTTTCCAGAAACTCTCTGAGAACTTCAGCAGGACAGGGGAAGCAGCACGGAGGCAGTGTCCCTGCTCATGCTCAGCTATAATAACAGCAGGTAAATGAATCTCCAGGGGAAGCAGCAGGGAGCAAAGGCTGGTGCTCACGCTGGGAACATTCATTGAGGTCACTCCTCCAGCTCTCCCGCTGTTCCCTGAAGCCAGCAGGAGGCTGCTGTGTGAGAGAGCCCATGATGAGCACAGGAGTAAGCCAGAGGCTCAGGTAACATTTGGAAAGACCATTCCAGTTCTGTGCCAAGAAGTCTCCATGTGTGGGCACTTCAGAAACAGAGCCCAAGGAAGGACACATCCTGTCTGCTCTGAGCTGTGGGACAAGTCCAGGGAAGTCTACAGAAACATTCCCAGTCCAACTCAATGGGCTTTGAATCAATTCCTTCATGCAGGAGGGTTGGGAAAACTTCTCTTCAGAAGCACCAGTGATCACTCCTCTCCATAACTTTTTAAGATCCACAAATACTTCCAAGTCCAATGGTTACCCCCATTTCCTCACCAGAGAAAGGTCATGGACTTGACTACATCAGTGATATGGGAGTCACTGATCACATGCAGATGTCACCATTCTTGACTGGCTGATTTTTATTAAAACTCAGTGAGAGTCAGATATTTCCCAGTGTTGAACACGGGGACTTTTTAATCACAGGCTGGCCATTTTATGTTCCCATTGCAACTGTTCATCGTTCTTCTGCAGCAGAGACTTTTTTTTCAGCTACCAAACAGCTCACATTAAAAACATAAACCAGAAAGGATATTCTGAAATTTATGGAGAAAATGTCTAGAAAAAAACCCATTCACTGATAGTGGAGTAGGCACCACAGAGACAACCCAGCAAATCAGCAGCAGCCAGGAACAAAAGAAGTACTTTCTTTGTCAGACCAAATTTTATAAAAATCCTGAGCTTTTGACCTTTAGACCATAACAACTGATTTTAGTGGAATTGCTCCCAGGTTGCTTAACAATAGTTGGGAGGAGAATGAATCCATATGTCTTCACTTTATATTAATTTCTAACACTGCTAAAGGGCTGCTTTACCCCAGGCACTGTGAGCAGAACAAAAGAATAGCCCCTGCCTCTTGCACAGGTTGTGTTGCTGCTTTTGCTCAATGACTCTGATTAAGCTATACTCATTTAACTGAATTTAACTATCCAGATAAACTGATAGAATACATAAGGGAATGGATTATAATCATTGGGACTGCACCAGTCTGTAACCTGGTTTGGGTCTGTGCATACCCCAGTTCTTGCTGAGTTTGGTGTCAGGATGAAGCAGAACTAAACAGGAACTTTTCAAATAAATCCTTTCCAGTTAGCGAAGTATTTGGCAGAAGCACATCCATTTAGAAGAAAATGTTTCCTCACTTCTGGTTGGAATTTTTGGCCAGAAAGAGGAACAAAAAGTATTCATTTCAGGACTCACCAGCCACAAGGGGAAAGGGTCCAGGTCTTTCACACAGGCAAGTGCTGGCAGCTGCCAAGTTTGGTTAACAAGGGCTGTGGAGAAGACCTGGTGCTTATATCTGAGGCAACTGCTGTGCATAAATCACTGGTGAAGCAATTGCATTGTCACCTGAGGTAGCATGAGGACCATCAGGCATGTTAGGTTCATGGGGCTCCATCCAAAGCCATTGAAACATAAGAAAGTTAATCCAAGTCACTTCAAACCATGGAGTTGCTGTTGATCCACAGATAAGGCAAGTGAGGTACAGAGCAGCCATGAGATTTGTCTGCCACAGGCACAGGTAACATCCACTGTGCTTACAGAGTGCACAAGAGAAATAAGAATTTGTAGGCAGTCTTTTGCTGAACAAATTTAAGTTTCTGTTTTACTTTTTTTCGAGGTCATTCAGAAATTTCCTGGGAGCTGTCACTACATAGTTAGGTCAGCAGTTTCAGCTCATGTTCACAAATTATAAAGTAATTTTTCATGGAGTATTTTCTCTCTCTGACGTGTGCCACATGGCTGATGGATAGGCAAGGTAAAACTTTGAGTAGGACAAATGCAATGATTTACAGGAAAGGCCAGTTTTGGTAAAGAAAATGAGGCATCCCACTGGCAAAAGTTGACCATGGTGTGGTGACTGAGAACAAGGGCAGAAAAATCACTTCCTCCACAGACACAAGCCACACACCATCCTGCCCCTGAAGAGCAAATTAAAAGTTCAAGTTGTTGAGACTGGAGACCCAGAAAATGGTACTCTGGTTCCTCTTCCTCATTGGCAGCAGCATCTTCCACTGCTAATCACACCAAACTGGAGCTTTCTCACTTCATCCTTTGGACCTGGTAAACAGGGCTGTGTAATCATCCTTCTCTAGGGATTTGATTTCATAGCTTTTGCAGTCTTTTTCTTTAATGCGTGCTTTCAGTCACTGCCAACTTTTCCTTCTTTTTCTTTCTACCCTTCCCATATCTAGGCCTGATGGGGCATCAGACCTTCTTCACTTTTCAAGGGTTTGGCACAGAGCCGCTCTCTTGGTCCCTGTGGTCCCCGAGTAAGTTCAGCAATGTTCTTCTGCCACAGCTTCTCCTCTTGAAGAGCAGCTCCTCTTCACTGAAACTTTTTGCTGACTGTGTTGCTTGCTTTCTCAAGAGTTAAATAATAGTAAGGTTTGATGATTCTTTTTCCCTGCTTGCCAAAACCCAAAACATTTAAATGCTTACCTTGCCTCGCACAATGGAAAGAACCTAATGTGCTTGACATGGGTTTGGGAGTTCGTAGGCAAGGGGAGATTGCCAATGTTTTAAAGTCATTCATTTCCAAAACAGAGGGAAATGCAATTCTGTCATGATCTGTATTTTATTATCTAGCTTATGATTCATAAACCAGGAGGAAAGAAGGGACATTTTCTCTCTCTTGGATTGGCCAGAATAACTCATAGCTCATTTTAAAATCAATTATATTACATAGCAGATTTTCAGCAGTTCAGGCTGGAACTGCTCTCAGATCTTAGAAAATAGGATTGTCAAAGACCTTGAGAAGCCCTTGATTCAGCCCCCGGGGTGTGATCAAAAATATCTACGTAATCTCTGATTGAACTTTTGTTAGCCACATCTACTAGAAAAATATTTTTCTGCGTTAGACTTCAAGCCCCTCCTGCTACTGGATACATCCCTTCATGTTTTACAGGCTGCTCATGTAGGAGAACTGACCTTCCTTATACAGCCCAATCCATCATCAGAGTTTGAATCTGTTCATCACCTCCAGTTCCAGCTCTACTGCATACCTGGTGTAGAGGGTTAATTCTTAAGACTTTGGTTTGATTCAGTAAAAGTGTAAGTGCCAGAAATATGTTTATTTGATGCTATGTAGTTGTGTTTCCCCTATGGTTCAGTATTGATACTGGAGGGTTCTGAATTTATAAAGATTAAAGCTACTCTTAAATATTATTTAAACTTTTTCAAAGTTTTTTTTTAATCAAAGCAGATGGTCTTGCTGAATCTGAAAGACTGTACAGACAACAAATCAATAACCTTTTCAAAGACAAAATATCTGAACTCCTGGGTAAGCCTCCAGATCATTGCAAAACTGCAGATGGAAAATGGGGCTTGTTTTGCTCCCACCCTGGATTTCTGCAAGCAGATCCCCTTCCAGGAGCCACCTACAAAAGTTCTGACTACAGGTTTAAGGAAAGGGCTGGTCTTGGTAATTATTATTTTTCTTGATGCTTTTTTTCATATGGGTGTGATAGAAAGAGATGACATAGCAGAGACTGGAGAGGCATTGTCTGTCTGTCCCAAGTGAGGAAATTTGTTTGGAGTGAACAATGAGGCCTTAGGAAATGAGCCTAAAACCAGATATTCAGGCAGGAGGCAGTATTTCTGTTGGAGTGGGACAAGGGATATATAACGTCTACTGACTAACAGCTCCCCTAAATAAAACTTCACCAGAAGCTTTGGATGGCCATCCTTTTTACTTTTTTTCCTACCCCTTGTGCAGGGTTTAAAAGTCCTGTGTTTAGTTAAATAGGTTCATTCAATTCCAGTGGTGAATGGCAGCAAAGGTGAAAATCTCAGCAGTGCCACTAAATGAAAAACTGTCCTGCTCTAGGAGAGTTGTTCCCTTCAGCAACCTCATCTCTCACTGTCCTGCAGAGGCAGCTGCTGACTGTGATGGAGAGTTTTGCAGTAGGTGACTCTTCAGCCATACCCACCTGCACAACAGAATTTGCTCAAAAGTGGCTTGGTTACCAAGCCCAAAATGCCCACAGAAAATCACCTGAGTCTTTTTGTGTGTAAAATCATCATTGCATTACAGTCAGCAGTGCTGATAAAGGTTAATTACTTAGATAAATTGAAAAATCTATGTTCATTTACAAATGGACATAAAATGAAGTCTCAATTATTATAATTTATTTACACTGTCAGCTTAGATGAAAACATATTCAAAAATATTGCTGAAAGCTTGGCAAAAGCTGGGGCCCTGGGGCCTGATTCTTCAAAACCTTACCCTCTGAGTAGCACCATTGGAGTCAAAATAGTTAAGAGAGAATGAGGTTTGTGTTTTGTGGAGAAATAGAATTTAACTTATATAAGAGTAGAGTGCATCAAGAATTTCTTCCTTGCCCCAAAGTCATGCATATTTGATTTGAGCATTTTTGTGCTACAGTAAATTCATAGCAAATATAAAAAGACACTTCCATATATTTATTACCCCAGAGAGACCTGTAGATGGATTTCACCTCACTTACCATACCACAAGCAAATTACGTTGAAATCCTTCCAAGATCTGAAATGATATGTTTATAAATTCTCCTTATTGAACTCCTGGCCTCAAGTAACTTTATTATAATAAAACATTTAGGTGTTTATTTTATTTTGTTTATTTATTTATTTAAATGCATACTGTTTACTGTGAGAGAGGTGGAAGCACTTTGTAACTTCACATCCATCAGCTGAATTTTATGCTGCAAAACAATCATAAAGCAAAATGAACCAAATAGAAAAAATAACACCCCAGCGTATCAGATATGTAATGAATTTCTGTATGTACTCTTGTTTTCATTATGCTGATTTACAGCCACTTTAATGTACCCAGCCTTCTTAAACAACTTAGAGTTGATTGTTCTGGAACTAGACTGTGATTCAAGATATCAGAGTGGCTCTTTGCCATCTTTTAGGAAAATTCTAAACCCCTCCGGGGGCAAGCAGGGCAAGTATTAATACAATACTCTTGTATTAAAGGGTTTGGGCTATTCAACATATAAATTATGTCCTACCCACTATAACTATTGTGGTGGAAGCAAAATCGACACCCCTGGAGCTGGTGACAAGCAGGCAGTGGAGGATCAGGTCTGCAGGTATCTGTAAATCACACATCAGTCCTTGTGTCCTAAGAATTCCTGGTGCACTCACAGTAATTCCACTTGAGGATTTGCCTTTAATGACACGATGCATTCTGGCCTTGCTGTGTGTTATTTGTATTCCCCTGCAATAGCCTGGCAGTCCTTTTTGACAGTGGCACTCTGGCTGGTGTGTGCAGGCAGGAAAATGCAGCATGAGAGCCTCGCTGCAGGAGGACAGAGAGTTCCAGCAAGGTCAGCATTTCAACCAGTGCCCCACATCTCCAGGGGCTGGAGGAAGGAGACCCCCTTTGGAATGCAGTCAATATCAATGTACCTGCTATGCTTCCAGGAAGTATTTGCATCCTTCAAACAGCAGAGAAAAAAGAAGACAAGTCTGTATATCCCAGAGACAAATCAATGTCACTGCAAATCCTACAGCTCTGCTAGAGAAAAGCATCATCCTGAGTTTTGAGTTTTCATTTTCTGACCACTGCCAGCGGTTTAGACCAAGGATGGCTTTCAATATTGTTGTTCCAGAGTTTCCTGTCCACCTCACCACAATGTCCTGTGATGTTGGTAGGTCGCCAGTACTGCTGCTGTGGATGGCGTGTGCCAGCCCCAGCTCCTCCCTGCCTGCCCAGAGCCCAGGCTGACACAGCTGGAGCCTTCCCAGCTCACCAAGATGCCCCTGCTCAGCCCCCGAGGATGGCAAGGAGTAACACAATTCCAAGTTACAGGAATTCTTCAAATGCTACTCAGCAATTCCTCGCCCAGATCAGCACAAAGCTAAGCCAACACCTGCTTGTCACCACTGTGGTTGAACCAAATTTGCTGCTTAATGGCAAGGTCTGGGAAAGCCAGCTATGAAACTTAACTAGACAACAAAACAGAAACTTAGCTGAACCCCACAAAACCTAGTGAACCTCATATTTGCAATAGCCATTCCAGGAAGGGACTCTGTGTTTTCCTCTGGAGCATTTCCCTGTATCATTGCTGGCACAGTCGCTGTCATTAAGTTCCTCTCCATATCCCTCTGCCTTGTCAAGGCAGCTCTGAGCAGCAGCCACTAATGTCACCAGCAAAAAAACCTCTCTGATTCATCCCCAAACCTGACTTTTCTTGCTCAGCACCCTCTGCTCCCCTTTACCATCCAACACTTTGCAGGAGCAGCCCCTGAAGCTGCAAAGCCATAAATGCCAGCAGTGACTGTAGCAGGAGTTGAAGCAAGAGCTGTACCAGAGCTTGCTGCCAGAAATGTCACTGAAATTACTACTACTCTTCTCTCTTTTAATCTTATCTCTTTTACAGGCTCTCTCATCAGATTCTCAGTGAGCTGTAAGTATTGTAATAACATTAATTAGGCGTCCATTAGTATCGCAGATATCACTTTTCGTGCAGCATTATGGAGATACAGATTTATAAAATGTCAATATTTTCTTTCCCTGCATTATGTTAATCATGCTGTGAGTTGCCCCATGAACAGGCCTCATGGAGGCTGTGATATTTATGCTGATTTAACATTTACAAGCCGCCAGTCTGCCTGGGCACTGTGCTCTGCACAAACACATGTGAAAGGCTAATGGCATGGACTGAAATATGTGCCTGACTTCAGTAATTTTATAAACACTTTAAGCACATTAGGACACTTACACTGCTCTGCAGACATAGGACCTGGTCCTATTCGCTGTCAAACTGGTGGCAAAATTCCCACTGAATTCCCTGAGACCCAGTTCACTGGGCATCAACTAAACAAATGTGCAATAAATGTGCAATAAATGTACAGTAAATGTACAGTAAATGTGCACTAAATGTAGAAAATGCAGACTCACTTCCAACCAGAGCAGAGAACTCCTTAAGTCCAAGACACACAGGGAATCTGCTGGGAGATGGGACCATGCATGGGCTGGCCTGAGCTGGGATGTGGAGGAAATGTTTCCACAAGTGCAGTATTTGGAGTAGCGTTTATTCCTACCCTTCCCAGGGTTGGTGTCTGCAGCACCTGTGCCAGGTGTGAGCTGCTTCACAAGTACCTGTGGGCTCTGTCATCCAGTTCCACATATTGTGGTGTCTTTCTGGGCTTAGGGCTGGACTGACTGGGTGTGTGACAGAGCTACTCAGCTGGGGTGCAGTGTTGGATGGACAGGTGGATCAGGACACAGTCAAGAATATTCCCTAAATTTCACACTGCAAGGAGGTAAGATGATGGGACATATCAACTCATCTCCCTTAAACGTATTGATTACCTTTTAAATACACACCTAGTTAAAAAAGGTGTTGGGTGACTACGACATCAGCCTTTCCTTCCCAGCAGCATCAGCTTGCCAACTCCCATTCCAGTTCTCCAGCCCCCTCCCCTTCTTCTCCATGTCCCGTGAGTCCCCAGGGCATCACCCTGCTCATCCTTCACCTCTCTCCTTTGCACACAGAAAATTCAGCAAAGCAGAGGCTGCAGCCCCCACATTGTCCCTGCTGTCCTTTGGACTCACCTTGCCATGTCCCCCTTACAGATATCTGCTGTGCCCATCTGTGGCATTTCTGGGCCAGGAGGGGTTGTGCAGGTCTGTGTTTGCTCAGCACCAAATGCTGCAGGGATTGATCCACCACAGGAGATCCCAGGCCTGATGGAGGCCAGCAGCTGCTCCTGCCGATGTTGGAGTTTGTACTGGAGGAGCCTTGTTGGTTTCTTTTCGGGAGAGCAATTTTTGTTGATGTTGGTTGGTCTGAATGTCAGAATCAGAGTGTCACCCTCATTTTGCATCACGTAGTTCATGTAGCCCTGACATGATAACTGTGTACACTTAATCTTGCATGGAAATTTCCTCTCAGTGTCCATTGGCCTGCACTGATTTATGCAGACACTGCTTTCTTGTGTCACTGTGAACTGCTCTCCATAGATTTTCTGTGTCATTGATTTGCCATCATCTCCACAATCCAATACAATTTTCCTCCACTTGCATTTGATATTCTTATGTTGACACCAAAGACCTTCATCACTAATATTGTATTAACATCATTTTGACATGTGAACAGATCCTCACACTAATAACATTTACTGATATTAACTCACCATAATGCAGTTACCAGTAAATTGCTTCCAGAGGATTAAGTCTTTGGACTTGACACTCACCCATCCTCTTCAATGTGTTCCTGATGATTCTACCCTGCAATGCACACTCCTCTCTAAATTAATATTAATAATACAATACCAATAATTTGATAGGTCAGATTTTCAAAGACACTGCAAGCGAGTGTTTAATTCTCACAGCAATCTAGGCAAGAAATACACTTCCTGTTCCATGTAGCAACAAGCTGGAGAGGTTTTTATGTTTGCTTTATGAAAATCCAGTAGATGATCCGTAGAGTAAGAAATAGCCCAAGGGCTTTGTCAGTTATGTGAGAGACTCACAGCCCTTCAGCTCCTCTACCTGACCCAGACAGGCTCCAGATGGCTGCCCTGACCTGCTGGCCATTCCCCATTCAAGGATTTCATTTTTTCTTACAGTCAGAGATTCTGGCTCAGGACCTAACAATCTCTCTCAACAAAATTTAATCAGTACTGATATGTTCCCATGAAAAGTTTCAGTTTTAATAAATCAGCATTTTCCAAGAGAAAAACATCTGGTTGGAAAACTCCCAGCCCACTCATATCTCTGCTATCAGCTCAGAAAGTCAATATTATCCTCCATCATCAGGACCACCTCTACGCTCCAGTTTTTTAAGAAAGTTGAAACTAACGAAAAATATAATAAATATGATTTTTTTTTCAAAGGTGCCCAAATGATGGAAGACCCCTGCAATTTCATAGGACTCCTGTTCCAAAGTCACTTGTAAGCTTTCAAAAATCTGTCCTTTTGAAGTGCAGCTTGGTTTTTACAGTTTGGGATTCAAAGACGTGGCAAAAGCTAAACAGTAGCTTATTTGAGACCACAAAGCAAGATGATGCTGTCCACAGAGTGGTGAGAAGGGGAAGTTTGGACACTCCTCTCACGTGTGAGATAGGGCAGCAAACCTGGGCTCTTTGTGAGCCATGCAGGCGGAGGCAGCTCTTTTTTCTCTTTAATAGCCATGCTTGTCACCTGGCCTCAGTTCCACTCATTTACCAATATAATTTGAACTATCCAAAGGCAGAGCAGGGCCCCTGCCAAAAGGAGATGTTGCAGCCATGACCCACAGGTACATTTTTGAAAACTACATTCAGCTCAGCCAGCAGAAGCTGTGGATGAAACCACTCCTCTGTGCATTATCCATTGTCAGAGTCATGGAATCAGGATCATTGAATGATTCGGGTTGGAAGGGACCTTAAAGATCATCCAGTTCCAGCCCCTCTGCCACTGGCAGGGATTCCACCCATGGTGCCCAGGGCCCCATCCAACCCTGACTTGAGGACACAAAGCAGCCCAGTGCTTACTTCCAGTAGCAATCCTGAGGTGCTCACAGCCAACTGAGAAACTTTGGAGGAAATAAAGGATTTTCCAAGTTGTCCAAAACCCCTCTTCTACTTGCTGAAACAATCTATTCAACGGAGAGCTTTAGGAGAGCTCAGTATTAAACTGTCATTTTGTCAATAAAATGTCATTTCATCAATAGCACGTCCAGGTGGCCAAATGTTTCTGCATAATTAATTCAACCAATGCATTAAGGAATGTTATACACAGTATTAATCAAAAACTACTGTCAGTATAAGGACCATATATAAACCCAGCTAAGAAAACTACCAACATGTTTGCAATATGAGCTTTTTTTCCCAAGATGATTCTTCAATCTACAGAGATGTGGATTCTGCTATTGAAAATACCATTAAGAAAATAACATTATAGTCCATGGAAATATACCATTTAATTCCTCAACTGTTTTATCATCTGAAGGGCATTACTAGGATCTGAATTTAAATTACACCATCTGTTACCCAGGGATCACTAAGACCAGAGCCTTAAAAGAAGCAGCATTTGTGGTTCTTGGGAAAATCTATAATTTTGACATTTGTGTTTGAACAAAAATAAACTGCAAATGTTGTACAGCTTCCTGAGAAAACAGAGCTTTGAGAATACTCTGTTAAGCCAAGTAAAAGCATTTTCCTGCAGTGTGGATTGAAATGATTTGCCAGGTTAAATTTTTTGCAAAATTGGTTCCGCTATGAAAATGAGGTTATTTTATCCCAGGACTGTCAGGAATTCACTCTTCTGTGAGCAGTTGCTGAGCACAGCGGTGGCTGATTGCACAGACCAGCACTGACCAGCACGGACCAGCACTGCACTGCCAGCCATCCCTGACCACCACTGACCACTGCCAACCATCATTGACCACCACTGACCACCACTGACAACCAATCACTGCACTGCTGACCATCACTGACCACCATAAACCATCACTGACCATCACTGACCACCATAGACCATCATTGACCACCATAGACCATCATTGACCACCATAAACCATCACTGATCATCACTGACTACCACAGACCATCACTGACCACCATAGACCATCACTGACCACCATAAACCATCACTGATCATCACTGACTACCACAGACCATCACTGACCACCATAGACCATCACTGACCATCACTGACTACCATAGACCATCATTGACCATCATTGACCACCACAGACCATCACTAACCACTATAGACCATCACTGACCACCACTGACCACCACTGACCCCATCACTGACCATCACTGACCACTACTGACCACCTCTGACCTTTCCCTGTCGCTGACATCCTCTCTGCCTGCTGTTCCTCAGGCACTGCCTCTCACTGCCCGGCCACCCCTCCCTGCCCCTCCTCACCTCCCACCACCCTGTCCCTTCCCCCAGCCCCAGAATCTCTGTCTCTGGTGTCCCCCCAGCTGCCCCCAGCACTCCCAGCTCTGAATTTCCCTGCCGGTTCTGCAGGTGCGGTACCCGCAGTGCCCGGGAGCATCCCCGCCGTTCTCGGGAGCATCCCTCGCCCGGCTCCTGCTGTCCCCGCTCCTTCCCTCGCTGATCCCTCATTCCCCTCTCCCCGGCTGCTCCAGCCCGTGGCAGGCAGAAAAGCCAGCGACAGGGAGGGAAATCCTGCTCACAAATCGACGAGGAACGAAGGCAGCCCCCGGGAAATGCAGCTAAGCAGGACGTGCAGCTCGCGGAGGAACCGCTTGAGAAAGTTTTATGATTTGGCCGAAGGCTGGGTTGGTGGGATCAGTGACAGGAGGTGTACCCTGTGCCAGGGGGGCTGATCCCGGCCAGCCGCGGCTGTAAATCAGGGCTCAGTGGGTGTGCAAGCATCCTCATGGGGATGACTTTAAACCGGCTGAAACAACGAGATTATTTCTTAACCTGGGTCTGTGAAATGGCTGAGCCATTTCTGTTAAAATAAATAAAGAAAGAAATAAAAATTTAAAACCCAGATATTTCAGATATTCCGAAATTTCATGCCACGTTGATCAAATGTAAGCAAGTAAAAACAGGTCTTAGAAAGGGTATTTTAGGCATATTTATTTACAGCCAAAGTAATTAGCAGCTTTGCTAAAGGTAATAATATTTCAGGCAGGGAAAATTCAGCATCGCTCTCACTCCTTAGAGAGTCACCAGTATGAGGCTCAATGAACAATGCAGCTGCAACTACACGAGCTCTGTTGGATTTTATATTGACAATACATATTAATATTTTCAGAAAATTTTCAATCATTTTGTTTGCATGAGTCATTCTGCCACGAAAATAGCTCCACTGCAATCAGCTGCATAAGCAAAGCAATTTAATTCTGCTCTTAAAATTAAGCATTTTATTCTGAAGTTAATGATTTGAAGTTTAAACTGTTTTCTAGCCTTCTATAGACAAGATCATGTTCTAGACATTTTCATCAGAGATGTTATTAATTCCATTACCTCCTTGTAATTGCTTCCTATCTTTAACATGGGAAAATTTATTCTAGGTTGGTATCTGTCCCCAGAAAATTTTAGGTGACACAACAAGTTGCCAGGTTCTGCACAAATAAGCCACTTAAGCAAAGAAACTGCTTAGATTTATCTATTTTGTGTTTGATATTTTCAATGTGTCGGCATTTTAAATGTATTTTAATGTAAAGGTTAATGGAGTTTTAATAAAGGGCAGATGGCTACTCTAATTGCAGAACACCCAGCATACTCTTTTAAAAACCTCTTTAGCTGGCTCGACAGATATTAATAATTCTGAATGCCATTAGAAAAGCAGAGGTTTGAATCAAATGATTCTTCAAAGTTACATTTATTATTAAACCAAAACTGCAATCATTGCATACATTTTGCAAAGAAAAATTGTATTATCAATATATTTCCCATCAAGTAATCCTGTGAACTCTCTATTGTCTATTATCTATAACTAAATTATTTATATTAAAGCACCAAATGTTTAACTTCCTATTATATACTGTTTTTCATCCAGATGTCAATTTTCAGCCTTTTTTTAAAATTCTCTAAACATTTTGCTGGTCACTCAGTCTACTCCACTAATTTGATTTTTTTTTTTTTTTTGCAAGAGCATGATTCCTGGCTCACACACCATTATGCATGCACATCACAATCCCTGGTATGTGTCTTAAAAAAGAGAAGAGAAATAAAAAGCATGAGCTGTTTTGTACTAGGCCCTGTGCCAAGCAGAGCCTCCTACCTCCAGAAAATACAGTGAAAGCAAACTGTATCTATGAATATTTTCAGAGCAGCCAGTTCACTGGGAGTGGAAGGTGGCCAAATGCTATGCAGAAATCAAGAAGCCACAGGTAAAAATACTGTGAGGTTTATCACCAAAATGATTTGATTCTTTGAGCATTTAGAGTCAGGCATTTCAAGTGCTGATTAAATTCTCAGGAGCTCTGATTCCAGCCTGAAGGCACAGCAGAATGACCATGAACACCTAAAATAATTTAAACTGGACAGCAATTTTCTGCTTTGGAAATAATTCCTCTAACCTCTTCCTGCCCCCTCTGCAGACCCCTCAGCACAAGCCCATGTACACCATAACCATCCCCATCACCCTCTGAAATTAGCAGTTACATTAACAAGGTTTTGAATTATTGGCAGGAATGCGGTTTGGGGCTCTACAATGGAAGAGAAGTAAGTTTTATATCATTTTATGAATGGACATTAATCAATGCTAAATCACAATGAGAGTCTTATGGAATCACATATTACAATCTTCTAAATCGCAGGAGAAACTTGCTGTGATTGATGTTACTACAATGACATTTGATACAATCAATAGTGAGAGCAGCTCACGTTTATGTTTTACCACATTAGGTGCTTTTTTTGAGCCCACCATGTGTGGGAGGGACCTTTGGAGCCCTGGCCAGGAAACAATAGTATTTGTCACGTTATTAATCTGCCCTTATGATTCATCTTTCATCCTTTCTGGCATTTATGTTGTTCCTCTGACATGCACACTGGAGGCCCAACCAGTCCCAGAGCTGAGCAGCTCGAAGGTGAGGAGAGGCTTTGTGTGTATCCTGGAAAGGTAGCAGGTGTGCTACTTTCCAACCACATGGATCTCCATTTCTCCAAATAATTCCTCTAAATAATTACAAAAACCTTTGCGTGGTTGGAGAGAGGGTCCGGTGGAGGCAGGGCTCCAGGGAGATGGAACTCAAGGCAGCCTCCAAGATCTATGGACCTTGGCACGTTCCCATTTGGAGAGTCCTGTGATACCAGGGACAGCAAAGTCCAGCTCTGCCTGCTGCAGGAGTGACCCTGTGCACAGGTTTTCTTTGCCCAGGCTATCATGGAGAGCTCTGGCATCACCCCAGATATGGGTGGGAGACAACTTCTCTGTGATGGTGTTTAGGCACAAATCAGTGAAGGACCACCCAGAAAGCCCCAGGGTGTCCCAGTAATTTGTGTGTGCAGACAAGATGTCTGAGACACTCAGGCCACACAGTGACCCCCCCAGCCCTGAGGTGCTGGAGGGTAGGATGGGATGGGCTGGACCAGGGAGGAGGAATCAGCTGTGGGATGTAGCAATAGTAGGCCAGGGATGTTCATGCCCATGTGCACTAAGGGGGAGCCCCAGGGGGACAGGGGAGCCAGAAACAAAGAGTGTCCTCCACAGTCCCACATTGTCACAGCCCAGCCATGCTCACCTGCCCATGCAGTGTTTATGGCAGCCCACTCCCTGCACCCATCCTGCTTCTGGGGACCTGCTCCATTGGCTTTGTGTGTACTCAGGTGCCCCCATGGGCTTGTGGGGTCCCCTCAAGTGTCACAGCGTGGGGACAGAGCCAACCCAGCTCATGGAGAAGGTGGGACTGCATAGAGTCCGTGGCTGCTCGGGGAGGGGGGCTTGCACTGGGATGACCCTGGAAAGGAGTTAACCAAGATCACCCATGTTGCCCATCCTGTGTTTTAGGGCAGCTCTTAGAGGTCTTTCCTATTCTGGAGAGGGAAGCAAAGAAGGTAAAAGAGCACCAAGCCCCCCCAGCTCCTTCTGCCACAGGAGGGACACACATTCCCCTCCATCCCCAGCCCACCCCTTGGGCAGTGCTTTGGGGGTGGGCCCTGCAGATCACCCCAGCTAGGAGAGGGCTGTTTATTTAAAATACCCCCTTCGACATATACTTAATTCCCTCTATCTCCCAGCCCAGGATCCTGCACGGGACAGGCAGCAGGGAGGGGAGGTGTCCCTGCACAGCCCCTCAGCTGCCGGCACTGGGGGTGCTGCCAGACAAGGGCGGCCGGGGGGAGCCCCAAAGGCGTACTGCAGCCCCCAGAACTGCACACGAAAACAAAGCAAAACGAAGCAAACCCTCAGGTTTCTCCCCAAACAGCCCGGTTTGCCCGCAGCGGCCGCGGACGGACCAGCGCAAGCGATTTTCGGAGACTCGCTCTGCGCGCTGCCCCCCGGCCACGGGCGGAGCTCGGGGGGGACCGAGGGGCGTGAAATCCTCGCGGTGTTTCCCCGGGATGCTTTCCGCCAGATGTTTAAGACGTATGAGAGAAGAGTAGTTAAAACCCACATTATACAGTTCTGCCTAGTCTAAAATTGCACGCGCTGGCCCATATATTTTAAACTGTAAACGGACTCCAGTCACTTAAAATATTGCAACGTCGATAGGACTAATTAATTGGAAATAAGAAACGAAAGAATACAATTAAACGAGGAGAGAATCATTTTCTAATTTAATAGCGGGACATTTATAAAGATCACAAGCTAAAAGGCATGGAATGATCCTATCGACGGAGTGTTAAATCAGTGCAGCTGGAGGCGGGGCACGGCCCCGGCCCCTCTCCTTCTCCTTCTCCCTCTCCTTTCTCCGCGCAAAGCCGCGCTCCGGCCCGCGGAAGACCCGCGCGGTGCCCTCAAATGCGGTGATGTTTTATTAGCCCCCATTTCCTAACAATAATTTATTGCGATAAAACAGACATCCGAGGTCCTCTTAAATTGTCTTTTTATAATGAATAAATTTAAACTGGCTAATTAATATATAAACTAACCCAATTTGTCAGGTTGATTTGTATTTTAGTTAATTGTGAAAGTAATTACCACATGGGCAAATTAACAGCTTTCTGGAAATGACCAAGGCAGGGTTTTTATTTCCTTCCTGGGTGAAGAAAATTCATTTTTCCCAGCTCTTGATGTGATGAATAAAAGTCATAAATCTGGGTGATTGGTGCAGGCAGAGTCTAAATGGCTTCATATTTCATTTTAGGTTTAATAGAAATATTCATGCTCTGTTTTAATGAAATTAAATTGAAGGGGGGTGGACTGAGAGGCTGTCGGTCGGGTTTAAAGGGGCAGCGCACACTGGGTGGGCTTTTTGTTGTTTTCTTGTGGATGAACAAAAACTCTACAGAGTCCGTCATTCCAGGCAAACGGCGACGGATGCGGTAATTGCAGCGGTAGCATGAATAAATTCTAAATTTTTGTTTGACATTATCTAAAGAGCAAGTCTAAAGCAATCCAGGCAAAACTTTGGAAAGTGGCTTGTAGGGGAGAAAAAAAATAAAACAACAACCAAAAAACATCCAGAAAATGTACTCCGGCCTCCTACGGCATGGCCAGCTTTTTGTCCAGATGTGGGGTCTGAGGTGAAAACAGGGTTTTGGCAGCACGGCCCCTCTCTGCAGCTCGGAGATCTTGGAGTGCATGAAATGCCCTTCCCCCGGGAGGGGCGGGCGGAGGCGGTCGTCCCCCGAGACCCCAAGAGGGGCAAGGTGCTGGTGGAGACCCAGCAGCATCTGGGACCTGCCTAGAGCTCTCCCGGCAGCCCCAGCTTCTTCGCCGAGCGAAAGGAAAGAGTTTGATAACGCAGAGACATTTTGCGAGTGCCTGAGGGTGTTCGTCCCAGCCCAAGCAGCCGGAGGGGCTCATTTTCCCCCCAGAATGGGCCAGGGCAACCCCAGGAGCGGGAGCCGCCGACAGCCGGGGCTGCTCCGTAATGGATCTGATCTGTGACTTGTTGATTTCCCCTGAGCAAATAAGGCTTTGATGCAGTCCCGGCGAGAGTGGTTAGCTGATGAATTGACAAAAACTAATCAGCTTTATTGGGAAACAGGTTAAGGGCAGCAGAGTGTCAATAATTCTCCGCCTGACCCCCTCATCCATTAGGAGAGGCAGCTGATTAGACCGAGAAGACCCTGTGCTTTTTGCACTGAAATTGCTTTCATAAACTCACCATTATTAGCAGTCAATGCAAGCGGCTAATTTAGAGGAGACATCCCGAGGATGTCACATTTATCAGGGAGGTTTATGTATCATTATCTCATTTACAGAATGTCGCAGTGTAATATGTGTTTTTGGCAATAACGCTGGCCCCGCGCCTGCGGTTGGTAACGGCTTTGGGAATATCGGGAGAGTTAATTCAGAAAAACGAGAGACACCCCCATCGCAGGGCTCCGGGCGCTCCGTTGTTCCCACCGGGATTTACCCCAGTGCCCTGCACCGCCCCGACTTTTCAAAAGGCGAGATAGGCATCTGTTTGCCCACGGCCGGGGCAGCGGGGACTCTGCTGAAAGGGACCACCCGGAGGTGTCGGGGGAGCGCGCTCCTTGCGCTATCTCCGCCGAGATAACCGCGCATTGTTGGCTCCCGGGCAATATACTGGATCAACACAGGTGCGGGAGCCGTGGGGAGTTCAGCAGGCCCGGATGCCCTGCGGCACCTGTGGGGACAAACACAAGGAACGGGACAGTGCGGGGGAAGGAAAAAAAAAGGCTTTAAAAATTGCAGCAAAAAAAAAAAGGGAAAATAAATAAAAGGGTTTTTTTTAAAAAAAAAAGAAGGAAAGGAAAGGCGTTTTATTAAATGAGAAAAGAAAAGAAAAATAAAAAGGAAAAGAAAAGAAAAGAAAAGAAAAGAAAAGAAAAGAAAAGAAAAGAAAAGAAAAGAAAAGAAAAGAAAAGAATTCTTTAATCGAAATCCTTCTCCAAGCACTAAATATCCATCAGCCAAAAGATGCGACAGCCGGGCCGAAGGCGCAGGGAGTCCAGACGGGGCGGCCAGCCTGAGCCCGCCCCCGGGGCGGTGATGGACCGGGGTCGCACGGTCCCCCGCCCATGGTCCTCGTCCCCCACCAGCCGCCCGCGCCTTCTGCCCCATCGCTGCCTGGAGAAGCGTTCACGGCACCGCCCTCCCTCCAGCGCTGGCCTCTGCCAGCCGCGCATCCCCTCCGGCGGGGGACACGTCCCCACCGGTGTCCCGAGCGCAGCCCTGTGCCCGTGGCTCCCTGCTGACACTGGACGGTTTCCCCTGCAGCTCGGTCCCTCGTCTCCAAAATGCCCCGATAAGGTGTCGCACGCTGTACCCAAGGCAGTGTCCCTGCGTGCAGGACAATCCGCAGCCTTCACACGGCCGCGCAGCCCCGGCGCCCCCGGCCCGGGCATCGGGAACCGGCACCGGCTCTGCCCTGGGCGGCCGGCCGGGGACAGCCGCGTCCCCGTGTCCAGCGGGCTGGACATCACACATTGGAAGGGGTGGCCCTCATCCCTGCCGGGACCGGGACGCTGGGAAGGAGGTGGGTGCGGGTCCGCTACCCTCCTTCTCCTCCGGAATCTGTCACAGGGACAAGCCCCTGGTCCGGCCGCTCGCTGCTCTGGGACTGCCCGCGAGTGAGGAACAAAGTGACTGCCGATGGGAAACATGGAGCCGGCTGGGACGTCCGGGGCGACGGCCGGGATCCCCGGGTCCACTCCTTGGGGCCACCTCAGCCGCTCAGGGCCCCGACAAAACCAAAGCGCATCATTAAAACCATCCTGCAGCTCGGTGTCTCCTTCATCCCGGGGCGCGGGGGGCACTGTGGTCTTGTGCGGCTGCGAGCTCGACCCCGGCTCCCGCGGCGTGTGCGGGCTGTGCTCGGTGCGTGCTGGCGTTTCCCGGGCGGCAGCGGCCGGTTGGGAGCATCTGCTCTCCGGTGCCCGTGTGCGGGTACTGTGTGTGTGCGTGTGGCTCTGCTGTGCCACGCGTGTGCGTAGAGCCAGGCCTATGCACAGGAGTGTCCGTGTGCCTGCTGGAGTTGTGTCCTTGTGTCCCCTCGTCTGTCCTGCTCGTGTCTCTGTGCCTGGCATGAGAGCGTCCGGAGTCTCTAGTGAGGTCAAGGGGGACAAAAAAGTGCAGGGTAAAAGGGGAATACGAGGACACTGATAAAGGGTGAGTTGTCTGTACGTGTGAGTGTGTGCACAGCCCGCAGAGGTGCTTCGGGCCTCCCTCCCACGGAGCAGTCCCAAGGAGACAGGGCCGAAGTTGTCAGATATTTTGTTGGTTGTGTTAGACTCTGTTTTCCTTTTCCTCTTCTCTTTTCATTGCTTTTACTTCTCCCACCCCAAGGGCAGGGGCCGGGAGGACAGGCCACCTTGTCGTGGTGGCCCCGGCCGCCCCTGGGGCACAGTCCCGTCGCCCTCCGGGTGCGGAGCGGCCCCTCCCGGGGGGCTCACGGCGATGGAGCAGCGATTTGGGCATTCCACGCAGCCGAGACCCTTCTCCACAGGGGAGAACTTTCGAAAGGAGAACGTGTTTGTCTTGGCAGCGCTTTGCGCCGCAGCCTGACCTTTAGCTCATACGGCCGGGGCGGGGGTCCCCCTGCCCCCCCCCGGCCCCCCCCCCCCCCCCGGTAAGGAGAGACCCCTCAGCCCCCTCTTTCCCTTTTCTGTCCGGGGCTGTTTGCCTTAGATAAGCAGGTGTAATAAGGCTGTTGACAGACCCGGGATTTGGTGGCAGGGTGACTCCCTGACCTGCAGGTGTTTATTCTTTCCGACTCGTTAAAAAAGCAGCCGGCGGCGCGTTTACGGTAAATATTTGCCGGGTGCGGGAACGGTGGAAAACTGTCACTGGACACCCGGCGGAGCCAGCACGGCCGGCGGAGAGCCGCACACCGCCGTGCTTGGGAGATCTCTCTCCGTAGGGAGCGGGCGTTCCCCTGTGGGTGTCCCGGGCCGTTCCCCCGTGGGTGTCCCGGGCCGATCCCCCGTGGGTGTCCCGGGCCGTCCCTCGGTGCCGCCCGCCGTGCGGAGGGGGCGGGCTCTCGGCGGTGACGGGTGGGCGGCGCAGCCAATGGCTGGCGAAGCCGCAGCTGCGCGGGGCCAATGGGAGCCGCCTGCGGCCCTTGAAGGGGCGCGCCGCGGAGCGCGGCCGCACTGCCGCCCGCCGCCGCCGGGAGACGCGGCCGGCCCGGGGCAGCCGCACGGACCCCAGCCGCCTCCCGCCGGCGCTCCCATGGAAAAATCCAAAAATTTCCGCATCGACGCGCTGCTGGCTGTCGACCCCCCCAAGGCGGCGGCGGGGCAGAGCGCGCCGCTAGCGCTGGTCACCTCGCTGGGCGGCAGCGGTAGTAGCAGCAGCGGGAGTGGCAGCCCTCCGTCCTCGTCCTCCTCCTCCTCGTCCTCTTCATCCTCCTCCGAGCACCCCGCCGGCGGCCCCGCCGACTGCCTGCGCACCGACAGCCCCTCTCCGCCGCGCCTCCTGGCCGCCCACTGCGCCCTGGTCCCCAAGCCCGGCTTCCTGCCCGGGGCGGGCACAGGCTCCCACCCGCACCACCACGCCTCGGCGGCCGGCATGGCCCTGGGACTGCATCCCGCGGCGCCCGGCGGGCCGGGCATGCCGGCGCAGGCGGCTCTCTACGGGCACCCGGTGTACGGGTACTCGGCGCTGGGCGCGCAGCACCCGGCGCTCTCCTACCCCTACTCGCAGGTGCAGGGAGCGCATCCCTCCCACCCCGCCGCCGACCCCATCAAGCTCAGCGCCGGCACCTTCCAGCTGGATCAGTGGCTGCGAGCCTCCACCGCAGGCATGATCCTGCCCAAGATGCCCGATTTCAACTGTGAGTATTTGCGTCCCTCCTCACCGCAGCCGCGTCCCCTCCGTCCCCTGTTCCGCTGCACGGACCTACCGGGAGCTGCCCCCTCCCGAGAGGGTAGAAGCCCCCTCATGCCCTCGCTTAAACAAGATGCAGACTTAAACTGGGAGATACGCTTTTAATTTTTGAAAAATTTATTAGAAAGAAATAGCACTCCGCAATGGGAAACGGGGATGTGCGGTCACATCGCCATGCCCTGCCCTTGAGGAGCCCCGGACAGCCTGGCCTCCCACGGCAGGTTAAACGGCAAGGTGACAAATTGCTGCCTGTTTTTGCAAATCTCTTTCTCGCCGTGCCCGGAGGGTGAAAGCAGTCGGGGAGGAGAAGTGAGGGTTGGTGGGGACAGGACAGGGACAAAGCGTCCTTATGGTAGCCCCAAAATTCCAGTCTTAATGTAACCCCACAAAAACGAGGTGGCGGGTCTCATCACTCACTCACTAGTCTTAATTTTATTTCTCCTTTATCGGAAATAGGCGTATAATATCAGGCCTTTTAGGCAAAGGGATGTAGAGAGGGTCTGGGACTGGCCAAAATCTTGGGGGTCTGCGTTCCCCCTGGAGATAACGAATAGGAGTGAAGTACAGTCGGAAGGGTTTAGGTTTGGGCCCAGGAAAGGCTGGGAGTGCTGGATGGAATCAGGCAAACGCGGAGTCTCTGCAAAGCGCGGTGCCGAGCTCTAGGCCTCGCGGCAATGGGGAACTTGCGTGCATCTGGTTTAAGCAAAGATTTTCGGAGGTGTGAGCTCTCGGTGGGAATAGCCGATTTAACAATACCGGAGGTGTAGTTTTACGAAAATCATGCCAGGAAAAGAATTGCGATTTTTTTTTTTTTTTTTTTTTTTTTTTTTCCCCCCGTTCTCCTGCTCCGCACACACATTTGCGGACAAAAAAGTCCATTGTTTTCTCTTGAATTGGGGTTGTTTAGACTGGAACATTCAAGAAGAAAAAATAATTAGGAGAGCTGTTAGAGTCTGACTCTCAAACAAGGGGCAGAGGGGAATAAATAGCCTAGCAAAACGAGTCTCGGAAAATCGCACCGCGGTGAGAAAATCTCCCGGGCGCTGCGGCCGGGAGCGGACACTGTCCTTTCCTTTCTGCCGCTTTAGCCAGCTGTCTCCAATCGCGGTCGGGGAGCAGGAGCCGCCTTCTCCCAGATTCTTTTTTATTATTTTCTAAACTAAATAATGCATAGTATCTAAATAATTTGAGAAATGGGCAGTAGCACTGCCGTGTCGGAGCCTTCGAAGAGGCTCAGTTCCCGCTTTTTTTTTTTTTTTTTTTTTTTTTAGTTTGGTGTTTTGTTTCCCCTCTCTAATAAATCCGTAGTTTAATTTTTTTTTTTTTGAATGTGGAAAATACGCCTTCCCCCTCCTTCCCACCCCGTTTCCAAGAGAGTTTTCTACTCCTCACTTCTGATTTATGCTCTGAGGGGCAGCCGGTGCCTGGCGCTGGCAGGGCTCGGAGCGGGTCCCGGTCCTGGTTCCGGCCCGCCGGAGGTGTCTGCAATCTCGCTAATTAAACGGATACGGGGGGGGGGGCAGGGAGTGAGGCAGGTTTAACTAAAGCATTTAAATGGAGCAAATTGCCGCTCCCCTGAGAGCCCCGTGCCCCTTCGCCGCGATCCCTGGCTTCGGTTTATTGTCTCGCTTTTGTTAGGCTCTTGGGAAATCAAGAGACATATTTTCCTTTATTTAAAAGATTTAATTCAGTTCCTTTTATTTATTTTTTTTTTTTTTTTGTCCCTATGGGCGATCCCCTGACACTGCGGAAGCCGAGAAGCCCCGGAGTCAGAGGGGCTGGAGTAGATCCCCGCCTCGGTCCGTGCTCTGGTTCAGAACAGCGCAGCCCCGCTTGGGTCTCGCACGCAGAGCCTTTCCTGCCTCCCCACCGCTCTCCCGGGGGATGCGCGGCCGCGGCCCGGCAGCTCCGCGCTCACCTCCGCGCTCCCCCTTCTCCTTTCGCAGCCCAGGCGCAGTCCAACCTCCTGGGCAAGTGTCGCCGGCCCCGCACGGCCTTCACAAGCCAGCAGCTGCTGGAGCTGGAGCACCAGTTCAAGCTCAACAAGTACCTCTCGCGGCCCAAGCGCTTCGAGGTGGCCACGTCGCTCATGCTGACCGAGACACAGGTGAGTGTCCCCGGCCCCGCGAGGGGTGGGCGGGCGTGGCTGCCCTGGCGGGCGGTGGATTGAAGGGATGTGTTTCTGTCCCGTGTCCCCCAGGTGAAGATCTGGTTCCAGAACCGGCGCATGAAGTGGAAGCGCAGCAAGAAGGCGAAGGAGCAGGCGGCACAGGAGGCCGAGAAGCAGAAGGGGGGCGGCGGCGAGGACAAGGGGGATGAGGACCTGCTGCTGCCTGCCCCCGAGAAGAGCGCCGGGAGGAGGATGCGGGAGCTGCCCGACAGCGAACCTGAGGACGAGGAAGAGGAGGAGGAGGAAGAGGAGGCGGCGGCGGCTGGGAGATGCTGCCCGTACCACTCCTCCGACTGTTCCGAGGCGGACGAAGAGGACACGCAGCCCCGGGGCCGGCACGGAGCCCCGGCGCAGCCCCAGTGAGCTCCCCCGCACGCCCAGGTCCCGCCGCTCCGGGTTGGCACCGGTCCCGATCCCCCTTGTTCTGATTTCTCCTTGCTTGGAGAGGGATGGAGAAAAGGATCCTCCGCATGCCGGGCGGGGAAGAGGATTTATCGTGAATACAGTGTTATTATTGACTGAAAACCAGATGAAACTTGAGGTTCCCCCCCACCCCTGCCCCCTGGAAGCGCGTTCCTTTTGCTGAGTATTGGAAGTGTTTTGTTCTTACTATATATCGGGAAATCTGTTTATGTCATGAACGTTACAACTGCTGGAAATCTCAATACTGTCTTTATTTTTGTATATTGTATTTATAAAAAAAAAAATACCTCTACTTATGCATGCTAAATTATTCCCCAGGTCCTCCCACCCGTGCGCTGGGGGGAAAATAAATGATGTTTTTTACTGGAGGTGTATGAGCACTGTTTGAGGGGTTGGATACTCGCTGCCTCCGGGCCAGGGCATCCCGGTGCTTTGGGAGGTGCGGGGAATCGCTTCCTACCCCCTAGTTAGCCCAGTGCCACAACTGTCGTATAATGTCTGATAGTGAGAGGATATTCTTGATATTCCGAGAGGAGCGTCTCAGTACAGGGGCAAAGCTGTCCCCGGCACTAGAGCTGTGGTTGCCGCAGCGGCGGGAGGCGGTGGCGCTCCCCACCCTCCGATGCTTTTGGGAGCTCGGGGAGTGGTGGGGACCGTCCCATCCCGCGGTGCTAGGGCCTGGGAAAGGAGGGAGCAGCGCCGCTTTCCAGGGGCGGCTCCACTGCCGAAGGAGCGAGGCGCTCCCGTGCCCTCCCCGGTGCCGAGGACGGGACCCTCCACTCCCCGCCCCGCCGGCGGTGGAGCGCGGGGTTTTCGATAACTGCGCGATTTATCTCGCCAATAAATTTGCAGATCAATTAATCGCTGTCACCGCAGCTCTTCCCCGAATCAATTATAGAGAATTTAAATAGAATCACTGGCTCATCCCCACCAGCTCGGGGCCACGTCTGGCAATTCATCCATGCAAATGAATTACGGGGCGGAGGGACCCGGCTCCCCATCCCACCGCTCGTGGGGCACCGCTTACCCCTCCTAGACCCGGAGGATGAGAATGAGGAGCTCTGAAACAGAATCCCGTGTACTACAAAAATAAAATACTAATTTTACTAATGGTATTTTCTACAAAGTCGCGTTAATCTGTCCTGCGACAGCGTGGCCCTTCTTAACGGCTTCTGCAAAAATCGGCCCCGCGGGACAGAGGCTGGAGGATGCACGAGATTATGGGATGAGAAGGAAAAGTGTTACCCTTCACAGAGAGAGTCATGTGGGTCGGCTGGAGGTGGCATCCAGGCATAACGCGAGTTGTGCCAGCTCACCGGCCCCACACACCCAGTGTCTCGGGGCGACGCGCCAAAAATCACGATAGCTCACACATCTGAACAGGTCCCATATGTCAAAAAACTTGATCGGGATAATCTTGATTTCGGCTTAACCAATACCTATCCCCTCGTACGGAAACGATCGCGTCGGAGGCTCTGATTTAAATTTGTAAACGACTTTCTTTTGGCCACGGGCTATGGAGACTTCAAGGTGATAGAAGAATAAAGGCATCGGAACCTCTGGTTTTTCACGCCGCTGGCTGAGCCTGCATCTTCGTGGGTGAACGGCCGGGTAGGAGCGTGAAAGACCCGCGTGGGGTCGCGGTGTCTCCTCCGCCCTAATCCCGGCGACACGTCCGAGTTACTGGCAGCAGGATTCACCTTTTGCTTATACCTTAAAATGTCTGGTCTTTATCAGTCTGGACAATACCTTATTACCTCAAAAAAATCCATAAATTAAATATAATGCATAGTGTATATAATAACACAAACAAAACAACTGTAAAATAATAATAATAATAATAATAATAATAATAATAATAATAATAATAATAATAATAATAATAATAATAATAGTAAATAATGCTACCTGAGATCGTCCCCCCCAACAATAATGGTCCTCCCTCAGTCATTAATTTCCAATTAAACACCCACTAATTCTAATTAAGCTGGCAGACTCCCCCACCGGGCCAGAAATACCCTGTTTGCCCAAGAGGTGCGCGTCCGAACTCGTCTCAGCCCCACGAAAAGCAGCCTTGTAGCTATTCACGGACGCGGTATCAAAGTCCTACCGGTGTATTGTGTCCGTCTCAATAAAATTAATCTCTTTAAAGCCCAGCATTTCACAAGAATACCTTCAGTGTTCCAGACTACAAGGGCAAATATGTTTTTCAGATTCTGTTTTTATGGACGGATTAAAGTTTATTTTCCATAATAGGGCACCTAATAAAACTCATAAAGCTCTGTCAGTCTTACAGCTGGTGGCCTCATTTAACACTTTCACTTCGTAAATCATTTTACAAGTTACCAGGTGTTTCCAAAACTGAGAGGAGAGGAAGGGGGAAAAGAGCAAGAGGGGGGAAGAGAAATTAAAGTCACTTTAAAATATAGATACGGTCCTTTAGCGCTGGGTGCCTTTGCTTGTCGCTTGGAAGGGCTTCAAAGAAGGTGTCGGTCCCAACGGGGGAGAAAAGCCTTTTAATCAGGATTTCCCACGCTCTTTTGAAGTGCGGAGGCTCGTCCCCACGTGCAGGGCAATCAAAGGCTCCGGGTGATCAGCGGAGCCGGTGACGTGCGCGACACGCACCGAGCTCCCGGAGCGCCCGGCCCGGGGAGGATCCGCGCCCGCTCCCGGAGCGCCCCGGGCGGGGAAGCCTCAGCCGGGGGGGGGGGGGGGGTGAACCCAGCCGGGAGGTATCGAAGGGACCCCGGTATCACCCACAAGCCAGCCCAGCCAGAGGGCTGGGAGGGGACGCGCTCCCTGGTTGAGCCCGCAGCAGGGTCCCCCCCGCGTCCAGCTTCATCCCCCGGCACTCCTCACCCTGCCCGGGAGCCTCACGCTCCCAGCCTACCTCCCTCCACTCCAGGCCAGGGTGAGGCCTCCCTGACCCCGTCTCCAGGGTGCCCCCAACACCGGGTGCCCCCAACACCGGGTGCCCCACTGGCGTTGGGGTTGCATTGGCTCAAGACCCAGCATAGGCAGGGCTTTAATCTAAAGCCCTCCTTGTAATTTCATTATTCGGTCGGTGCCCTCCCCAGACGCAGTGGGTAACAAACCTCTTAAAATTTTCATTGCTTTTCTTAAGAAGTGGTAAGTATGAACGCGGACCTTTGGTAGACATTTTACTTTAAAAAGCGACATGGTTTAGGCATGGATGTCATTAACTGGCAATTTCACAAGCATTAAGTGCTAAAACAAAAGAACCAAAACAGGATCCATATGTTCGAGGTAAACCTGCTAAAAGTCTTTCAAATGGGAAACCATAAATATATAATCTCCCTCAAACTCTCAGTGAAACTGCTGCCAATGGAATACTCCACTAACAGAAGGACTATTGATTATTTCGGAAGTCCAAACTGTTAACGTGCATCCAAAACGAAGAGCTCGATGTTCTATTTACCAGTGATTTCTCTAGCTCCCAGTAAGATCCCATCACACGGTTCTTCCTGCTCCTCTCACACTGGGAGGGCTGGCCCTGTGCCTGCTGCTCCCGTGGGAGTGCTGGCAGCCCCATGGATCCTTCCAGCCTGCCTCCCGCGGCAGCTCTGCTTCCTCCGCCGGGGAACTACACTCAGGCTTTCCAGGTGACACCAGAGATGCTCCAGGACTGTTAATCTTAGCCTAGATGCCCTTCTTCCCTTCCCAAATTTCCCTTTGAGTACTGTGGGTGCTGAGATAACCACACCATGCTTCCGCTGGGAAAGCAGGAACATAATTTGTTTATTCCTGAGCCATGCATCGTTGCTCTCATGTGCAGGGAGTTTCTTGGTCGGCTGTTTGAGTCCCAGGAACAACACAAAGGACAAATAGTGGAAGGGATGAAGCTTCCAAGCTCCTTAGTCTCCCTTGGATGTTGAGTAGTCACCAAATAACAATTTTTCTGTCCCTCAAAAATGGTCAGCTTTGGTCTGGCCAGACTTAAATACCAACTGTACATTACTCTGAGAATTACTCAGCAACTGTGACACAGATTTTCTATTTTTCACCAATACTCATGCAACAGAATCACAGCAACAGTAGATTGAGGTTGTCCCACATTAAGAAGAGGTGGTTTTGTCTTTTCTGTGACTTTTTGCTTCATTTTTCTTGTCTTGAGGGCTATGTAATGTTCTCTTCCAAACATCTCTCTACAAGGGCAGTGGGTCCAGAAGATATTTACTGTCTTCTCCCTACTCTGAGAACTGAAGAACTTTAATTTAACTAAGTCCTAGGTGGAAATGGAAGTGCCTGCATGGAAATGGGATCACCTGCAACACGTAGGAAATCAGAGAGGTTTTTCTCTGATCACAAGATACTGTAAAATTTTGTTTCCCACTTCCTTTTGGAAAAAAACCCCACATTTTGCTGCTTTAGTCTAACTTGGACTGGTCTCTAAAATGAGTAAAGAACAATGGTGTTTTCCTCTAGTAAAACTCAGCAGAGGCAGTGGCCTGCAATGAATTTTGTAGCTGCAAGGCTTAGCTCCTTTTTACTACCTGCAGGATATTTGCAAGCAGATCACAACTTCCTCTAATTAATCCACTATTTTAAATTATTATTCACAGGACTTCTGTTAATGTTCTTGGCCAAAGGTACCTTCTGGCAGGTGGGACTCGTGTCTGAAGAGGGAGTATGGATGCACAATGCAGAAACTCCTGATTCAGCTGCCTCCTCTCTTCCTGCACAGAGGAGATGGGGACAGAGAATTCCTGTCCCCATCTAGCCCTGCCTGGCTCTGGGTACCATTTCCATAAATAATAATTTTAAAACAAGAGCAGCCAGCATGGATTTTGATGTAAGGCTGGGACAGGGGAGTGGTCTCAGTTTAGAACACCCCAAGAGATGGGGCAGATTGTCCATTGCTTGGTATCCCTGGATGGCCTTTCTGGAAAGGACGTGGAAGCCAAGCAGAAGCTGCTGAGCTGCCTCTGGTGCTGATTTCTGCAGTGTAATTGTGGCTGGCAGTGTGCTGGGGTCTGCCTAGACCATCTAATGATCCTTTCTGGACTTCAAAATGATAAATCTATAAAGCATGTATTGCTGTAGCAGCTAGGTGCAATTTTAGAAATGTTAATGAGTAATTACATAAAGGTTGTCCACAGTCATCGATGTTAATCACTGTTCTTTTGCCAGGGATGATTAAGATGACACTTCAGCAGCATCAGCCAGGGGTTCCTGCTGTCTGTGCTACCTCCTTCTCCCCTCCCAGCTCCTGCTGCAGATCTCACTCTCCTTCAGGGATCTCTTCACTCCCTTCATTCCTCCCATGCTCTTGGCCCTCTTGGCTTTTCTGAAGGGCTCAGTTCCCCACAGCCTCAGGATTTTTAAGCTGTTTAATAGCATTTCACATGGTATTGTGGGGGTGAGCTGGGGGTGCTGGGAGAAGCAGATTTGGGTGATCTGCTGTCCCTATGCTCCTGCTCAGAGCATCAGGGCACTCAGCTCTGTTCTGCAGCTAACTTGCTTAGACAATGTGTCTAAGTGTGTCTAAATACTTTACCTTCACTGAGGCTCCACCTCATGAAATGCCTGGTCCTCACACCTTGTTTAGCCTTTTTGTGTGTCTTGGAAACCTCAATCAATGATTGTGGAGGAGATGGAATAACAGCTGTCTAAGGGTGTGGTTTGCTGTAATAAAACCTGTGAATTTTATCCACATTTTAACTCTTCAGCCTCTGATCAGATTCCACTCAGTGTAACACAGGTTTCAGGTGATGGAAAGCCCATGGTGGAGATTTTAGCAGAGGTGGGATACCCTGTCTCTGCCTCTGAAATGTGCCACTCCTGCAGTGACCCAAAACCTCATGAGTTCCTCTGGCTTTGGAGTGGAAGGAAGAAATATCTTTAATCAGCTACGGACAGTAAGATACCTGAACCCCCCACTCCTTTATTCCTCCAAATCTTCATCTCTAGGACTGGTAATTACATCTACAGGTTAGATTTGAGGGTCAATTTTGATAGCAGATGGAAATGGGATAATGTTGAAGTCATAAATGTGCTCTTCTGCAAAACTTGTTATGCCTGTGCCTCCGACAGCTCCACGTCAGCCTTGGGTAGCCCTGGCTCCTCCTTGGAGGAGGCCAGTTCAGGGAAAGTGTTACTTAGCTTCTGTGAGGGTGTCAAAAACATAGCCAGGAACAAAGGTCTGCTTCCCCACTTCTCAGCAGTCTGAAGGTTCCCTAAATTCACAAACCCAGTGTGAAGCTTCCCAAGAACCGGGCAGTCCAGAAGCATGGATGGGCCTAGATCTGATTCTCACGCAGGTTTCAGACCAGAGATAAGAGATTTGAACTGATTCAAAACCCACAGCAGCTTTTCAGCTGATCTATTCCCTTCTGCTCAAGCCCTGAAGTGCTGGTGAAGAGCTCCCTAGAGCCTCCCTCCACGGCTTTTATCAACAGGAACAGTTCAGGATTCTCAGGTGCTGTCCCTGCCTTTCTGCACTGCTTCCTCATGCCTGACACACAGAACCTGCAAAATCCCTGGCATAATAAATATCCCCAAGGGTCCAACATGCAGTTTCAAACCATTTAGGTAGGGAAATGTGGAAACTTACTCACTTTGGTGACTTATTTTTCCTCAAGGTGACACCAAGCATGTATTGGGTTATTGTCTCTATATTAGAAAAACATATTGTTCTGTCTCCTGGCTGCAACCAGTGGCTGCTCCTCAGTGAACTTCAGTACCTTCAACAATATTCCCTGCTATTCCACACCAAAGCCACAAGAGCCTGTGCACACAGAGAGATTCGAGGGGACTCTTCTTATCATTAGAACTGTAAAAGGTCCATAATGGAGTTTTTAATGAAAAATGTGTAACACTTGGAAATCTTTCACTTATGAAAATGAAACAACCATTTCACTGTAACTGATAAAAGACTATTAAGGTACAATTCAAAAATGGTCTCTGTTTTAATTTTGCTCTGTGGCTCTCATTCTAGTTACATTACTCAGTCATTTTTAATTCACTTTGAAATGGATTCCACTCAATTCACACAAGGTGAACTGGTTTTGGTGTGTTAACAGTTTTGTCCTAGGACACAAGTTTTAAGGAATTTTTTGTGCCAGCTGGCTCTAAGCTTATCCTTGATAGATGCTCATTCATTTCCTTAAAACGTTATTAGGGAAACCACGTGGTATCCAGTTTGGAATTGTGCATGCATCTAAATTAGGGGAAGGCTACTGTAATTAGCTTTAAGGCAAGACTGCAGGTCACACCAGAATATGGGGATAGCAGAGCTGTTTCATGTGGGCAGCTGTGATGTCCATGCCTGCAAGCCTCATGTTAAACTATGCTTTACTGGAGGGTGAAGGAAAGTTTCTCCAGGAGATGAAATCACAAAAGTGTCATACAGTAAAAGTGTCATATCTCTACCTATTATCCCTGAAATCAGTCCAACCCAAAAAGTCTTGGATAAAACATATAGTCAGCCTTTTAAAAGCGACCCTACAGATCAAATTTTGTCCTGAAAACAAAATTGCTTTATCAACTGTAGGAAAAAGTCATATATTGACTCACACACACAGGATGTAGCAGGGCACTAAGCTGCAATTACCATCAGCACAACAAAAATTGCAGCATTAGAGTTGCCACTCACATATTTATTAAGCTGAAATCACTGTCGTGCACCAGCTGCTGCTGGGCTGTAACTTTTCATGTGCAAAGTTCAACCACAGAACAATGAGAATTAAACGATCCCAGATGTTCTCTGAGCACAGTATTGGGTTGCACACCTTTGCTAGCACCAGGCAGGGCAGCTCCGCTGCGTCTGAGCCTTTGGAGCACGACTGACATCAGCCCCTCATCCCCGGCGTGCAGGACAATGGAAAAATGTCAAGTGAAAAAAAGCCCTGCAGATACTTGGCTCATTCAGGTGTGGTGTTAAAACCCTGCCAAAAGGACTTGTGTATGATTTATCAGCCCAACGCTCTGGCCAAAGCTAAAAACCAGACTTCGCTGCCCTGTTAATTTTGATACAGAAAACAGAGAAAGTTTAAAACATTGCTCTCCAGCTTAGAAGAAAACAAAAATCGAAGCTGCCATAATAGATATGAGTGGATTGTGCTGTTTAAAAGGGGAACTGAAATTTTCTGCTACGCAGCTAAAAAAATCAAACATCCGGCTCTTTGTTAAATGCATCTAAAGCAAATCACACTGTGTTTTCCACTGGTCTGGTGAGAGTAAGGATTAGTGTTGCAGCCATAGCTGCTTGCCTTTCCAGCATATTGTATTTTTACCAATCCAAACCCTTTTTCTTCGCATTAAGTAGCAACTCTTCCCAAACCTGCTGTGTGGAAGAATTTGGGGCATTTTTAGTGGCATCCCTGTTACTGGAACAATCAGGGACCATTTCTCACCCTTCGACGTGGGCTGCTAGACTAATACTCAACAGGAAGAAATCTCAACAGGCTGTATTTTGTGTATGTCATTGAACACTTATTCTGTGGCAGACAAAGCAAAATGTGTCCCAGCCAGGTGTAACTTCCCCTGCAGCCTCTGCTGGCAGGCAGTGCTCAGTGTGCAGTCCTCCAGGAAGGCAACTGCCAGCATTTGGTCTTGCTGCTCTCACAGAGACCTTTCAGCCCTGCTAGAAGGAGACTCTAGCAGGGCCAGCTCTGCTGGGACAAGTTTTTTCTCCAGGGTGAGAAGTATGACACATGCAAAAGATTATACATTGTGTAAAATATATGTTTAGACATGGAAACATACATGTAGAATACCTGTAAGATACATTATGTATATATATTTTAATATAAATACATGTATAAAAAAGTACAAAATCCTCTCTGCTTTCCTTTTCACACATGCTTTTTATCCTTGGAATGTAATGACCACTGAAGCAAAAGCTTGCAGATGCTTATGTACGTCAACAGCAGAGTCTGCCAGGCCTTCCACCTGTTGAGCTGTGGCAGTCTGGCCAGTAGGACCATGGAAAAACTTGTTAAATATGACAAGATCCAAGACTCAGGAATTCACATTTATCTTGGAATTGTCACATTTCTGTCAGACAGTTATTCCCTCATTGAATCACAGCGAGAGAATGGGACTTGTGCACAATCACTCACAAAACCCATTGTTGATGTGACTACAGCATTGAGGGCTGGCAGTGTAGTTCTGCTTCTTTTCTTGAAAAGTATCTTTTTGTTGTTTGTTTGTTTTTAAATGTTGTTTATTCATAAATCTGCTGAATGTAAAACCCCAGGCAGGTAAAATCTGTTTTCTTCAGAAAAAAAACCAACAATGGCTCTGATAACACTAATTTTGAACAAAACATATGAGCTCTTTTGGAGAAATAATAATTAATGCAACTGCGGGGAAAAAAAATGCAACTGTAATTCTTGACTGTAAGGTTAAAACTATTTCCTTTAATTGCACAGCAACACCTGCATTGCACCACCTCAGGCAGCTGCAGCAAGTGGATGCTCACACCCATAAAACACTTGGCAGTGCTGCCACAGCAGCAAAGCTGGTCAGCTCCCATCACCAAGCAAAACCTTCACACCAGGCAGGGGCAGGAAGCCTGACGTCTTTGGGTTAAGGATGGTAATTCAGAATTTATCTCCAGCAGCCAAGTTGCCTCAACCTCCCTGCTAGAGCAATGTGCTTCCATTTGGGTGTTATTTAACCACCAACATGCAGCGTCCACCTAAACTCCTGCAAAAAGGGCAATTAATTAAGTGGCTGCTGCAGTGTAGGGGAAACAATTTTTACTCACAGTGTCCCATGTGTTCCACAGCAGCTATTTCTAGGGGCTTGCACAGATTTTCTCCTGAGTCCATACTCCAAATTTTAAGTACAATGTTTGGCATGGTTGGTTGTAAGGGGAGATGTTCACACGCACCCCCTGAAGTTGTGACATTTGTAAACACCAAAATAGCATCAATTCTGCTGCTGCCCACTTTGTTAACTGCTATGAATTCTAGAAAACATTGTAATTATTTTAATTGCAATTAATTTTTAAGTTTTGTACACTTAAAAGCTGCCAGTGGTATGAAAGAGGCTTTAAAAAGGCATCTTGCTTTGTTCTTTTGATAATAATCTCTTCTGTTGTTACTCTGCTAGTGTAACCAAGATTTTGAAAGTGGGTCCCTCTGCTCCCAGGACATCTTTTTCCCTAGAGCTTGCCCTATCCTCTCAGAGGAAAGGTGAGAAAAAATAGCTCCCTGGCTGCTGGGGGAAGCACTTCTCCACCTGAAAACAGTACACCTCATCAAGCAGAATATACTATATTTAACAATTTGATTAAAAAATAAATTTTCCCAACAGGGACAGATCAATTGGTATCAAAGGCAATTGGGAGGCATCATAAGTAAATGGCCCATTGGATATCAGAGGCAAGTCTGGCTACAGAAACAAGGCTGACTCCAACACAGGTAGATCACAGATGCACATTCCAGACAAGAAAACACTTCCCTTCTCCACCCAATTTAAGGTCCTTCCCTATTTGGCAGGCCAGCCACAGTAAAGCTAAAACAAACAGCAAAGCATTTCGAAAAATGGCAGTTTAATGTGTAGTGAAGGTGACACAGGAGACAAACCATTAACAGAGTGTTACAGAGAGAAATGTGTCTATTTTTTTTAAAGCTTCCAAATGAAAAATGTGAGCAAACCTTCTTAAGAGAGGTATTCCCTTTTTAAGACTCATATTGATGATATTGTTTATGCCTAGAAAAATCTGATTAACACAAGTGATTTGGCAACTCCAATTCTAAAGCTGTGAAAAACAGGCTAAAAAAGACAAAAAACTATGCTGTGATCTCTAAACCCAAATATAATTGGGCAAAGACAGATCTTCAAGTTGCTTTGCTACAGCTTTGAATCCAACTGAAGATCTTTTCCTGACCCACAGTCAGGGAACTAATTCACAGAATTAGTGAATAACTTCCAACACTTTAAGAAAAAAGTTGTTCCCCACCGAGTCACCAGTGCTTGTGCCATCTAGTGGCCCCGTTCTTCAGGTGAGTACCATGGCTCCTTATTAAAAAAGCTTTTAGTTAAGGCTTCTTCTTTTATTACTTTAAATTAAAGGCTAGAATGCAACACAGAACACCACTGCTGACAAAGTACCACAGAAGAGAAATTCACCCTCTTCTCCAGATACCAACCATCAACATGAAGCACTTGTACCAAAAAGGGACATGACAAAACTACATCTTCCCTTTCTTCAAAAAGGTCTTGTATCCCCTTCAATTGAACCTTTAACTAGCACATAGAGCAAAGTAACTGTTTATATTAAAAAATGTAGAGTAGCACAGCTTTCCTCATTCTCAATTATTTAGGTCTGAAAGACCCCAGCTCGGCGTTTCTGTATGCTTTATTAGAAAAAATATAACTATAGCTTCAATTTGGGTTCTTTTGCCTCTAAAGCCTTGGTTGCTAGTTCCACTCTCTCTTTTAACAAACTAGCTTCTTCAGCACTCTTTTGGGCTTGTGCATGTTTCAGTAAGAAGTGGGTAAGGAAGAGTTTCAAGCCTTCCCGTAGTATTGCCAGTTTGGGGTTGTCAGACACCCTGTAAAGATACACATAAAAAATATTATTCAGTCTTCCCCCATTTTAGAAGTTTTCTAATTTTATCATCTTTAAATAGAGCTGTAGAAAAAAAATCCAACCCATAAAAGAAGTTTTATTGAAGTAACTTTCAAATTACCTAGTCTACCTTGGTTTGGCAAACAGCCCAAACACTCAACATACAACTGCCCTCAACAATAAAATGGAATATCGCAGCCTCAGGCTTGCTTTATGTAAACAAGCTTCCTTGTGTTGCTTCATGACAGCTCAAACATCACCACCTAATTTTTTCTAACTTTATGTGACATTACAAGTCTTATCCACTTGAGTCCTAAGCATCTCTAAGGATGGACAGTTGCCTCTCCAGGCAACCCTGTCCCATATAAAAAATAAGATTTTTCAAAGAACATTGATCAAAAAAAAACCCATTAAAAATACCCCAAACTTTTGCTTCATTAGTCTCACTTTCTTTTTCCTTCTTAAAATACAGCCTAACAATGACTGCTGGCAGAGTGAATCCCACTGTACACAGGTGGTACAGCAATAAGGGAAACAGAGAATTTACAGAGCTCTCTTCATGAAAACCCTATGACCAAAATGATACATTGAATATCTGGAAGCCTTATTTTGTATAACACAGTTGCATCTCTATCAGAGCCTGTACCAGCACACATATGACACACTTGCCCCACTTAGCCAGGAAAACTCACATTTTAAGGGATGGAGGGCTGATGTGTGGAAAAGGCACAGTGTAATTCCAAACAAAACAGGCAAGCTTCTTATGCTCTTAATTACTGCTCAACAAGGGCTCACTGGAGATGCCAGTGATCACTCACCTCATAAAAATATCAGTAATTTCTTCCTCATCTGCTTTGGTTAACAGTGTGCTTAATACCTGTCGTAAGAAACGGACTTTGGGTTTGTCCAGTTCACTGAATTCAATTACCTGGCAGACAGAGAGGGAGAATTAGATTAATTCAAGTATTTCAAACAGCTGGTCTTCTCTTCTAAATGAAGAACTTTTAGCACACCACTTGGCCTCTGCATACACAGACCCTTGAGTTTAGCACAGAATAATTACCTGAGAAGGCTGCCTCCAAAAGCCAATCAATAATGAAAGCAGAGAAAACCTTCTCAGGAATAGAAGTCTACCAGATGTCCTTTCTCAATTAGATAAATACTTTGTAAGTACCTGGGACAATCCATTTAATTGCTATGGACTCCCCATTCTGAAATCCAAGAAACCTACTCAGCACTTTCTTGTCTAATAAAAACAACATCAGCTAAAAACCATAGCACAAAATCCTCTGGCAAAGCCTGCTAATGAAGGGGCCTCAGTTCCAACTCTGGATACACTATAGGAAATAATCTCACAACTGCTCTAGATCAAGAAATGTATGCCTGGGTCACCACAGGTTCCCTTCCCCAAATCACAGCATTACCATAATCAATTGGAACAATTTGGTAATTTTTAAACAAGTTTATCTTAGCATAATCAGATAAAATACCAGATAGGTAACAGAGAAAATATGCCTTCCATAGAACTAGCAAATACAGGGAAAACATAGAAGGATTTAAAAAGAAAACACACCAACCTTGAGAACTGAAAGCGGCAGTGATTTTGTCCTTATTAAATGAACAAGCAGTGAAACCAAGTTGGAGACAGAAGCAGCTGACAGGTTTTCTAAGCCTCTGATTTTGTCCCAAACACTAAACTGAAATGTCACCTAGGGGTCAAAGGTAAAAAAATAATCCTACAAATCAAGAGGCTGTTTAAATGAGTAACAACATAACAAACCTTTTGACCTTCTATTCTTTATAAGCCCTCCTTTAATTAACAGAAATGCTTGATCAGACTGTTCCAATTATTTTAAACTGCACAAAACAGAAGGAAGAAAACATTCAGCATTTCATTTCCTATTCAGATCTCACCATGGGTATGCCTTACTGAATGCTTAGCCACACCAGCAGAATTTTTCTTTGGGATCAAGATCCTAACAGGCATGCATCCATTCTCAGATACTCTGTCTTCCTAATCACAATCATGACACAAAACCAATGAAGCAACAGATTTGTCTTTACCTGAAATCGTCTTTCATATCCACAAAACTTGTTAGCCAAAAATGCATAGAAGGGGTTGAATGTCTTCTCCTGTAAGCAGCAGTAAAGGATGACATGAACTATTTCTCTCTCCTGCTGATCTTTCAGTCCAAGCCTAAAATTTAGCAAGAAATTGAGAATCATTTTGTAAGGAAAAACTTGCTGACACAAAGTAAGAGCTACAGTCAACATCTGAAAGTAATACTTTAAAACCTCTCCAAACATCACATTAAGTTTTACTTGTTACAAAGTACCTATGAAGTCTTTAAAACTCCTAGTGGACTCCAACCTTGAAAAGTATTGGCTAAACAAGTATCCTGGTATGTCACTATGGAAATGAAGCAGCATTATGGATGCTAGCATTCATTCTTTCTCCTGAGTGAAACTGTGGTTTTTGAAGAGGTGTGGCCCTTCATCGGATGAAGAGGATCTCACTCTCACAGTCTCACTCTCTCCTTTTTGTCACTAGTGATGTTCCCAGCCTTCTCTCTTCCCTGACACCTCTGTAATCACTGAGCCACTTCAAGGAGCTGTTCTGGCTTCAAATGAATTACTTTCATTTGCAATAAGGAGGAAAGGGACTAGAAAAACTATAGCAGCCTGGATTTCAAATAGTTTAAATTATCCTTTAACCACACCTCAACTCTGCCACAGAATTAGCAGCAAATGAATCAACAAGAGCAGTTAAAATATTTCTTTATATGCTCTTCCTCACAAGACTGACAGAAAACATATAAATACAAATTCCCATACACTCTGGAACACGTGTTCACTGAAGTTAATTCCTTCACTGACAATTATATGTGTGTTCCATTATACTCTGCCAGATGTGGGCAGATTTAAGAATTCCTCTCTTTGAGATTGCTGTATAAAGATCAGCACCAACACACACCAGGCAGCCTGCAGAGAGATTTTCTGCCAAGCCTGTATGTATTCAGATTTGTGTACTAGCTTAAATGGCACAGATGAGAGTCAGTCCAATTTGCAAATTGAGCTGCCAGGTCTTGGCAAGAGCTGTAGCAGCAGCTAATTTCTTTTAATTGAACAGGCCATATTAAGTTATTGGAATGACTCCACCACAGTCGTAAGTCCAAGCTGTGTTTTGCAGAAGTGGCATTTAATCAAATATTAGTTGACTTTATTACAAAGTCTGTTTTGGTTCGGTAAGCAAATTAAATAATTGCACGCCATCCTGGTAAGACAATACCCTTGAGTTACAAGGCTGAGACAAAAGTTCAGACCTGAGCTCTCCCCTCCCAGTTCCTACAGACTTAGAATTAATGTTCTGACAAGCACAAGGAATAGCTTAGTTTGAGCTCTTTCCTGATCACATCTTCTTCTGAAGAGCTGCTTGTCAAGGGGTAAGGAAACTGGTCTCAATGTGAAGCAAACCCAAAGCTAATACATTCTGCAAGAGGGAGGTGGAGGTGCTAGAACACTACCAGGTCCTGTGAGTATGGGCAGAGATGCCTTATCAAGGTGGCAAGAAGTCAAAGAAATGGTAGTAGTACTGAAATCACAGCAATCCAGCAAAAAACCTAAGAGATGTTCTGGTCTGCCCCTGTAAGGAAACAAGCCTGCAGCAGCCTTCCACCCACTCTGCTGGGATACACAGCTCCAATGCAAAAAGACACAGGCTCCTTACATCAAAAGATGCTGCAAATCACAGCTGCAGCCAGGAGTGACAACAACAGGGGCTAGTCCTTTCTTCTGAGTGCCAGTCAGTTCTGCCTGCCCCCATTAATCCTTACACTAGGGTTCTGGTCCCTTCTCCTACCCTTTTACACTATGTGGATCCTTAGCTATGCACTTCTTTTAATTGCATTATCAACTAACTGAATTTTCTTATGCCCAGATTAGAAATGCTGTATTAACAACCTGTTTTTAGTTCTGGGCTGATTTCTGTACTAGGCCATACTTACTTCAGAAGTTTTTCAAAGGCATCCATGAAGTCTTCACTGGTCATCAAGACGCAAAAGATACTTCTCCTGATATCAGTGTTCATTCTCATCTTACGAGCAAGCTCCATTATTTTTGAACTCACCTGAAAATAAAGTTATATGCTATTTTATTTCTGTTTGCCTTAAAAAAAGCTATTTCTGTACAGCCTTAAATAACACCATCAATGAAGCTCTCCAGTAAGCCATGAATCACCAATCCAAAGGTCCTGAGCTTTTGTCCAGAGGCACAGGCATCATCAGGAGCTTTTTCAACTATGGAAATATATTTTAATCTACTTTAATTGTGCCAATTAATTTTAAGACATACTTCTTTAATGTGAGTAACTCACCATGATCATCTCATCACATTACTTTTGGAATCAGCTTGGATATATGCCACAGACAGACACCACAACCTGTCAGAGTTCCTACTAGCAAATCCACAGTTGAATGAAGTCTTTTCTTTCACCTTAGCAATTCCACAAGATAAGAAAAAACAAGCTGTACCATATTTGTAACAGCTCTTACGAAGCACATGAGTACAATATTTTAAAATAAACCTGAGAGCAGAATTTACAGTCCAAAAGTTTGGTCTTACAAGAGCACATGAAGGCTTTTTTGGTGGGCTCTGAAATGAATTTATTGACACGTATGAAAAATCTTCAAGAAATCACAAACGCTTCGACTTAAAATTTGGATTTACCTTTCCGACATGCAGCTTTTGCTGAGCCTGGCTTTTTGTATCACTGATCATTGGTGCTCCACTCCAGGATGACCCCACGATCCACCAGCGACCAACCTTGTCAGCACTGAGGAGAGACTCCAGTGACACACGGAGCTGAGTGTCTTTTCCTGAACTACTACTGTGAACCTTGAATAACAAAACAAAAAAGAAAAACAACACAAAAGCTTTTATTTGAAACTTTCCCCCCCTCTTTTCTTACAGAAAACAACAAATACTGTAATTACTTAAAATTATTTTTGAACCAAAATTTTACATGTAAGTTAATATCTCCATAAAGGTCTTCCCATGTTTCCTCCCCGACCTTTGTTTAAATCAGCAACCTGAAAAGAATTTACAGGTTTCTCCTATGCTGTAATTTTTAAAATGCATAAAGTTGCATAAATCTATATGTAGAAGCTCTTGGGGTTTTTTATTTGAAAAAAAGAGATACTAATTCAAAATGAGACATCTTCCAATAAAGTTTGATTAGCATTTAGAGGATGTTGACATTGCAGCAACTTATAAATCTGGTCATGATTTTCCTTTTGAACACATGTGACTACATAAAATGACACAACAAACTGCCTTATGTGTTGTACAGTTCAAATAACAAAAATTTTAGACTCTGAACAATGTAAGAATTCTCAACAACAGAGTCTAGAAGTATATCAGAAGGACTGCAAAAATTTAGAGAGGAATTCCTACAGAACTAGGTTACCTAGCTTGTTTTTGCCTGGCCTCTTATTCTGATAATGCACATCCTGCACTGTAAATTACTTTCACCCCTTTCATACTGGGTTGTTCTAGACAAACTGCCCTTCCATAAAAAAAAAGAAACAAAAAAACAATCCACCAACAAAAAAACAAAACAAAACAAACAAACAAAAAAAAAAACAAGCAAGAAAGATGATATCCAACAAATAATTACTCCTGGATTAAGAATAACAAGGCTACATGAGCCAAAAAAGTTCTCACCAGTGCTCTCTGCAATTTGCGGAGTCTTTCGACTGGTTCAGGATCATAACCAGGAATCTTACGCATGTCATTGTTCCTAAGTGCCAGCATAGTCTCCAGCATAAATCGAACCTATTGGGAAAAGAAATAGTTCTGTGGACTCTGAGCTGTGGGTTTATTAAATAAAGTAGAAGAGTGTACTTTGAAATTACTGTCCTGTGAGAAGAAGCAGCTCAGATGGCAATATACACCAGAATTTAAATGCAACATGTTTAACCCCTATTACATTAATTTGTGTACAAGCTTCATCTGCTAAACACTACGCCTCAGTGACCATTTTATGAAGTGCACAAAGTATCACAGAAAAAAACAGAAAAACTATCCACTGCATAAGACACAAACCAATACTGTGTCACCCATCATGAGCATTTTGGCATTTGTGCTGTAAGAATTAATGCAGGAAGACAGACAACTGAATAGAATGTAGCAGAAAAAGTTTCTGTAAATTAAACTATGTATCCAAGTACTTACTACAGACTGTCGAGAATATAAATCTTTAGAACAAACACATACCCTAGTCTGATCCTGGAGTTTCTTCTCTGCTGTGCTTGCTTTCCTCTGGGCTTCAGTGATCAGTTCTTTCAAAGCCAATGCATCATCTTTTCTTAAGGAAAAGCCCACATTTTTCAGAAGAAACAAAATCAGCTCAATCTCTTTTTCAGTGAAAGTGCTAACAAGCTTTTTCAGAATATCAAAGATCAGCAGGCAATGAACCACATGGAAGTTATACAGATGAGCAATCAAGGCAAGCAGATTTTCACATTCTTTCCCTTCAGCATCACTTCTACGGAGTTCATCAAATTTCTTCACCACAGCTTCCAAAAAGTGAGCACCGACCTGGCAAAAATTCCATTAAGGGGAAAAAAAAAATCCAGCAGTTTACTGTAGGTAGATTTTACAGACATCTGTAGAACTCATTTTTGGGTCACTGCCACTATTAATTTTAAAGAAATATTGTTGCTCCTCTCAACCAATATGGAAGTTTTACATTTACATACACAAATATCTAAGCAGCGTGACATTTTTCTAGAAGTCTATGTTATTTACACCTCATATTTGACATCCAGTTGCCTTTTAAAACCTGTGCAAGAAAAACAATATTGTGAACCTACAATATACATACATCATCATTTATTTAGATAATATTCATGGACACATATTAGCATCTTTCCAGCTGTCAGGCTAGCATGCTGTTACTGTTAGTCATTCATCCAGGAGATGCTGCAAGCCAAAAAGCAAACGCATTCCTGAGTTTGGCATTCCAGAACAAAATCCTTAACAGGAGGATAAAAAATAATATTGTGAAACAATCACCATAATACCAAGTTTTCACAGTTGCTGAGCATAAGGTGAACCTGCTTTTGAAGTGGAGATAATTCTTAGACATTTGTCAGTGGTACAGCTGGGAAAAGAGATTTTGGAATATATTTATTTCTGAAGAGACAACTGATGTTAAAGGCTGGGAGTAGAAAACCTATAGGCTCTAACATATAGGGAGGTAATGAATACACTGGTGCTAAATAAGACTCTCACCCATTACTATTGTGCTAAAATCTGCTGACCTTAAGAAAATCAAAAGTCCCAGCAGCAGTACTGATCTGCATTACAAGCCTTGACCCAGCTCAGGTGTTGACTATGCAATGGCTGCACAAATTTATAAACATAGGAGAACTTCTGCATTGCTCAACCTAATCTTCAGTGCAGCTGTACTATCACACTTTCATATAATGCATATTGTACATTTATTTTACAGAAACATTGTATTTGCAGTCAGAACTGCCTTTCAAGCAGCAAAGAGGGACAAAATAAAAGTTTAATGCCGAGGCTACGTGGAGAAAGCTGCTGTAATTGCATCCATCTAATATTTAATATGGTTTCAGAACCAGCATTCAGGCCACAGTATGACAAACTGAAAAACTTGCATTAATACAACTTTTGCATTGAGACCTGGGGGGAAGAAAAAAGAGTAATCTAACAGGAACATACTGCTGGAACAACTCTGTTTCTTGACAAAGATTTCACTGAAATTAGCTAAAATCTTCCCTTTGACATCAGGAGCTTCAAGCATCAGCTTAGGCAAGAGGGATTTTACCTCATTCATCAGGCTTAAAACCACAAAACAACACCCACTCAAAAAACTGCCATACTTTTTAAAATTTTTAATATTCTGGAGTAATTGTTATAACTACTTAATTCCACTGATGATTTGCATGATTTGCTTAGAAAAGAAGTATATCCACCATTGTAAAATGATTCCTGTAGCTGTAACAGTTTTCTTATCTGGATATACATAGTTCAAAAACAATATCCTCATGTATCCATGAGAACAGAAATGGATTTGTGTAACTAAAGGTAAGAGAAGCCCAAAGTTAGAAATTTTTGATTCTTGGGTACAGAAAGATTTTGATGAAAAAATTACGGTTTTATAACTGACCAGTGGTACCTCATGGAGGAAATAAAACCAGATAAAGCAACAGATTTAGACCCTTTCACTTGTGGAAGCCTTGCAAATAAGCCACAAAATACTGATGAACCTCAACTAAAGATGCTTGCTAGTGCCACATAGTTAAAAATTACAAGGCAATTCAAACAAAATGTCAAGGAAAACACTTTACAATATGTATTTTTACACAAACTGTGTTCCAAGCACAAGAATTACCTCAATTCCTACATTATGATGAAGGATGCTGACCAGAAGGACATGCTCCATCAGCAGTCTTGCAGGCATGGCAACTGCAGTGACACAGGCATTCATGAGAATGTCTGTCAGAGTGTCATTCATGTCCTTTCTGCTGTTGGCCATGTAGAGCTCTTCCATCTGTCCACTGATGGAGGACAAATTTGGTTCACTCAACCTATGGAGAAACAAAAACAAATGTTCACTCTTTCTTCTCCTTACATGGTTCCACAATTTTGAGTTCACCCAACAAACAGCCTTCTTTTTAAAGAAACTAGCTTGACTTAAGAAGACTGACAATTGATAAGATGACTGGAAGGGACCTTTTGTATTTTTCTGTGTTTACTAAACTAAAAAAGTACAGTATGTTTTTTTAACTTTATGTAGTTAAAAAAATTAAATGTAAAAACATGTTAAAAGCACTGTCAATCTGCTTACTGTCACACTGGACAGATTAATTACAAAAAGAGACTGGTTATAGCAGTTTTAACTGCAGCACATCACAGTCTTTGACGAAATTAAATATAAAAATAAATTGTACTTTAACATCTATGGTATATCAAATTTCAAATGACTGAACAAACCCTAGTCTGTGTTTTATAGGTAACAGACGAAAACTGCCAATAGATTTCTGATTTAAAAAATACTCTAAAACTGAAATGAACCTTAATAACTTTTTCTATTTTGCAACGCTTTATTCTAGGAAGGGCTGCTCCTCCTCAGTTGTAGTGTTGGAGAAATTGAACATATTTAAAAACCCAGCCCCACCCAAAACCTGTTTTCTTCTGAGGTTTGGTTTTTTTTTATAATAAGGATATTCCAACTGACACTTAGTGAATTATACCTAGTACTTGCAGGCAACTGCTGTGTGGAATCCAGCCCAATCTTAAATTTATTTTCTAGATTTTTCAACATATATAATGACTAACTTTGAAGAATTTATACCAATAAGACAATTATTCTTAACAATAGCAGACATGATTGCCAAGTTAAAATCAGTTTGTGAAGAGAAAAGTCACATCCTTGCCACCTGAGCTTGAATGATGAGCATTGTCAAATTGATCCAGAAAGATTAATGACTTTTCTTATTACATTACCTATTAATGAGGCCATTCACCATTTTCTTCAGCCTTCCCAATTCTTCTCTTTTCTTGTCATCTAGTGTCTCCTGAGCTTTCCTTATTTGAGGCAGAACATACTTTGTAGCACTGTCATTATCACTCTTAGGAGGAAAACAAGAAAACAAGGTATCAGATGAGACCACTACTTAAACATAAATATACATATGTATTTAAGATTAAAGTACCAAACTTCTAGTTAAGGTTATATCTTACCATCTAATAACACCAAAGGAACAACATGAAGAAGCAGGCAAAAAATTACCCTTTACGACAAACTTAACAACAGCAAAGCCCCTCTTCCCTAACTTTAAGTGTTGGTCATTAAAAACTGACACCCTAAGTCTTGGTTTTACTCAAGTTTTATTAGAGACAGTTTAAGTTTAGGCCCATCATGGCTAAATGACCTGAGTAGCCTCCTCCACCCATTCAACAAGATCTAATACTGGCAGAACCTCTAAGATCGTTCAGAAAGTAACATTTTAGTGTGCAACCATGCTAATTTCAACACAAACTCTCTTAGCAGAAGGGATTGATAATATTCTTACACTCTAATGCCAGGGCAGTTCCTTTTATTCGCAGATTTCACACAGAGCCAGCTCCCATATGCCTTGTGCTGGAGGGTATTACCTGCCACCAGCCTGACTCGGGAACTCTTCCCTCCACGTCTAACAAGTGTCCCTAGGATCTGGTAGACCCCTCAAGTCAACACTGTCGTTGTGCCTGGCTGTTTCGAACCAGGACAACACTCCACGTGGTCCGACTGGACAGCAACCACACGGAGATGCAACTCTGCTCTATGTTCAGGTTGTGGATGTGCTTTGGGAAGCAGGTCTGTGCTCGAACATCCTACCTCTGCTTCCTCCTCCTCCTCCTCCTCCTCGCTCGAGGGCTCGGTGGTCTCTGGCACCCCGCCGTCCTCGGGGGACGAGCTCTCGCTCTCCCAATGTCCTTCCTCATCATCCGCCTTGGAGGGGTCTGAGGCGTCTTCCTGAGCCTCCTCGTCCTCACCATCCTCCTCGTCCTCACCATCCTCCTCGTCCTCACCATCCTCCTCCTTCCCCGGCGGGCGCTCCCGCGGCCCCGGCTCGGTCTCCGGCTGCTCCTCGTCGCTGCTCTCGCAGAGCTGGCTGAGCCCGGCCCGTGTGCCCAGCGCTTCCAGCACGTATCCCAGCCCGTCCCGCAGGAAGCTCTGCGGCAGCCGCTCGGCCTCGGGCCCTTCCTTCTTCTTGCGCCGCTTCCCGAGCCCCAGCTGCCGCTCCAGCCGCCGGATCTCCTTCTCCTCCTCCTCGTTCGCTTCCAGCAGGGCCCGTTTCCGCGCCGAGGTGGCAGCAGCGGCCGAGTGGGCCTCAAGGGTTGTCGACATCGGTGCCGATACCGCCCTGGGCCGCTGCTTCCCAGCGGCGGGCGAAGCTGGGGCTCCGGGGCGGGCGGCAGGAGCCGGCTTGGCCTGGCCCGGCTTGGCCTGGCCCGGCTTGGCCTGGGCCGATTTGGCCGGAGTGGCCCTGGTCGGGGCCGACTTGGCCGGAGCGGGCTTGGCCGGGGACGTGGGAGCCTCCACCAGCTCCCCGCGTTGGAGTCGGCGGCGGCGGCTCCGCTTTAGTCTGCGCTTCTCTTTCCTGGCGTCCCGGCGGCTCCTGCGGTTGTACCTCTCCGAGTCTTTGAGCAGGGCCAGCGGCGGCTGGCCACCGGCCGCCTGCACATAGTCCTGCACCGCCTGTCGCAGCCGGTCCAGTTTCCCACCGCGGCGGGCGCGAGCGGCCGCCCCACACTTCATTCCGCCCGCAGCCACACCGCGCCTGGGCGCCGCCATCTTGGGGAGGGGCCGGGCCGCCGCTTCCGCCGCGCTGCCGCCATGCGGGCACAGCGCCCCCTGCTGGGGCCCTGTGAGGGGACGGGGCTCGGTGGGGCCGCGTCGGAAGCTCTGCGTCTGTAGAGATACCTTCGCTTGTGCTTGTGCGTTTAAGAATCACAGAATCATGGAAGAAATTAGGCTGGAAAAGACCTCTGAGATAATCGAGTCCAACCTATGACCATCATGGCAACTAGACCATGGTATTAAGTACAGTGTTTAAGAAAACACCTCCAGGGTCTGGGACTCCACCATGTCCCTGGGCAGCCCATTCCAGTCACTCTTTCTGTGAAGAAATTTCTCCTGTTGTCCAACCTGAACATTCCCTGGTGCAGTTTGAGGTTGTGTCCTCTCGACCTGTCACTTGTTACCTGGGAGAAGAGCCCTTTCGAGTGGGTGTGGAGAGTGATAAAGAGCTCCCTCCTGAGCCTCCTTTTCTCCAGGCTAAACACCCCCAGCTCCCACAGCCACTGCTTACAGGATTTATGCTACAGACCCTTCGCCAGCTTTGTTGCCCATTTTTTAGACATGCTTCAGAAGGAAAATGCAAGGCTTTTGTCCCTTTTCATACTCCAGGGACTGGGACAATTTGTCCTTCACAGCCCTGGCTGTGATCACAAGGCTCCCATGGGGCACGAGGCTCTCGTTGATGCCTTTTGAGGAGCTGAGGGACACCAGCCCCCTGCCACTCCTCCACCTGCCAAGAGCCATATTTTAAGCCCCTTCCAACTCTGCCAAGCTCAGATGTCTCTTCCTGAGTGTGCCAGAGCCAACATCCATGTCCATGGCCTTCTCTAGAGTAACCTGGGGGTGCTGATGGATGGCAAGCTGTCCAGGAGTCAGCAGTGTGTCCTTGTGGCCAAGAAAGCCACAGGATCCTCAAATGCATTTGGAAGAACATTGCCAGCAGGTCAGGGGGGTGATGCTGCCTCTCTGTTCAGCCCTTGTCAGGCACATCTGGAATGCTGTGTGCAGTTTTGAGCTCCTCAGGACAAAAGTGACGTGGAACTCCTGGAGCAAGTCCAGTGGAAGGTACAAAGAGGATTAAGGGACTGGAGCATCTCTCTTATGAGAAAAGGCTGAAGGAGCAGGGTGTGTTCATCCTCTGAAAGAGATTACAGAGTACATATATAATCAATGTATATAACTGTATATTAATGTATATAAATATCTATGGGAGAGTGCTAAGAGGATGGACCAGGCTCTTCTCGGTGGTACCAAGCAATAGCATATGAGGCAATGGGCAGGAACTGATGCACAGAAGTTCCACCTAAACATGATAAAGAACTGTTATGTGTGTGACCATGCACTGGAACAGATTGCCCAGAGAAGATGTGGTCTCCCTTACCGCAGAAATTCCAGAACTATCTGGATGCAATCCTGTGCTATGTGCCTGGGATGACCCTGCTTGAGCAGGGGGGTTGGACCAGATGACCCACTGTGGTCCCTTCCAACCTGACCCATTCTGGGATTCTGTGACTGGTGCCACTTCTCTTGGGGCATTTCCACCCTCACCAACATTCAGGACAAGGCGACGCTGCTGCTGGGGCCTGTGTCTCTGCCACAGGCATGCATCCTCCTGGCTCTGCACAGCTGGTGACAGCTTGTCTGTCATCCATGTGATCGGGGGAAATTAAATGTCCCACGGCAGTTTGCTGCTGTCAGCAGGAAAACCAATTGGTCAGTCTTATTTTTAGCCTCTGCTATGCTCCAGGCTTATGGAGCCTGCTGGGCGTGTGCCAGTCATGTCTGGCAGATTCCTGGAGTTCCACAAAACACTGAATTTTCCCAAGTTTCGTTGAAAACTGGGCAGAGGAAAGAATTTCTTGGCTGTGCAAAGAGCTTCAAGATGAGCTTAGACCTTAGCAGACATGGGAAAAACAAATGAAAGCCAGCACACATGATCCAGTTTCAGTAAAAGGGTTGGTCTGGAACCTGCTGTGGGGACCAAATCCAGTGGAAGTCAAGTTTCATTTTGTTTGTCATGATACTCCTGACCTCTTTTGAACAATGAAGTACTGCACAGGACTTACATTTTACCTGACAATTTAATATGGCTTCATTACTCAGAAGATTATTTTTGTCTTTCTATGCATGTTTCCATGTTCTCTGATTACATCATATGTCCTAGATGACCCATGCCTCAGAAATTCAGCTTTCTCAAGGCTGATGCATAATGAATCTTTCATCCTCCCTGACAAAATATGTTGCATTGATTTGTCAGGGCATTCCTTTTGCTACATTTTAAACTATATATTATGTTGTAATTTATTGCTGGGCCACTCTTTATTCATGCACAGACAGCTCACATGCATTTTGCATCCTATTTATAGATTTATTGATAACAGTAATCCAGCAGCATGCCAGAATGCAAGATAAATACAACTGAATATAGTTTGAGAAAATATTAGGTGCTTTTAGAACCCTAAGATTTGCATCTTCCTTGTGTCTTATCATGTAATTTGTTACTCAGGGCAAGAGAGCTTTCCAAAAATGGGAAATTTCATGTATCTTCAGAGGGAGAAAATGCCAGTATTTGCCTTCTTCAATAATTCATGTCACAAAACAAAATGTGAAGAGCATGTATTTTGCTGAATCCCATAATCCCAAATTTGGTTGAAAATGGACATGTTACTTTTGCAAAAACATATATGGATAGAATTATTATTGCCTGTTTTTGAAGTAAAAATACTTTCAAAGAATTAAAGCAATATTTTAGATAACCTAGAAATATGATAGTCAGAAAATGTAATATTTAAAGAAATACAAACCTGTTTAATAGACTAATCCAGCGTTTAAATCTAGTGATGCTGTATCAAAAAACATACAACATTTACATTGCAACAAATATTTCAGATCCTATCCCAGAATATTGTGGTTTATTATTTTATATTTACCAATTTGAGTAGCTGGTAAATACAGTCTTCTTATAGTCTAAAATATGAATAAATTAGAAACTCCTGCCAAGGACTCTTCCAACATTCCTGCATTGTCTAAATACCAGAAAAGGGAGGAAATCAAGTTTCCATTTCACTTTTAGATCTCTGCATCATGTGAGCATCATTTACCAAACAGGAATTTGGAATGGAGGGAACATTTTGTAATTGTTCTCTGTTTTGACAGTGATCCCACACCAGAGAACAAGCCACAAGGGAAGGCTTTACATTTGCAATGAAATTTGAGCATAATGGCATGATTCACTGGAAATGAAAGTTCATATAAAATTGTTGCTTCCTGCTGAGATAATCTTTGTTAACAGATTTCCTTTCCTCTTACTTTATATTCATGGATTATTATTTCCCAGCCCTCAGCAGAATGAGTAGAATACAATTCCTATAGCTGCCTGTCTGCTATTGTTTCCTGTTCACCTCCTACATGCCATGAAAATGTGCCTTAGTGACTACATAATGCACATAGGTAGATTCTGGCTCTTTTGTAATTTGCAGCTATTGAGAATATTTATCACCACAGGAAATATCAAAGCAGCACCAGAAAGACTGAGCTCGTAAGGGTGGCTCTTTGTTCTCATCAATTGAGAAAATAGCCTGATTAATGTAAGAGCATGGCTTTAAATACAAAGCCTTTTCTGACTCCACAGAAGAAAAGCTTCTTGCCAGAATGAATTTATTATATTCCAAGCACTGAGAGCCTCAGAACAGTGCAAGTGACTCTGCTATGAGTACCCAGCACAGCATCCAGTATTGGAGGTACTGCCTCTCCCCATGTCATACTGTCACCACTGGGATCAGCAGAACTGAAATCTGGTCTGCTGGGAAAGATTGTCTGTGGAAGGACACTCTTCTTCTGGAAAACATTTTCCAGAGTCTCAGGGAAGTACAAAATTGCTGTTTCTTCAGATGTGTTTCAGTCCCATCTATTGCAGAAGATATTGGTAGGTGAAGAAAGTGGTTTCCGTAGGGTTTTAAAGATACATCCCTGTTGCTCAGAATCTTGGTGAGAGGGGTTTTTTTTGTTGTTGTTGTTATTGTGGGTTTGTTTGTTTGTTTTGGGTTTTATTTGTTTTGTGTTTTGTTTATTTGCTTTTCCCCAGCATGTATGTGCTAAACAATTCTTGCAGTCTTGGTCTGTAGACAGCTTGGCCAGGCACGCTGAAAACTGACTACACAAAGAGTCTAGAAAAATATCTGTTCTGGCACTTTCTCCCCCATTTCCATCATCTTTGTACCCGACCTTGGGCTGGTCACTTATCTCCTCTCTGCTGCCTCTGTACAAAACGAGTTTCCTTCTATCATTCTGAGACTGAAGCCACACGAGTGTATCCTTCTGTATCTCCAGGTTTGTCGGCTGAGGAAGTTCCACCCACAGCACCTCCCCTTGAGGCGGAATTCCTGCCTCTTCTCTAGGTCTGCCCCAACAGATTTACTGACCGAAAGCTGTTTGCTGAGTTTTCCTGTAATTTCTCTCTTTTAGGCCCTGAAATCAATGTTATCTGAGTCAGTGCTCGCTGGTGATACTCCTTAAAAGAGGTCTACCATTAGTTTAAGCTCATTTAGGCTGTTGGATTGAGTCAAATTAGAAAGTAACCATGAGTATTTCATATGAGGATGTCTGTAGCTTTCCCCCTCCCCTCCAAAAAAGCAGAAGATGAAAGTGGAAACCTCAGCTGGCAAAACCCAAGTAGGGAGAAGATGCATATTCACTGATTTTAATCATTAATATCTTTTAGTTCATTGGAAGGAAGGAGTGGGTACTAAAGGTTATTATTTAGATAAATGATCCAAAAGACAAGCATAAAAAAGACAGATATGCTGAGTGAAAGCAGAAACCCATTTCCCCAATCCATTAGCATTTTTAGTTTTATACTATAATGAGATTATCTGATATGTTGCACAAGGATGACTGAAGAAATGCAATCAGATTACTTTCTTGCTATTAAAAGGACGAGGTAAATTGAAACTAAAATGAACTTTTAAATTAGTGTTTTGTGCCCATCATAGTTTAAAAAAACCCAAACAATTGCAAATCAGAATAGCACTACTGATCAAAGTCCCACATTATGGCACTTTGCATTTTTCACACAAAATTTATATAATCAAAGCCTCTCTGCCAAGAATTGTCTCTGTGGGAGACTTAGTGCTAAACACCAACCTTATCTAATGAACTTGTATTGTCATTTAGAAGGCAGTTTTCATCAAAAACCTGTAAATACAAACCAAAGGATCCTTTTCCCTCTGTTCTTTCTCCTTTGTTGTTAATTACTTAGCTTTAACATCCCAGTTGAAATTCTGTTCTCTGAAGATCAGTCTTTATCAGCTATTTCTTTAATTCTGACAAGGCAACTTTGGAAAAATAATACTCAGGAGGAGTAACACTTCAGAATAAATACCTGGGGAGGCTTGAATTCAACAAACAAGTTCCCTAAACTTAACAGATGCTGTTACTCTGTTAAAGTCTCCTTTTACCTGTTTATTTATTTATAAGAATGAAGACAGTGACAAGAGTAGGTGCTGTGCCACTGACACAGAAGCAGTGGCAGCAGTAGCAGTGTGCAGTGCTTCTGTTCATCCCCTCTGTCTCTGGTACATGGTGTAAGGTGTTTGTTTCCAGAGACAATCTCCAGCAGCTTTTTCAGCTCAGTGGGATGCTCCTAGCTATTAACAAAAGTCTTGTTGCATTTCTTCTGGGCTTTTGCTAAACATGCAAAATATGATGTGTGTCTGAGCCAAATACAGTGAAGCATTTGGAGGTCTTTCCAGGGTCTCAGCAACCTTGTATTGAAACAATATCAATTTATACATTTTGGCTGCCATTCTATATTTTAATCCCAGTTCTTATAAAGCATGATGTTATTATGTATAATATAGTATTGATTTAAGGTAAGGTTCAGTTCTTGATCAGGAGCTCTACTTACATGACCATAAGCACAGTGCAGCAGTGGACTGTGCCTGTCACATCTCCAGTTACAGACCCTTCTCTCAAAGTACTTTGAAATAGCCACACTGGTCTAAGCCTGACATACAAGAGTTCTTCTCCCTCAGTTCAGACAGACTGAGCCAATCTCCTTGCTCTCTGGTTTTAGTCAAATGGAGAGGAATAATGACTTCTAGAGAAAAAAACCTTCATCTTATTCTTATTAGGCTTCTGCATCAGGACAAGATGATCAGTGCCTTAGACTCCCTTAGTCCAAGGTGAAAAGGCTACCTTCCATGACTGGTTTAGCTGCAGGCAACAGGCTTGGAAATGCCTCATTAGGTGCCCATGCAAAGGTCATGGCAGCAAAACAAAACCATGCTCACATGACTTTAAGTAACCTCGTGTTTACACGGTTTGTGTCTGGCAGTATCTAAAACTAGATACCACCCTAATCGACTCCTTTACTTGATGCCTTCCCTTTCAAGTGATTGCCATCTTTCAAACCTGCAGTTTTGCAGCTTCTTTAAGTTAACCTCAGTCTGCCGAATTTGTCCAGGTAATGCATTTCTCCATGTTAACACCAGGAGTCACAGCATAATGCACCAAATTCAAGATTTGATCAGGATGAAATTAAGAAATTTTTAAATTGGACTGGCTTAATTTTGTGATTCAGCTACACAAAGAGGTAGCTAACTGTGGGAAAGGGAGTGGCAGCACAGAGCAAGATCACTCAAAATCAGTTATGAAACTACACTATGAACAGATTACAGAAGTTACTGTGTCAGAGTAATTTTCCATGCTGCTTTAAGGAAGAATTCATTATTCAACAGCTACAGCTGGCCCTTTTGTTTCCCCATCTGAAACAGGTTTTGAAACACAGGTGAAAACAGGAACAATTACAAACCCCTTTTTTTTGTAATTACATTTTCATGAAAGGGTTTGTCTTCTTTGCTCTCCTGGATAATTTTTTAAAAAGCAAAGCACACTAACAAGTAAGTTAATGTTAAGAATAAAGCCTACACAACTGTGTATGTGTGCTTAGGGAGCTGGCTGAGTCTGTACAGCTTCAATTTTTGTTTCCTCAGTGGAAATTTTCTCCTTGTTTACTGGTGGCAAAGGTAAGAAATCTATTTTTAGGACAACCCATGTTTTTCTGGATGCACTTCCAGAATGACAGTGTTAAGATTACTGCATCCTATTCCTCTAGGTAATCATGGGAAAAAACATGCTTAAAATGAGACACATGTTAGTATAATTTAGAATTTTATGATTTCAGAAATCAACTGAAGAGACAGTTTTATTCTTCATCTTATAATTTTGTTTGTAAATTATTAACTGCAGTGTGATATTTTAGTTCAGTGTTTAAATAAATCCTCACAATGTGGGGCCCTGATCCCTGATGGAGGACTCCTGCAGCCCCATAATGAAGAAGAAACAACAATAACAAGAATAAATAACTATGCCCTTGCTTCTAAGGCATGTCGAGGTATTGGTTTGAATTCTTAGCTCTTTAATTAGTCCTGAATCCTGCATATGAGTGGTTCCAGTTCTAAGATCTGTTATCTTTGTGGTGACACTTCTGCCTGCTTTTGAGCTCTGCAGATGGAAGAGGGAGCTTGAAAAGAAGCATATCAGCAATTTGATCATATTTATTTTTTCCTTTTTCCTAGTAGAGTAGATGGTTAATGCATATTAATGCATGGCACTAGTAGTGGTGATGATATGTGTCTATGGATGAGCTGCCCATGCGCAGGACTCGATTTCTTCTCTGGCATTCACAGAAGGAGAATACCATCAGCTATGTGATCTTAACGTTCCTTTTCTTGGTAAATTGATCATGGCTTCTTTCTGTTTCAACTTGGGTATTGAAAGAAATTTGATGTACACAGGACCGAAGACCAGATGTACCTGAGTTCCAGTCCTGATGTAGTAACATCCTCTTTGTAGCCTTGGCAGGTCACCCGATCTTTGAATTTTACAGCTTGTTATGCAAATTCATTATAAAAATGTTGTGATGTTAACCTGAGCCACATTAGTGGTGGGAGAACTGTTTAGATGTTCTTCATACAAGATGGTGAGGAGGAAGTTGTGCTAGGCAAGAAGTATTAAGAGATACATTTGAGTAGCAAAATTCAGATACAGAACCTAATCTGGTTGTCCTAAAAATGAGAGAGCGCTGGGATCTGGGGTTCAATATGACATTGACTATTTTTAACTCACAGGATAAAACACTTGACCTGTTTTGTTAAAGAGTTGGAATTTCATATTTTCCATACCTTTTACATGCCTAATTTCAAATACTTTTTCCCATCATCAGGAAAGGTCATTCTCATTAGCAGACAAATAACGCAAATTGGATGCATTCAATTTGCATGTTTGAATATGCGAATGAACACACTTCCCATTTTTCTTCCCAAGGACTAACCTCTCAGTCAAACAGAATTTATTCTACTCTTAGCTGAAAGTGAACTTCTATACAATAAAGATGGCTGGGAGTCACAGGGCATCTGACATATTTTAGCTAATTATGATTCCAGGTATTTGATGGCAGACAGAAAACCTGTGGCCGGATTTCACAAGAATGAAAAATTAGAAGTCAGCCTAGATTCCAGTTTTTGTGTAGAAACAGAGGCAATTAAGTGAAATTATTAGACTTGTTCAAGGCCAACATCAAAAATAGTTTTAGAGACTCGTGTATAAGATTGATGTTATCAGCAGCCTCTTGATGCAGACTGGGAACATAGCCACGGAACAATCCCAACCTCCAGCAATAAGGGAGCAGATTCAAGGTCACTTGCAAGCTGAGATGCTTTATATAGCACATCTTAATGCTTGCTTACATTCTGGACTGACCAGAGGTTCTTGCAGTACCAGGGATTGTCCTTTTATTAGGTAATCACTATGAGTGATTATCAGATGAGAAAAACCTTGCCATCATTATCTGTGATGGACAATACACCATTATTCTGCAATAGAATTTGAAAGTACCACCACACTTTATTCTTTAGTAACTAGATTGAATAAGGGTGTGATCCAGTATTACTCTCCAGTTCCTTCAAAAATAATTACGCACTAAAAATTGTCATACATCAAAAATTTAATTACACTAAAAGTGCTTACTAATGTTTTGTTATTACTCTGTTTAATCTTGGCATCTGCATGCCATCCATTAATTTATTTCAGTAAAAACTATAGGTCACATTGTGGAATTTGTATTATATTTCTATGTAGTCAAAACTCCCATTTTTTCCCAGAACATAGTTTAAGTGAAGACATTGATTTGAGCTATATGACTTTGTGCATGCAGTGATGCATCTAACAGGGGAAGACAATTAAGATAATTCTTTAGTTTGTATTTCAGTTTTGTCTATAATATTTTTTCAGTTTATAACACCTTAGATTATTAGTTATTTTATTATATTAAGCAGCCATTTAAATATTTTGCCCGTTTTTAAATAAATAATTTATTTGGGGAACAAACTTCAATGCTCCTCTGAAAGAAATAAAGTGCAGAATAAAATGATAAGCTGAAGAGGCACTGCATAACAAAATGATAAGCTAAAGAGGCACTGCATAATAAAATAATAATCTAAAGAGGCCCTCCAACAGTAATTAACCTATATTTTTCTTTCATAGATATACTCAACCCAAACTCACATGAAAGAATAATATAAGGTACTACTTCACTGTAAAGGCAAAAATACCGTTTTCAGAAAAGTCACTAGACAGTGATTTTGTGGGGGAGGGATGAAAGAGGTCATAACCATACCTTTCTTGAAGCATACAAATTATGTAACTTGGCTCTTGTAAATAAACTCTCTAGAGGACACTACCCAATGATCTCTTCTGTACAAGCATATTTTAGTACTATAGCAGAGTAAGTCTATTTTGGAGAATTTTAAATAAAAATAAGTACACACACCACACACAGACACATAAATACACAAACCCACACTATATGTAAGTATGCATGCAGTATATAAATTAATTCAATTATTTGGAAATACACACTTTAAAATCTACTGCATGAGTGAATCTTTGAATAAACTCTTTACTAGTGCAATAAAGTTGTCCTGCTGGCATTCTGCATACATATTTCTTATTCCATAGCCCAGGGCAGGAAAATTATTGGTCCATAGTTATATCTTGACTCATAAATCCTTTATGAGGACTGTGATTACAGAACAAAAGGACAATATAGTTTCTCACATTGTCTATTACTCTCAGTACTACAAATGGCATTGGCCAAACAGAAAAACCTATTTGTGATTGCTTTGAGTGTGCACTGCAGCTCACAAGCATTTCTCTTTGCAACATTGATGGCTGGAGTAGCTCCCTCTGCTCAGTTTACATCACTCCTTCTCCTTCTCACCAAATGAACTGACTCAGAGAATTAATTCTAATTAAATTTCTTATTTTTGCTCAGTTATTTTCCCTGGGCCAGTGCTGCTGAGAGGTAGAGGGAATAAATTGAACAACAACAGAGCAGGACAGGATCAGCACTACAGCCCCAAAAAATACTTGCTTGAGTACTTTCACAGAGTGCTCAAATGAAATCCTCACTTGGGTTTTTCTGAGGCTCTGTAGAGATGATTAGCCTTTTTGATATAAAAATCAATTAAATGTAAGGAACTTGGAGTTGTACAGTGTCTGCTGCAGGATTAATTCACAAGTGCTAAATTATGTGAAAATTTCAGAACTTGAATAGACAAAATAGTTTTTGATATCTCTGTCGCCACAACAAAAAATCCAAATGTATGTCATAGCCCATAGCGTTTATTTAGGACAAGAGCAATGTTTAATAATTAATACCCTAACAGGTTTTCTAGCAGCCTGAATGCATTCCAGACTAAATATCACTTTGGTAACAGAGTTGAAGCAGGGAGATCTGTCTGAGAGAGGAAGGTTGTTTTCTTACTTTGTTGATGTTACTCAGGTGTTAATACACAATGAGACAGCAAATAGGTCTGTAAAGATATTCTAATTATGCTACTTTCGGGGCAGGTGACTATGAATGGACCAAAGGGTGCTGCAGGCTAGGATTTAAAGGCGGGGATGATGTCAGGTTAGCACATACCCGGAGTACTGGCACTTGGATACCCCCGGTGATCACAGGACAGAGTTTCGGTAGGGAGATTGGCTGTCAGGCTACAGAAACAGCACAGACGTGACTGCAGAAATAGCAGAGCTGTCATATGCTATGCAGCATGAATGGTACTGCAGTGAAAACGACATCCTCTTCAATACTTCACCAGTGACTACAAACTGTGGAGTTATTCCCATGGTTTGTTGATTTTAATATTCAGGATGAAGTGGCTCTTTGGTATTCAGGTTTTCCCATGTGCCTTATAGTGACTTTTAAAGTAGTCTTTTAATTTATGTTTGGCTATTGGCAAATTAAAAACAATGCAAAAACTATTGTTTCTGTAAAAGCAAGTAAGTTTTGAGGTATCAACACGCATCACGTAAAACAGTATGAATATATCCTATGAAACTTTGTGGAATTTATACTATCTCTACAATTTAAATACGTGACTACTCACAGAGTAAGATGAAGTATGTGGACAGTAGTCTTCAGACAAACCTTGGATTCAGAAATTTTGTGGGACAGCCACATGCTTCTCTGTATGTTGTGTAGATTGGCCTTTCCTCTTGCCCAGGTCTAGGGCTACAACTCAATAAAACGGGGAAAAAAATAAAGGGGCACAGTGTGATAGTGGTTTTCAAAGGGGTGCCTTATGGAATGGAATGAGGCTGTGTCAGGAGAAGTTCAGACTGGACTTCAATTAGGAAAAGGTTCTCCTCTGAGAGGGTGGTTGGTCACTGGAACAGGCTCTCCAGAGAAGTGGTCATGGCACTAAGCTTATCAGAGTTCAGAGAATATCTGGACATGGGTGCCTTTCAACTCAAAAGATTCTGGGATTCTGTGTGACACCGAAAATTTAAAATGTGGTAAAATATCACATCTGTGCCTTGTAGCGTAGGCAGGCAGAGATGGAGCGTCAGCATGCAGTACCTCTGCAGCTGCAATCACTGGCAGAGTGGGTATCATTTGAGTTTAATGCATAGCGTACAGGACCTAAAATAAGAAAGATGAAAATATTTTAAAGAGTTGGATGAATCGCAACCTATTCCTTGTTCTGTCCTCCCACCTTGAAGTGAAATGAAATCTCTGGAGCCCTCCATTCAAATACTTAGATATACCCAAGTGACTAGAGATGGCTTTTGCTTTCATATGAGGGCCAGAGGACTATATATCTATCATCCCAGGGACTGAGGATCCTGCCGTTTTTTTTCTTACTTGCAGGTGTAATTACTGTAATGTAATGTCTACTTGAGAAAGGAAATTAAATCTCAAGAACAAATTAGCTAATTTCACATTAATGGCATGATTTTTGTTAAAGGGCCTGCTAGAGCTGAGTCCAGTTTCTGAAAGTAAGTATTGTCTTATGCTATAAAATAACTTGCTCTCTTGATGTCAGCATTTTCTGATAGACCACTGGTGGAATGGATGAGTGCCATGTGTTCTGTGGATCAAGTACTGGACACTGGAGCTCTTTGAAGACTGTAGTCTTTGACGGGATAACTGCATAATGTTCTCCTAGTCAGGAGATCACATCTGACAGACCTTTTTGGTTTTCCAGCCTTTGGTGGCTTTTACAATGGCAATAATCTTATACAGCACTGAACAACTGGCAGATGCTGTAAAAGTGTATTTTATATATGACTATTGCAGGAAGGAATACCTGCTGAAATTTATTTGCTGTGTCCTTGAACAACATTGAATCCTCCAGATTAGGTGGTGCCCGTGAAGCAAACCTATTCATTTTGCTAATGAGACAGAGGAGGAAGAGAAAGATTTAAAAAATGCCTGGCATCATATTTTATTAGTCACCCAATATAATTATTGACAGGGATCGAGGATGTTAAGTTCCAGAAAAGGACTACTTATTACCTTAACACTCCTGAGATGCATTAAACACATTTGAATTTAATTAGAAAGGAGTATCTATGATTTAAGAATAAATCTTGCACCAATTAATTTAAGAAATTAAGATGATTAATTCCCTTTAAAAATTCTAGCATTTTGGATAAAAGTCCTTCATAAAATGTGCATGGCTTACTTTCAAAGACTAAATTTATACGATGTGATTTTTGTCACCCAGACTGAAAAACGGTTGTAGTTAATACTGGATAGATTTTTGAAATGCCTTCCATGTGGTATTTAACAGTACAAGCAACTTAGTCATGATGAGTCAAATGCTGAATTTAGAGAGAAAAAATTATTTAACTAGTACAAAGTATTTTTTGTTTTTTTTTTAGGGATTTCACAGTGCAACCTCTCTTTTCCAAAAAAGGTAACATTCTATTTCTCAAAACTATGTAACTAACAAAAAAATAGCTTGAGGATAGTTCAGAGTAAGCACAGATGGCCCAGCAGATTAATGATTTAATTTTTTTAAAAGAATGATGATTACAGCCACGTTAAGTAGTCAGGAACGGATCATATGGGTGGATATTTGCAATTTTGTCATTTGTAATACAGCTAATACATGATCACATCTTTTAGAATCAATAGTAGATTGGCAGACTCAGATATCTAATGGAAGATGTTGACTGGCCCACAAATCAAAGGAGAATATTCTGAAAGGACAGAGAAACGCTGTAAAGTAACAAGGTAAAAGATCAGCAAAACTTGTGGAGAAAGCACAGGGGCAGACTCTGCAGCCCGTGCTCTGTGTTGTGTAGATGTAACGTGGTGCTGTGTACACAGCCAGCCAAAGTGCAGCAGGGCCTGGGGTCATTGCACACGGGACCATGTGGGCACTTCAAGAGTGGGAGCTAAACAGAGGCTGAAGAGAAAGCACAGAGTGAAGAGAGCATCTCTTCTGGAAGAACAGAAGAATTGTTTGTGACACTTGGGTTTCAGAGACACATTTGGTGCTACTATTCAGCCAGTGGTAAAACAACATTAATGCTTCTAATGATTCTGTGCTAACACAAATAATATTGACTTCAGTCTTGGATAACTCTTTTAATACCCTTATGGTGTTGCCATGGAACCAAACCATGACATTGGCAAGCTCCTATTACATATGGGCAAACATAACACTTGCAACCGGAAAAATAATTCTTTTATGTACTTAGTATATCAGGAACTTTCCAAAGATGAGAAAAATATAAGGAAAACTTTTTAAAAACCCACAGAGATGGTAATGATATATTTTTAAAGGATGTATTTATTCTGGCTGACAAATCACTGCTAATGCTACTGGGAAGTAACACAAAAATGCTGGCAAATACTGGAAATAGGAGTGGTAAATGACAAAGATGAGCTGATCATACAGAGCAATCTGAAATGTTTGGGAAGCAGAAAACAAAAGAGGCTTGAACAGTCAAAAGCCCATGAATGCACCAGGAACAAGGGGCTGAGGTCCTTTGTACAGAACCAGGGCTGCACTGCAGGGCAGTGGTTCAGAATAGAAATTACTGATTGCTGCTGGTTGGTATGAGTGAAGTTCAGAGGTAACCACTATTTTCTATGTCAAGGAAATGATTGCTATAGCATTTGGATTAAAATGTCCCTAAAATTGACTTTACTGTCTGTAAGGAAGTAAGTGGACCTGGCAATCAAAACCACAAGGCAGCCTTTTACCTGCAGCCAGGCCTCTGACAGCAGGAAGACAGGAGTAGCTACAAGAATCTCAAATGCACATTCCATTTACTTCTGGGAAGTAATCATGTTTTTCACCTCTGTGAAAAATCATGTGCTGTTTTTCTCTGTAATGATTAAATGGTCTGTAACAAAGAGCATAAGATAAGAAGGTGATTTTACATCTGTTCACAGAATTGCTGGAATTACTGAGCCTAGAATACTGCTTTCAGTTCTTCTGTCTGCATTTTAATAAGTAGGTTAAAAGTTTGGAGAGAATTCAGGGACAAAAAAAAAAGAGTTCATGGTTGAGAAAAATCTTCAAAGGGTAAATTTACTTAGAGTAAATCTTCTTAACTGACTGAATAGGAGATTTTGAGGAGAATCGTGATTAGCAGGAATTAAATATTGAGCACGCCATAAGGAGAAGTAATGAATTTTCACTCTTCTCATCCATCTGCTCTAGCTGAACCTCTTTCAGAGGCTGATTGAGTCTAACACTGATTTCTGGGCTAAAACCAGACATAGACTGGTGAAAGGGACACTTATTTTTTCTAAAAGTTGATTTAGTTCTTTGGTTCTTCTGTAACAATATCGACCCAGACAGCAGTTTCAGAATTTTACCAATAAATACCTACTTGAAGAATCAGCCCAAACAGCCATGGGTACACAGCATGGAGCAGATGACCCTGGCCTCATTCCTATCTGCATAGCAGGTGAACTTTGACTTGCAGATGCAGCTGCATTTTAAATATTGAATGTTGCCTTTCATTTTATTCCTAATTAAGTTTAAGGTGCAATGTGCTGTGAGTTTTGCTTTGTTTTGATTTGAGGAGTGCTTTGAATGCTCCCAACGGGACATGAAAGACCCATTAAGGGTGAATGGAGGCAAAGTGAGCTTTCAGTCACTTCATACTGCCTTGACATGGGAGAGAAACTGTTCTAGCTTCATGATGTGATTTATGCTTCCTTTACCTGACAGCACTGAACTCTTGCAGAGTTTATGCTTCTGACTGTAATAAACTGTAGGTTCACTGACTCTAGGCTCCTGTCAGTGAAGCAAATTTAAGGATTAGAAGGGGTTTTATTCATTACCAAATCCAGTTCCTTGTTGTTGAAAGCAATCTCATGAAACTTTTTTCAAGTGGACCAAACTTTAAGTTAGAAATAGTGCTGATTTTTACTAAAATGCTAATTTAAAAACCTTGTTTAAAAATGTAATACTTTGATTGTGCTTTTTTCTTCTTTTTTTTTGGGGGGGGGAGTATATATTAATCAATACATTTATGACTACATATATAATATCCAGCACATACCTATGTCTATACTGAACCAGTTAGTGTCTTCTTTTTTCATGCTGGCATTGTAATTGTTAATTTAAATTTCTTTCCCTTGACTGTTTCAAGAATTAAATATATATATATATATATATATATATATATATATATATATGTATATATATAGTGCTATAATACAGTATTTAGCTGGGGAGTTGTTACTGGGTTGATGCAATGAAAATACAGTCTGGAAGTATTTAGAACACCTCCCCCCCCAACTTTTCTGTTCTAAATAAAAAGCAAATAGGTAAGAAGTATAAGTTATGAATAGAAATGATATGCCTGTCAGCAATATTTTAAGCTGAATCCAGATCCAAGACTGATTGAGCTGGATTTCCAAAGTTACAATGCAAATCTTGCTATATTTTAGATTAGTAAATATAAGACATTGAAAAAAATCACCCATAAATAAATAAGCTCAATGTTCATAATTATGATAGGATTATGCTTCTTTTATAGCACAATCAAGATATTTTAACTTTTGAATTTTTCTTTTTGTCTTCCATAATTGGCTTTTGAGTATGAAGTGCTGGGTGTCATCTGAGGCAAAGATGTGTACCCAAAGATCTCTTTAAAAACAGAGCTCATTGTTGGCACCATACTAAAGTGGGCTTTGGGCTTCAATCCAACCAATTCTTAGACAATATCTTGAATATAAGTATGTAAGTAGTCATACTAACTAAGAGAATAACTTCCTATTTTCTGTTTAATCCAAGATGCATTTGGCTGAAGGATGATTTGACAAGAAGGTATCACTTATTCAAATGCTGTAAGATAAATTTAGATTTAAAGGCATGGTGTCCATTTCACATTCAAAGACTTAAAGAGTACTTTAAAATCCATTGGCAAATTCTGAGGGAACCTTTCTAGAGAAGCAGTTCCAACGTTAGAAACTTTAATGTTTGACAATTCAAATGAATTTTATTAGCTTGAATATCCCAACAGAAATTTTTAGAGGTAACCCTGTGCACGTAAGACCCTTCCTGGGCATTCAGAGTACCAGATACATACTGGGTCATCCTGGAGCTGAGAAATGGTGTTAAAACTATGCTGAAAAGCAATAAACTAAGCACAATATTATAAATATTTTCTTTTTCTTTTTTTTTTTTAATAATGCTGAGGGATTAGGAATCACCAAATGTAAATTTAAAAGTCTGGGATTTATTACTGCTTTTGTCTGTGTGTATCTGTACATTACCAGTATGAGAAAGTTTTCTATTTATACCTAAATTTCATATAGCTTACACCAGGTGCCTTAGGGTCCCTGAGGAGTTCCTAAGAATAGCTGAGGACAGTCCCTCCAGCACTGTCTCATTTTGTGTGGGATATGCATGAAAAACGCCTAGAGGTCTTTTAACCACTCTCTGGTGCAAAGTACCGCAGACTTGCTTTGGTAGTTTTACATCTAGTATGCTTCAAACTATTACTTTTGTACTCCCATCAGATCAATGCATGCATCTGTCAGCCTCCTCATCAGTTTGCAAGAGCTGCCTACTGAATTTCCTGTGATATAAATAGATTTTGCTGTGGTGGCTACTCTGACCTTCCTTTGTGATGTAGATACCTCAGAACTGAGCAGTAACTTCTGCCCGAGAAAGGATGGAAGCTGTTTCTACTCCCCTGCCTTTTCAGCAAATATAAATGTGTATGTTATTTCTGATTATTTGGATGCTAGAACTGGGAGAAAGAACTTGACAGTCCACAGCATCAGACAAATTATGCACTATATCTCCTCTTTAGATTTACTTCAAATTCAGCATATTAAAAAGAACACATATTGCCCACATGGGAGTGGAAGCTTCAGGTCTTCTAAATCTTAATTTCTATAAGCTACAAAAACAGTTAATTTTCCTTACAATCTTCTAGGGTTTAAAATCTCTGCAGATGAAGTTAGAAATGCTTGAAATGCTGCTTCTTGACAGTGGGTGAGTGATTTCCCAGGTAGCTCTGGAATTAACCCTCACCTCAGGCTTGGACTGCTGGCTGAATCTCTGGTTGTTCCTGTTTTTCCTCTTTGATTAGGCCATCTGCTCTCCCTAGTTCTTAGAGTGGGTTTGCTCTGCTGACAGCATTTCTCTCTTCATCACAAATCCAGTGAAGGCCTAACACTCAGCTCCTAACAGCCTGGCTCCAATACCATTGTCATTTATTGTGTAGGCCTTTTATATAAGATGATGAAAGTTGGGATCCTGTCCGTTCTATTCCAATATTTCTATAGGCAGCTCTAAGAGAATTTGGTTTCCCTGGGGTCAGGTTTGCACATGCCAGACAGTTGTCTGTTCTTGCCAGCTGTTTTTGTTGTAATAAAAGATATTTTGTCTACCTATAACCTTGCCTTCAGTTACACTGTTCAGTCTGGACCAGCTCCTGAGCAGAGAACAGCACTAGACTAATTCTAGTCAAAATTAGAACTAGGCTTCAATTGGAAGCCTAATTCTTTGTCAAATTCATCTTGGAAACTAGGGATGCTTACATCACTTTCAGCATCTGAAGAAGAAAAAGATATTGAAGATAGGAATAGGCAAACAAAAAAAAACCTAGACAAGTAATAATATCAGGCAGAATCAAGTGCTATGCAGAAAACAGCTGTAAAGTAGGACAGCTTTTCCCAAGAAGCAGCTCAAAGACTGTGCTCCCTGCTCCTTCAACTCTACTTTTAATGGTATTCTGTTCCTACAGCCTCAGTGAACACCTAAAGTCTCCCTCCTTGAGCAGTGGGCTTCAAGAGGAGAGAGCATGGGAACATTTCCAGCCTGTCGCAGCCATGGTATGATTGTGTCTGCAAATACCCTGTCTGTATCTTCACAAGAATCAAAAGAAAAAGGATGGAACTCTGGCCATCCTGAAGGTGCAGGACCTTCTGCATCCATTCAGGACTTCAAGAGATACATCAGTCAGAGATTACTTTTTCTAACTCTAAAATTTCACAAATACTTTATCATCTGCTTTTAACCAAGAAAACAGGCCAGAGGCTGGGGAATTAATATAACCAGAATTGTAATTGGCATTGACAACATGTATAATGTAACAATAGTTGTAAATAAGCAGAAAATGATGATCCTTATTTTTGAAACTTCTTTAGACTACTGATACATACTTGGACTGAAATAAAAGTTTGATTTGCTAAACCACAATCTATAATTTATAATGTGTCCTAGATTAATGGTCTTCTGTGTATATTTAGACAATTGATCTACTTGCAAACTCAGAAAAAAGATTGCCAGTGCATGTAGAGAGAACAGAGCATAATGGGGAGACTGTGCCTTCTCACCAAAGCATTTGGGCAAAACCCAGAAAAAGCAGAAATCACTCTATGACAAAAACCTGCTCCGGGGAGAGGCAGACAAGTTGTGACTGAAATTTTAAGCAGTCTTTCAAACCAGAAATTCTGATGGGTTTACATTTTTGAGTTTGAGGAGTATCCACTAGAGCCGAGCTCCCCGGGCTCCCTCGTGCTGCCCTGTGACAGTGACACACACAGGGGTCAGTGACAGTGACAGTGGTGGCTGTCCTGCTCCCCGGGCGGCAGCTGAGTCCCGGTCCACACCCTTCTCTGAGGGCTCCGTGGGCTCCTCCGCGTGACTCCTGCAAGTGACCCTCGGGGTCCAGACTGCTCTGCCGACTTCCCCCACTGGGGAGCTCCCTGTAGGGCCCTGGTCTGCAGCTCTCCCCATGCCCACCACTGCTCCTGCCCTGCTCTCCCCCAGGAGCCTCGTGTCCCGCCGCTCATGGTCCCTTCTCCCGTGTCCCCCGTCCCCCAGGACACACAGGGGCTCTCTGTCCCTGCTAGTCCCCACACGGGCACACACAGCTGGCCGGTTCCCGACAGGATGAGAGCACATAGTCTTATGGTGCGCCACGGGAAGTTCAGGTTGGACACTGGGAGGAGATTCTTCACGATTAGACATTGGAATGGGCTGCCCAGGGAAGTGGGGGAGTCACCGCTCCTGGGAATGTTTAAGGAAAGACCACGTGGTACTTAGTGCCATGGTCTAGTTGACGCAGTGATGTTCGGCCACGGGCTGGGCTCGATGCTCTCGGGCTCCTTTCCTGCCTGAACAATTCCGCGATTCCGTCCCTCCGTCCTCACCGCTAAAACCAGCCCCGCCCCTCTCCGCTCCCAAGCCCCTCCCCTCCCCGCCCCGCCCCCAGACGACACGCCCTTTGGCCCCGCCCCTGGGCGTGCCTTAACAGCCAGCTTTACCATTAAGCCACGCCCCCTAACCCGCCCCCGCCGGGGTCGCTGCGCGGTGACGCAGCAGGAGGAGCTGAGGCGGCGCTTCCCGCCCTTCCTCCTCCTCCTCCTCCTCCGCGCCGCCGGACGGGGACAGAGCGGCGGAGCGGGGGCCTCTCAGCCGCTGGCGGGGCCCGGGGGAGCAGCCGGGCTGCTTCCGGCCATGGTGGCCCGCTCGTCGCCGGCGGGGCAGCAGCAGGCGCGGCGGCGGCAGCCGCCATTGCTCGCGGGGGCCGCGGTACTATGAAGGATGGAAGCGGACGAGGTGACGATCCGGGAGCAGAACTTCCACAGCCAAGTGCGGGAGTACACGGTAGGTGCCGCCGTGCCCAGCCGACCCTCCCTGACCTGTCACTGCTGTCTGCCCCAGCCCTGTCCCCGGGCACCGGCGGGTTTTCCGCTGTCTCCGCTGTCCTTGCCCGCCCCTCGCCCCGGTGTCCGGAGGGACTCGGGGGCCCGTCTATGGGCAGAGAGGTGAGTGAACCTTCTCTGAGGATCCCAGCGCTCTCCCCTGGAGGGTTTTCCTCTCCTTGTGCCTTCACCGAGAGATGGAGATGCTGTGTTTGAACGCGGGGTATCGGTGTCGCTCCACAGGAGCGCTCTCGGGACAGGTACCGGTGCAACAAGCTTGTGAGCAGTGCTCAGCTTCGGTTAGAGATGACTGCGAGCGGACATCGTGTATGCGCACAAGTATCTAAAAGGAGGGTGCCAAGAGGATGCGCCAGGCTCTTCTCGGTGGTGTCAGCCACCAGGAGATGAGGCAATGGGCAGAAACTGATGCGCAGGAAGCTCCACCTGAACATGAGGAAGAACTCCTTTACTGTGCAGGTGACCGTGCCCTGGAACAGATTCCAGAGCAGCTGTGGAGTCTCCCTTGCTAGAGGTATTGAAGAAGGTCTGGATGCAATCCTGTGCCGTGTGATTTGGGATGACCCTGTTTGATCAGGGAGGTTGGACCAGATGACCCACTGTGATGCCTTCCACTTGTGACCCATTCTGGGATTCTGTGGACACCTCAGCCCTGAGCTGCAGCCTTGTTCTCCTCAGGCGTGCATGCGATTTCATGGTATCGCTTGCCACACTGGAATTCTCCTGCCTTGCTGGGCTGTTTGCAGTGTTGTGTGTAACTTTTGTGTTTTCCTTGAGCCCCGTGCTCTCCCAGAGGAGCACACAGCACTGCCTGTGCTGTCCCCTCTCCCTCAGCCCTCACTAGGCTGGTGCAGCACTACATGCTGCGTGCAGACACAGCAGTTGTGGTTTCCTCTCTGATAGCCTTGTAGGTGTTCTCAGGACTGTTAAAAGCTGGTTGAGGTGTTTTGATGGGTCTCATGTCTCTCCTGCTTCAATTCCAGGAAGGAAATAAAGGCTGCACAAGGGAGACATGCAATGCTGTGTCCTGTGAACGTGCTGTCCTGGCTTACCAAGAGAATCACATTTTCTTTGCTGTCTCTGTTGTCTGGGCGAAAAACAGATTTCTTGAATTAAAATAAGAATTCATAGTTTAGCTTTAAATGCTTTTCAGCCTTGTTGGGAGACTCTAAAATAGCATGGTTAACTGATTTATGTAGTGCTATGGCTAGGTCACTTGATAGCAGACTTGCTTGGAATGTGTTAATTACTCTTCTATAGTATATGAGTCTGTGTTAATCCATCTTTCATGTGAAATATTCTATTTCTGGGGTGTTTTTTTTTTTTTTCTGAAGAGTGCAAAACAAGCCTGTATGACGAGAACTGCTACTTTACAGGATTTTTTGGAATGTGTGTTTGGGCATTGATGCAGTGTGTGTCCTGGAAACCATGACTAGTGTAGTGACACAGAAAGTAAAATACTTGGTAGAGAAGGTTCTAAGTATTATCTTAATCACCTTTGTGGTATGAAACATGAATGTATGTACTAATCTTTCTTTTCCCTCATGTCTGTTTTTCCATTTGTATTCCGTTGTGTGCTAATTATTCCCTACTTATTTTCACCGGAGTCTTGTGATGATAAATCGGATGCTACATATTGTGGTTTCGTTCAGTAGGAAACATGGATTTTTGAATCTGAAGGAATGGCTGTGTGTAGCCTGTCTTGGTACCATTACAAATGGTGAAGTGTATGAAATTCTTAAAGAACCAGTTAATCAGTACTGCAGTTCCTCCTACAAAGTTGGGGGGACTTTTATCAGCCTCTCCAGAGCAATTGGTAAATCTTCCTACTGGTGTGGTCGTGTGAGAAATCACACAGGACATCAGTAACTCATATTTTAGAGGCACAGTGTTGTTTTGTTTGGACAGTAGACTTAGAATATTCTTGCTCTTGAAACTTTACTTTGATCTTAACATTGATCACAGGCCACCTTTGTTATTGTTTAATCACTGGGAATAATAATAATAACGGTGTTGCCTTTAAAATCATACATTGGTACAGTTGTGGTCTTGTCTTTAATCTGTGTTGGAACACCACAAGGTTTTATGAGTGCATAAAACTGGGTGTGCAGCCTCCTGTGGCTCCCACATGACTGCAGGAGAATACTGCAAATATGAGTGCATTTGTGGTTAGTCTGAGCATGCTGTAGCTCACAGAATATATTGCTTACATGTGCAATTATGTTAACGTCCTCTCCTCATCATTCCTGCCCTTGCTGCTCATGAAATTATATGGTGAATAGAATTTCTTAAAATATGCAAATAGACAGTTGTGTGGGTAGTGAGTATAATCATCAGCCCCTCAGCTGGAGCAGGGAACAGCTCTGACACATGCATTAAATCTTGATTCCAGCTGCAGGTGGGCTGGGGGCAGCTGTAGCATTTGACATTGCAAGATATAGTGGCTTTAAATTAGGATAGGGTAGGTAGATTAGATATTGGGAAGAAATTCTCTCCTGTGAGGGTGGTGAGGCACTGGCACAGGTTGCCCGGAGAAGTTGTGGATGCCCCACTCTCTGGCAGTGTTCCAGGCCAGTTTGGATGGGGCTCTGAGGTACCTGGTTTACTGGAAGGTGTCCCTGCCCATGGCTGGGGGTTGGAAACAGATGATATTTAATGTTCCTTCCAACCCAAACCATTCCATTCCAGTTTGTTATGGAGTATTACAGCAGAGGAGACCTCAATGCCTTTTAGGAGCAAGAGAAATTTATGTTGTCTGTTAGAAGTATCTTTGAAGAGCTAGTTGTGTGGCACAGTCTTACTGGAAGCTAAAATGATACATTCATGAGAGAAGAGAAATCAAAGTAAGCTGATGCAGTTGAAAAGAAAAACCTTTTCACTTTTCTCTTACAAATTTTCTTTGAATATGTACAGAATTTCTGTATTGTGCTTTCTGATGGAATCCTAAGGGCACGCTGTCTTTAGCTTCAGTGTAATGCTTTATTTCTGTTTCATGTATTCTCTGAACTGGCAAGCTACAAAGTTTTCCATAAAGTTGTGTAACATAAAAAAAAAATTCAAGGCTTGATATCCTTTTGCTGGTGGTGCCTGTCTCTTTCTGCGGGTGCCAACTTCTGCTAATTCCAGCTTCAGAAAACAAGTATTTCTGACACATGTTTATAGGTTGAACAAGGGTAGTAAAACATTATTTTTTAAAAAAGATACATCATCTGCTTTTGAGGTGACTCAGTGGCTTAATGCTTAATTTAACTCAGGCCTGCTTACTCTTGACCTCATTTGGAGTGTCTGTATGGCACCTGTTTTTTAAGAGGGTGCCTGTTTGCAGCAAAATAATCTGCCTTAGATTTTGTTGCTTCATGAGGATGATTTGTGCTGCTAGAAGGTGGTGAACTCCCTAGTCAGGCACGGCTCTAGTTTTGGCATGGCTCTTCAAACATAAGTCTGCTCTATAGAGAATCTGTTGTTTTGAACTCACCAAGACTGAGTCTGAACTTTAAAATTGAGATGCAGTGAAGTAAATGTGGAGACTGTGAACTGGTGACCCAGTGTAAGAGACGTGGCACAGCCAGGAGTTTCCTTGGAGTCAGTGAGATCCTTGTCTTCAACAAAGCCAGAGTCATCCTCAGTTCTGGATAAAAGGGGCATCTTTCTGAAAAGCAGCTTTAGTTGGTTGCAAAATACAGAAAAGGGTTTGTGTTCTGTACTTGGTCAGTATTTGTATGAAAGACTTGTAAAGGCAGGACAATATTTGTTAGTTTACCCTCATTGCTTGTTTAGATTCATTTATAATTTGCTGAGGTCTTGCACATCCATGGAAAATATTTGAACTCCTAGGGAACTGCTTTTCCCTTGGGTCCTGTTATTATGCCTGTTTATGAAGTGTTCAGTGTTCCATGTTCTGCTGGTATTGTTGTGAACTGTTTATTTCAAATGTAAATGGAGCAAGTGCAGTGGTTGAAACTCTTTGTGATCCCCTGGGTTTACTTTTTTGAATATTAATTTCCCTTTCCGCCCCCCCCCCCCCAAGTGAGTCTTCTATTCTGCAGTATTAGCTTGTATTTTTAGAAATACAAGCTAGTTTTTTTGTTCTCTTTCCACATAAAAATGGAGGATTTTGAGTATTTTAAAATATACCTGTACACCTGGTTATGAGAGTTCCTTGGCAAAATAAATACACTGTGCTTGCATTTGTAATATGGGAAAAACTGTGGAAGAACACAAGAGAACTACTAGGTTCTATTATTAGCATGGTGGAACTATTAATTAGGAATATTTAATTAAGTATAAACATAGTATATTTGGAAATAAAAGTTTATTAAGTATGTAATGAAAAAAATTCTGGTAGAATAAGTTCAAATACAGATACAAAAGTGCTATTTTAACTTTAAGTGTTTAGTGTGAGTTCAGGCAGATATTGAAACTGATGTAATATGGAGTTTTATGTTAAATGTGATATGCTTCCATTTGAAGGACTAAATGTTTTCAGGGGTGCAGGCTTCAGATGCTAAGTATTCTGAGAAACTTAGTTTTTTATTATATTAATTAATAGAATAAAATATTAATGCATAATAAATATTTATTAATATCTATTAAAGTGTGGCTACTGCTCGCTTTAGTCCTCTATAAGGCTCTAAAATGAGGGAGCTGGTTTGAGCATTTGACTTCTGTTGGTAGTAGGCTCTTGTTCCTGACCAGTTGGGCATCCTTATAAAACTGGGATTTTTCAGACCCTTTTTTGTGCCAGCAGTGATGATATTCTGATAGTGGGCCAGGAAGAAAGTGCTGATTAGAAGCGTGAGTAATTTTTAAGAACAAACTTATTACCAATACTGAGATGTTTTTGTTTGAATGTTTATGCAAGTTTGTTTTATTAAAAAAAAAAAAAAGTTTCAATTTTTTTTTTACCTGTACACTGAAAACTTGAGGACTGCTTTATATCTTGAATGGCTTCTTGTATTTCAGAGAATAATTTTGCCTAGATTTCACAGTATTGCTTTTTTTTTTTTTCTTTTTTCCCTTAAATATTTTGGGAAGGATTTGTGACTGAATAAAGGAGTATTTGTAGCAGTGATGAGAGACAGAAAACTGAAGGATTGGTGCACATTTAACATAATTAAATATATAAAATATTGGCATAATTCTGTCACCTAAGTATAACTTTACTTGTAAACACGAGTGCTGTACTGAACTTTGAGAAGTGATGAATCATCTTCTGGCTGTTGGTCCTGGGGATCAGCACTGTGGATCCATCTGGAATCAATAGGCATCTCAAAATACTTGGCATAGACAAATGAAGAGGGATATTTATTCCCCAAACAGAAGCAGCTTTTGGAGAATTCCACTATTTCTGTTTATGTAAAATAAGCATGAAAGGCTAAAGTGTAAAAATTTGCAATTAATTGCAGTTCAAAATAATTCCTTTTGAGTTACTGGTGTGTTCCTTTGGAGGAGCAGTTGACCAGAAGGGCCAACACACTTCATGGCGGGTACAGGGATGTGTTCAAGAAGATTTTGTATTAAGGTATTATTAGACTTGAGAAAATCTAATGAAAAGTGGAAGAACTGACAGCGAACAAAACCAGCTTTTCATAATGTGATCAAAACCAAGCATATCCATGTTGGGTTTTGTTTGAGTGGCTGGGCACGGAGTAGAGGGACTGGGTGAGGTGGCAGGGTGTAACTGGAGATGGGAGGGTTGTAGTAACAGCTCAGTCTTTGCTGTGAGGAGCTTGCTGAGTGTTCCTGAGTTTGTTAGCACAAGACCCTCTGGAAGTAGGTGTTTTCAGAGAGGTTAAAGAGGGTTGAGAGATGGGTGAACGGGTGACCAGAGGGGCAGAGGAGATAGTGGAAAGACAATCTGAAGCAAATTGCCAGTGACATTATGATAAGAAGTTCAGAGCTCAGTTCTGTAGACATTGATGGAATTTTGGGTTAAGGAAGATTAAAGAAAACATTCCGTTCAGTGTAAGTTTACTGGTTGTATTTGAAAATTTTGCAAGTGTTGTGTTTTTGTTTTTTTTTTTTTTTTTTTAAACTGAAGTGCTTTCTCCTTTCCTGTCTTTCAGCCTTTCATATTTAATTTGGTGTTTATCCTCGTTTAGGAAGGCAGTGATAATTTTTGTTGAGAAAGTCTTAACTTCTGCATCACTCTCTGCTCCCACACTCTCCCCCCTCCCTTGAAAGCCACTGACTATTTCATGTACCCCTGTGCTGTCAGGTGACTTGGGGCACTGCCTTCTTAGGAACAATCATGCTCAAGAGTTTATGCAGCTCCTAACACAGCAAGAGGAGAGACTTTGAAAATCATGACTGGAGTTTGTATTTATGCATCTAATGACAAACAGCCTTGGTTGTTGCATCAGTGTGGAGGCTGAGCATAGAGCCAGGTGAGTGACCTGGAACAAGCTGCTGCTCTAACCCCCTGATTAGGCATTCATGTGACAGGTGAGATTGCTTCACACTTTCAGCAGCTCTGACGTGTGCTCTCTGGGACCCAGTTGACTCTGAGAGATGGTTTCAAACCTCCTGTTGCCATTTTATCAGCTGGGTGCTGAATATTCCTGTATAATGGTTTTGCTCTGCACACAGAGGTTTGTAGTCTTTTGATTAGCTGGATGTGTTAAAAGTTGTTTCTAACTACCATCAACATGATTTCAAGAGAGAGCCCTGTGCTTTGTACTATTTTAATATTTTGAACACTTGGATAATTTTTGAAAATTTTGATTAACTGGAAAATACTCTATAGAACTATGTTTCAGTTTCTCTATTTCCAAATCATGTGTGCTCCTACAGCAGGTAGTATGTGTATTGATGGCATTGAAGTCTGCATATGGCTGGGTTAATGTTCAGGGGAAAGAAGCAGTCTGTATGGGTGGTAATTTTTCCCCATTTACCTTCTTGTGGGGTTTCCAGGATAGGCTTCACAATTCTTGTCAAAACATGGTGCTTCAGTTTTACTGCTGATTTTAAGTGCCTGTTTAGGCCTTGATTATCCATATCTAACTGTAATTTCTGTTTTAAATGTATTTATGAGAAAAATTGCTGATGAGTTTTAGTTGAATTTGACAGTAGGAACATGTCTAAAGAATTTGCTGAGTTTCAGACTGTAGTAACATATCCAGTAGAGAGTCTGCATAATTGTGAGAATTACAAAAACATACAGCTATTGCAGTTTAGGTACTTTTGTGTTCTGGGAGTGGGGGTGCCACTTATAAATGCTCCAGGATATATGTGTGAGAAGACAAGGAAGAGTATTTTTTTGTGTTAGGATGAGAAAGTTTATTAGCTCCGTCTTCTAAGATCTTCTGCATCTCGCTCTGAAAATTAATATTAGTCAAAGAAGCTGCCTTAAATAAATAAATAGTTTACCAAATTCGTATTAATGAGACTTTTGAGGTTATTTTTTCAGAAATGATTTTTTAATGGTATGACTCTGGAGTTTTAATATAACCGATTATTGACTTTCCAGTGTTGAATAATTCTGGCCTCATTCAGGGCCAGAATGTTAGAATGATCTAGGCTGGTGCTATTGTGTTAATTCTAGAGAGTGCTTTTAAATATTGCACCTATACTGAAAAACATTTTTGTCTGAAGGACTGTAGAAGCTGGTTTTTATCTTCAGTAGAATTTCTGGCAAACAAAATATATTTTTGAGTATTTCTTACTTTCTGTTGGGCCCAAATGTTTTTTCTAGATGAGCAAGTCTAGGCACCTGCCTCTGAACCATTTATAATCTCTTCATGACTTAGGGACAAAAAAAGTGGGTCAACTGCTTGCTAGTGTTTTAGGCCAGGGAGGAGTCCTGAGAAGAGACTGTGTATGGGGGGGAATCTTAGGTATGGAGGGCAGTGTTAATAAGCAAAATTAATCTGTAGTCATAGACAGTCATGGGACATATTTGATATTTTCTCATAAGATTAAACTTAGTGTGTCATGCCAAGTGTATAAGGCTGGCTGGTTTGAACTTAATTTAACCACAGTAGAGTTAGTCTCATTTGAGCAAAATGATACAGATGATACAATGAATGCCAAGGTCAAACTGAGACCACAGATAAAATTTTCAGTTTTCTTTAGTGTGCTTTGTTGGTTGTAGGTCACTTACTGTTGATGCATACAAAATAGGTGGAATCCCTTATTTGCTTTTTAGATATCAGTGGGTTAATTGAGTTATTAGAAGTAGATTAAGCAGAGCTGCTTGTCTCCACCTGTATTTTCTTGCTGTTTATTTCTGCCATCTTTTCTCTGAGTAAATAAAAGCAGTTGCCAAATGGGACAGTAGGAGGAAGCTTTTTAGTTGCCTTGTGGTATTTTAATGCACATTAAAATACTTCAGCAGCATGAGAGCAGTAAGAGATGGATGTATAATGCTGTGCTTGTTATTCTCTATTACAGACATTAAAACCCAGAAGGGCAACATTATTTTCTGTAGATAGCAATCACAGGCAAAATACTGACTGTTTAATTTTCAACACTTAAGCATGTAAATAGACATATTCTGCATGGTAATATTACCCGGAGTGATCTCTGCTTTCTCTTTTCTCTAAGCTGTTTTTTCTGTTTAGGGCAAAGGATACATTCTATAAAGTAAGAGCAAGAAGTGGAGATGTTATTTGTTATGTCTGTAGCCTTGTTTTGTGTATCATTTGCATAGAAATGCTTTGGGTGTAATAGCAGTAATTTTGTTTTAATACTGACACAGCCACTTCATTTTGAAGTTATTTCCTTTCTTCCCTAACTCTTTGGAGCTGCTTTTTAGAGCTTCTTGATCTTTCATTTCATACATGGCATGGTAAAACACTGTTTGTTGCTTGTCTTTTGCTCCTCCAGGTTTTCCCTGTTCTGCACCTAGTATGCAATCAAGTTGGAGGAAACAATCACTTATTTGCTTTGATGCTTTTCAAGTGGAAATGAGCCTGTGTTTTGTGCTTGGAAGCGTGTTAGGTTAAACATTACTAAGGTGTGGGACTTCTCACTGTGAAGGAGTTCTGTGGTGGTTCCTTGCTGCTAAAAGTTGTTTTTCTGCAAGATGTCTGGCTCTTTCACAGTGGGAGAAGATCCCCGACACAAGTCCTACAGGAGCTTGTGCTTACACTTAATAAACACATTCATAAATGACCTGGAGAAGGGTATAAATTATGAAGTGACTAAGTTTGTAATGGTGCCTATTTAGTCAGGAAAGTAGAACCAGAAAGTGGTACCAGACTACTTAGTGTTTAAAAGCCTCCAGGAACAGAGATTGTGCAGCCTTGCTGGGAAACTGGTTCCACTGCTTGGCTCTCCTTATGGAGGGGATTTCTTGCTACCTCCAGTCTCAGCCTCCCACTAACACCACGATCAAGAGCCCGCTTCTGTCTCTTTAATGACCTTCTCATAGGTACTGGCAAGCTGCTGTCAGGTCCCCCTGAAGCCTTGTTGTCCTCAGGCTGGACATACTGAGGTCCTTCAGCCTGTCTGCACCAGGCCAGTGTTCCAACCTCCTGACCTTTGGTGATCATCCTTTCTGCAGTTGCCAACATCTCTCCTGTACTGGGGACTCAAAACTAGACACAGCAACTACATGTAACAGGGCAAATGCTGCTTGAAGAGAGAGAATTGCTACCATGATTATTGGCTTTGCTTCAGGTAATACAGCCAGGGATGCTCTTTAAGTTGTGTGCTACCTGGGCACGCTGACTGAGAGGTAATGAACAATTACTGGACAAGGCATCTATATGCTTTTTTTCCTAGTGTAAAACACAGCTCCCTCACAACAGTTGGGAATAATTCCATGCTATATAAATAGAATCCTGAACATTAAACTGCAGCTTTTAATGTGCACACACAAATTGCAGTTGTAAAAGATGGTTGAGTCTTGTTTGTAAGAGGGGAAAAAAAAGAATATGAAACATTTTGGGCATAGTCTTTCTTAGCATGAAAGTGTAGCTCATACACTTGCAACAGAAGATGATGCTTTCCCAATCTGAGGCATGAAATTCAGTGCCAGAGTTTTAAAGATGGTCCACACGGACAAATTAGTGTCAGCTGATCTTTAGTAATTGTCAGTGGGACAACTGGAATGTAACTTCACCTAGTTCAGACTGTTACTGCTCGTGTTTAATGTCAGACCCTTAAGTGCTGGCCCCTTAGAGGCACATAGTATAAAGGTAATCTCCAGCTCCATTCTCATACGAGCTGGGAGCTGTGTAGTACAGATCCAAAAGTATGATGTGGATCATACTTGGATGACTTTGGATGAGAGAGGATGGAAGAGTTGGTGACAGCAGACGTAAGACTGTGGTGCAGTGTCTCTAGAAGCAGCCTCTCCTGGCGTGTCTGGTGTGTAATCTAAGCAGGAGCAGAAGACACTTCCTTTCCTGAATAAAGATAAAGGGCTTCAGGGGAAGACAGGTTTCTTTTGGCTTCTTCTACCAGAGGTTGTATTTAGTCTGTGGGAAGAGATGTAAATTAATTACATGCTTGAGGTCTGAAGATTTCTTACCGTGCCATCTGTTAAAAAGGAGCCCTGGGATGTGGCACAGAATCCATGTGTTTTGTTTTCAGTTACTGGGTGGTGTGGAGGGGACATGCACACAAAGACATTAAGAATTTTTAAGAATTGCTTTTGTTGGCTGTTTGGCTATTACCATAGACAAGTCTCAGGCTGCTTGTAATTCCTTTATATTTTGATCCACCTCGTCAAACACTGACTTGAGTGTATTTCCCCTATAAGGCTAGAATGTACACTAGTTGTATTTAAAGTAGCTTTCCAGTCTGATTATGGCAATAGATCCACAACTACTTTGTCCCTCAAATTTGGAATGAATTTAAGGAAATAAACTTTAAGATTGAAAGGTATTATTTCTTGTGAAGTGGGGGATGTCAGAAATCCTTGTTCCTCACAGTTGTGGGTACATTCTCTGCACAGTGTCTTGACTGTGTCCCCAGGTAAAACCTACAAAAGCTTTATTTGAGCTCCAGTGAAAAACCTTCAGAGAACATGGGGATCTGAGGAATACAGCTTGTAATAGATTTCTGTATTTCCAGCATCCTTTTGTCAGCTGTTATTGTAGAGTGATGGCATAAATCACTGATTTTTGGTTGGAAACAACTTGCAATATAATTTGGATTTAACATTGTATTCCAGTGTTGCCTTCAATACTGACACACACACAGTAGTTTCTGAAGGAAAAATGGAATTTACAGAATATAGGTTCTTTTAAATTTTTGTTTTTACTGAAGGTATCAGTGTAGTTTTGTGTATGGTGTTCTTTTGTGAGTAGTGCCCTATTTCAGTATGACTACCTGTCCTTCTTAGTAAGTGATGAGAAATGGAATTGACAGATGATGGTATGTAGTGTGGCATTAAGGTGTGGGTTAAAAAACAAGAAAATACATGGTGATGAACTTGAGCCCTCAAACCAAGTTTCTAGTGAAACTTGAGAGCTGTTCTGCTGTAAGCAATTGGGGAGGGCAGTGCTGATGGATCCAGTGACAGGAGGTTAATGCTGAGTTACCAGTGTGAGTCTCAGGTGGGTGTGGAGAAGCATTTTCAGTGCAGCAAGGAGGGCTTAGGGCTGTTACATACAGCTGGGAAATCTTACCTGAGTGCTGCATACAAGCCCAGCCACTCGTAATTGAGAAACATGAACTGAAACTACAGCAAATGCAAACAAGGCTGGATGGTTTTTTCCTAATACAAAAATATCCTGAAACAAACAGCAGAATGAGGAATAAGAACCCAGAACTGCAGTGTTTGACAGGACAGTGGAGCCTATTCTTCAGCTATCGTAGGCAACACGTTCCTTTTCTCCAGCTTAACTGAGTTCCACTCTAAAAATAGTTGAGATGCTGACTTGAGCTGTTTTCTTTAGAAAACTGTTCAGAATGCATGGTTAGAAAGAGCTCAGGATCAGAGGTTGCACTGAGTGTAGATTGAGACTGCAGTAATATCTCTGAATTTGATGTTCAACTTGCTTTGGTCAGTATGAAGGACTTTTAATCTGAGTTAGTTTTTTTAAGATCATAAAGCTTTTACTTACTAGAATTTATTTTCTTGCCAATAATTTCAAAATTTTGTGTATTTTCAGTAATAAACAACCTTATCAAAGCTGTGTATTTGCAAAGTTGTTCTCAAATCTGACAGAAGTAGAGGGAGAACTACCCTAGGATGTAGTTATGCCTTATTGCTGAGTTGCAGAGTAGCTGTTATCTAAAACCAGAAATCCTGCATTTGACAGTTTGTGTTACTGGACAGCTTTCATCTGCTCTGCCCTCAAAATACCTCAGTTAGCTCAGTGGTACCTTCTAAGTACACACCCACATTTTCATTGGAACCTTGCTATCATGGACAGAATGAAGGTCATCTGTTCTATTTGAAGGTGTAAACAAGATTGCAGTAATTTTTATTCTTATTTTAAATAAAATTAAACCAAAAATGAGCTTAATTATATTTTTCTTTTACATGGGTTACACCGTGTTATTTGCATCAGACAGATTTTTAAAGAATTCAATTACACTGTGTATGCGATTACCTGAGTTTTGAAAGTGGGTGCCTAAAATTAGATGTCTCTGGCTTTAGCCTTGGTCTAGTTTTCAGAGGAACTGGAAGCTTAGAGGAGGATTCTCTTTCAGCACTGGCATTGCTTTTTCCAATACTGACAGGATGAGCTGTGTCAGAGTACTCTGAAAAACCAAGGCTGTTCTCAGTTTTTGTTCTTCCTGTTTCAAAAATATACCATCTTGTTTTTATTAAATCTTAATAACATTCTTTAGAATTACCTATTTAAAGAACTGAATTCTCCTTCAAAATATTTTCTTCTTTGAGGCATCCTTAAGAAAGTTGGAGTGGTAAGCTCTATTCAGATTAAAGATTGGAGTTCAGAAATCTAGTTATGAAATCTTGTTTTCAGTGCCTGTATTTTGGGTGTTGCTGCTGTGTGTTTCCTGAACAGAAATGAGCTGGGTTGCCACTTGGAGACTTACAGCACTGTTGTACTTCTGGGAGGCACCTGGAAATCACCCAAATGCCATACTCAGGCACTTGGTTATACTTGTTTTTTTTTAAATCTAAAATGTCTGACTACACCAGAAAAAAAAAAACCTTTCAGTTTATCAGTATTTATTAGAAAGTCTGTCTTTCATGAATATTACATTATTTGCTGATTTGGATGCAGTATTATTATTTAGATGCAGATTTATCAGGGCTGTATCACTGCCTTCACTTTTACTTTTCCCTTTCTCTTAGGGTAGCCTTTCTGCTCTTGATTTTTTTTAAGACAGTGAGTCTTAAAGGAAACAAATCTACAAATGGTAGCTTAAAGAAATAGGTCAGCTATTGTCCAGTGAAGTAAATTTCTAAAACAGAATGACATGCTTGCTTCTTTTTCCATTTCTGACTGACTCACGTTTTTAATAGGCATAGGCACCCAGGATTAAGGAAGCAGTGCTGGGCCACTGATGCCTTGTTCAGGAGCAAATAAAATGTGTAGAGGGAATTTTTTTTTTTAAACCCCGCAAAGGCTTGGAGGATTAAAACTTTGGTGCTGTTCAATTCCTTTCCTGTAAGATTTCCAGCATTTTTGTAGGTGTCTTGGTCTTATCTTACTGTATAGTAATTGTATTGCTAAATCTTTATAAACACCCTGATCCAAAGCGCTGTGGGGGCTGAAGGTGCATCTGACCTAAATAAACCACCAACCTTATGAGAAGGGAAGTTGTGCCCTTGGCTTCTGACTGTGAAGGAAACACTGTGGTTGATGAGCTCATGCTTGCACATCCACTGTAGGCATGAGTCTTTCTTGTGTGTGTTGTCACCTGGAAATTGTTTGATTCAAGACAGGATGCAAATAGTAAACATGTTTGTCTCTTTCCACGTGTGCTGACAGCATAGTCCAAAATAGATCCTCAAGAACTCATTATATAAAATATAATTACCCTTAGGGAACGTGTGATGGGGATACAAACCCTGATAACTTTTACAAATCAAGTGGATTCAAATTTCAAAAAGCAGCCCATCCCACCCCACTCCATCACCCCTCCCTCAAACAAAAATCACACTGTGAATAAGGCTTCTCTTAATTTTAGATTAAAACTTGCTGACTGTATAATTGATGCAATACCTATTATTCTAATCAAGCTGTTTTAATGGGTTTAACTTTGTGTTAATAAGATATAAAATATAAGTCTTGAAATTTACATAAAATATGCTCCTGTTGATCTGAATTCAATTTTAGATTGTTGAAACTAGATTTACTGCTTATATAATCCAGGCATTTCTTCATGACCTAATAAATACAATTTTTTTCCAGATCTGTTTTCTCCTGTTTGCTGTTCTCTACATAGTTTCCTACTTTATAATCACAAGATACAAAAGGAAAGCAGGTAAGCATAGAATTTTTCATGTGTCAAAAAAGTTGTTTATCAAATATATAGATCTTCCCAGTCCATTTCCACAAGGAAAGTGGAAGAAACAAAACTGTTTGTTAGGCTACTGGTCTATGGCAGCCTGGGTTGACCTGAGTGTGTATGGCAGCCTAAGTGTAAACTGTTTTGAGATGGAAGAAAGGGGTTAATGTCAAAGTAGATGCTTCTGCCTCCCTTGTCTTGAGATCCTGTTGTTTTCCTTTCACATCAGCTTTTCTAGAATATGTATCTTCAGCAGTGTTTTAGCAGCAAAATCAGGTTCTGAGCTTTTGCTAGTCACATGGAAGGTGGCCAGAAAGGAAGTAGTAAAAGTCCTGCTCTGATCAGGTACAGTTACTGTTTCAGTTGTCTCAACCTGTTTCTTATGACTTCACCACTGAAGTTTAGAAAATACCTTAAGATAATACTCTATTTTTTTTCCCCTTTGGAATCATTGTCTAGTTTCCATTTTAAAACTAGTCAGTAGGAAGCCCTGTCATCTTCTTTGGTATTTTTTCTAAAGACAAATAGCATAAAAATCAGTATAAAATCAGAATCTTAGACTCTTAACAGCCTATCTGGGACCTTGGTGCTTGATAATGTCAGGCTGTAGGAACATTGTTTTGTATGGTAATCTTGGTGCTTTGAACTTTATTGGTAACTGCTTGAGTGACGTGTTGTGTAGCTGCTTTCATGGATGGATTAATGTTTTAAAAAGTAAACTTTTTGTGGAAAAGAAAGGTACATCTCTGTAAATATGGGAAGTAAGACAGATACTGTCTTCTGATCCTGATACGTATTTTGGACATGACAAAGCTGCTACCGTTTGGAGATGGAGAAGAACAGGAAGGGGAAACTGGTTTGGCAACCACTGTTGGATGCAAAGACACTTTTATTACCTTTTGTTGGCAGTTGATCTCCTCAGCTAGGAAGAGGAACTGCTCTGCAGCTGTCCTGACTTTATGAAAGCTTTTTGAGCATGTACTTAGGCATGCTTTGTAGCTTGCTACGATCTTCCTGATGAGAAATGTTTGAAGAGTTAACACATCTGGAGCTCTTTCAGGACAAATTGTTCACTGCTTTTCCAAGAAGCTTTTCAGCCAAAATGATTCATAAGAGACTTAGTCTTTCAAAACACCATGAGGTAGCCATCAAAAAACCAACAACCCCAGGCCCTTTCACAGAAGACTTTCAATATAGCATGAGGTTATTTGCTGTGTGTTTATTTCAACAGTGTGCATGACTCTTAAGAACTTTAATAAAATTTATTTTAAAATTTAAGAATAAAGTCTGGTGTTCTCTCTCCAATGGAAAATAGGAGTGTAAAATTATTTCAAATTCAGAAATTTTTATTTCAAAATGCCTACTTTATTTCAAATTTAGAAATGCTTACATTTGTGTACTGATGTACATAGAGAAGGGTGTAAAGAATAAATGAAGGATATGTTAGTATTTCATTTGAGTTAAATGTTGATATTTTTTCAAAAAGATTGTTTTAGTAAGGTATTAAGTGAGGAGTAAGTGAATAAAATAGTCTAAAATGTGAAGTATCAGAAGGAAGTCATGGTATCTTAAGTCCAAAACAAATAACAAGAATATAACCACCTCTTCTTCCTCTCTTCCCCCCCCCAAATCCCTCAGGAGCTGGGAAGAGGGGTAAGTAAAGGGAGGCAATTGAGTAGTCATCACTATTGTTCTGGGTATGCTTTCTTGATTTAAAAAAAACACTTGTACTGCAAGTGATGTCTCGCAGTATTTACTGTGGATTCTTAGACTTTCCTGTAGCTTGCCTGTTCTCTGTGGCTCCTGTGGTGCCCAAAGGGGCAGTTTCTAGCTGCAGTAGTCTGAAAGCCCTCTGGAAGAGGTCTCCAACAAGTTTTGATCTGCATATTGGAGTAAAGTGAAATAATGTTGTTGTTGCATTGATTGAAAAGAGTTTGACTAGTGAGAAAACAGGGTGAGAGAATTCATTTTTGGAAGGAACCTTCTTAAAATATTGATGCTCATAAATTGTATCAGTACATCTGAATTTTAATTGTAAATTAAAATTGTTCCTATCTATATACGTTTTAGCCTGAGGAAAGACAAGTGAGTATTGAATATAACCTGATGTAATTTAATTTTCAGATGAGCAAGAGGATGAAGATGCCATCGTTAACAGAATATCGTATGTATAGCTCTTGGCAGAACTTCTTTTTGTGAATGAATTGTTATGATAGGAATCTTGTGTGCTTCCAAATAAATAAGAATCTGTTTGAAATATTTAAATGCATTTTAAATAGATTGCTAGAGGGTCAGAGAAAAAGATCTGGTCTAGTAGCACCTTGAGTTATGAGAAGTGTTATGGAAGTTTGGTTAGGCCTTTTTTTACCCCTAGTTCTGCTGGTAGCTATGAAGTTGGCCAGAATATTGTACGGGGACCTGATGCAAGAGGTGGAGTTGAGTGCAAGACCTGCACTTAGGTCTCTGAAATGTAGGTGTTGAGATGGGAGGTATTGTAAGTTGGCACAGCAGTCGATGGAAGGCCTGTGAAGGGAGGCAGTGGATCTTTTGAAGAAAGTTAGCTCTCTGAAGAAGTTATCTTTGGTCATTGTAAAAAAGCTGCAGGAAGGTAAAAAGTGGAAGACAAGCACTTGCCAGACCTGGTCTGCCAGCAACTCTCTCCTTATCCTCTTCCTATGTAAAGTTAGCTGTGAGTATCTCCTATCTGAATGTACATCTCAGGATGTACAGAACCTCTGTGGCTGGTGCTGCCCTCTCAATTGCACAATTGGCTGAAGCACATGAATTGGCTCCTTCTGTGTTAGTGTTCTTGGCTCTTCCCTGGTGGTGCTGTCATCCCCTTGGAAGGAGAGCTTAGAGAAAAGTGTTGTTGTAAATATAAAATTTTCTTTTCGGCCCTAGCTTCTTTAAATGTGCATGTCATTTTCCTAAAAGCAATAACTCTCAAGCATATGTAAATAGATTTTTCTTCACGTGGCATAATTATCAGGACTTGAGGTGTGGAGGGATGAGAAAACAAAGCCAAAGTGCTGTAGCACTTCACTCTAGTTTGTTAGGATTCCCAGTTCTGCCTTAGAATACTTAAACATCCATAAATAAAAGAAAAAATCTTGGAAGGCAACAACAATAACATAAGAATATTTTCAAATTAAAATTAGTTGCTCATGCTTTCTTTTCTAAGTATTGTATGAATGAAAAATGGATTTCTAGACTATTAAGGAAAAGTAAGATTACTGTAAGCAGCTTACAGATGCTCCTGTTGTATGGATGTTCTGTTTATTTTGTCATGCAATTTTGAATTGAGAATTATTTCTAATTTTATTATAGCATTGGATTAGTTCTGTAAGTTAGTTTTGTTGATCTTATTTTTGTTAAGGACACAGTTCTTTTTAATGCCACAAGATGGCATTTGGTATAAGTTATATTTGGGATCTACAGAGAATAAGCTTAAATATTTGAAATATTTCTGACAATTTCTGTATGTTGACTTTGCATCTCTGAGATGATAACTTAAATCACTCCTTTGTGAAAAAAAACCAACTTTTTTTTCCAGTTTGGTGTTCAAATATTTATCTATAATTGTACTCACTCTTTAGTTACTAGAACGTTGCTCTGCTTTTAAAAATTGTACTCAGACTATAGAAATTGAATCTTTTTTCTTGTGTATGTGTCTGTGTGGGAAATTAAAATTGTGAAAAGATGCTTGATGAACTCCAGTAGTTTAACCTTTGTATGTACAATGGAATTGAATGCGTGCATGTGCCAAGAGCCTAATCATGGTAGTTGGTGAAAGCCAATTATTTATACTGGATTCTATAAAGTATATTAAATTTGCTTTTTGAAAGTCAAATGTTTTGGAAATCCCAGTTTCTCCTGCCCGTTTACAATGTGAGAATGTGTTGCCTTTAGACACTGATTAACAGGTAGTTTAATTACTTTTTTCCCCTGCTGTTCAGCGCATGTTGGTGGTAACAGTGGTACATTTCTTTAAATTTCAGGCTGTTCTTGAGCACCTTCACTCTAGCAGTTTCAGCTGGTGCAGTCCTGCTTCTACCTTTCTCAATAATCAGCAATGAGATCCTGCTTTCTTTTCCACAAAACTACTATATTCAGTGGTTAAATGGCTCACTAATTCATGGTTAGTACTCAGCATAATGTAATTAAAATGGATGTCTTCATTATATGTGCACAGATATGTTCTTATTTTCAAACTGATAACTAATTTTCATTTAATATGCTAATTTGTAAATGTGCTATTGACTAGTTGGTTTTGCTGCTGTGTGATATATCACAAAAGTCTGTCTTAACTGTTCTGTTCTTTTTTTAAAAATTATGCAGACTTGATAGAATTAAACCAAATTCACTGCTTCAAATATTAATGTAAATAAGATCTACTAGAAGCTAACTTGGAACATGCTCTTCACACTTCTTTATGTTATTGAAAGATTCATATGCCTTTCTCTTTATGATGATACCTATACATTTATTCTTAATATAAAAACATTTTAGGAAGCTTGCTAGCTGAGGGCATCTTGGACTAGATAGTTAAATTCAGCTGTTAGTGATTTATGTGCAAGCAAGGAAATTTGTGGAACATAAGTATTGTGATAAAGATGTGCAATAAAATAACTGGTGAAAACAGGACATTCTCTTCTAGGTTTGTCTGCAGAAAGTATGTTCACTATGTGAAACAATTTATTTAATCTGGTACATATAATTTTCAGGTTGACTGTGGTGTCCTCTTTAGTCTTTTGAAGAGAGAGCAGTTTGTGTTTGGAGGATTTTTCTCTGAAAAGTGCCTTCTTTTTTGCTAAATGTCTAATAATATTCACACATAGCAGATTCATGAATTTCCAGATGCCTGATTTGGAAGGAATTTTTTTTTCTTTTTTTTGTTTGGGTTTTTGTTCAGTCTGGATTTATGGTGAAGTGAGAGGCGAGGAGTGATGTTTGTAGGACATAAAGGAATAATTCTTCACAGCAGGATGGTTGCACAATGAAAAGGGTTGTCCAAAGACACTGGGAGGTCTTGAAGGTTTTCCAAGACTCAGGTGCCCAAAGCCCAGAGCAGCCTGATGGCACCTGCAGTTTGGCTTTTTAAAGGCAGATCAGATTATGTGACTTTGCAGGCTCTCTCTAGTTGAGTTATTTTATGATGTGTTTTGTGACACGTCATGGGAAATTGCTAATTTGGTACACGTCCTGCACGGGAGGGAAGAATCCAAGCTAAATCAATTTTTCACATGGATTTAGCTGCTCAGAGATTTGTATTCTTTACTCCCAAACGTGAGGAAAAATTGGCAGATAACCCTTCCTTCTGTGTCTGAATGGTCTTTGGAAAAAGGGCAGTAGAATCTATCAGAGGCTGAAAATTACGTAATAACCAGTTCAGAAGCTTTTACTGTCACCCGTAGCTTCAGAAAACTCGGATTAGTAAGAGATCTGCTGGAATGGTTCAAACAGGAAAACCTTTGAATTGGCCAGCGGCGTTCGAATACGGCGCTCAGTGGATCGGCGTTGTAGCCGGTCCCTGCCGAGTCCCTGAGCAGCGCCGCCCGCTGTTCCCCGCTGTTCCCCGCTGTTCCCCGCTGTTCCCCGCTGTTCCCCGCTGTTCCCCGCTGTTCCCCGCTGTTCCCCGCTGTTCCCCGCTGTTCCCCGCTGTTCCCCGCTGTTCCCCGCTGTTCCCCGCTGTTCCCCGCTGTTCCCCGCTGTTCCCCGCTGTTCCCCGCTGTTCCCCGCTGTTCCCCGGCGCGAGGGCTCCCCCGCGCGGCCCCGGCCGGGAATCGCGTTCCCTGCCCGCCTTGGAGAGCTCCCGGCGGCCGCCGAGGGTGAGCTCAGAACCGCTCGTGTCCCCGCAATGCTCTGCCTGCGCTTACGGGTTGTGTAGTGCTTTGCTAAGGTTGTCAAATCGGAGCACTCGTGTTGCTTTGAAACGCTTCGTTTTTTGTTTTTTTTCTTTTTTTTTTTTTTTCCCCTAGATTTATCATTTGCAGTCCTCGTGTGATGTGCTTGAACCTGAGGCTAAGGGGTTTTATTCTGTAGATTGTTGCGTTACATCTGGGCAAATAAAACAGGAAGTATAAGCCTTAAAGTTTTGAAACTAGGCATAAAGGTCGAACCTGGATCCAGTTATAAACACTTTTACCTAATTGATGTGTGCTGAACTAATCCAGAACTACTGACTGTGGTGTTCCCTCGTGCTGCTTTTGGCTACAACCACCAGGTGGGGGTAAAACGTAATGAAACTGCCATGAATAAGAAAAATGGGAAAATGCTCAGGGTCTAATCTGTTTGCCAAACACTGAGAAATTTTTAATATTTATGTTTATTAACTTGTTTTATGGGGGACAGTCTTGGGTCACTACCAATGCAAAGGAAAAAATCCTAATTGACTGCTTAAAGCTTTTCTATATGTTGTTGTCTGCAAGTGTCTGATGCAATTTTATGATTCAGTCAGTATAGTAGAAAATAATTGTTTTTCCGTGTCTATTTTAATTTGATTTCTGAACTGTCAAATTAGGATAAGAAATAGAGAAGATCATTACTTTGAAGAAGGTGTGTCTGTCAGCAGCAGAACAGCACTATTCTTGCCTGTCCTAACTTTATGTGCATATTGTAGCTCTGTAGTTAAATATTCTGTAGATGTGGTTTCTATATGCTACTAATATGTAAATTTCTGGATTTTAACTTTAAAAAACTCACTCTGAGTTTTACACCAGTCTCCCCTCCCTTAAAATGTTCAGTGTACCCTGCAGCTCTGTTTTATGTTCTAAGATACTCATGTAATAGAGCTGCTGAAATCAGGACGAGCAGGTATTCAGCTTTGGATTAGGTAACTGAATGCACTCTGTCTTCAGTTAGAGAAAACTGCTGAAATAAGACTCCTACCCCCATCAAGTTGTATTTTTACTCTTCCTCTGGTGTCTTTTTTGGGGAGAAAGGGAAAAAAAAAGTGCAGACTGCTGGAGCTAATGTCCCCTTGTAAGGGCTGTTAGCAACATCAGCAGGAATGTCATTATGCCTGAATGTTTCTCGAATGGTAACAGGAGCTTCCTGGCAAAGCAAATTCAAAAGGAAAAATCCCCCTCTTTGTTAACTGGAGTTTAGCCACCTTTAGGCAGTCTGTTTTCTTTTGCAAATGAGTGTTATATTTCACGCATCTTCTGGAATTTTCTTGTTTTGTTTTCTGTAGCCTATTTGGCTGAGTTTGCTCGTTGGTGTCCTGCTGCTGTCAATTGCTGAAGAGTTCTCTTGGCCCCGTGTCACCCTCCTCCCCTCTAGCTTTTATTTCTCCTTCAAATTTGAATGTTGTCATTTAAGGAAAAAGGTAAAAACATTTTTTGAGAGGATGCAGGCAATAATCACTGGTCTTTTGCATTTGGATCTAATTCAGAAATTTCTCTTGATAATGGATACCCTGGACATCCAGTAAATGTCTTTTTCCTTCCCTATTCTTTTCAAAATGGCCAGTTTCAAAGAGGAAAATGAACAAGCCTGTACATGGAAAGAAGGAAACAAAGCTGCTAGTTCAAATTTTTTTATCATGGGGGAATAATATTATTTTTTGAGTGATATTCAGGTGATATAACACAGTCCTGCAGAATTATGGAAATGTGTGTACTTTGGGGAAGGTGGGGAAAAAAACCTGTTTTTTTCTACAGACTTTTTTTAGGATGCAGAACATGTGACACTAGTTAGACCTGTTAGCTACTTAATTGCAGATAAGCTTCTGCTTTTATAAAGAAGAAACTCTGCATCCTGCACAATTTCTGATAGGATGACTGATGGTGGATTCATGTTTAGGCACCAGAAACTGGCTGTTCAAAAAGTGTTCAGCTTAGAAAAGCTTAATAGAGCAGATACCCTACTGGAGATAGCACTTCAGGTTATTTTCTAAACCCTTTCTTTTCTTGCAGATGTCGCATGTGTCTTACAGGAGCCCTTGTTGATTAGTTGTTGATTTTTCACATAGATCACAGGATGGTTGAGGTTGGAAAGACCTCAGGAAATAACCTGCTCCAAGCAGGGTCAGTCAGAGAAGGCTGCTCAAGGCGTTCTCCTTTTAGGTTTGACTATGTTGAAGGATAGAGTTTACAAAATCTTTGGGCAGCCTGTTGCACTGCTTAAGTACAGTGGCAGTGGAAAATGCTTGGGATTTTTAGTTTGTTTGGCTTTTTTCTTTCCTTTTATGACTAAGATTTTCCAGTTTTTCAGTTCATTGCCTCTTCTCAATTCAGTGGATACCACTTGAAGATCTGTTTTCCTTTCTTCCTCCCTCCTCAGATACTTATATACATGGATAAAATCTCCCCAAGTCCTCTCTTCTCTGATCCCTATCCATTTGTCTGGCCTGTTGAGGTTCATCAGAGTTGCAGGACACTGCTCCTCCCTCCCCATTTTGTCTCTTGAGCAGATTTGCTGGGGATGTGCCTTTTCCCATCACCCAGGTCACTAATGAAGGTGTTTAACCCACCATCAACCCCCTGGGGTGTCCATACCACTGGTGACTCAACCCTGGGAGCCCAGAAGCTCAGCCAGTGTTCAGTCTACCTCAGAGTCCATTTACCTTGCCCATACCTTGTTAATTAAGCTATGAGAGGCTTCATGGGAGATGATTTTGAAAACCTTATAAAGTTGAGATAAAATACCTGCTGCCTACTGAGCCAGTCATCCCATTGTGGAAGGCTGCTGTTACCATGATGCCTTCTTCTGATTTGGAGGTGATGTTGGCATTTGTGTATGGCTCATGTTAAAATCCATAGTTTGCTTGAAAAAATATGGGAGAAAGGGAGTATGCAGAATATGGGTTTTGAGAGATGCACTGAGAGTAGTAAAATACTTTTGTCCTGGGAACTTGTGCAGTGGTTCTCTAAAGAACCTTCAGTGAGATTGTGGAAGTGGTACACCTGAGCTTGCAGTCTGCCTCCCAAGGTTTCATACATTTGCTGTTGAAAGGTAAGTTGTATCCAGATTTGTTTGATGATCATTATGCAGACAAATGGATATTTTTTCAGCAGGGACCTGTAAATAACTATATCCATAACCGCCTGGCACTTGTACATATATTACATTGTTATATGTGAGGGAGGAAATGTAATATATCTTTAACTGTAAAACTTACTATGTAAACTTCTTGTCTATTGCAGGTTTGTGGAATCTTGCTTCCCTTTTTTCAAATCTGTGTTTGTTTGTGTTGATGCCCTTTGCATTTTTCTTCCTGGAATCAGAAGGATTTGCTGGCTTGAAGAAGGTAGGAAAACACTATTAAATACAGAGTAATTGCAGTGTACATTTAATTTTCAGCCCTTGTTTCTGATGAAACTGAAATTACAGACTGGGGAGGATTTGGTGCTGGCATGTGTGTGCTTATGTGAAGGTGTGTATATACAGCTTCACACTCTGGCACAGGCCAGGTATACAGAGGAAAAAGGACTCCTGAGAACCCATGTGTACTGAAATAAAAAATATTACTTTTCTTTTTAAATAAAATGATTCAATCAACATTTGATTTTTTTGGAAGATGATTCTGTTGGGATGTTAAAAGGAGAGAAAGTTTAAGAAAGGCACTAGAAATAAAGTAACAAGGAAAAGTACAGGTTTCCTGCTAATGGAAAGGATGATTAAATAACAGATGACCCTGAGAAAACAAGCTTGATTTGTCAATTTTGAAGATTACAGACATCCCAAAAAAAGGTTCAAATATGATCAATATTAAAAATAATATGTTAAAAAAAGTCTTAAAATACTCAACTTAGTTGAATGTATTCAGGTTGAGAGGGCTGAGTATTTCAGTGAAGCAGGGAATTTGGCAAAGCAATTTTTGGACCATATAAAGATAATGATGGTTAATATGTGAACTAATATACAGTGAAAAACTACTATAATGGGAGGCACATAAAAATTAATTTCAAATCATAAGTATCAAATAGATTAAACTGGAATGACTGTCCGGGGAACAATTGTAGCACTTTTACATTAATCTTTATCATCTAAATGATTACACTTTTGTTTTTAATCGTCCTACACTTGAGGGAATTCTGCTCCCTTTGGATGACAATTGTTAGAAAGCAAAGGGTCTTGGAAAGTGATCTTGAAATCTGGAGAATTAAAATGAATTAAAGATGGATGTAAAAGACTATGAGTCATTGAAGCAGGGCATGTAACATAAAGCCACAAGGGGATAATTGTGTTTGGAAGGAAAACAATTTCTGGTTGCATTGACAGGAACTGGCATCAAGGCAGTGAAGTTTCCATTTTGGTTCTTGGTGAGATTAGGGAAAACTCAGCTGAAGTGCTGCATTCAAGTGGGAGCTCACTTGAGAAAAAAGAGGACAGAAAAATTAAAAAAAAAACAAAAACCAAAACAACTTAGGAACTATTGTGTGAAGCAAAATTTTAATTCAGAGAGAATAACTGGTGGATTACAGCAATGCAGCTGTGTTAGATAACACCTGCAGGGCCTGGCCCAGGTGGTGTGTAAATGTTGTCCTGTGTCATCTGTGCTGAGTTGGTGCTGCTGCTGCATTGCTGTGCATTGACCAAACTGCAGAAGTAGCCAGGTCACTTCTTTCACTTCAGTTTGGGTGACCCAACTAATGCATTTAGCTTCCAAGGAGTTTGGTGATGGGCTCCTGTGTTGAACTCATCCATTTTGGCTGGAAACACTTTCTGTTCTCTCTTACTCACTTCAGGTATCTATAGGGCTGAGAGCTTTTAGCAACTCTATCCTCCCAGTTTTCATGTGGGGGCCACTCCATTTTCCTTTTGACATTTAAGTATCTAGCCACAGCTAATATTTATCTTTTTTTTTTTCCCAAAAAATATGTTAACTGATTTCATGGGTTTGTGTTTCTTGAAATACAACAGAACCAAGGATTCTCTCCATTAGCATACTGGGTAAGGTACTTCTGCTGGTGGAGTTCTGTTGGTGCCAACACATGCTTTGTGTATCCCAGGTATATGAAACTTGCACTTTAAATGAAACTTTTAATAGTTAATGTGTAACTGTCTTAGGGTAGTGGCTATGTGTAAATCCCATTCAAGATAAATCAGATCACCATTGCGTGTTTATACTTGAAAGCATTTGTGTGATGAGATGGATAAAATAGGAGCATAATCTTCTGCAGATGCCAGGGAAAAGATGATTGTTGGTGCTTTAGAGTTTGCTTCTTCATGGGGGCTGGTGAAATCAGATTTTAGTATCAAAACACACCAATTGGAGGGGAGGAAATTCCATTTTGGAATTTTTTTTTTTAAAACTTTGAGTTCTGGATGTTTCTAGGACATCCCAGGAGCCAAGTGTGATTCCTGGTACAAATACTCCAGGACTTTATGCAATGTCTGTTCTACCTTACTAAGTGGATGGAATTGTTTTATCAGTTTGGAACGAGCCTTAAAGCTGCTGGTCAAGATTCAGCAATTGTTGGATGTTGTAATATGAACATACCTTGTCTTAGATTGCTTTTCTTGGAAAGTAAGTGGCAGATGGCCCTTCTGGACTAAGGTGATAGTTAAAATTAAGTGTGCTGTTCTTTTCAGATGCTGATGTAGATAAAGGATTCTACCTGTAGTAATTGCTACATATGTTTTAAAGAATTACATCACATAATCCGATGATTAGAAGCTGGGAAAGTTTGTGTTTAATCAAATTCATTATTACATGTAAGGTTTTCAGTTCTGTAGCATCTGTGAAGGAAGGGTATTTCCCATCAATTTTTACTTTCTGTAGATTTTTGTCATGTTTCTCACCTCTTTTCCAAATAGATTTTTGAGGCCATGATTATTTTGTAGAATTTTTGTATTTTAACAAATTATTTTGTGTAAATTTAAAAAAATCATATTTTGTCATTCGTCACATCCAACTAATGGAACAGAGAGATAAAACATTGTTCAAATGCTGTTACTGTTCACTGGAAAAATCTGATTTTAGTGATCTCAGTTTAAAAGAGCATTCCATGCATTTGGCAAAACTTGTAGCATTTAAGAGAAGAATGATCTACTGTAAATGTGAAGACATTCAGTAAAGAGGTTTGGCATGGATCTTTAATCTTTCAGTTGGGAGTTGAGAAAGCAGTTGGTTCTAGATAGCAGCCCAGATCAAAATTTGGATAAAAAGACTGTTCCAGTGGAAGCTTTTATGCAGTCATTTTGTCATTGCATTGCCTTCATCATAATGACCAAATAGGTCACTTGGGTATAGGTGTGTGCAGTGAAGATGTCTGTTTGAAGGTCTTCATATATGAATTACTTGTTAGACTTTAATGCAAGTTCTGAAAATGCAGAATTAGAAGAGGTTCATTCCTGAAATTAAAATGTTCTTTTTTTTTCCCATTTTTTAATGGAGGTCTTTGTTCAGATTAAATAGCAACAGTAATTTTAGTAATTATCACATGTGGGTGTGACTCATGAAGATTTTTAGCCATCTGTTTATCATAGACTGTCCTATAAAAGTTTATTTTATGTATTGACTGTGGTGTGATTTTTGTTTTTTGCAAGCTCTGATATTTCAGATAGCTCATAAATTACTGTTGTGAGCTTTTTATAACTTCTTATTCCATGTTCCTGAACGGTAGCACGGCTCTCTTAACTGTTCTGAATGAGAATGGGTTTGTTTAACCATCTTCCAGTTTCCTGTGGCCCTTTTCCCTGGCTGCTGGTGTACTTTCTGAATGGCACATGGGCCCTTTTAGAGACTCACTTGGCTTCCTCAGGGCAGCAGTGAAAGCAACCAAGGACTTGCATATTGTGCAGAAGAGAGAAATAAGGACATGAATCACTGGCCATGGATGGATGCAGTGCTGCACTGGAGTTCAGACTGATTCTCTGCTAGTTTTTCATGAAATCCATGTGAATTCAGGGCATTTTGGGCCTGAGAGGGACGATCATGCCCTTCTAAAGAGCTTAAATGCTGCTCTTTGCTCTTGTTCATTTCCACTGAATGGCACTTGAACAATTCTGATGTCAGGACAAGAATAATAATAATCCAGCCAATGCTGGAACTGTATACTATACATATGTATATAAATGTATGTCTTTGTGTATCTGCCATGTGTGCACATGTGAATTGCATTTTTCAAGACTTGGAACTGTGATACATTGCAACTCAGCCAGTGCTGTTAACTGAGCTGTTGGTGTGCCTGATATCACTTTAGTCTCTTGCATCACTGTTGAAAACTGTTTTACATCTTTGTTCTTCTTGTCTTCCTTTGTAGAGATGGTGCATAAAGTTATGTTTCTTGTTTAGATAATATTTTAGTTCTTTGTCACTGATGTGCTCAGATTATAGTAATGAAACAGAGTTGTCAACAATGTTTCTTAATGTCAGAATTAACTTCATTTTTTATCATTCTCTCCAAGAGAGAAAAGTTGTGTTATTTGCAGTTGAGTAGGTCACAGTGCTGATGTTTCCATGTGTGGTAACAGACTGCACAAAAAATTGCATGTGTGCTGCTGTGTGAAGGAGGCAAACATTTTTGAGAAGATAATTGCTATACCTTTTCTTGACCTTTAAAATATGACCTTTCTCTTGATGTAACTTCAATGGAAATTTGTACTTATTTGAAGTTGACAAAGAGAAGGACGCTTTGGACTAATTTCCTTGCAAGAAAATACAAATAGTGCAGTTTACTACTGTGAGAAACTGGAAAAACTAGGTATTGCATAATCACAAGTGTAGAGTTTTTAAAAGGCTTTATGAAGTATATTACCTTAATACTGATCTTTGAACTTGTAGTCATAGCATAAAGTTTAACATGAGCGACAGCAACATCCTGACCAATTATCCAAATTATCCAGACATCCCAAAATGTTCAGAACACAACACACAGAGTCTGTGGATTAAGAGGTTAACTCCTGGAACATCAAAAGAAGTGCATGATAATAAAAACAAATACTACAAAAATTTGAGGTAACTTCCTTGCTTAATTAATTAGGTAGACCAGGTGGAAGCGAAGAGGCCAGAGCTGGTGCTCAGAATGTCTATAAAGCTGAGCAACATGACAGCACAATGGAGGAGGAACAAAGATTTTTTTAATATACTTCTATCCTGTGTCACAGTTTGAAATTGTCCTGGTTTATGTCCCTTTTGGCAAACTTACATAAAAGTGACCCTGTACTGTATTTTATGACCAGATGACTTTTTTCCCAGTGGCTAATTTGTATCAGACCCCCATCTTAAAGAGACACAGAAATGAGTAGGAAGTCCAAGCCGGTTTGTCTCAATGAGCTTTCATTGCATGCTTTCATTATTTTTGCTCGTTTTTGCCACTGATCATCCATAAATTGTTGGAAATGAGTGATTAAGGAAGTGCTGCTTAGTGTTAGTGGCACATGCACATTCTTGGTATGTTTTTTGTGGGTGAGAGGAAATCGCGTACTGCACAAACAAAAAGGAAAACTCCTGCTGGGAACCTTTCAAGGAAATTTAACTTGCGTAATGTTTTGATCTTGGTGTTTATTACAGAAAATAAGAGTAATATTTCACCAGCTATTGTTATGTGTCAGCTAGTCTCTCCATCTGCTTGCCTTTCCTTGATGGCTTTTCCCAAATTCTCAGTTTATTTTAGTAAAAGCACCGCTTAAGAAATGTAGCAGTTTATTCATATGCTGAAAGCAGGTGAGCTGGGCCAGTGGTCAGAACATTTATTGTGTTGTGCTTGCTACTGTATAAAGATTTGGCTGCTGTGGCTGCAAAGCCCTGCCTGTGTTAGCAGCTGCAGCTTAACCCATGCAAGTAAAACATGGGGTGTAGGTTCCTTACAAAATAGTGAAATGCAGAGGTTTCTGAGTTTAAAGGCAGATTTCTTCCCTTCATCTCTTTTAACAATGTTTTGTAAATAAAATTACTTACTTCGGCAGAGGGTGAGGGTTGAAGCTTTGCAAACATATTAACAATTTTGAAACTGCTTTTTTTGGCTGTACTCTGTTGTTAGCTTGCTGAACAAAACCATAGTGTTTATGTCTTCCATCTCCTCAGTATTTTATTCAGTCCGCTGTATTAATAGCAATGACTTCTAGTCATTGCACTATGGAATAGGACTGAACTGAGCTTGACTTTCTGATGTAGTGTGTTGCAGTGCATTATATTTGCAAATTCCAGGTGACTAAACACAATAATAAATACACTGAAAAGTGAACCTGCTGCTTTTGTGTTTCTTGGTGGGTATGGAAATTCTAATTTCTATGTTTTTCCTTATAGAAAATCTGTACTCCCAGCTTTGGTGTTTGTACAAGTAGAACTCTGGTACAACTATAGGTGTAGACTACTGTAAAATATATTTTACAGTGTGTGCTGACAATGTAGCAAGTATGTTCAAAGTAAGCTTTGAAGTATTTACTTTTTATAAACATTTTCACTTAAGCAGATTTCCATGGAAAGAAATTGTTCCTGTATTGCAAAATACTGGTAAATAAGTGGCTTGGAAATATTTTCCAATATGAAATCATCTCTAATTAAGATCAGTTTTTAAAATTTGCCTTGATTTTTCTGTAAGATGGTTTTGGGGAGTTCAAGAATCTTAAATATTGTTTGCAAACAGCATTTGACTGTGCTTTATGCTTACTTCTACCCCTGACTGCAATACCCACAGGCCATTGTGTGTATGGTTCACCAAATAGTCTTGAGGTGCCCTGTTAACAGTGAATGTTTATTTGTCATTTAAGCTCATATTTATTTGTCTATAAAATCATTCAGCATGAACTGAGACTTTAGTACTCTGATCTCTATGAAATGTTTACTAGTATGCAACTGAATTATTGTACATTATATTACAACCCATTTACTCATTCCATTAGTAATACCAGAAACAAAAGTTGTTTAATCAGTCACATCAAAGGCAGCTGTTTGGGTTTGTATTTTTGACATAAACTAACATGTTAGGTTCAGATATGAAGTCCAGATTTTAAGCTGGAGTCCTTTAAAATGACACCACCTAAAATTTATTACTTTGTTGTTGTTTAGAAGCAGATCCTGATGATTCTGTACTTTTGACTTGGCAAGTTGCTTGGTCATGTTTTTTCCTTCTAATTAAAAGTATACTTAGCTGACAGTTGTACAAACCCCTAACGTAATCTCTAGGATGTAAGGTGCAGAGTTAAGGACTATATTTAACTGTAAATCTTGCATTAAGGATGGTGCCTATCCTGAACCTTTGTGTAGTTGCTGCTTCCACCAAGGTCTCAGAAACAGCTTGTACATGGCTAAATTTAGAACGTAATTTGTATGAAGAGGATAGCCCCATCTCATACAATGAGAAGAGCTTATAAAAGGTCTGCAAGAGGAAGATGAGAAAGTTTAGTATAACTTGTTAGTATGTAACATAGACTAGTGTTACACTAAACTCTGGAAACATGTTTAAAATTGCATCTTAATTACCAAACCCTTCACTTGCACTTCTGCAGAGCAAAAGGAAATTCTTACCTTACTAGTATATGTAGCAAAGTAGAGTTTGAGTGTTTAGCCTGTTGTTGTGAATCTGTAATCATACAGTAGTTTTTGGAATCTGTAATTCGAATGTGGATTAGTGTGAAATGAAAATACCCTTGTAAAGGCGATGTCTGTTTGTGGTGATGTCTGCTGTCCTTTCACTATGACTGTAAGAGCATGAAAATTACTACAGGTGAGTCAAAAGAGCTTGGGAATCCTGGTTGTATTTTTTTTTTTCTGAATTTCAAAATCTTGACTTCAAAACGCAATTTTTTTTTTTCTAAATGTCTGTATTTAGACATTTAGGATCAAAGACTGTGCAGAACAGGTAAATAATATCTGTGTATTTGTCAGCTTAAGGCTGTACCATGTTTCACTGAGAGTGAGATAAAAAGAAATTCAAGAAGGAGTAGCCAGGAGAGAGAAACTTGCCAGATGAGGAGTAATGGCTTAATGTGAATTTGGTTTTGTAGATATATAAAATATTTTATCAGGTTTTTATAGGACTTCTTGCTTAAGTCAGTTGGGGACATTATATACAAAAATCTGACTTTTTAATATTAGCATAAGGAGATCTGTGGTTTGCTGAATATAAGTAACAGTTCTGTATCTGGGGACAGCTGAGGGGGAAATAAGGGATTTGGTTGTTGCACACATTGGATCAAGATGTGATGAGATGTGATCTGTGCTCCGTTTCATTGAAGTAGTTAAATGTCAGTTGGTTGCTTCCATAAATTAGATGGTACTTCGTTTAAAGAGGCCTCAGTGTAAGGTACAAAAAAGTAGGCTACCAGGAGATAAGCTGATGGTAAAGTTGATTTGGTACAGCTTTTCTGCACTGGCTGCTTCACTGCCACTTCATTATCTGGGCAGGGGTTCAGCCCTTCTGCAGCTGTGTATGGAGTTAGGTTATAATTACTTCTTGTGACCAATTCTGTAATGTAGATAGAAAATCAAAATGTGTCAGGTTAGTTTGTGTTCTTGCAGTGTTTTAATGTATTTCAGCTATGGAAATTTGTGGAGTAACAAGATGAACCAAGTGTTGTTAGTAACATTGGGATAAAAATGGTGCACCAGGAAAATGGTGTTATTTTGAAATGTGGTTTTCTGACTGACTTCTCTAGCATGCTGTGAGAAACTGCATTAGGTGGCACATTGAGGAGGTAGAGGCATCTGTAACGCTATTCAGTTTTGGAAGCTAGCACTGGAGCATAAGTTATTTCACCTCACCCCAGCCAGGAATGGGCTGCATTGCTGAACTTTTGTGCTTTCCCCACACCTACATTGCCCTGAACTTGCACGTGTGTGCTGTATGTAGCATGCTTATGCTATGTGGAATTTACAGAGATTCTGCTAAGAGCCTTAACATGTAGCTGGAAGCCTGCAAATGGAATAAGAGGAGAATATTTTCCCCTGCTGCTCTGCTAGTGGGTAAATTGATTTTTTTTTTTTAATTTTTTTTTTTTAGTTTTTTTACAGTTTTTATTTGGGTTTAGGATAGCTTACGGAGTTCTGCATGAGCAAAAATGCTAAAACTTGTTTAAACGTGTTGAATACTTATACTGCTTGTAAAGTGTACAGAAGGTACAGCTACGAATGCGAAGCTTGAATTCTCTTCATTTATCACTAATGTGAACTGAAGCACTGGCTTCTAAAATATTTTTTCTTCTTAAAACACTTATTTTTAGGCAAAAATAAACAGCTTTTAAATTTTGTTTGGATGGAGCATTCTTAATGCCCTCTGTCTACCCTTTGTGGTAGATGATAGCTGTGTATCTAAAAACCCTGAGTTGTATTTATTTATTTATTTTACTTGTCAGTTTATAATAGAATTCGTGTAACAGTCTAATTTAAAACTGAAATGTCTCATGGAAAAAATTGATATCCTTTGGGAAGGAAGTATTCACACATGCAAGATCCCTGAAATGGCTGTGATTCAGACCCCTTTCTTAATCAATGGAAACAGGCAGATGCCTCTAAGAATTTGGCATATCTGAGTTAGAGGCTTCAAGAGGCAATCTGAGCATCTTCCCGTCTCAGTGTGTTTGGATTTATTTCAGTAAATAGTCAGAAGCATTAAATTGATTTGCTTTTAGTTTTATTTGGAGGATGTGATTTGCTTTATAAAAATGGCTGGTTTATGCATGAGGAATATCTTACTAAGATTTGAATATTTCAATATTTCCACGTTAGTCAGTGTCTCCATTCACATCAAGTAGTGACCATTCAGAAGAAGCAAAACTGTCTCTATTTTAGGCCTATCTATGTAGTTCTGTTGTTTTACAATAAAACTGAAAAATACTTAACAGATTTACTATAATTGTAATTTTAATTCACAGTGGTGAAAATTTCCATAGAATTTTATGTTCATAGTGGAAAGGTTTAATATAATTGTCTTAATAATAGAAAAGTAATAAAGATTTTTCTAATGGGTTTTCATTTATTAAATGAAACTTTACTAGGCAGACACCACTTTTCATTCCTTCTCTGAAAGCAGTAGCTTTTTGATACTGATAACCATGTGATATTTAGATCTGTAGTCTATATTACTTATTTAGTATTATTAGAATTACTTCACATTATGGGTTTCTTTATATTAGGAATCACTTATTCTGAACTGACAAGGAAGGAGCTTACACATCTGTAGTGAAAATGTGTGAGGTGAGACAGACAACAATTTTATTTACAGAGGGAAGTAGGGAGAGCCAAAGACTATATCTCTTCCCTGTTCATTTTTTTTTTGGTAGCTTTTTCAAGAGTTTTCCAGCTTATTAATAGGAACTTCCAGCATTCTGGTGCTTTGACCAGTTCCTAGAAGTGTGCTTTCTTCTTGGGCTTATTCACTCTCTCAGGGCATTAATAACAAACATGACTTCAGGGGATTTACTTTTGTTTTCTTTACTTATTTTAGAACTTTAAAAGTGACTTGTGTGCTTGTACATGTCATTTGCTTTTGGTAACTGTCTTCAGGATTTCATTCTGCCAGAAACACAATCACAAGTTCCAAGTCTTTCTTTATACTTAGCATTACTTATCTTAATGCTCTGCCAAGGTACAAAGAAGTTGGAAAATATCTATCTTCCTATCAGGCCAGTCTAGCAGGAAAGATTCTTTCTGATCCAAAATTAAATGATTAGAGGGAGACTCATAGTGTCAGAAATCCCACAGCTCATGTTGTTGTTGCAGGTGGCATTGGAAAGCCTGGGAAACTTGGTAGGTGGAGGGAGTGGATCATCTGAGAGCTTAATTAGTGAGAGCTGGGCTAGTGAATGGAACAACAGAGCAAACTTGTGGGGGAAAGGGGTAACACTGGGACAGTTAGCATTTTACTGTGATTATCCTTTCATTTCTCATTTCCATTCTCCCCAGAAGGCTTGGGTTGGATGTCCACAGATCTGCATCCATCCTTTTAGGGTGAGCTGCAGCAGGGTAGTCATGTGTGCCTGACAGCTGTAGGCTGGAATTCTTTTATACCAGATAGTGTGTGCTTGCAGTTTGGCTGCTATTCTGTCTAGCTTTCCCTCATTTTAAGAAATTGGCGTGTATTCTGGTATGTATTCTGATACAAAACTTGTAAGGAATAATACTTCTAATGTACTACTTCTGTGTTAAATTTATAAGAATGATGGATAATGTGGAAGAGTCATGGGTATGCTCTTTGCTTGAGGAATTTCAGTCCATGTGTTTGAAACAGTGCCTTGACTGCTAGGCAATAATTAATCCCAACTTACCATTCTCACTGGAGCCCATCTTGTATTGGATAATTAAATAGATCCTAAGGAAAAAAGTGAGAAAGAACTGTTTTTTCTTTTTTTTTTTTTTATTCTGGTCGCAAGGACTCAAGTCTGCAAGGTGTCCATGTTGGATCTTGGGTTATTTCACTGAGTTATTTGTGTGCAGTGGTGTCAGTGGGAATGTTTGGGTCTGGACCCCAAACTATGCTGTAACATTGTGGTGTGGATGCTCCTCGGAGATGCTGAAGAAGGAAACATAAGTCTTCTTTGGCAAAGGAGTCACCAGTGGGTGTACTGCATCCTGAATAGATGGCCTCCTCTCCAGGCTGTTAAGTGAAGACATCTTTTTCTTGAGCTCTATTTGAGGGATTTTGGTCCTTCACTTCCAACTTGGCAGGCATAACTCCAATACTTATTGTTACATGTCTTTAGCCAGTACCCAAAGAAATAATTTTGGTTTATTTTGAATAAAACTTTAATTTTTCTGGATATTCCAAGTTTTCTGGATTTTGTTACTTATCCTGTCTGCCTGTTAAATTTAAAACAGTTAAGTATTTTGGCTGCCTACTCTTGCTCCATTGACAGCGTGGTAACAACTGTGAAAACATTTGAGAAAGGATGCTAACAGAAAAATCAGCTGAAAGTTGCTGGGAATGTTTTATGAGTGAATTTTTCATGTTAGTATTGTGTGGAAAATAAATACAAGCTTAAAAATATACTTGTGATGAAAAGTGCTCATTTTAATCTTAAAATCCCTATAGGCTGTGAAGATTCTGTGGGAGTAGACACACTCAGTGCTAGTTAAAATCTGAAGTATTTGATTTCTTGTATGGGCAAGGAAATGTTGGTGCCTTTTTTTTTTTTCCTACTTACTTGAATCTGATGCCTGACTATATTCCTTCTTTATTAAAATTTTCTTAGCTTGCTTCATGAGGGCTCTGAGTCACTAGCAGCTACATTTTTAAAATCAACTGAGTTTTCCTAAAACTACAGCATCTGTTTTTGGCTTACTAATTTGTGTAGTTTCATGAGGTAATAACCCCTTGGCTAAATATCAGTGTGCTAAAATGTAGTATGTGTTTAATGTTGTCTGGTGCAAAATTGTTCTCCTTTACTTACTAAAAACCTGCTTGTGGACTGCCTTGAATAGGTCACAGCAAGGATTGCTCCAAGTCTGGTGTCAGACCATAGAAACGGGTGAAATTCTTGACACTCATCTCTTCACTAATGCTAACAAATGGAGAAAGAGGGGGTGTCACATGCTAAAAATTAATTTAGGTGAATATGTAGCATCTCCAGCCTCATGTACCCAGTGTACTTCTCCCTTTTTTAGTGCCTTCATTTCTCCTGTAGATGTTATCATGTGTGTCTGTTGCCATCAGCCCCTCACTGAACAAATCTTGAGGTTACTAAGACTCCCTTCTGTCATGTGAGAACAATGGGTGTCATGTGTACTTTAAATGTGCCATGATTGCAGAAATGTTTCCCAGGCTTTCCCCGTAGGTCGGGGCATGGTGTAAAAAGTGATGTTTACCTACCTTGCAAGAGGTCAAGATGTCCAAGCAGAACTGTGTTCACATATTCAGTACCATAGAAACTTAGCACTCTCTGGCTGTGTGTGTAACATGTAATTTTTATTTCATTGATGATAGGGTAGGGTGTTCTATTATTCTTTTCTGCACAATTTGCAAACAAATTAAAATGTAGAATTAATAAAATAGAATTAATATTCCACGTCTTGCACTGGCAGTGTAGCTCCAAAAATATCCATTTTATAGGAGCTAATAATATGTTCATCAAAATCTCTATAGCCAGGTAATGTTCCAACAAAGAAATGCATTTTCATAAGGTAAAGATGGGGCTGTAGTTCTTTCACTTTACCAGGCATTTTGCCTCTTGCAAAAAGAGATGCTAACATACTGCAAGGTTTTCTAATCATTTATCATCATTAAAACAAAAGAGGTCTTGGTAAATATCTCTACATGTATGTTAAAATCCATATAGCGTTAAAAACTATGCTTAAATTTCTGAAAAAATAATATTTGTGCTCCTCATCACAACTGGCGGAGCAAAAAAACCTGCAACAAATGACTCGATTGCTTTCATTTATTTAATAATTCCTTCCCAAAAAGTAACAACTTGTGATTTTCTGGCCCAGTGTTGTGCCACTGCTCGGAAGATAACATCTTCCACAGTGTCTTTCCTGGAATATGGTGCATGTCTTATGTTAGCATTGCTAGAATGGCAGTTGTCAGAGATTTCCTTTTAAACTTTCCAGAATTTACATGTGGATTTTAATGGAGAGAGGAGCAGGCAGGAGGTTTCTTGTCTATGCACTGTCCTTGTGAGTCAGGAGAGATCCCTGTGCCAACTGCTGCTTACCTGAGAGGCCTGACACCTGATGGACAGCCAGTGTGCAGAGCAAGATCTTCCCTTGTTGCTGGTGCCAGATGAATGGCAAAGTGGTTTGTGTAGTTACATTTGTATAATTTAAAGTAGTTACAAAATTTAAAATGGGGAAAAAGAAACCCCAACTCTTTAGTCTCCATCATCAAGACATTTTCCTTTTCCTTGTTGAGAAGCTGTAAGGACCTATCACCACACATTATCTTCTAAAGTAAAGCCAGTCTCTAGCTGTTGTGTGTGAACACATACAGTAGGAAAAGTCTTAATGTGTTGTAGGTGGCATAACAGTCATCCCTCAACACAAATGTACTGCAGGGGAGAGGTGGTTTCCTTGGTAATTATGCTGAGTTGCTTGCATGACATCTGTTTTCCCTTCAGGACTGTTGTTGCCATTTGTACTTCATTGGGTTTTTCAGATGAAGAATTACCTTTTTTTGGCCATGTGCTGTTTTTTAATATCTTTTGGCTATTTGTCATCTGGGATGACTTACCTGTGTTAATCATAATAGAAAAGAAACATGGTAAGATTTTGATGATGCCTTCCAGAGTAGCAATTAAAAATTTGTCGGAACACTTCTAAAATAATTAAAACCTTTCCTGCTGAAATTAGGCTTTTCTGAAAACATGAACCCTTAGGCCTGGTGCTCCAGGCAGCATAAGTAGCCCACGATTAAGCTTTAAAAATTTCTGAATGTCTTGACAATTGAATTTTGAAGAATTAGAAGTCTGAGAGTCAGATATCTTGAAGGCTGTACAAACCATAAGATCCTTAGAATGTGTTTGTAGGATAGCTTTTACTTTTAGGCAAACCTTGAGAGCTTCAAATGCTCTTTTTTTTTTTTCCCTACTCCCCACATTACTGCAGAGAAAAGATGATGGCTATTACTGGGCTTCTGGCAAGTTGCAGTCTGCTGGGATTGGTGTGTTAAATATCTTTCCTTTAACAAAATACTTTGCTTGGTTAAGTGCTCATGTTAAAGGACTAGGTGGGTTTTGAAAATATGCTGTGAGTGGAAGTGTAGGTGAGTTGTGGACTCATAAGTTGTGAAACTTTGAAGTTAAAAAAAAGGTGGGGGTTTTAGGATATAATCTGTCAGTTCTTTTCCCCAGTTTTCTTGATAAAGAGTTAAATTACAGTTTCTATTGGATTATAGTAATTTGCTTCCAAAAGTTTTTGTTTATCATATTTCTTTTTTCATCTTCTACAAGAGACTCTAATATGTCAACCTGTAAGATGTCAGACTTCTGCTTAGGGACAGTAGGGAGCCACACAGTGCATTGACTTTCAGGAGTGACTTTTGCTTTATGGATCATGTGAAAATCAGCTGGAAGAATTTGTAAGGTGTTGGGTGTGTTTTGTTTTCCTGTTCAGCAGTTAGAGATTTTGCATGAGTGCAGTGACAGTTGATGTTTTATTCTAGATAGCTTAATGTAAAAAGACTTTAAAGTGGAGAGATACTAAACCCAAAATCACTGTTGAGAAAGAGAAGTATCATCTTCCTTCAAACTGGCAGGTGTTCCTGCTTCCTGAACACTGATCCTGAGTCCATTTTGGGAACATGTCCCTCTCATTTACTGACATGCTGAGAAATTTATGTATGAGCTGAACACCAAAGATCAGACTATTTTCAACACTTCTACCTTTCTTTTTAGCTAGCATTATTTTTATCATTTTGCTCTTTGTGTTCCAGTTCATCTTTCTCCTTCTTGGTGTACAAAGCCTTCTCTCTTCTCTGCATGTCCCCAGGGAGTAGGAATAACCCCAGTGTGTACAAAAGAGGGTGCTTTCTGAGCCCCTTCTCTCTGTTCATGTAATTCTTGGGTTTTTTTTCCTTTTTTTCTGATATCCTCCGGGAGTGTTTGAAGAACCAGCCACTCTTTGTATTGCTTCATCTGTTTCCATTGATGAAAATGTGTCCTGGTTGCAGATTTGGATTTTCTAATCTTTAAATGGCAAGAAGTCATTCTAATCGTAGGCTTTGTATTAGACAAGGTTTTTAAAATGGAATATATTTTTCCAGGTTTTCCTACTTTCCTTATTTCTTTCCCACCTCTTTTTCCTCATGCACAGAAATGTAACCTGAAGTCATAGCAATATTCTTAGTGTATAGCAGTGAGTGTATGAAAGCCCACCACCTTAATACACATTTCAATTGTTCACTTAATTTTATAATGTCAAGCTTAATAACATTTTGTGTATTTTGTGACTTCTTTTTATTTAGTTTTTTTTTTTTTACTCCAACTTAATTAGGATCCTAGCATTATTTGGCCAATGAAAAGTACATGTCAAATGAAAATCTGACTGCCTTAAAACAGAAGTACTCCAGGGGGCAGCTTGTCATACTGAAAATGTAGCCAGAGGTTGTCCAGAGGGGTTTTGCAGTCTCCAAGCTTGGAGGTTCTCAAAAGATTCCAGCTCTAGGTGTCCCTGCTCGAGCAGGGGGTGGACCAGGTGACCTCTGGAGGTCTTTGCCGACCTCAGTCATTCTGTGATTCTCCAGAGATTTTTGCCATGTGCACGGAGGGGAAAGTTTTGTAGCTTTCATCCCTTTCAAATAGCAGCTATTTGGCAGGTACTCTAATGTATCTAAGTGTGAACTAATGTGCCTAGAACATTAATGTTTTCATAGGGCACAGTCTTACGGGTGCCTAATTGAGATTAAGTATTTACCTATGTGCTTTAAGTGTCTTAATTTCTTTTTTATCCTGGACTATTACCAAGTATTCATTAGCGTCTATGACAGAATATTTCTAACTATAATTTCACCAAAGTTCTTAGAAGTATTATTATTTCACTATATTTAAATGAGTGTGAATCCTAGTCTGTGTGTGCTGTGCCATATAAAAATCTTCCTGCCCTGAGCAGAATGGAGTGAGTTGTCAGTGGTAATCTTACTTGTTCTGCAGGGGACTGGTGGAGGAGAAGAACTGGTGTGTTACAAGAGATCAGTGCTCATGGTTGGGATGCCTGGGGTCCTCATTCGTGGCTGGATGCAGTGACTATGTAGAGAGCATACTTTTTAGGGTTAATGTCATATAAAGATTACCCTTGAGTAATCCCCTAGTTAAGCAGTGAGGGAAGATGTGATGAAAATTAAAAAAAAAACAACAAAAACAAATCCAACAAATTTTCTGCTTTTAACTATCAAGTAGTCTTTGCAATGAAATATCCCCAAACTGGAGTGAACCTGTGTGAGAAATGAGTTGGATTTGCTTGAGGAGACGTGTAGTGGCAAACAAAGAACGGGTGAAATATTTATTTGAGTATCGGTCCGATGGATCCGGGGCCGGGTGCGAGCCGTGCCCGAGCCCTGCCCGAGCAGCAGTTCCGCAGCCGAGCGCTGGAGGGCTCCGCAGACTGACGGCTGCGGGCGGATTTTAAGGGAATTGCTGCGTTGTACCTGCGCAGGGTTTAATGCCATTTGGCTATCTGCCATAATTGGCTTTCCATTCCCTTGATTGGAATCATAGATAAAAATTTGCTAATCCACTTTCTTTGCTGAAAGTATCAGAAAAGTAATCCATCTTTTAAAAACGCTCGAACGAAATCATGTGGTATAAAGAGTACTTTATGGAATAATGAGATTAATGAGAAATGTAAGGCATATGCAATTTAAAACGTTTTTCTATGGGTTTAAGGGGAAAAATGCAATCTGGGCACTATAAAGCCATAAGTACTTCCTTTTTTATGCACTACCTTTTAAATGTGCATTACATGTTAAGCTTTTGTCTACATGCATAAAATGTGAGTATATATTTAGGAAGAAGGATCTGCTATTTATTTGTAATTTTAAAAAGGTTTGAAAATACCCGATTCAAACTTCTTAGCTGTGTTTTTTTTCCTCCCTCTCCTCTCTTCTACCTATAGGGCATCAGAGCACGGATTTTGGAAACCCTTGTAATGCTCATTCTTCTTGCACTGCTTATCCTTGGAATTGTATGGGTGGCTTCAGCACTCATAGACAATGATGCTGCCAGTATGGAGTCTTTATATGGTATGGAATGCAAAAAAATCTTCACCCAATTTGATTGTAAATACAGAAATGTAGGTTTCCCATATGTGTTTCTAGTATGTGCTGTGTGAATACTGCACAGGTTGTGAAGGTGTCTTAATTCAGTCACCACCATTTTGATGTTGAATTCTGTGTTGTAAGTAGCCTCTTGGTAATAAGCTGAAGCTGTGCTCAATGTTTTCTTTACAGACCTCTGGGAATTCTACCTCCCTTATTTGTATTCCTGTATATCACTGATGGGATGCTTGTTACTTCTGTGTAAGTATTTATCTCATTATTTCAAAAGATGAATGATATTATGGTGGGAGAGTTTTTTTTTTGTATTGTGTTCGATTTTATTTAATGGTTAAATAAATTTTGGAATTTTTCTGATTAAATTCAAATTTAGGTGTGAATTTTAGGTTTGGGTTCTGAAGTTTAAATAAATAGTACCATATGTTTTCAACTTTAGAGAAACTTTACAACTCACCCAAAACAAGTTTGACTTCTTACTTGTTAAAGCAGATAGTTGAAAAATAGGGACTCCATGCTGCAAAGAAAAGCACAATTTTAAAATGAAATGTCTGCAGGAGGCCAGTAGTATGGTGAGAAAATTATTTTGGAACATTTTGTCCTATATTCAGTGAACTACCATTCTTCCTTTTGTAATTGAAAATGTTACTGTATAGGCAGGAGTTGGAAGATGGTGCAGCCAGCTTTCATAATAATGCAGCTGGTTTCTGGCCAGTCTGCAGGTCAGTTACACAATTGCATTTGAAATGCAATAAGTGCAGTAAAAAACAGTAAAAACCCAACCTTACACTCACTGACTGCTCCTAACCAGAGTTCAGTCATTCATGTTTAGGGGAATAAGAAACATGGTGGAAGGCTCCAAATCCCATTTATAATGTCAGTCCCCTCCTTGAATAATTTCTGGCAAACTGCTGAGAGGGACAGAACATCTCCCTTTCTACATTACTATGGTTTCATCTCCTCCAAGCTTGACAGGTTCAAAGCTTACATGGGGTGGTCACTGTGGAGAAAGGGTAGGGAATGATAATTTGTGATGTCCTTTAAACAGATCTGTAGGAGAGACCTTGGTGAGTTCTCTGTATGTGCAGATTCTCAAATCCACTTGGGAGGAAGGTGGGAAAACTAAATCATGTGCTTCTCAATGTCTCATGCAGGCTTCTTCCAGAGTGGCATTCACAGATGTACTGAACACTTTAATGGGAAGTTGTTTTACAGAACTTCAAATCTGCCCTGCAGTTTACTTCAGCAGAGCTGAAAACTCAGCCTCTGTTCTGGGGCTGTTGTAAACCAGTTCACTGAAATTATTGTGACTAAATGCCAGGTTTTGGAAATGTGTAACTTCAGCAAATCACTGAGGTGAAAGCCCTCCAAGCTGTTAGATCTGTGTAGCTGAAAGGGCAGCATACAGCAGTGGGGCAGCTGCTTGTGTAGAGCTTTACCTCTTCAGCTGCCTTAATTGCTGAAGCAGTGTTTGAGTAAAGCCTATTGCAGTGGTGATGGAACATCACTTCATTTTTCTTTTCTCTTTTTCCTGCAAAATTCTTCTGCACTAAAGGCAGGCTAGCTTAAATCAGATTTTTGAATACTCTTGTATTTTTCCTGTAATACACAGTAGCTACAGTAAAGCACCAGTTAATAAAAATAAATGCAATCCTCACAATAAAATCATGTCTCCGTTTTTTTTGGCAACAATGTTTTATTGTAATGGAAGCTATAGATATACATGCTTATCCATATTGTTATAAATTCCTTCATCTTTGACATATTTCAGTATTTGAAGGCTGTTTTCCCTAAACTGTTGTTTTCTGCCGATAATTTTCTATTATCGTGGTTGAGCCTTTCTCCCTAGAAGCATACATGCATCATTTCTGAAAACCATCACAGGCCAGGATGAGAAAGGGCCTGCTGTTTTTTTATAGAAAGTAACCTAAAGTCTGGTAGCTGAGCCTACTATCGATGGAAGATGAAGGATAACATTCAGAGCAAAGCAGCTTCAGGATCTCCTGGCCTTGCAGCTATACCTGTGCTGGAAGATGAAACATGCCCAAGCTATTCTCCAGTGCTGTGGCCAGCCAGTGTCACTCCATCCACAATATTGCAGTTGTGAGGTGTCTGTGCAGCTTTGGCTTATGATAATGGTCCCTGGGCTGTCTGAACTCCAGAACTGCACTGAGAATCATTTGGAAAGGTGTTAACTGGCCCAGGACAAATCATGCCAGGAATAGTTGCAGTAATTTACTGATGTAGGCAATCCAGTCTTAAAGCCCAGGAATGCATCCTGGCACTGCTGAATTTACTAGTGAAGACATAGCCTCTGGTGCCACAGGCTTTAAATAAATTATTAATTAGTTGAGCAAGTTTAAGGTTTTTGATTATATGGTGTTCCTTGTTGACAAAATAAAAAAGAGTCACAGTTAAGCTCTTGGAGGGGAGAGATGCTTGTATTGTTCAAAATTCACGTGGGTTACAGTGTGCTTAAAAGTTCATATTGGAGCTTTAAGCTCTTGCAGTTCTTTCCAAAATCAAAAAATGGTTATAGGTGGAAGAGCACTCTAAGCATCCAAATAAAAAACTGGTCTTTGACTTAAAAATGACTGTTCTGCATGCTCTTCCTTCCTCTGCAGTGTGCACGCCAGTGGGGCTCTCGCGGATGTTTACAGTAATGGGTCAGTTGCTGGTGAAACCGACAGTAAGTGCCACACAATTTTGTCCTGTGCTACCTGTGAGAAGGTAGAATTGTATCTGGGTGTGTTCTTCCAGATTGCTCAGACTTCTATAGAACTCCTGAGTTCATCAGTTTCTATGACCACTCTTTCTGTACTTATTTCATGTTTTTCATGTAGCAGAAAAGCCTGTTTTTTCCCAAAGTTTATCTCAAAATAATACAGACTTCCTCTGTTTTTTAAATTTATGTCAGTGCTACTAATTTTATCTGTAATGAATATTTCCTGCTGGGTTTTACCAGTGCCTGAAAAGTGTGGGCATATTCTGAGTTCAGGAGCAAGGAATACAAGAGAGAGTCTGGATAACAAGAAGGGTACCTAGGGGTACACGCAGGTGGATGAAATGTGGGTGGTTGTCATCTTTAAGAGCTTGTTACACACAGATACACTTTGGCTCATGTTCTGAATGCTGTGAGGGAAGGGAGAAGTTTGTACCACATACAGGTACTCTAGTGTCTTGGGTGTCACATGTCCTAGTTTGTATTTACTAAAATTTGGGTACACTTAGATCTTGCATTCATTTTCATTAGTCAGTTCAACCCTGGAAATACAAAGAATCTTTAGTCTCAAAGGACCTGATAGCTGAGGTAGACAGACTTAATTTGTTTGGTTTTAGCTTCCAATAGCAATTTATATTTGCATGAAATACTGGCTTATGTGAAAGTTGCTTTTAATACAATTTTTCAAAATCTTTCGCTATTTTTGTTTAAACTGAGTGTGCAGGTTGATACGATTTGAATATAGGTCAGACATACTGTTCTGTCTCTTTAGATTGAAACTGAACATAAAAGCCATAACTTGAAATAAAACCTTAACAGTAAATTTGCTTAAAGTAAGGTTACAGCTGTACAACAGAATGGAATAATCTTCTGTGAAGTTCTTACTTGTGTCAGTATTGTGAAGTTGTAGACTGTATATTTAAAGTAAAGGTTACAGGAGAAAAGTGAACCTGATTATGTAAGTGGAAGTGTCTCTGACATTTCATGCTTCTGTTTCCAAATGCAGATCCTGGAAGATCTAGATGAGCAGATGTATATCATCACTTTAGAGGAAGAAGCAATTCAGAGGAAGCTTAATGGTACGTATGCTATACCTGTCATGGTACTACTTCAGATACAGTAGTTAGGGTAGAGTGGTTCTGGTCAGGAGTATTGGTCTCACTGTTGTGCAGCCTCTTCTCTCAAATCAGAGAATTTCAACATCTTAGCCCATAAGGAACGTTACAGCTGTGCATTTCCTCACCAGCTTTTCCAAGATTGGCTGTTGTGTATGTGTGGTTTGCTTTGGATTTGTTTTTCAATTGTTTGTCAGCTCTCTAATGTGGGAATGTTCTGAGCCTGAGAGCATTTGAGTAGTTGTCCAGACCTGCCACCTTTACTGCAAAATAGCTTGGGTTGGTAAATTACTCTATTTCAGCCTTGTTTGGAGGACAATGAACTTAAATTAGCAAGAGGCTTGACTTCCTGCAATGTGAGTTTTGTTTTTAATTTGGAGGATTTTTTGTGTTTCAGTTGATTGTTATTTAAAATCTTAGATATTAATCCATTAAAAATCAGAGCTCTCCTTTATATTCTAGGAGTTATTTAATGAGTTTAATAATTAAAAACATTCTATTAATAAGTAATGAAAGTAATTGCAAAAATGTTTTTAGACTTACTGTATTTAGTCTTATAGTTTTGCATTTCTTGGTAAAGTGTTTCTGTTATGAAGTATTTAAAAAAAGCATTAAGCTTTGGCTTAGAATAGAAGGGAGTGTTGCAACATGGCAGGCACCAATTATGGAAAATATATTGGTTCTATAAACCTGGAAATCATGTTGTACAAATCTTCTGACTTGCTTTTAATTGCATGGATAAGCCATCCATCCATAATTTATACAATTACTGCAGAAAACTAAGGAATTTTCATGTAAGACAACACAACAATTTATGTGTCATGATGACTTATTTTAGCCTTAATTTTTTTTTAATTTCATGGTTTTTCTCTCCTGTTTTTCAGTCTTCTGTCATATCTCAATCTTTCCTTCTCTGAGGTCTCTTTTAAGTCTCCTTTTGAATTTGCTTGGTCAGGGGAAGTACCCTTGAGAGCAGAGATCATAGTGGTCATCTTTATTCCAGTGCTTGAAATCTGTGGAGGACTAGTGACTTCTGTGTGATGGAATCAGCCATCACTTCAGTTTAAAAGTAACATTCACCTTTTCAGGTGTTTATAGTGCTACACCTGTGTATGTGCGTTCACACACAGGCATGCAAAAGGGTGCATGCAGTGAGTGTCTTTGAAGCTGTGATGGGGTAATGATAATCATTCTGTGTTTTTGTTGTTAGCTGGGAACTGTAAAATATTTGTTACTGGATATTTTATGTTGTCACGGTGATTCTGCTTGTGTACAACACAGCAGTGACTCACTCAATAGTTACTCAGGAATCTATTGGAAGTAATGCAGAGAGGGGTCTGCTATTCAGAAGGGGAATGTGATTATTTAGGTGATGCTTGGCTGCTCTTTTTCTTGCAGAAGTCTCTCAACAGTTGCTTATATTGCAGTTTAATATCACTTGTGGAGTGGACCTAGGCTGTTTGTAGGTGTCTACTAACTGGATATAGATTTACGATGTGTGCTGGGAGCTCCTCTAACACCAGCCAAGAGGCTGGATTCTCTTTCATCACATGGCTTGGTATGTAGTGAAAAGTGGAACTGCAGCCCCCCCATATTCCATGGGGCACTCACCAGCTCGCTCCTGGGCTGTGAAAGACATGGGGCTTAAATGTCCTGAGACAGGAGGGGAACTGAACTCCCTCTGTTTCCAATGCTGAGGGAATGGTGTGGACACCCCCATCTAAAGGAATGCTTGAAAACCCCTAGGTTGGTAGGAAGAGAAAGTTAATGAACTTAAGATGAAAAGTAAATGAAAATCTTAAACTTGCATGTAGCATGCAGTTGGGTCAAGATGTTACTTGTGCAAGAAGATACTCTGTGGGATTTTTTCAGTAGTTACTTTAGTAAATTTAAGCATGATTCTCATTATGGCAAGCATAGAAGCGTTCATCTTCTCTTCCAGAAGTCTTTCTAAAACATACAAATTGTGCCAGAAACATTGACATTGTTATTGCCAGAACTATGAAGGGTCATGTTTAATGTGTTTGTTGCATTTAAAAAAAGTGTGTATAAGTGGGGGTGGTGCTAATTGCATCAGTATATGTTATGCTGTGATGTTAGAGGCCATAAGCTGTGTTTCAGCACACAGATTGTGTCTCTTTGTTGCTGTATCACAGCAGAAATGTTCAGCTACACACTTCTCCTGTGGCTGTTGCAACTCTTCCACGGTGTTGGTGGTGGAAATCCATGGTGCTTAAGTAACTCTGCTGGGCATGTTTGCAGTAAAGTGCTCTGAAATACATGCTTTGTTTATATGTGTAACTAAAGAGTTGAATTTTTATCAAAATGAAGAGGACCAGAGCACAGGCTTAAGTTATACTTAATGATTGTAAAGCTTTTCATATTTGAAAATAAATCTATCTGTGAAACTGTAGATCTTCTTTGTGGGAACTAATTTTCTTCCTCCTCAGGTGTCTGCAGTGTCTAACTGAAAATCAGAGGAGGAGGGAGGGGAAAGTTTGTGTTATCTACCCTAGTATTTTTATCTATTGAAGAGATACTGGGCTTTGGGAAAATGTTTGTTTCCAGTGTATTATGTTTCAGTACCCACATCACTCCTACAGTTGAAGAATAAAGCTGGGACTTTTTTATATTAAAAGAAAAAAAGTTGCCTTCAGCTATTAGTTTTCCTGAATCCAAAGAGACGGGTGGGGTAGGATCAAAAATACTTACTTGATCAAAGTTATTGGCTCTGAAGGTATCCTTACCTATGTAAGAAAGATGAAAGGTGTTGTTTTTATTGCACACTAGTAACAGTGTAATTTTGAACTAATTGGTGGTGAACTGCCAATCACCTTGGGGGAATGCAAATAGATACTCTTACAATTTCCTTTGAGGTACTGAAATCTTATGTCGGGGCTGGAAGAAAAACAGAATAATACCGTTAAATTGACCTTAAATGAGCTGCTTTGTGGCTTTCTTGGAGAATCCCTTCTAACTTTTCATTGCTAGTCCAAACAAGTCTCGTCTACCAATTTGATTTATTGGCTAGACAGCGCTGACATTGAACTTTGTGCGTGTTTGAAATAAAGCTAATGTTAGAGAGCTTTTAAGAGTTTAGCTGCATCCTTTTCAAATACTCTTTTGACTGATCTGAAACACTGCCTCTTGTAAAATATCCTTTTGTATAGCAACCTGTTGTTTGCAACTATTTTTAAGGAGGATCTACAACAGCACTTAGATATGATTCAGAATTTCTACTGACCTGTGTCTTAGGGACCTACTGTGATGATGCTGATTTGTTGGATAGACTCCCATGAAATCAGTGTTTTGAGTTGGAGCAATTTTTGTATTGAGAGTAGAAAAAACCATAGATATATATTGAACTGAGCTTTTCCTCAGAGACTCCTAAATCAGTTACAGAGAAGAAGAAAATGTCAGATGCTGACTTGAGTTTTCCTTCTGGTTCAACTGCTTCCATGAAAGTTCTTTTCCCACTGAGCTCTGTACCTATCCTTTTCCCCACCTAACAGTAATTAGTCATTCCATAAAACATATGTTTTAGACTTTTTTGGGGGAGAATGCACAGTCAAAAAAGCTTATTTTTATGGTGATAATTAGCTTGGGGTTTTTTAAGGACTTTGTCTGAAAAAACATAGATTAATTTAAAAAAAAAAACAGAAATGAAACTGACATTTGTATTTCAGTCACTTCAAGTGATAGGATGTAATGGAACTGTGTCTGTAGGTCTTACTTGGATAGTCTTGAGATTAGAGATATTTATATTTTTGAAGCCCTGTAAATATTACTCCATACTCATTATGTCGCTGATATTAAGGATAATTGTTTAGACATGGCACAGAAGTTACGTGTTATATGCAAAAATGTGGGTGAAAGAAACATTAAGTTAATTTGTTTAAACATTTAAAATTCTAAACGGTTGTTTCATTGGTGATTTCACTGCATTGAACAAATTGGTATTTAATAGTCTGCAGTAAAAACTCACCTTTTTTTCTTGTGTTGAGGTTGATGGGTAGATGAGGAAACAACAGAAAATAAGGAAATAATGAGACTGGACTACAAAGTAGTGTTGCTGTGCTAGCAGCCTAAGTGCTGTTTAGTTTTTGTGGACAAGTGATCCAGATGGAAGATAAAAGCCTGGACAAGAATATTAATCTCATATAAACTTATTAGAATCTGTTTAAAAAAAGTACGTGGAACATGGTGCTCTTACAGGTTAGCCCACAGCCAAAGGTGGGGCCAAGGGTAGGAAATGGTCAGCAGGTGGAGGGTGTGAATGCAAATCAGCAAAGCAACAGCAGAGAGGACTTTGGGTTTAAGGCCTTGAACTGTCACTGCCATGGTGTGTAATTGCAGGGTGAAATTGGCCTGGAATACACAGGGAAAATAGGTGCCCTTAACTTATTTTCAGGTGAGATTGTCCCACTTTCATACCTTTTATTTCTGGACAAAGGTGAGTGGGGAATGTTTCTGACTTATCCCAGGCAGAATATTTCCAGGTTGTGATTGCAGAGAATGAAAAGCAGAAATAGTGGGATAGGAACTGGAACAGCAGATCTTCATTCAGCATTGCAGAGCTGTGTCAGTGCCTGAACGCAGTGCAGGGTTTGTAGAGGGACAGGCATCAAGGATGGAAACCCCAGTGTGCTTGCACTGGGAAAGAGGAATGTTTGGAAGAGAAAGAAATGTTGAAGACAAAAAGAATGGAGAGAGAAAATGGGCTGGGTTTCCTCAAGGCTGCATAGGGATAGGAGGAAAAGTTGATGAGCGACTTTTAGGCAGAAAATTCGTAGGAAGAAGGGAATTAAAATTACAGTTGTCAGAGCCAAGCTGATGTACGAGAGAAAGTATGAGGAGTTGCACAACAAGTGACACGTGTGTGTTATAAACTGGAAAGTGAAGAGGTCGGTCTCAGGAGTGGTTGTGGGAATATCTGATTGTGGCATGGAGGGATGGAGCAGGCAAACTGGTATGAGCAGAAGATCTATCAGCAAGCAGGTCAGCAGTATGGAAAGTGAGCTTGCTGAGGAGAGGGAGGGAGGGAGGGGCAGAAGCTGAATCTGGAGCTTTGGCCACTTTAAAGGCTAAGGTCCACTTTTGGTAAATAATAATGCTTCTGAAGGGCATCTGGGGATTCTTTGCATCCTGGTACAAGAATCATATGGGGATTTAAGAATGAGGCATTTGAGGCATCCTGTCTGTCACACTGTGACTGGGCATTGGACTCGTGTGAAGGTTCAGCATCAGCAGAACAGGCTGAGGTCACAGGAGTTTATGCAGAGACCTCTGTGCTGAACTTTTCTGGGTAGACTGCTGTTTTTGAGAAGTATTTGAAGAGTCTCAAAGAAACACCTGCAGTTGAAAGTCACAAGTGCTAATGTGATGCTTCCTAAATCCGAATTGTCGCTGTGTGCCTTGCAGTCACATCTGAAAGAAAGTAATGTCTTTTGTTTTAAAAGGTGTATCTTCCACAGTGGAATACCAGACGGTAGAGTTGGAACGTGAGCTTGAAAAAGTGAAAAGCAAGAAAACAAATCTAGGTAATTAACTTTCTAGTGTTTAATATAGAATGTAGTTTACTAAATGACCTTGAAGTGCTGTGTTTAGTTTGGGGCAGTTGCTTGATTTGATTCTAGTTTGTTCTTAACCAAATTTGTGCATTTGCAAATACATCACATGGAATTGTTGCACCCCTCTAACAAAAAAAAAAAAAGTAAGGAGTCTGATTTTGATCTTATTTTTAACATTGTTTCAGAGAAATTGTAACGCTTCTTTGCATGGAGCTTTTTGTGTATAGTATGCTTATGAATATTTGGGCTAATACAGGACATTCCTTTTTGTGTTTGAATTATTTCTGTAAAATTCAAACAGTGTTTTCTTTTCTTTCCTTGCACGTGCTAATGATGTCCAGTGGTTAGTTCTGTTGTTCTTACCTTACGAGAGGACAATACTATTTAAATATCTGAAATTCTGTTCTGTCCCTTTAGGTCATGCTACAATATACTTATAAACAGTGTATTTGTAAATTCAGCAGATTTTAAACTTTATGGAACTGCTGTCTGCTAGGGGAAGAAAAGCGTTACAGGGGAACATGTCTCTAAAAAAAATCTGCTTGTCTCTGTCTCCCCAGCCTTTCTCTAGAGAGATTAGATGTTTTTGCCATTGCTTTGTACAGCTGTACAGGGTGGATGTTCTTATGAACTGGTTGTTCCAGATCAGGATACTCTTGTTAATTATATTTATAGTGATCTTATAGATAGCTGAATGATTGTTACTTGCTTTATTCTAATGTGATCTATGATATTAGGCTTATGTTTTTTTCTCTTCTGAACAGAACGGAAGAAAAAAGCTTCTGCTTGGGAAAGGAATTTAGTCTATCCAGCTGTCATGATATTGCTCCTGATTGAGACAGTAAGAATTTTATTTCTTTCCCTCAGGAAAAAGTATGGAGAGTTCTTTGGTTATTTGAAGGAATAGTTTTAAATTTTTTGAGTGATGAGTGTTTAAGCAGCAATCTTGATATTCTTTTCTTGACAATTTAAAAAAACTTTTAACATTATGGAGTCTAGTGAGGATAAATTTGTAGATTTTAAAAATGTGAAATACTTTTCAGTAACAGGACTGTTTCTACTTTTTTATAGTCCATTTCAGTTCTTTTAGTCGCTCTCAACATTCTTTACCTGTTGGTTGATGAGACTGCAATGCCAAAGGGATCAGGGGTAAAGTAATGTTTTCTTACAATTTTTATAATTCTAGTAAAGCTTTGGAGGCCTTGCAGAAGTGCAAGTGAAAGCTTTTTCTTTAAAAACATGGAAACTAATAAACTTTGACCTTGACTTTGCTTCTAGGTTTCATTCCTGTGCCCACACAAACGTTTATTGCATGCCATGTTGTAGTGACTTCTTACTGAAATAGTGCAGGAGCTTTATGTAGGTACAGTGATGCAGTAAAGCAGATCAGTAATCTGAAGTTTGCAGTTCTGTCTTTGCAATATGTTTCACTGCAGTTTGAAAGCTGCTGGTGCCTTTGAATGGGATGGGGGGACTTGGAGGGTGGGACATCTGAATGCCCCTGAAACCCTGAACTGAGAAAAGGCTGTGTTTCATGTAAGATGTTACATGTTTTGTTCTTGGTAGAAGTTATCTTTATGAAGCATTCCATGTATCTTATTTAATTGTTCGAAGTATCTTTTTCCTTGTAGGGACCTGGAATAGGAAATGCCTCCTTATCCACCTTTGGCTTTGTGGGAGCAGCACTTGAAATCATTTTGATTTTGTATCCTTTCTGAAAGAATTCTGTCTGTTAACATGTATTCTGTCTAGTTTTCTGGGACATTGGTAATACACTAAGACACTAGCCTGGAAAGAAGAAAGAGATAGGTCAGTTCTTCTCAAACACTTGAGGTGTTTTTGTTTCTCTTTTCTTTAGTTCTTAAGACTTTTCAGAGACTGCTGAGAACTTGAGTGAAACTTGCATTCCTTGCAGGTTCCTTTTTTCCTTGATTCTCACAGCTATCTTATGGTATCTTCTGTCGTCGGCTTCTACAGTCTTCGTTTTTTTGAGAATTTCACTCCCAGGAAGGATGACACAACTATGACAAAGGTAAGGTACAGTCTGGGATGGGGATGGGCCCCTCCTGTCTTTCTTGCCACCCAAGACAAACTGACTCTTAGTAATTGCCCTGAATGGCTCATTTGCAGTGATCAGTATTTGTTTGTAAGCTGCGCAAACACAAACTGGAAGATTGTCAAGATGCTGAATGAGTGGGAAAAAGGATGTGCTCTGTTTAGTTTGGATGGCATCCATTCACTTGTAAAAAGCCAGGAATGGCAGAGCTTGTTAACTGGCTATAGAAGAGCAAGTGAAAGAACTTCCTTCAAAGGGAACTTATTGCTAATGAGTAACTTTGATTGTGTTAACTGTACTTCAGGGAGCTTGCTTGAGATCTGAACAACGTGGTTACTAGAAGTAATACAGACAAAGTGATTCAAATTTGACTAAGACTGAGGATGGCTATTCAGCAAGATTTTGCAATCTGAAGCTAATTTGGCTTTCTACAATTTAGCACTGGCTTTAGAATAGGCAGTGCCGTTACCTAATTTGGAGGAACATGTCTAGTTTTTTGGCAAAAATATTCCCACAGCTGACATGGTGAAGTGATCAGTAACCAGGGAACAGATGTTGAATTTAATTATTTTTTCAGCATGTTTCTATTAATTTTTCATGATTTCTTTTTTTAAATAGTGATAGATTAAGATACTTTTACTACAAATTGTTGGAAGTGAAAAAGTGGGTATGCACAGAGAATGATAAAATTAATAAGTAGAAGAGATTTGGAATATTCTTAATATTTCCTATTGATGGTTTGCAGTACACCAGGAATGGTGTGGAAATCAATAGTGAATGTACAAATGTCTATCTACTTTCAAGTTTTCTTTTTTTTTCCTTTCTCCTTTTGGCTTCTGATACAACTAGACCTGGAGAAAATGATCCCTTGTGAAAGAAAGTTTCAATTACTCTTTTTAAAGGCCTTACAAGAACAAGAGTAAAATCTAACAGCTGTGAATTTTTTTGTATTATTTAAAGTAGACAACAGGCATTGAATTGAAAGGAAGCTCTTTGTTGTAATTTTTTAAATAGTGCTAATCCTGCAAGCAGTTACATCCAAGGCTTAAGCTGATGTATCAGTCATCCATTCTAAGTCCATGGAATTGTTCTTTTATAAAACATTCACAGGAAGTAAGTAAACAGTTGATGCTTTACAACATGATTGTTTTGAATAATTTTGAATCTGAGCATACATAACACGTTGATTAAAAGCACATGAATACATATTTGATTTTCTTGGATCATCTTCATCTTGTTTAACGCCATGTGGAGAGGAGTGACAGCAGTCAGCAAGACTAACAATATGTTACTGTAAATTGCTTTAGGTTCAATTTGAAGAATGTGCCTTTTAAGAATTCTTTTTCATCTTGACCACTGTTTTTCATTGTGTTCCCTTCAGCAATCCCATTTATAATTTAAGTGCTGTTTGTCATTTTCAAACAGATAATTGGAAACTGTGTCTCAATCTTGGTGCTGAGCTCTGCTTTGCCAGTGATGTCAAGAACACTGGGTAAGTGAAATGGAAGTAACATCATAATAAAGGATGTTTAGTTGAATTAAAAAAAATAAGCTAAAAGAAGAGCCTGTAGCTGTATTTCCTAGAGTATGTATGTAATTTGCCATTACTTTCAGTGGAAAGAGTGTATATCTGTGGGTATATCTGTGGCCTTGATTTCTACACTAACATGAACTGTTGAACATACATCTGTCTGCATGAACTGCAGAATATACTTTCTTAAAAAGATGCTAAGCATTTTTTTAGAGAATAAATTATTTTAAGAAGGTCAGATTTGAAACTTCTTAAAATAGGAGGTTGTGAGATGAAAAGATAGGAAAACTGATTGTCCAGAGCAGTATGAAATAGTTTCATGTTCTCTGTGAAATTAGTGCTTCATTCCTGTCAAAAAATACATTTGGGATTTGGTGTCTGAAATTTGAGGTAACACTGAGTGCAAATGGCTTCTTAAAAACAGTTAATGAGTCTTTATTTTTTAAGTTTTTAAATCAGCAGTAGTACCAGGCTGCTTTCATTTTCCCTACAATAATATGCTTGTATTTTTTAATTTCATTTTTCAAATCTAACGATTTGGAGTCTACCACAGCAGAACTTGAAGAACTCCTGATTTTATTGCTAAGGATCGGCAGTAGTATTTGAAGTCATTAAACTATTTTAACCAGTGGAAAGATGTGTTGTATTTTCACTTTAATTAGGTAATCTTCAGCTTGAATTCTTGAAGTTAAATTGCAAGGCTATTACATGTTTTAAGTAGTGCGGAATCCTTGTAGCTAATGTGAATTTCATTGTGAACATTAAATAGAACAAAACAAAAATCTTCACCTCGGGCTGTACAAGTCTTAAGTACAAGCTTAGAAGTTTGAGCTCAGGCCCACAGACCAGCAGCAGTGTGTGCTCAGTAGTTCTGTAGCTGGTTTTCCTTTCAAAGAGAATACTCTTGAATCAAGAGTAGTTCATTGTTTTCCAGTAAATTATGCTGCATATTCTCATGCTATGTATATCTACAGATGAGGCATTTTAATGAATTATAAATCATTTTATAGCAAATGAAAAACCCTCTGTAATGCATTTTTGAGTGTTGAATCTTAAAATAGGTATTCTAGAACTTAGTTAAAAAAATCTGTAGTAAAAGTCCACAAAAATGCAAAAGAACAATTCAAGTACCTAAAGCAGTGCAGTTTTAAAATACAACCAGTATGATAAAGGTCTGAGAAGTGAAATGGTTCTAGCATGTGGAGCCAAATGTTACATAGAAAAGTCACTGTTTTAGAATAGAGTTGTAACATAAGTTTGTGTCCAGTAAGTTACTACATTCAAGACTTGCTTAAAAGAAAGTAAAATTAATTGTTAATGATCCATGAGATTACCAGTTGATAATAACCAGATTCTGTGGCACTAAGTGTACATGCTGGGTCCATTGTTGTCTCATAGGAAACAGATTAATGGTAAAACTCACTTAAAAACCAGACTAACAAGTGAAATTCCTGAATAGTTTGCCATAGAGATAAATAAAAGAAGAAAAAAGATGGAACAATTAACACACAGCTAACAAATGCACAGTCACAGCTGTCCAAACAGGATTAATAGAGTGTATTAGAGTACAGTGAGTCATGTGGTGCTTTGCAGAAGTATCAATGTGTGTTGCACTACATGCCACCGCCCTGTGACACTGAATAGATGAAAAGAAATAAATATGTTAAGCAGATTCATAGTCTTTTCACTTTATTAAAAAAGCGAGATTCTAGACTATACAGAAAAGACTAGACTTTATCCTTATGGGAAAGGTGAAAAAGCAAAAGTTATCTAATACATATACTGACCTTTTTCAACTTTTAAAAATGGAAATGGTTTCTTACATGTTTCAGAGCATTCTAATTAGATACGTAGGTGGTGGATATGTCTAATCTGTCATTCTTCTAGAACTCCAGGAAAGTTTTAAACTAAAATAAGTTACTTTAGTTAAATAAGTTAACTCATATTTTCCCAGAACATTTCAGCCTTTTAGTAACCCTTCAGAAATGTTTCCCACCAGCACCAGATTTTTAATCACAGAGAAACAAATTGGGAACAAGGCACTTAATAGTCAAGAAAGCAAAAACAAAGAATTCCAGAGAAAATGAAACTTTCTAGTATGTGGAAGTTTTCATGGAATTCTACACTTGAGTATTATGTGCAAGTAAATGGGGATTTTAAATCTATTTGTGTGTGCTCTCTAAAACCTACTATGTGTTTTTAACCTGAAGAATTCTTTAATAGTTTATTTGGCAAAATTTAATCAGCTTTTATGTGTATATATTTGTGCCACTAGATATGCAAGTTGTTGTTCAATTACTGAAGAGTTAGTAAAAGTCTTTTTTTCTATGTGGGCTGAGTAGATATTCTTTTGTAAGAAAGTAATCAAAACCTTTTTAACCTTTTTCTCCCATGAGTTTACAGACTGTTACTGTGTCACTTTTCTGATGAGCAGTGATTTTTTCTGTTTGTAAGAAGAAATTGAATGAAATTTATGGACAATAATTTTCCCACCTACTCTAACAGAAGTGTCAGGGTTCATTTATGTTTGTCCTTGTAACACTGCTCCACGGCTCAGTGTTCTTCTAGACCTCTGTGTCAAGAAATGTTATTCCTTTTCCAGAGAATTCTACTGCTCTGCCTGTTTTTTTTTTCCTTTTCCTTTGAAGATTTTGAAGCCTGTGCATTCAAACCTGACTTCATTTTTATGTGGCTCCACAGTCTGACTAAAACACTGCTGCTCTGGAAATGTTGAGGACACTGTTTGCCTTCAAGTGGGAAAGCAGCTCTGTGTTTATTGTCCTTCATCTCATTACCAGTTAATTCAGACAGCTGGTTTCTTCCTTCTGTGCTTTTTTAATGTTTCTCCCTGACTCTTTTGCTGTTTTGATCAGTGATTGATTGGTTTCATCCTCTGAAACTTCTTTTCATTTCAGTAGTTTTTCCTCAGATACCAAATTCAATTCCTGTGTTTTAATTTAAATGACTGATGCTGAGTATCTTTCAGCATTGTGATAATAGGCTTGCAAGTTTTGGGTATCCAGGTACAGTGAGATTCCTAAGTGTCAGGTTTACCCTTGAAAGAAGTGCAGCTGACCCTTAATTCTGTTTCTTCATTTATTATCACTTTTGAAGTCAGTTTTTAAAAGCTCCAAAACACTTTCAAAATAAGATGATGGAAAATCAGAAGCTTCCACAAGTTTCAGAGGCAGAACTACTTTGTGATTGCCTGATTTGCTGCTGCCATTTTAGTTCTGGGACAGGATCAGCTTCCTGCTTTTGCACTGGTGTGAGGGCACACTTCCCCCTGACATCATCTGAGCCAAAGGTTTTTGGGAATACAGCAGCTTTTGAATCCTAGACAATGGTTATGTGGCTGTCATCTCAGTGTTCTGCCATGTGTTCAGTGCAGTACTCCATGACACCTGACAAAGGAACAACCTGTGCCTCTTCCTCTTCTGCCTTCTGTGATGGACCCTACACCTTGTAGATGTTTCCATGGTTCAGAAAAATGTTGTTCACTTAATCAGTGATTGACAAGCCTTTGATCAGCACAAAGCCCAAGTGTCAGAGTTGGAGGTGCCCTGTGAAGAAGACCTGTCAGCACCATCTTTCAGCCTCTTTTCCTTCTGTGCAAATGCTCCATGGCTGTAGTGGTGGGTGTATCCAGGAGAAAAACTGCAGTGGGAAAGATGTCTTTAAGGTTTGGTTTCAAAAGCAGTGCTCTGGAAGAAGATTTAAAAGGCTTAGTGTTTACCAAAAGATGTTGTGGCTCTCATAGAAAGGCTTTTTGCTACCTGTATTTTTTTTAAAAAAAGCTCAAGGTGCATTTGACTCTTTTCTGGAGCTGTTAAGGATTTTTATAGAAACTGAGGTTTCAAGCAGTTTTCATACTAAAGCTGTTTTTTTCCTAATATATGTACTGAAATTATAAACAGAGTTCTTACCTAGAATAGACAATTAATTTCAACTCCCATTATTCAAGCATTTTACTATGAAATGTTAAAAAACATTTTGATAAAGGTGTCTTACAATTTTACAGTGACCAACAAATATTGTCTTGTGTGTTTAACCATGTGTCTTCTGGTGTGCTTCTGTAAGAATTTTGCATCCAAATGTAAATGTAATAGAAGGAAATTTTTGCATTTCCTGAAAAAAATATTATGAATGTTTTGATCTAAATCTTGCATGCAATTTAACAGGAATCACCAGATTTGATCTCCTTGGAGACTTTGGAAGGTTCAACTGGCTGGGCAACTTCTATATTGTGTTATCTTACAACTTGCTCTTTGCTATCATGACAACGTTGTGTCTGGTCAGAAAGTTCACTTCTGCTGTGCGAGAAGAGCTCCTGAAGGCATTAGGTAACACAGCCCTGAAAATTCACTGTGTGCTTGACCATTCCCTTTCTCCACCACTGCTACCTTGATGTTCTACTGGTGAAGTTCTGTCAGAACTCACAGCATACTTTTTTTTGGTAGAAATTCTCTAAGTTAAGGTGTGAAGATGAATAATGTTGTGTTGTTTTTTGAAGAGTCCAGAGCTCTAAGGTACAGTTTTGATTTTAATTATATGCCTGTGGTACTTATTGATCTCCAGTTGGATTTGCAATCTTTGGAGAGCACAGAAATATTCTCCTTGCTATGAGCAATTATTTCAGATTAAAACTTCAGGTTGTGTATGGGTTGGCTTTTTTCTTTTTTGTTTAAAGCAACTTACTAGTTCCCTAAAAACAGCAGAGATCTTAACTGCTTTGTTGTCATACTTTTTTTTGAACATCTATTCAAAAAATCCTCTTACAGAATGTACAGAACCTTAGTAACTGGCTGAGTTAAACCTGTACCTGATATAATCAAAAATTTGATCAAATTTTGCATTGATATTTTTTGACCTTGGCTCTTTTGTTGACTTCTTGAGTCTTTTATCGATACTACTTTCAATCTTGAAAGGATTGAAACATGTTTGATACTAAGAGGATAAAATGTTTATTTTTTTATTATTGTTGCCTCATCTTATCCTTCCTAATTAACCAAGCTCCTCTGTTTAGATTCCTGGAGTAGTATTTGCTTAAATTGAGCGGATTAATGGTGAAACTTTAGTATTTCTTTGTAACTGAGGATTCAGTTTGCATCATCTAGAAGTTACCTTAGTTTTCACTGCTTTCAGAGTTGTGATGCTGAGCCAAAATCCAAGCACTTCCCAGACTACTGGTGGAAGATTAATTTACAACTGTTGTAAAATAATTACAGATAAATTGTTTAATAAAAAAATAGCAGATGTTGAAGGCAGATTAACAAACATAAAAATGCAGGCATAATAGGGTAATTGTCACTGCATTTGACAGAAGTAGGGAGTCACAAAGCCTGAAATGTGCAGGTTCCTGAGACAAACTGGGTTTGTTTTCAGTGCTGTGCATCACAAATGATGTCTGTTAAAAACTGTCCCATGGAATTCAAAGAAGGAGAACCAAAATTGGCCTATGACCAAAAAATTGATGTATTAGGACTACAAATAAGAATTTTGGTAGTGCAGTCCATTTTGGAATTTCAATTACAACAGTGCAAGAAATTTAACTTTATACATCATGGCGCTTCAGTAAAGCGTTCAGTGTAATCTACATGGAATGAATAAGAAACTTTCCAGGTTTGATCTTTCATTTTAGAGACTTGTTAGGAGACTTCAGAGAGAAACTGTAGCAAGCAAGGAAGGACTGACATCATGCCTCTTTTGAGTAAAATATAGTTAAATTTGCCATCTTTCCTCATCTCCCCTGTCCCAGAAAAAGAGTAATTTGACTGCTTGCCTGGGACAGGATGTGAGACTTGAATTAGCACTCACTATAGAGAATTGTACAAAAAGAACAAATGGCTTGAAACAGAGATAAATCAGTAATAATATAGTCCTAAAAATGTAATTAGACATATAAATAGTTTAGAGAGATGATCTGGTCATCACCAATGATCAGCAGTAGATAATTTACAAAAAGATTTTATAGTTCAAAAGGAATATTTTAGGTGATTATTTAGGTCTTTGTAGGCAACAGGGTAAATTATTGCAAGTCTTTCTTGGTTCTTAACATATGAGTCTGTGATTCAAGCAATGGAAAGTTAGGATTCTCTGTCTTCCATGCTTGTCCACTGTAATGGATTTTCTCACACAACACTGAGGGAGTGTTCCTGAAGCAATTCTTGCAGGAGGTAGAACATCAGTTCTGGTCTTCAGCAAATGTGAAGTCCACAATCACGGAGTGGAATTTGGATTGTCTGTGTTTTTCTGAATACCTGTGTGCATGAAGTAAGGGGGAGTCTTAGTTTTTCCTTGTTCTGTAATGTTTTGCAGGATTAGATAAACTTCATCTATCAAACAATCCAAGAGACTCGGAGACAAAGCCTTCTGCAAATGGCCATCAGAAAACACTGTGATAACAATCTCCTGCAATCAGCAGAGCTGAAAACATCAACCTCATGGCATTCCTGTCATCTCATCAGCGTTTTTTATATTGCTTTTAGTTAGTTTGGGTTGAACCTTGTCTCATTTTGATGCTGTGTGCTTCTGAGGAAGTTAGGTGTGTCAGATTCTTCTCTTTCCAGTGAACTTTTGGTCTGCTTGTTTGTTTCCCAGTAAGTTAATGCAGGAGGTGCCTTGAAGACTGGAAGCTGAAGAGAAAAATGCATTCCTTTTTGTTTGTTGAATGTCTCACATCTTTATTTTTAAACTTTCTACCATTTGAATGCACAGTACCTCCTGTGTTATACAAACACAGCTATAAAGAATAACTTTGGGACTTGATTACAAAAAAAAAAAAAAAAAAAAAGAAAACATACACTTGAAGGCCAATATGACACTTGCTGGAAATGTAAAGTACCTGGAGTAGGTATCCATGACAGGAGATAAACAGCTCTACTGAGAGTGAGTTAAAAAGGCCAGGAGAGATCACAGTTCCCTTGGTGATGGATGCAGTAGATTGTGTCACAGAGCTTTCTCAGAAGGCCAGTGTTTTCAGCTCTCTGTCCTTAGCTCTAAATGCCAGCTTGCTTTACTGGTGGTCACACGATGTCTTTCAGAAGTCCAAGATGAAGATTAACTTCAGTGTTAAATCTGAGCCTAGTATGCTTTGTAAAAAGCTGTGTAAACCTCCTGTCACAGCTCTCACAGTTCTGTGAGCTGTTGTGCTGTGGAGGTCTCTTCCCCTGCCCAGTACCCCCTGTGAAATTCTTGATGAACTACTGTGTATAAGCAGTACCTGGAATCAATGCAAGGAGCACAGGCCTAGGAAGCTGCAGTTGCAGTTTTCTACAGTCTTTAATTTGAAGTAAATTTCTCTGAATTTATACTTCAGTTTCCAGGATTTCTGTTCTGTGGCATAATCCAGGTATCTGTCACTAGCCTCTTTTTTAATGTACACATGAACATGTATATAGGCCTGTATGTGTAGATATCGTAATTTAAATTCTAAAGTTACAGAGATGACAGTAGGTGGTTTGGTAAATAAAGCTTGTGTGGCCAGTCTTGGTAGTTTGAATTTTTGCAGTGTTACAGTTTAACTGCTCAGAGGCCTTAGATTCAAGATGACATCAGTGGGTGATTATGTCCTTTCTTGTAGCATTTCCTTGCAGCCTTAGGAATCCTTAAAGCAGTTTATAGTAAGGAAAAATACCAAGTAAGTATTCAAAATCTGGTTGCACTTTTGTCCTGCTTGGCTACAAGTAATCTTCAAACAAGCTGGAGTCGGGATGCCTTCAGTGAGTGCCCATCATGTAGGGAGCCAGAAAATTTTCCTGTTTGTTTCCTGTTTCTGTAAAACAAGTCTGCCTCTCTGTAGTTTGAGGTCTTATATTAGTGACAACTTGGTGACAACTTGGTTTCCAGTGTGGTTCCAAAATAAGGTAAACCTTGTGTCAGAAACTCTTTGGCTGTTCTCCTGAGATGACTGCTCTGGGCTGTAGACCTTATTGCTGTGTGTGTGAATGTCTGCTTGTTATTTTTCCCCCTAAAGTGCTTCAAAAATCAAGCTCCAGTACACATGAGGATTTATCTTTTTTGCAGCTGCCTTTTCTGACTTGAACTGGGGCATAATGTAAATATTTCTGTAGTAAATATGATGCTAGAGAATTACTTTTTTTTGTGTGTGTGTGTGTGTGTGATTAGTATAAATTCAAGGTTTATGGAACTGACTATTGATGTGTTGTATCAAGTCCTGGAAGAAAAAGTAAAATCACAAAGATTTACAAGCATCTTTTCTCTTGTTTAATGCTGACACTTTAGTGAGAAATCTTTATCTGAGTCAAAGTTCTGCAACCAATAGAGAGCTATAATTAAAAGTTGTTCTAAAATTACTTTATATTTAAAATATTGGGCAATATATCATCAGGGGCATCAGTCAGATATTCTCAGAGCTTGTAGCCTTATGGATTGGCATCATAGTTAAAAAGCCAGTGAAATATGTCCACTTTTTCATGCAAGTCGTTGTATGACCAGAATTGTCCTCATGTCTTAATGGGGCTGGTGAACTGTGGTGTGTGAGGCCACTTAGCTTTATAGAAATATTTCTGTTACAATGCTAAGACAGGTAATACGCTCTGAAGAAATTAATATTAGGAATAAACCTAGGAGTATGAACCAGCATAGGTCTTGCACTTCGTGCCTTTGGAGAGATGTTTGTCATAGCATCAGTGACCCAAGAAGACAGAAAGAGGTGGATTATAATGTGTGTGTCACTTCTGCAAGTCAGTTGGGCAATTACTTCAACTGAGCAGGGGTATTTCCTGCCAAGAAGCACCCAAGCTTCAGGCAAGACTTTAAAACTCTTTTTCAAAACAAAAGTTAGAACCTCAACTGTCCCCATCCCTTCTGCTGGATTCTGCAGGCAGATGTGTGGGTTAAGGCTATGTTAGGGTAGACTTTACACTGGACTCTGTGGAATGGTTGAGGTGCTGTATGGTTTCCAAGATGGGTGAGAAATTCAGAACTACCCAGTGCAACTACTGACAGTGTTTTGTTTTAAAATCAGCTGCTGATATTGTGGCACTATCTACACTAAAATATGCCTTTTCCTTGAAAATGACGTGCTTTTGCAAAGCTTTGTCACTGCATGCAAGATACAGGTCACCGTATACTTTCCACAGAAGCATATGGTCACTTAATTACAAGCAACTGGTAATTCATTAATGGATATTGACAATACATTCCTAGTATTTTGACTCATGTAGAGTCAGGTGGTCTATACCTTCAAGGTATATACAGCTGATCTTAGTAACATTGACGTCTGCCTCACTTCTTACGAGGCAAAAAGCACATCAATTCTTCCATCTTCAACTAGATTCCACACAAGACCAAAAAATAGGTGTGAACTTGAGTGTTTTAAGTGAGCTGTCTTTTGGCTTTTTTTCTGTGTTGGTAGCACAATATTAAATGCAATTGCAGAGCCGTAATATTTGTGGGGTTTCGAAGCATAAAGCACACGTGCTTATCACTTTAAGCTAAAAAATAATAGTATTGGTTATTGTACAAGTAACAGTTTTGCATTTATAGGGAGCTTTGTTTACTGTGTGTAATGTGTTGTTTATCTTTGGCCCTGTTCCTGATACCTTTGACCTTGTTGGCTGTTCTAGTGTCATAGAAATTAAAAGAGTTGACAAGTTATTTTCCTTGTCTGGTTCCCAAGTACCACCTGGACCACCGGTGGAGGGAGGGCTGGGCTGTCTGTGCAGGCAGGAGCTCCTGCAGCAGGTGCCTGGCAGGATGGGCATGGGAGCAGATTCTGGGGGCACATCCTCCACTGTGTCACCAGGAGTGGCACATCCTCCACTGTGTCACCAGGAGTGTGCTTACAGCTGCAGCCCCTGTCCATCCCACCGTGTCTCTGCCACTCATCTGTGAGTCTGTGAAGCAGCTGATGCTCCTTGAGGTGCTCACGTGTGCCCAGTGCTGTGTAGTGAAGACATGATGGCCCTTTTCTTAAAGAATTTGTAGTCTAAATCAGAAAGGAATAAGGTAGAAACAGAAAGCGGTTGGCCTCTTCCTGCATGTGGCTTTCCTTGAGTTCTTGAAGCATGCTCTAGGTTATTTCCCATCTCTTCTTCCTCTTCCAGAAGTGAGGGGGTGGTGTATATGCAGCAGCTGAGCCTTACCCTTAGTGGACTGCCATGTAAAATTTTGAAATAGCAAATACAGGAAAACAGCTAAATCCTGTTTAACATATTCTCTGATTTTGAAAATAGCATTTTTAAAATCAAGGTGAAATAATCTGAACAGAGACAGGACATTAAGGCCATATAAATAACCTCTTCAGAAAAAAATGTGCTTAGTTTTGTTTAAAAAAAGTGTTGATGTGAACTGTGAAGCCTTAAATTACTTTAATGAAATAAGATTCTCTACCTCCTGGTATTAGAACTTCTGTTATTTTAATGCTGAGTTGAGACAATATTGCCTATGCTGACTTCCTTCCCCACCCCATGAGCACTGAATTTGCTGTTGGTGAGCTGGCAGGTTATTTCAAGTCACATTGTCAGGATTTGAACTTTACAAAAATGCTAGTTTTGAATTTATCCCATTCAACAAGAGCAAATTAAGGCCGCAGCTATATGGTGATACAACTTCTGCCCCCTTTTCTACCCTGCCCCCTTGAGACAGACGCAGCATGAAATAGAAGAATTCACAGATTTGTTTCATGCACTATAAGAAAACGTACCTGAAGGCAACTTTAATGGAAGGCTTTTGAAATATTTCACAACTGAAGCAACTAAAACTGTTCTTTCAAAGAGAAAGAAGAAATACGTATCATTAGTATACAAATGTCAATTGTATGTTCTCTAAGTAAGCCAGTAATTCACCGACACTGAAAAAAAAAATATCACTTCTTAAAATCTCTTTTGTGATTCACAGTGAAACAGTATCTTGGACTTCTATAGAAGCCTATGAACTTCTGAAGGTATCTCTGTCTTGGGAACAGAAACCTGAGGATGCTTGCTAGTTTTGTGTTAATTGCCATATTTTATCAGTAATTTTTTAATTTCATTTATTTCTCATATTTTTTCAATATACACAGCGTTAAATGTTTTAACCAATGTAGACATGATTCCAAACTATCAAAGAGATAGCTTGAGAAATATCCTGTAAATGCTGATATTCTTGACATACTGAATTCCAAGCTATTTAGAAATTCTATCTGTATGAAGGCCTTACATCAACATAGGAAATCCTAATTCTTAAAGGCTTTTAGCTATCTCGATATGTACCTACTTGAGCACTTTGGAATGCTCCTTCTAGATGTTTGTTGATCGCTAACCCCGAGCTTGCTACTGCTTTTCTCCCTACCCCCATTATGTTAAGTTTTATAGTCGGCATCACTGGATGAAGCTCCTTTCCTGAACAGGGCTTTATTTTGCATTCCTCATCTCTTCTCTGCTTCCACAGATACCAGCTGTTGAAGTATTGAGGCACTTGCTTTGATTTTAATGTATTTCTTTTCTCATGTAGCCTGTACAGGGGTATTCCCTGGTTAGAACTGTTCTTCCACTACAAAAATGTTCACTTTTATTAATTTGTTTTTTACCACTAAACTCCATTTAAGCAATCCTATTACTAGAGGGTCTTCTAACAAATTACCAGGAGCTCAGGTCAGTTTGAATCATGAGTGGGAAGGTTTAGGCATTGCACATATTTATGCTTTTATCTTCTCAGTGAGGGGAACTGGGAGCCCCCTGGGGCGGCAGTCACTGTAGGGTGGCTCCTGTTGTGGACCTGGCTGCAGCTCATCTGCTGTGGGATGTACAGGGAGACCTCAGCTCTTGCTGCCTCCCTCACTGGGAGGTGGCCACACTTTGTGTCAACTCTCGTTTTCTCATCGGGCTCAGGCTTTGCGAGGTGCTGAGGTGAGGTTCTTCACCTGTTCTCTGGATTTTTATCTTTCACATGTATGAGCATATTTTGGGCCTTCTCTCCGCATGTGAATTGATCATTCAGAGAAGTGGCATGATGGTGATACCTGTGCAGTGGATTCAGTGGGTGTGTTTAAATGCTTAAGAAGAAAATTTCCCTTTCCCCCCAAACCATGAGTTTTTTCCAGTCTGGACCAAAAAAAAAAAAATTCCTAAGAGTCACAAAATCTCTGAGAGTACTTTCTCCTCCTTGGCTTAATATAAAAAAATAAAAATTCAGTCACTTTTTCTTTCTTAAAGGTAGGTTTCAAAGTCTTTTTGCCTTCTTTGGTGTGATTTCTGTTGCTTTAAAGAGAAGTGAATAGAAAAAGAAGATAGATTTGGGTCATGGGATTTGAAATCTTGGTGTGTGTGTGTATGAAACACATGTACACAAAAAATGGGTGCATTCCTTTTCCTGAGGAGTTTGGAACCCAACCCCACATTACCTAAATAGAAATCACGTGTTGGCTTGTCTCCACTAAATTTTGTCTTTAAAATTCCCACCCAGGTGCTGCTGGCACCCTGATCCCTGTCATGTGGAATTGGCTTCATGTGTGCTTGGGTGGCGTGACAAAAAACACAATTCTGAGCTTGCCTTTCCATGGCTGTTGGTGCTGCTGGCTGGGCTGTGATGGTGGCAGCAGGTACCTTCACTGCACATTCAGGTTTTTCACTACAGTGTTACTGGTTAATATCACAGTTTACAAAAAATAAAAAAATTACGCACAATCTCTAAACTGTGTGAGGCTGGGAGGTGCTGAATGGAACTGGTGGTCCCCCCTTAGTCTGTTTTATGCTTTAGGTTTTGTAAACTCCACAGTCTTGAGCAGCTGACTCTTCTTTCACATAGATGTATCTGACCAAGGTATAACACAGCTGAAAAAATGTGCTTTGAGTGTTACTTTAATCACAACAGATTTCAGTGTAGATACCTTCTCCCAACCAAACCCTTCCTGTTTCATTTTAGATAATCCAGAATTATGATTTATAATGTTCTCTGTTGTGGGTATTTTGCTGTATTACAAAAAGAAAAAAGAAAATATCTGCTGCCTTAGCTAGGCTGATTTTTATTTTTTTGTTTTACTTTGTGGAAAGCAGTGGTAATATGTGTTTTTCCTTTGTTTGAAATGTTACACTGAATGTTTTGTAGGAAATTTTTTTTTACTGTGTTTTCAATAAAGGTAAAGTATGATTTATAGCTGAGTACTGTGCCTTTTTTTTTTATTATAAGCAAAGAAAAAATAATAATCTGTGTCATTCTAAATTATCCTGTCAGTAATTGGTATGAATAGTTGTGTTCCTCTCTCTTCTTCCTCCTCCCAATTTAACCTGCTTTTGAGATTCTCAAATGGTTGCATTTCTGAAATAGCTGAGGTAGGGAATGTGATTGAGATTGCTCTACATTCAGAGGCATCACAGTCCGGTGTTTTAAGACAGGTGTGCAATTAATTTGAACCCTCTGCTTTAGGCCAGTGGGGATTGTTTATAGCAAAGTGTGCTCATTATGTAATTTGTAAGTAATTTTCAGTGGCTTAATAGTTTGACTGAAGGGCAGTTTTTACATCTTAAACCCCTGACCACCATGCTTCCTAAACTGTCTGTAACTTAAACAGCTTCAGACTTTAAATTCCATTTCACAGGAGAGTTTAGGCTGTTTTTAAAGTTCAAGAATCACGTGGCTGGAAGGGACATGGAGATGTTTGATCCATCCAGCTGCACAGGATCAAACGTTAGCTGCATTATTCCTGGTATTTAACCAGCCTGGCAAGGGCTATCTGTGATGGGGTTACTGTGCTGTCTCTAGGGCAGTATATTCCAGTGTTTAATTGTCAGAGATTTTATAAATGTCAAATGTGAAGGGCCCTTGCCATGCCTTTAAGCTTTAATTTTGTTCTCAAACATCCATAGTAAAACAAGGCATTCTGCTTGCACTAGCTTTTTCCACACCTGAAAGGTTACATTTCGCTTTATTTTATATATGAGAAGTGACCCCCAGTTCTCTTAACAGTTTTCTGGAGGCCTCTTATCATCCTTTTTGCTGTTTGTGGGGATGCTTATGTATTTTTGGAAATGCAGAGTTCAAGTGGACACAGGAACCTCCAAGCTTGAGCTCTGGCACTACATCATGTCTTCAGTACTTTTCTTTGTATTTCTTAGGAGTTGGTTGGCTTGAGTTGTCTTTTTTCTGACAGACAGTGGAAGAAGAGGCTTCTCAGATGTTGTCCTCGGTATAGATTTTTATGCTTTTTTTACTGCCTTAAGTATATTTCTGCATATTGCATATAGGCCAATCTCATCTTCATATCTGAAGATATTCCCACAGGGGCTCAACAAAACAAATACCTAAAAGGATTGCTTTTCTAGAATTTAATCATCTGGAGTGCAGCCCCAGTTCACTGGTAACTGGCCAGAAGTCTTAGACTTGTCTGTGTGTCTCTGCCCATGAATGTGTGCAGCAGTTTTAAGGGACATTTTGACATCTGTATCATGACCAGGCAACGTGAGCCTTTCTCTCCCTGCATTTCCTGTGAGAGAAAGCCTGATAGGAAAAGAAGGAGCCATTTTTTTCAGGGAGTGTGGGTCGGGAAGTGGGAGGCGAAGCAGCAGCAGCCTCATGGCACCTGAACACTTTCCTATTGTTTCTATTTACTTTTTTTTTTCCTTTTAGTAGCTTTACCAGAACATCTGCTCCCTTCCAACTGCAAAAAGTCACATTTCATAGCATGTATTAGAGTGTTTAAAATTAACTTTTCTAGACCCAAAGAAATCAAGAGCCCAAATCTCACAAAAATCCCTCAGACATGATGTGGAAAACTCACTAAGAATTTATATAAAAACTTTGGATTTCCTAAATTTTCTGTTAACATGATCTCATATTCTATTTGTTCTGTGAGAATAGATAGAGAGCTGTAGATAACTAGCTGAGAGCTGTTATGACCTACTGTGTTCCCAATTGATCCCTAACACAACAGGATATTGGAAGGATGTATCCATTTATCAGTAGAAAGTGGATTTGTTTCCTTGTTAGTAAACGCAGATTTAGCAATGTAACATAAAAGAAGGAAGTTCCCTGAGGGCCTTTGTATTGTGGATATATTTAAATCCCAAAGGGATGGGAAAAGCAGCAGCCCCTCCTGTATTGTGAGAGAATTCTGTGTAGCAAAGACCAGGTGGGGAACCTGGTGCTTCCCCTCACGACTGCTCAGTGTCAAGAAAGAAACATCCCAGTCTCTCCCATGCAGACGTTCATACTGACCTTCAGTGGTATGTGTGAAACAAAAAACAAATAAACAGCAGTCCCACCACAGGCCTCCTCCAATATTTACACTTTGTGGTCTCCAAACAGTCCTGACTGGTGACACTGTGTATGCTCTCTGAATGACTCGTGAAATGCTGCTTATATCTTAAATATTTTAATGTGATTACGTATTTAATCAGTAACAACCCTGGTAAGTTGTACATGACTCTTGTTAGCTGGGTTCTAGAACTGAATCTCTGCTTTGCAGTTTTAACTTCCCTGATTTCATATTAACATGTGGCTTCAGGAAGAGAAAGGTAAGATTACACCCAACTCTTACATAATTTGGGATTTCTGTTTACCATCAAGTAAAGGTTGATCCATTTGAAAACACTTCTGGCCCCGAGTTATGCTTGGTCTTAATTTATAGTGGTATTGGACTGGACCAGACCTAACCTGGTTTTGTAACCAAGTGAGCTGGAACTGTAAGGAAAAAAAAGGAGGAAAACTCTTTTTCAGCATGAGACAGGCATCTGTGAAGTTCCTCTGCTGCTAAGATACAATTTTCTTTGAGCTACTCCTGCATTTTCTGTAGTATGACCTGACCCAACTCATATCCATCAATCAGTAAATAAAGTCTAAGGTTGGGAAGAAAAAGAAGTGTAACTGAAATTTAACCCAGAATAAATCAGCATGAACTATCCATGCGAACGGAAAGGAAATCAGCATTTTGAATAATTTATTGTAATGTTCTAGGATGTAAAAATGAAGTTCTGCTCTGTTGTAATGCATAATACTGAACAACTTTTTTTATCCTGGAATAACTGAAACAGAGCAATTGAATTTATTCCTGAAAACACCATACCCTGTATATTTTATGTCTCTGACTTCCTAAAGCTTGGACAGAGTGGCATAATGTGACTGTGCAGTCCCCCATTGGTATGCAAAGCTGCATCAGTCATCTGTAGAGCAGCACAAGACTATGATAAAATGAAACGATGAAACAAAGCGCCGAGGTGAACTTTGTCCACGGGGAAGCCTTTTTAAGTGATCCAATGTCAGCAAATTGCTTACTAATGTGTTGACTTATGGCAACCCTCAAAAGTAAAATGAAAAGGCTGGAATTTACAGCATATCAATGAATCAGTTGATAAGCTTTTACTGGTTTAATATCCTCCTAGTTTTGCTGCTTGGAGCCACTTCAGGTTAGCAACAGAATGTTTACCATCTCTGTGTGATAAAGGAAGTCAAAGGACTAAACAAATTCCAGGACCATTGTACTGTTTGGTGAGATTTAAATTAAAATCGTTGGGAGAAATCATGTGGAGGGGGGAGGAAGAAACTAAAGTCAACTGCATCATTTCACAGTGACTTACCTCGCTTCCTAAACAATGGCAGGATTTTTAGCAGAGCTGGAGAAAATGTAATGCATTAGAAAAGATTTAATTGCACCAATAAAAGGCTACACCACAATTAAATGACATACAGAGTGACATTTATAAGTAGGATCAAAGAAATTCACTACCTAACATGCTGAAGCAACACCCTGCTCTCTGTGCATTGGAGTGCTAAAAAATAGCCTTCTTTGGTTTCAGTGACCTTTCTTATCTCCTTTGATCTAGATTATTAAAAATTTTAATGCCAGGTGTAATAAGGGCTACTGTAGCACCCTGAAGCAAACAATATGTGTCCTTCCTAGTACTAATATTTCAGACCATGATTTTTATTTTGTGATATTTATTTAAGCATATGAATCTTGACATTTAACCTTTGAGATCCTTCCAGAGCCAGCAGCGTTATTAAAAACATAGTTTTTTTTTTTTAAATTATTTTTTGCTATTGTGATGCCATTTGTTTATGCTAATACTTAGGAAGTGACATTTTAAAAGCACAGTTCAATTTTGAGAAGCAAATTTTATTTTAGGAAAGCTTTTTAGTGTCTGGAAGTGGATAGCTCCTTGTGAAAACTTCCTTTAATATTTTCATTAAACAACACTTAAAAGTGTAAGAGCGAACAGCAGGAAAACTTATCTACAGTTCCCACTTGAAAACCACTAAGAAAAACAAGTGCAGGTCCTTTAATCAGGACTTGCACTAAATTTATTCAGACCTGGCTAATTGTTATGAGAAGACTCTATACATTTATTCTTAATAGAAGGTGGAAAAGCAGTGCCCATTTTGTTGCCTGTAAAATCCTGAAGTGTTACAGGTGAGGATGAGCTCCTGCTGCTGAGGCCTCTCAGTGGGCACCGTGTTGGATGGAGACATCCCTGTGGGTTTTATAACTCTTGAAATGTGGTACCAAAGACAGGGGCCCTAAAGCCAGCCCAGGGGAGGTAGCTTGGAGGGTTGCTGCTCTAGCAATCTGAAGTTCAGTGAGAGAAATTTTGACCAATGACTTCCAGCTGCAGCTTTCAGCATATTTAGGAGCCTTCTTCAACCTCTTGTTGCTGAGACCTTGTTTCATGGCTTAGCATGGTATCTTGGGCCCATGGGAAACTGGCAGCCTTCTTGGGAAAGAAGCCTACATCTGCTTCCCCAGACTTTCAAACAGCAGGAAAATAAAAGTGTTGCTGCTGTCTGTTCCAGTCACGCTTTTTGAGAAGAGTCGCAATCCACTGATAGGTTAACCTATTCCAAACTTCAGGGCTTGGGCACTTTTGAGTGTGACATCAATGTTCTTCAGTCACCTTCATATTCTTTTTCTCTGCTGCGGGGAAGGATTTTGCATTGATTCTAAAGAGGATGGAATGAACAGACTGACAAAACAACTGAGTGGCTCCAGTGCTGCCTGTTTAGTATAAGAAGGAATAAGTGAAAAGAGAGGGAGCTGGTATTCAGGAGTTCTGGTTTAAAGAAGCTGAATTGCCCCAAGAAAGCAAATATAACAAAATTTTTTTGTCAAATAATTGCTTTCTTAATTTTCTATCCATAGGAGGCACTGCTTCTCTCAAGTCTTTATACTCTTTTCTAACAATATATCCCCTCCAGGAAACTTGAATTCTGTAAGACACAATTTCTGCTCAAGAAGAGGAAACTCGAATTTATATAATTTAATTATTTATATGAAACAGTGAGTTAATGCATTTTTTTAAACTTTCACTTTTATAGTGCATTCATTCTGTCTAGTTGCTTGCTAGAAGTGTAATGCAGTTGGAACATTATTAAGAAATAAATATTGTCCAGTGACACACCTGTAGAAGAAGTAAGGCTTACCTAATTAATTCAATTTAACTTAGCATGTCCCATCATGTATTACTCTGGTCTGATACTGCTCTTTTCTGTACATAGGACAACATTTTACCTGTAAATTTTTCAAAGCTTTTCAGGCATGACTGAAAAAATAATTATAATTACAATTGCTTGCAGTGTATTTAATCTCATTGGTACAGATGAAATAAGCTAGATTACAGAAGGTAAAAAGTTAATTAATCAATCCCTGAACACTCTAAAACACGAATATTTTTAAAATTAAAGTGCTAAGAGAATTTTGTAAGTCTCCACATATTCACATGAAATTTTGTGGATTAAATTATGCCAGGCTAGCATACTCCTGTATAGCTCAGTTAAAAATTATGTTTTCCCATATGCTTTTAAAAAAGGTTATAAAAAAGAATAAAGTACTTAATCATAAAATAGCTTTAAATAATATATCTTACCATAAAAAGCTGGAATCAAAATTACTTTTCAAGATGATTACATATAATTTGTTAAGATATTCACTCAGGTAGTTTAATTAAAAGACTCGTGTATTATGCGTTTGAATAGTTATATAAGAATGTACTCCTTTAATGGACTACATGTGAGCATGAATGCAGCACCTGTTTTTTCAAAGGAAAAAAAAAAAAAACAGAACCAAACTTGACTTTAAAGCATTCTAACAGCTGAAAAGGAAAAAAATGCTGACAAGAAAAATTCTGAAAGGTCATCAGTTTCCTTGTGTGATTACTGCGATCTTTTGAGTGAAAATAAAACTAGTTTGTGAAATTGTGAATTTAGTGTTAACAGCACATGGGGTGGCAGAAAGCAAGAAATGGCAACTGCTACTGCCTGAAGGAAAAAATTACAAAACAAAGATTTGAAATGAAATGTGATTAAATTTTCTCCCCTTTCCCAATAGAGACATTACATTTCAAGAGGTGATACACATCAAATGCAGCGTTTCTCACATACAATAAAACAAAAGAGAAAGTAAGTTGACAGGCTACAAGAAAACTTCACCTTTATCCGACCTAAATTCCCACCAAATGCTGATGATCTCCATCTTGACAAAAGATACAGAATTGGACAAAAAAAGCAATTGGCTCTTGGAGGAGGGGGAAACTGGGAAAGGAGTGAAGCCCAGACCAAGCAGTGAGCACTCTTGAGCTGGCAGACACAAGAGGATTAATGGCCAGCAGCCAGCTGGAGGGGAAGCTTTCAGATACAGCGGCTTTTTCCCTTGAGGGAGGAAAGCTAACTAACGCAACAGCGAGGACAAAAAGAATTCCAGAGGCATTTGCCTTGTTGTGCCAAATCTAAAGTAACCTTTTTAATGAGTGCTGTCTTTTGCTCTCTCTTGTGAAGTTTCAGACTTTCAGGGTAGCCAGAAATTGGCAAATCTTTCCAGACCTCTCCCACCTGTCTGTGGACAGTCGTTCACCTCCAGCTAATGTTGATGTAGAAAGGTATCTAAGGTTATTCAAAGACTTTGATTCACAACACAGACTTGGCTGTGAAAGGTCTTCTAAGAATTTTTAAAAGGGGAACAGGCAGGAAAACGACTCTAAAAGGCACTGTGGAAAGAAACTTGTAAGCAGTTGGGATAATTCTAGTTACCAACATCACCGCTCTGAAGCAGCTCTCCATTCCATCAGTTGCTTGTCTCTTTTGCTTAATATTTTCAAGATGGTAGATTAGAGAATGTAATAAAGCAGGATGTATTCATGCCCACGCTACACAAGTGCATTGAGCAAGCCATCAAGGTAAAATGCAGGCATTTCATCAGATAACCTGAGGAAGTGACTGTCTGGCATTGGGTGAACACCTACTTTGTTTTCTAAATAGAAATAACTTGTACTAAACTGACATTAACAAAACTTTTGAGAAGGCAAAAAATGTCTTGAATTGTACAAATAGCAAATGTTTACTTGATGAATGAAGGCCAGAATCATATCTAACAGGAGTTTACTTGAAGCAGAGAATACCTGCCTATACCTGCTTTGCAAGAACAGATAAAAAGGCTTCTCTACTGTCATGTTCAAAATAATATCAGAGTTGGCCACTGAGTTGGTCCACTTACTAAAAACTAAACGTGCTCTAAAAGTAGACTCTTTCCTTCAGTTCTTCCTCCAGCTGATGACTTTGAGCAGTACCTCAGGAAAATAAAAGAAGTAAACGCAATTGTGAGACCACACAATTATTCAGCCCTGGGTTGAATTGAAAATTGTTTTCTGAATGTTGCACAACGCTGTTTTTTGGATGGATTTTCCATGCTGTGTGGATCTCTTTCTTTTTACCCATTCTTCAGCAGGAAGTGACAAGGAAGGGTCGACTACTCCTGAGCAACGATAACTACAAATCACTGAATAAACCCCATAGGCCTTTACAGACAGTGGATTTTCTTCATATGAAATTCATCACTAATGCATTTGCTTAGAAATACTTTATACAGATACTTCATATAAATCTATCATCAGACAAAGCACCATCAGGCAATTTCTTACTGGTAATTAGCTAAGGGGCTACAGGAGAACTGGAGGGGGGCTTCTGACGAGGGCATGGAGAGATAGGACAAGGGGGAATGGCTTCAAACTCTAAAAGGGAAGGTTTGGATTAGATATCGGGAAAAAATTCTTCCCTGTGAGGTTGGTGAGGCCCTGGAACAGGTTGTCCAGAGAAGCTGTGGCTGTCCCATCCCTGGAAATGTTCAAGGCCAGGTTGGATGGGGCTCTGAGCAACCTGGGATAGTGGGAGGTGTCCCTGCCCATTTCAGGGAGTTGGAATTCGATGATCTTTAAGGTCCCTTCCAACCTAAACCATTAATGGATTAGCTATTCAGTAATTATCAGAATCTCTTTTACGTACAGGATTTATCCAGGATTCTTTAATGTACATTTCTATTTGCTGAGTAACTTGAATTTATTTTGATACTTTTCAGAGCCTTTAAACTGGGATTAACTAAAGAATATAGCAACAACATAATTTCAAATAATCAGTATAAGTAAAATCTCAGAATTGTGAAGTTCTCCTCAGCATTACATTTATTCATTCTTAAAAATAAGAATTTACAAGTAGTATAATAAGTAACTATGGCTTCTGCTTCAAAATTCTGAAGTTTAATGAGGCTGTGACATAAGAGAGAGAAATAAAGAGCATGAAGAGACAAAGAGATGGTCACAAGAGGCCAGTGATACTGTCACTGTCACAGCTGAGCTTGTCCATCTCCAGCAGTGAATGTCAGGTGCCTTGCCGCGTGTACATGTGAAATCTCTGCTTTCTTAAAGAAGGAATTAGCAAAAATACTTAGAGTATTCCTGCCTGCCCCCACAAGTGTCAGATGAAGTCCAGGGTCAGTACCTCAGCAGTAAAAACCACGTGCTAGCAGAAAATAGATATTTATCATCTTTGAGGACCAGAAGAAGCTGCTTGTGTTAATTGACCAGAATCCAGGCAGAAATGTCCGAGGTTTGTGTAACTTGAATCCGTGTGGAGGCCTTAATGGTATTTGACAAAACGAGAAAGGAAGAGAGACATACAATAATTAGAACATTTACAATGCTAGCTGATGACACCTAGATGAGTGTTCCAGTCCTAGATGGGAAGGAAAGGGTAAACTCTTGCATTCATACCAGAATCTGCATAAATCTATTACTATGCAGCACATATTTGTTCTATGTAAGATTTCAAAACCCCCATCAGGCAGCTTGTGCATCCAAACCCATTTCTCATGAAGAAAAAAGGAATCCTAGCAAATCATGGGGTTTTGGTGATCCCCTTGCTCAAGTATCTCATTATTCTAGGGCAGGATTTGTTAATTTTTGATGCAAAAATTCTCCTTCTGAGCTCATCCACCTACAGATGTATATCATTAATCATCTAAAATTTGTGCAATCTGCCTTTGATCTTTTAAACTAACTTTTGAGAGGTACTAAAGGATCTATCAGGAACACTGTCTTCCCTTTGGTTGAACTATCTGCCTAATCTACTTCCTTGTGAGGTCATGACATCCTTCAAACATAAATCAATTTGAATCTGTGTTTTAGAGCAACAGCTTCGAGGTTTCAAGTGGGTCAGTTTATGCTTTTGGATCAATGGGACAATGGACCCCACTTTGTTACTTTTATTATCCCATTTTGATAGCCTAATATATAGAGTGATGGCCTCTGTAATGAGAAAATCTGGGTACAGGGGGAGTGAGCAAGAAAGCAAAGCAGTGACAGCATGAAAGACAGTATCACAACCTAAAAAATGCCTGCTCTTGATTTCTTTCCAAGCACTGTGGTCAGAGACTGCTTGGAGGAAGAAAATGAGATGGCTTTGTGGAAAGCCTTCTGTACACCCCTGGGGTAAGAGAAAATGCTTATTTAAAGCCTTCACAAATGGATTGTTTAAACTGCCAAACAAGAAGAGATTGGTGGCAAAGCTGAACTTCTAAGTAATACAAACCAGATGGGACACTTGTGAGAGACAGGTTGTATAGGTGTTTAGAAGGAAAACTTTTATGCAACAAAGTTTCTGAAGGAAAACTGGCGCAGGACACACGAGGATGGATGTGTGGTCAAAGCCAAAGGTTCTGTGGAGATATTCTTAAAGCATTACTTTGAGAAAATACAAGCAATGAAAACCTATATTTATCATAGTTCAAGACATCCAAAAATTTTCATCCTTATTCATCAAATTTAAAAGCCCAACCCTTTTACTGGCACTTACAGCCAAGTTATTTATCCTAAAATGAACTTTATTGAGGCATTTACATGCATTCACCTTTATTTATTACTGCTGGATTTTAGGAATCAAACCCCTATTGTAAAAAATGAATGACACAGTCCTGTGAAACTTTGTTTGATTACCCATAAACTCAAGAAGAAAATGTTGCATTAAATTACATTTTCAAAGCTGTTTTACAGTTTTAATATTTAAACCACACAAACCTTGTTAAGAAAGAGAAAGTTTGACAGATACATTTTGAAATAATGTGAGAATATTGGTGAAAATACTACAAAGTAAAACCCAGGAACAACTGAAATTACAAAAAATATTTCAGCACAGTCTTCTGAATCCCTTGAAAAAACATTTGTGTGGGAAAATTCAATCAGTGCTGTGATTTAAAGAGAGAATACTTAGTCTTTCTAATAATGGCAGAAAATATGCTCACACCTGGGCTGCATTTTTTCACCTCAGCCTTTAGCTTCCATAATCAGTCATTACTGATGTTCATCTTAACCCCAATACCTCTTTTCTGTTTTCCCCCCTTCTTTCCTCTCTTCAAAATGAACCAAAGAGAAAAAAACCCCTCCCATCTTTAGAGCTATACCCATGTAAATATACTGCTAATTACCTCATCCCGTTACCTTTGTCCTGTCACTGGTTACACTCACTTTTGTGCACTACCTGAAGTTTCCCTCTGAATATTCAGCTGCTTCCGAAGGCAGATGTGCTTGGATGGAGCATTCCTGGTTTAATGGGTTCCCTCTGGAGCTGGGACTACTGTGACAGTTCCTGGGGCAAAGGCAGCCTGATCAGGGAAGCCAAAGGGCATGGCCATGAAAAAGAAGAAATGTAACAGCTTGTGAAAGTTTACCACGCTCACGACTGCAAATTTTGGAGGCATAAGGTTCTTTAAGTAGTGCTTAATCAAAGCAGCAGAAAGGATGGACGCAGGAAGATGTTAATGGAAAAATACTGTTGAAATCATTAGAAAAGGGAAGATACAGGGCTGAAACTGAGGGGCAAGAAGCACATTTGGTCTCCTGGTCTGTTAAGATGCTCCCTGGCTTTGTTTATCTAAGCAATATCATCTGTCACTGCTCCACAACTGTATTATTATAACCCTATTTAAAAGTGAATTTTCTCACCAGGCATCATTCCAAGCCCTCACATCTGTGACTTTTATCTTGCTGCATGTTTGCTTCTAAATTTTAAAAAGGTATTTAGCTACAGGTGTTAATTCTTCCCTGGTTTAGCCCCAGGACCATTGTAAAAACAAACCTTTTTAACTTTGAGCAAAGCTGGGTATATATTAATAAAAAATACATTTAATGCAGAATTATTAAATATCTTTTTACAGAATAAGGAATAAAGTGGACCATTTCAAATAGACTTAAAAAATTAATCTTAATTCTAGAACCTTCCCTCAAATAGATACAGTAAGAAAATCACAGATGTTTTCTTGAGAATAAAATATAAAGAAAGTTATGGCATTCAGTAGACATTAAAAGCACTTCTTGCTTCTAATGAAGAATACATCTTAATCAAGACACACTAATTTCACCTTTTTACCTTAATTATCGTAAGAATAATGTTTTAAATGCATTTTAGATATGAAAAGACACATTTAAGCCACTGATGGCAGTCCCATTTTTTGCCTAATGGCTTAAGGTGCTGAATTTGGATGCATTTTAAAACAAGATACAATGCTGTCTAGCATTTCATCATCTTCTGAACATAAAGCTTAGCTTCCACATTTTAGCTTATTTTAAATGAAATCAAAAATTACAAATCAAATCAATAATTAGGTTTACCTAATGTCAGCTGTGGAGCACTGGGTTCAAGAAGATAATAATTTTCTGCATCTTCCTTGCTTTTGTGTTCTTTTTTCTTAGTCCGGTAGCTGTTATTATTCTGACTATTTCTCTTACTCATGGGATTTATAAAAGTTCTTGGTATTCCTTGTCCTTGACTTAGAAGAATCTGTTAATAAAACATCCTGCAGCTGACGGCTGTGTATTATATGATCCTGCAGAGCAACTGCAGAAACTGCTCTCATCTCTTGTTTGGAGGAGCAGCCCTAAAAAGCAAAAAATCCCCCAACCAATCTTGAATAATTATTGTTATAAATGACTTAAAACAATACATATTATAGTAAATTAAAAGATACACTGCACTTAGCCAATATTTTTGAGTTGTTAAATGCTTTTATACACATACCACTCCAGTAGTTGAAGCCTAACATGCAATTACTGTAATATGAAATTTAAGATTGATGTTTCTGACATATCCTAGTTTTAACTTATAAAAAGTCAAATGAAATCTTTGATTTATCGTTTATATTAAATAAAACAGTAATTTTAAAGTTTTAATTACTGACCTCATAATTATTATATTCAATAAGCTTATTATGAACTATAAAAGTTTGGCATGCCTGAACACATTTTAATTTCATATAATTGAAAACAATCCCAAAGGCTAATTTTGCCTTCCAGAACACTGAATATAAACAGGAGTGTATTATTTTTATGCAGGGAAAGGGCTTATCTACCTGTTCCTCCATTTCTCCCCATGCTTACGCTTTATTTTAGGAAATGTGAAATGGTGCTATGTAAAATGATGATGTTCCATTGGTAATCTTTAGCTGATTTGACAAGGAGAGTGTTCCTTTACAAGAGGACATGTACAAAGACTTCAACAATATTTCTCAGGAGAAGCAACCATATCAACAGCAGATAAGAAACCTACAATCCCCCAAGTTTTCTCCTCGGGATCCCATGTAAAAGAACTTATCATCTGTTCCAGGTGCAGAAGTTAACTTTGGGTCCATAAATCACCAGGTCTGTTCCTCTCCTGTCAACCTCATTTCACCCTCAGTGGGCTGCATGCAATGTACAGGGAATGGATCCAAAGCAAATGGCAGAAATCACAACATTCAGGCTGGACTGAGGAAAAGATGTGGCTGTAGCAATCAACTCCACAGAGCTGTTCTGCAAGATTAGCTCGTTGTAAACAGGGAATGCTGTGATACACAGAGCAGGGATGATGCTGGCAGCCCCTTTGGGGCTGAGGCTGCTCTGCTGTGATCCCAACACCCCCACTGGTACAGCAGGAGGACGTGACTTGGTGCCAGAGTGGAGGCTGCCGTGGGTGAAGTGAGACCCCTTAGCTGTGACAAACAGGGGCCACTGCTTACAGGGCTCGCAGCAAAGTTTAGGCTGGAAGGGGCCTTAAAGACCACCTTGTTCTAACCCCCTGCCATGGCTGGGGACACTTTCCACTGTCCCAGGTTGCTCAGAGCCCCACCCAACACTTCCAGGGATGGGGCATCCGCAGCTTCTCTGAGCAACCTGTGCCAGGGCCTCACTATCCACACAGTAAATACTTTCTTCCCAATATCTAAATTAAATCTACCCTTTTTCAGTTTAAAGCCGTTCCTCCTTGTCCTGTCACTCTGTTCCCTCTCCTGCTGTCCCTTGAAGCTGCTCTAAGGTCTCCCTGGAGCCTTCCCTTCTCCAGGCTGAACAGCTCCAACTCTCAGCCCGTCTCCATAGCAGAGCTGCTCCAGACTCCTGACCACCTCTGTGGCATCCTCTGGACTCACTCCTCCAGGTCCCTGTCCCTCCTTCACCTGGGAGCCCAGATCTGGACGTTTCAGTGTGTGGTTGTTCCTTTGCCAGCACAGCCAGCCCTGCACTTCACTCACAGCTCAGGATGGGGTGACCAGAGGTGCTGTGTCTGTGCTGCAGAGGAGCTGTAGATGTGGCACCTGGGGACACGGTTTCACGGTGGACCCAGAAGGTTAATGGATTAATGGTTGGACTTACAGGTCTCTTCCAGCCATGATAATTCTTTTTTAGCTTCTTGTCCCTTTTCCCAGCACAGCCCCAGCCCCTCAACCCCGCACAGGCTCTGAGGGAAATGTGGCAGTGGGAGATGTTGCTCCCTTCTTCTGAGAGGGTGGAATAGAGCCTCTCCTGGCTTCATACCAGTCCCTGCCCATAGGGAAGCCCCAGAGAATGATTCCTTTCTGATTTTCCCTACCCTTGTCTGAATCCCACTGTCCCTAGGCAGTGTTTTCTCTTTTAGCTCCATGTCTGTGCGGTGCTGTGGGGTTAGTGAGCATTAGTTGTGTCCCTCCATGTACATTTGGATTTGGAGACTTTTTTCTGTGTTTTTCAATTTTAAATGTATATTTTCAACCTGGCAGGTAGTAAGATGGGAGGCAGACCCTGTGATTATCATAGATGTAGAATTGTTTAGGTTTGAAACGATTTGAAAAACCCAGCCATTAACCCAGCACTGCCAATCCACCACTGAACTGTGTCTCTAAGTGCCACATCTGCACATTTTTAAAAACACTTCCAGGGATGGTAATTCCACCACTTCCCTGGGCAGCCTGTGCCAGTGCTTGCTAACCCTTTCAGTAAAGACATTTCTCCTAATTTCCAATCTAAACCTCCCTTGACCCACATGAGGCCGTTTTCTCTCCTCCATGCTGCTTGTTACCTGGAAGAAGAGACTGACCCTCACCTGCCTACAACCTCCGTTCAGGTACTTGTGGAGAGCAATAAGGTCCCCCCTGAGCCTTCTCTTCTCCAGGCTCTCCATCCCCAGATCCCTCAGCTGCTCCTCACAGGACTTGTGCTCTGGAGCCTTCAGCACAATGTTGGGTGACCTCTGTCTTTGGCAACTCTGTAATAGAGTCACCAATAAGAGAAAAAGAAAAATTTATAAAGAGAACAGATGAATGGTATTCATATGGATCAAACACAGATCTTTGCACCCTGGTGTCCCATTTTTGTCCAAGGCAAGAAAGAAAATGGCTTGGGGACGTGGTAAGGATGTTTTTAGTACAGCATCAGCTCCTTCAGGGACTTCCCACATTTTAAAGGGTGGTTTCCTGAGCCAGAAGCACTGCCCATGTCTCTGAGTAGCACTGGTGTGTTTTTATTCAGATCCAGAATTGTGTGAAAGTCCTTCTATTAGGAGTGTATACTTCATCTGGCCATTTTACTGGAAATTCTCTCTTGGTGGCCCTTTATTTTTCACAAGGAGGACAGGCACAGATGGTGCCTCAAATCCAGGTGTGCAATTTCTTTGATTTTTGGGGTTTAAATACTTGTCAGAGTCCTTCTCAGCTGCTGCTGACTTGAGAGATTTGTTTTCCTGTGGAAGTGACATTTTCTGAGCAAAAGCAGTGAGGCTGTCCTGAGAGTAATCCTTTGAGCAGCATATAAATGGAGTGATTAATCCACTAGATGCACTTCTCTGTAATTACAAGTAATTACTTTAAAGTCAAATCTGCAAATGAGAATACCTCTCTGTACGGTAGGGGAAGATGTAAAAAGCAGCTGAAGTGGCTATCTTTAAAATGACATTAAATCACCGATTGTTTCCAAAAGCAGGAATAAAAAGATAAAATAGCAGTTTTTAAAGCGAGCTTGCAAGTTATCTTGACACCAAATACGATGAAGGGATATTTTACTGTAAAAACTTCTGAAGATTTTCAGTGATAAATTTTAATTAGGAAATAAAGTAGAAAACTCGATTTTCTGCTGTCTAAAATTTAAATGAAATGGTAAATGCTGAAACATTTTCAAAACACAACCCGCTGATGTGTAGAAAAATCACTAACATGTATCAGTATAGATAGAAATATACTGAAAATTACCTCTCTTGTGCCTATTTCAGTTTGAGTTTTATGCTTGAACATGATTCAGCATTCTTGTGGCTTTTCAGTATTGCATTCCATTTTTTTTTTAGAATCTATGACTGACTTTCCTGAAGTTGCTAATAAGCTTCTTTTCAAATAATGCTTTCCATCTCTTCTATTTCTGTCATACCTCATTAAGGTGATCCTATACACATGTATGCTTAATTAAGGCTTTTCGTTAAAATAAGCCTTTAATCCAGAGGTGCTGGGCCTTAATTGAAACTCAGAGAAGATTAGTGTTGTCTCTTGTTTTGGTTTTCACTTTTACTGTACTTCCTACTGCTTCTAAACAAAAATGCCTGTGCTAGCCTTAGCTGATACATGGCCAGGAAGAAATTAAAATTCATGCTGCAGTCTTCTGGAGAGTAACATGCCTTAGTAATTGCCATTTCTTATTAAGTGCCACCTTTTACCAAGAGCCTCCACTTCAAATGCAAAAGGCTGCTTTAAACACTCCAAGGACATTAACATAATGAACATCCTGCCTATTTTGAAGGTGACTAATAAGTGACTAATGATACCTGGTTTTATCCAGATGTATAATTTTTAAATGTTAATTGTGTATTTAAATACTGCTGAAACCTTGGATCTGTGTCGAATGATTGACTTTTACAGAATCCTTTTTAAGAAGACTTAGGAAAAATGAGGATTTTTAGCTACAGGTTAGCTGCACTCAGCTGAGGTACTATACATTGTAGTAAATTTTAAAACCTTTTTGGAGGAATAAGACACAGATTCAACAGCTTCTGGTCTACAATGAAATGCATCTGCCAAAGAGCCAATCTATTTTCTTCTTGTAGAGCTGTAACTGGGCATGTTACTTCTAATTAGCAGAGGCAGGTGGGCTGCTATCATCATTGGAAGGGGAGTAACTTTTCAGGAAGAACTATTAAATTGTGTGGGCTGAATAAATCTAATGCAGAAACAGCAATGCTGGGCAAAGGTTTGAAGTGAACTTTTTAGTATAGCAACTGTAATGGGCTTCACTGATATCATGTCTTTACATCATGAGACTTGCTGCCTGTGATGTGTTTTTACACTTATTTGTGTTAAAAAAAGTCTGATAAAAATATGAATATAAGTGAAAGGAAAACAGTTCTATAGTGCACGTTGGTTCAAACGGAATGGTAATTTCTAAAAGGATGTGTTATAAAAGTGTGACACGATAAGTAAAGCCTGTGTGGAGAGCAGTGAGCATGGTGAGGGCTCTACCTGCCCTGAGCTTATCTCTTAAAGGGTTGTTAGGTAGGATTGTCCCAAGGCTGTGTCACTGCCTCCCAACCAGGCTCCAGGGTGTAGACATGGAATAGGATGGGTAAACCTTGGCATGTGTAAACACACAGATTTTTTCTCGCACTGGAAATCAAGACATTTATGCTACTGGAAGCCTACAAGGCAGTATTTCTCCTGAGAACCAAGTGCACTGCTGTCATAAACAATGAGATCTGAGTCTGAACACATTAAAGAGGAATTCCAGCTTGAAATACTTCTGCTGGCTGAGGAGGGCAGGTTTTGGCAAATCTGCACGTGAGCCCTGCCTTTGACTCAGCAAAGAACACCGTGTCACAGACCTTTGTAGTTGCCCTGTTAAAGGTTGTTTTAAGACAACTGAGTCAGACATCCTTAATTGCAGAAATAGAGTGTCTGCCCTTTCTTCTCAGGAGTTTGAAAATGTTTTACCCCATTTGCTCTTTGTTCACGTACATCAAATACATATTTGTTTTGTACACAGGCATACGATGTATTTGTTATGGTTGTGTTATTTGCTTAGTGTTTGCATTTTCTGTGAATTTCTGTTAACTTTCAGGCGTGTGCTTCCAACTCAGTAGGAAAGCTGAGTGATTTTAGTTTGTAAGGGTAGTAGAGATGTTATTAGGTGTCATTTAAAGCCCTTACAAGTCACTGAAAAGGTTGTCCCTTGTTCATAGCTGAAAGAAAAATCTGTTCTGTTAGGTAAATATTACTTCCTGCTCAGGGAGAAAAAGCTTATTGAAGGGTAAATTTGTATATATACATTATTGGATCAAATTAGATTCCAACCAAAATGTGATTTCACATATGACCATTGATTTTTATTGAGCATATGTCTCAGTGAAAATCTTGTTGCTCTAGTAGTGCACATTTAGTAAGAATTTATAGAGCTAATGTACTTTATATTTGTGAAAATGTTACAATATTTTATAAGACTGCATTGGCAATTGCTTAGGCAGCGTTGCTGTAAAAAAACGAAATGTCTTTGCAATATTTCTGATGCCTGTGCACTAACCATGTGTGGTGCAAGGCTGTGTAACGTGGTAGATGTAGGAATGTTTACTTTTGGATCTCTTTATGAAGTGCTGAGGATGTTCCAATCTGTAATTTCCAGTCAGATTAATATTTGCTTAATGGAGACATTTTTTACTTTGTGGGAAATCCATTTAATTGTGTAAAGGGTGAATTTTCTGCAAATGTGCAGAGTGCAAGCCTTGAATTCATACCATTGTCAGCATTTAATGCACTGATATTGTTTCTTCCTTTCTGTTTGTCTTTGGAGAGGTCCTCATTCCTTGGGGATGAAGTAAAGCTCTGGTTCCATCACTGCAGCCTTCAGAATTAGCACTGAAAACACAGAATTCTTTCCCTGGGTTGATGAAAGTAATTTCTTGTTTGCTGTGTCAAACAAAGCATGCTATTTGTCACACTGTGGTTTGTGTATCTTTTAAGAAGCTTTCAACTTTGATCTGAGCCAAGGTACACTCAGTAGCACAGATGACAGAAGTAACAAACCAGTGATGTGCATTGTCATTCATACAAACTCTTTAAGTCAACAAATACTGAGACTTAGATGTAGAAAACCATACTGCTTTTGAGGGGGCTTGTGCATTCTTGTGAGAAAATGAAGACCTTTGCTTTTCTTGTTTCAGACAAAGGTGTGGAACAATTTATTAGTTAAGGATTCAGTTCAGTGTCTGCAATCAAAAGGTGCCTCATCTAGTCCAGATTCTGGCCCTTGCTGATATTTTCTAGGTAAACAGCTGCATTTAAAAGACATTGTGGAGATGGGCTCAGTAGCACATAAAAGCTGCTTTCTTCAAACTGTCATCACAGAGGTTTTCAGAGCATGCTTTTAATACTTCCAGAGCTGGTGTTTATGTCTTTTTCTCCCTCTTCCCCCTCTCTCTTTATGTTAAATGCTATTTGAAACAGGAGTGTTTTTTTAAATACAACTTTCACCTGCTTTTTACCTGATATGTCTGAAAGGAAATTAATCTTGTGTGTAACAAGACTGAGGGCTAGAAAACTGTTTCACAGACTTAGCATATTAAGAAAATTTAAAAAAAAAGAAAATTATAAAAAAAGGGTCAGTAGTTATAAATGGTTTTGTGGTTCTGGAAGCTGCTGCATGTCAAAACTTTCAAGTTTGAGGCACGGTTTGATCATCCACTTTGGCCTTCTAAGACTGTGCAAAGAATTTTATGCAGTTGTTTAGAACTTAAACCATTTGTTTAAATCATGTATTTCAGAAAGCCATCCACTTTTCATCTAAAAATTTCATAACTTGGAGGAGGTTGTTTGTTCAAGTGATTAATCATCGTGACTGTTACTCTTTATTATATCTCATTTGAATTTGTCTGGCATCAGCTTCTCACCATTTGCTCTTTTTATGCCTCTCTCATCTAGGCTGAAGAGCTCTTTATTAACTGGTATTATTTTCTCCTTGAAAAGATACATTAACGATGTCATCAAGTCATCCCTCAATTTCTGTTGTTAATCTGAATAGGTTGGGTTTGTCAGACTCTCGAGACATTTGCCTAGGCCTAGGATATTTTCCTATCTTTTTTGCACCCTCTGCATTACACAAATTTTCAGCTTAAAAAAATTAAGATACTTGAAAAATATAGTATTCTGTTTATGCAAAGCAAAAATATTTCTTATTCTTCCTTAGTGTTACACATTTCTGCATAGAACAAAAGTGTATGCAGCAAAAAACGACCTTTACAAGAAAGGGTATTTTCCTATAATTTAGCTTTTCACCTCTTATATTTGCAGAAGAAAATGTTCCAATTCTTAAAGGCTGCTCAGACCTCTCATCTTTGCAAAATACACCCAAGAACAGTAGACACAATAAACAACTGCATCTGTGGTGCAGCAAGAGGGAAAAGACACCTCTAAGGAGGAACATTTCAGTAAAATATTAAAACTTGTGCATACTGATATAAGGAGCTTAAAGGAAACTCTGAGGAGGGCTTAATGTCTGGCATCATGATAATGTGGGTATAATTTATCACTTGTGAAATATGGTGCTAAGTTAAAAAATCAATGAGGTACAATAATTCATTTCTCCATACCGTGTAGGAAAGAGATTGGGATGTGGAAGTGGGAGGCTGTTTTATAAATCCCACAGGTTTTTTTAGACAAGAAAAGTGGAGTTGATAGGGCCTGGAGGAAATACATGGGCTAAATCCTACCTTGAATAGGTTATGAGTGACAGTAAAGAGCACAAAGCAAAGATTGTTTTCTTCTCCGACGGGATTTTAAGGTGAATATGAGTAAAGACAAAGGACAACATTAGTGTGTGTTGTTAAAAAATAGGGGTTTATTATTATTTTGAAGCCATTAGATTGTAATAGAAGTGTAGTTAACCCCAAATACTTTAGAGGAAATTTGAAGAATGTTTATAGTGATAATATGCTGAAAATACATGAGGAGTCACCAAGACACAGAAGGAACAAATGGAGAAGACAAAGAGCTTATGCAGAAACAAAGTGTTTTGATGGCTTAGAACTTCAGCAGAGCAGATCATAAGGAACCACTTGCCTTAGTATTTGCTATTTACAAAGAGCCTGTGTTGCCAAAAGCAGTGATGTATATACAGGGTTTGCAACAACCCATGGAATTAAATGACAGTGAAAGTCAGAACATGTGGCGTTTGTCCAAGGAGTCTGAAGGAGCTAAAGAACTGCTAACTGAATTCTTATTAAAACTTAGGTAATTAATCAGGAAAATGTGATACAATAGAGGAAAACTGCAGGTAGCCAACTTCATAGAAAACTGTGTTGGGATAAGTGGTTCTGAGAATGCTTCCAGGAATGACTTTTTTGGTGTCAGGAAACTTAATTGATAAAGTCATTAAAGATAAAAGACCCAAATCTACAAAGAGCCTGGATGGAGTATAATTCTAAGGAAAAATAACCCTGATTGTTGCAACAGTATATCTTGCTGCTCCAGCCCTATAGTATTTATCAAAGATTAACAATTTAATGGAGAAGTTTACAAGTACATATATAGTTTTATTAAAAAGACATGAGTTCCACAAAAGAGACTAGACAAAGTTTTTCTAGAGAAGCTAGTAGCACAGCTCAGCATAAAAATAAAAACTTAATAGTTAAGGTGAGACAAAGCCAATGAGGAGAAAAACTAGGTTGCTGATAGAAAACAAAAGATTTCCTTAGGAAAATACATCAGTGGGATATCCAAGGATCATTGTAGATGTGTTTAAACTGTCACAGAGACAGAGCATGTGCCACCTCTTCTCCTGAGACAGCAGATCTTGCTCCCTGAGCTGCACTGTGTGTGTCCCTTCCTGCACCTTCCCAAACCATGGAGGTGTCACAGACCTTTCTGTGCTGCACCCTATTGTGAATCTGGTTTTGGAAGAGAGGCTAGAAGTAGTGACTAATGACATCCCAGTTTGCTGATGAAACAAAATAAAGCATTTTCTCACCATGTTTCTAGGCTAAAAACCCACCCTCAAACACAGGAAGGGTCAAGGGGGAAAATGGAAATGATTAGAGGCATGTGGGGAGCTTCTTTACAAGTAAATTAACAAGAATGGTCCAGATTTGCAGCTGATGAAAACTGGCACAGTTCCATGAGAATTAGGGCACGTTGCCAGTTTACACCAGTGAGAACCTACCCCAATATGTTTTTAATATGAAAACCAGGGAGATTATAGCAGAGACCTAGAGCAAAAGACCGACATAATTATGAAACTGTGCAAAGGCTAGAGGGCGTGTATTTAGAGTTGTGGGGCTTTTGAGTGCTGGTTAGGATCAGTTTTTACAGTCAATGCAAAGTTGCTTTCTAGTTTTTGCTGTAGGATGCAGATTTCTTCTGTCATATCCCAGTCTGCTCCAGTCTAGTCCTTTCTCCTGCCTTTTCCCTGTTCCAGTTCTGCAATCAGGGAGGGTTTTATAACTATCCTACCCAGGTGCCACAGAGCAGAAGTGGAGCACTGCGAGTGCAGCAGGCAGTTCAGAAGTCCATACAGCTGTCAGGGGGCTTCTGCTCCTCTGCCATCTGCCCAAATTAGCTTCAAGGTGGGGAACTTGCCTTCTGCCTCTAACTCTCTGCATCACACAGATGTTGTGGGAGCTGAAAAATGTTTCTGTAAAACCAAGCTAATACTTGTGTGAGTGGCCCACACTGAGCTCAAGGCAGCCCTGGGGGAGTGGATAAACTGCCCAGGTTGTACCACCAAGCTGTGGATCCACAGATCTCAGGCTGTGCAAAACCCACTGTTTTTCAGATCTAGGTGCCTTTGTTTTCCTGCACTGGTGCAGAAAACAATTTTTCTAGGCTACTAGAATAAGAATAGAGGCTGGTCAACTTCTGGGGGTAAAATATGGTTGAAGTGGTTCCATTTTCAGAGCTCTGGGAAGATGGAAAATATCAGCCAAAGGCAGAGGCTTTAAACCTGCCAACTCCAACAAGACTCCCTTGAGCACATGTAGAAGGACATGCCCCAGATTTATCTCTTTTTCTGCAATTACCGCACCAGCAATATCTGAGAAAGGCGTAAGTGTCTTGAATGTAGACAAAACAGTTTTTCCACTCACATAGAAGGTTTTCACAGAAATTTTCCAGAAAAGTTTCTTCCCAAGACAGAAACCTGGCATGGAAAACAACTCAACTTTGGCAAGGTTGTGAGCAACTGAAAATATGTAATAAAGTGGTGTCAAACCACTTAATTATCAACACAGTTACCAGCTAAATAATTTGTGAAGATGTGCTTGATGCAGCTAATTGCACTTCCTGATACCACCTGAAATAAAAGGTGAATTAATGAGAGGGAAACACAAAGTTAATGAGAGTTAATGAGGCAAAAAACCATGCAAATAGTTGCATCTACATGGGGCAGAGAGAGAGGGAATCCCCATTTCTTCTGTGGGGCAATCCACTGCATGGAACAGTAATACCTTCTGTAATTCAGAGGTAGATGCTACTGAATAGCACCACCATTAATATCCAAAATTACTTGTTCTAAGTCATAGTGACTACAGCTGCCATACAACTTCAGATAAACCCATGTTTTTTCTCCTAACACCATATTGCACGATAATAGATCTTTAAAGGGACTATTTCTTCTTCTAAACCAGAAGTCACTTAATATTTTAGATACTGATCAATGGGCTATTTGTGCAAGCTGATGCTCTAGTATTTCTCATTTAAAATAAATTTTTCTCCCTGTTTTTTAAATTTTAAATGCCTGTGAAATGCCTGTTTAAATGCGTATTTATTTTCTACTTTAATTTTTTATTAACAGAGATTAAAATTTCCTAATAACCCTCATATTTCTAATTAGAATTTGTCTCAGAGGTGAAAAAACCTTCACAATATTTGTTGAATAGGAGACACAAATGCTGCTGCTAATGTGATGTAGCTGTTGTGCCTGTGTGAGGCTTATGTGCCTGAGAGAAAATAAATATTTATTCTAAGCATATCATGTTAATTTGACAAATATTATTAAATCTCTTTACATATATCATCTCTCCAGAGTAGAGCTTTGCTTATTTTTTTCTAAATTTATACTTTGGATTTGGAAGATTGAGTAAAATCAGACACTCTGTCAAAAATATGCTAACTTTTATTGTGGTCCATACAATTATAAAAGTAAATTGCCATTCAGGTTTAGCATTGTCAATACTGATGGAAAGGTTGCTGAGTAGTTCTTGTTGAATGAGATTTTCTCTAATGTTTAAGCCACCAATAAAACCTCCAGTTAAGCCCTTCATAGGAAACTTAAGAATTGACTGATGGGAGTCACATGGTTAAATCAGTGCTTGTTATTCATAATTTATTCAATGGTTGATGGAAAAAAATTGTCCAATTATTTGACAAATACTGCTTGGCAAGATGATTTACAGAGAATAATGCAAGTATTTGTTGAAGAATTTAAAGTGACAAAAACTGCTAAAATTACGGCCTTTATTCTCAATGCAGTGATTAGAGCTGATTGAATGATATTCAGACGGTTTGACTAATTTTGAATAGTCCTTACACAGGCAATATTCCCATTGACTTCAGCTGGAATTTTGCCAGAGTAAGGACTGCAGGATTGGACCTTTGAGTGTAATGTCTTGAAAGGGTCCCTTTATAAAGCAGCATCTTAAATTCTGAACTGCAATGAAAACCCATTTTCACTTTCCTCTGTTGCTTTGCCTGTTCTGTGGAATTGCTCTGTATGAATGTTAATCCCATTCCCTCTTTATCAGCAGAGGGTGCTAGGGGAGTTTTGTGCTCTCCAGTAGCCTTTTGTTTATGCACAGTTCAATCTAATTTAAGTTGAACTGACCATTTCAATGGGAGTCAAGTGTGTATTTAAATGGTGTGTGGGAGAGCCATAGTTTAATGGCAAACCATTTCCCTAATTGATCCAAGTTAAAGAAGGGAGACATTTTAAAGTGGATATTTTCAGATTCCTGGCCTCTACCCCCATACCCTCCTAAATGGGTCACTGAACCTGGTCTTACACCTTTGCTTGATTAATGATAGCATTTGCATGTGTTTTTGAACGGCAGGTTCAGTATTTCAAATTATTAGAAAATGTATAATAAACTAATATTTTTGAATATAATCTTCTGTGACTTTTTAAAGTTCCTGGTTTTTTTTCTAAATGTCAGAAGGACTTCAGTGCGAAAAAACAGTGTTTACAAATTCCTGATATGGAAATGCCCAAAAGTGGGAAAATGTATTTTTTGGTAAGTCAATATATCATATTCTTTGTTACAAGAGTGTTGCCAAGTCAAGTGTAGAGAAAACAAAAAATACATTGGCAATCTTAATTCTGGTTATTTTTTCAATTGTTCACCGTCATCCTGACAGGGATATTAAATGACATGATTGTATAGCTACTTTTTTTTCTATGAGATGTCTGTGCCTTTAATATATACAAAAGAGATCTCTGAATAGGAGCTTTATGAGATGTTTCTTTTTACCTGAATTGCTCAGTGTATGCCACTGAGTTATTTGCTGCACACCATTCTGTCCAGCATTGAATGCATTATCAACTTCCTCAAGTATCTTTCTATATAGTGCTACCATAAGGGGTAGTTTATTAATCCTTTGGTTAATCACTGTTTAAACATATTTTTTCTATTTAGTGCATGGGGACAGAAAAAATGGTGAAATGCAAGGTAAAAGTGATCAATTTTATTAATTTGAGGTGCCTTAATCCTCTTACATTTCAGAATACTTTGCACTTCTTGTCGGGAAAGCAGGTCTGTGCCCAACTTCTGCAGTTCTGAATTCTCAGCTCTTTCATAAACCAGAACTGTGATTTCAGGCAATCTGGATTTTCAGAAAGTCAGGGCCAGAGAGTCAGAGTTCAGCAGTACAAATTTTGGGCCAATCTTTTCAGTGTTATATAGACTGTGGCCAAAATTGCAGTACTTGAGGATTATATTCTTTAATTTTATGACCACCTTCTTAACTTTCCTCATGCACTGCCCATCTTTCAACTCCTGCTGTAAGTGAGTGAGGGTCTTAAAGAGGGCATTCTCATTTTCTGTACATTTCCAGCTGTGATGGGTTTGCAGCCTGCTGGCCTCCTGGTACACAGAGTGAAATGGCTTAATGTAGATGAACATCTAAAGGTCCAAAACTCCTGAGGTGCTGGAGCAAAGTTATGGAGGGATTTCAGAGTGCTGGGCTTTTCCCAGCCTTATTTTTCATAATGCCGTCCTGTGGAAGGAACTGATACTTCAGATTTGTTGGGAAGCTGATTGTAAAGCTGCACGTGCTGACTGCTTGAGACACTGGAAAAGACAAAATCCTTGGATGCACTGGACAATCTGCTGCCATTTGTTGTTCTTCATTATGTGGCTCAGCTTCCACTCTGTAATTGAACTTCTTTATCCAATCACGCTTAAACTTTTCTGCCTGATTCTCATTCTGCTGGAATAATTTACAGTATTCCTTTCTAACCATGACTGAGGAGAGGGGGGATAGCAGACAGAAGCAATAAATGGCACAAGAAGCAGAAAATGTACAGCTTTAATTGCTAGGGGGCCTGGTGGGTGCACACAGACAGAAGGGCTCACCAAGCCCTACAAGGGGATGGACCTGTGATTCAAGAGGATGAGAGACACACACTCTGCCCCAACAGGTTTCAGTGGATCCAGCTGTGCTTCTTATTTTCTCTACAGTCAGATTTTCCTCTCAGTCTGTGTGGGCAGATGTGCAGAAACTCATAGCTTGGCTGAATTTGTGGACATTTTCCCAAGAACAACAGAATATTGATGCTATGGCAACTGCTGTGCCATGTTTCCAAACCCTGATCTGAGTCATGGAAGGAGCAGTAGCATCTCCACCAAGCAGCTGTAAAAGGCACTTTTTTACTTAAAATGTAAAAGGTGGGGGAGGAGGGAATAGGGAAAGAAATGTATTCATCCTCCCAGCCCTGAGAAAGAGCAGAATACGTATAGCTCAACATTTCCCAAAAATTTCAGCCTTAGAAATTTTCATCTTCTCAGCCCAAATCATTACAGTTTGGGGAAGATGTGAACTCTTATAAAGATGGTATTTTAGTGGGAAGTCTGAGACAGCCTTGCCTGAGAGCACTGCCTGCTGTAGATATAATCTTGGCCATAAACCATAGTCTTCTGCTGGTGAGAAAGTGTTTGTTCATTGCTTTTGTAGTGCCTCCTAAGCACCTTAGAAATACCTATTTTGATTAACTCCAGCCCTTTCACGGAAAAATTCTGTTCCTTCTGCATCACCAAAAGCATTTTTATGTTTGTTTTCTTGTTTTAAATAACACCTTGAAATCCAAAGATGATGCCTTTATTGTTTGAGGCTATTGCTAGAAGAGGTGTAAAATTATGACTTCCCTGGAAATGGTTGCAGTAATATAAACAAAGGTTAAATTTCTAAATTTAAGATTGCCCATATTTCTTTGGTTCTTGTTTGACGCTGTAACTAACCAGTGTGCTTCACATCCAAATGTGTTTACGAAATTTTGCTTATTGTTCATTTTCACAGTTGTGCTCTGCACTTCCAGTAGTAGAATCTTCTTGTAGGTCAAACAATTGTCACTCTTCCTGACAAATTTCTAGAAGGTGGTCTTGCTCTCAAACTGCTAAGGAATAAAAATGTTATTGTTAAGGATACTCTTACTGTGGCATTTCTCTTAAGTAAAAAATTGAAAATTTTTTGTAATTAGGTGGCTATTTAAGAAAACTGATACAATATTCTTCTTAAACCTAGTGCTAGAGCTAAATATTTGACTTCGTGTTTATTTGCTTATATTCAGTCATTGAAAGAGTATTTTAAGTAGTGATCTCTACTAGAACAAAACATTCAGAAGAAGCTTTTCTTATTCCCACTGAGAAGGTTAAGATTGGAGATTTTTCTTTGTATGTAAATATTAGGATGTGTATGTGTTTTTAGTACTGCTCTAATCTCTTAAAAAGAGTGTTGCTCTGCACTGAGACCTGAGCAGCCAGGAAAGGCTAAACAGATGAAACTGTACTTGTTCATCAGGAGAAACTTTCTTGCCAAGTTTCCCAGCACAGAATGTGTTTTGTTTTATTAGTTTTTACTGTTGTAAAAGTCTCTTTAACCTGCTTTTATGCTGGTTACAATAAGGAAGCTAAATGCTTTCCTAGTTTGTTCAGATCACTTGTAAAACTACTGGTGCCAAACTTAATATGGCACCAACTTTTCTTTATTTTAATTACTTCTAAGCTCTTCTGCCATGTTGTGTGCTCTTATTTTATGTTACATCCAGTTTGAGTGAAACTGTCCATGTATTGATTCTTGTGGTGACCTGCCCATCACTTCACTTTGCCTGCACTTCTCCATATGCAAGGGCCTTCCTTCTTTGATATCCTCCCTGTCCAATCAACAACTCTTCCCAGTTCCTGGAATGTTTAACTTTTAGATTAGGCTATTAAAAGGCCTTAAATCTCAGGCAAATTAAATGCAAGTATGTTTAGTATAGATGTTTATCAAATCCACACTGTTTTTTTTCATTTTGTGTCTCAATTATTTCTGACTGCATCCCACTGATTTTGTTTCTTCTTCAGCCCACTAGTAAATAATATCCCCTATTTTCAAGGATTTTCATTATTTTTATATTGTGTTCTTGTGTTGAAAACATTTGAGCATTCTTTCCAAGAGGGATGGAAAAAGGAGACATTGCAGAAGCAAAGACTTACATGGTTGAAGGAAGCAGAAGAATGAAAGAAGAAAAGTGAAAGCAGAGAACTCTATTATCTCCCACAGAAATATGATTTTTAACTAGAAGTAAGACCTCCATGTGGAAGGAGTCTTTGTTCCTTCATTACATAGTAAATGCAATATAATATCTTTTTCCAGGGCAGGGTACAATATCCAAAGTATACCTGTGAAGTATTTATTTGCCAGGAATCAATGAATTTGGATTCAGGCTTAAGAACCAAACTGACCTAGAATACTTTGTTCATGATGATTCAAAACCTGCAGGAGGGCAAATCTTCCCAATCTGAGTCACTTAGATAACTTAGAAGAAAATCAAAAGCCTTTGGTGTTCAGAGAGCAGAGAACCTACAGTATGAACTGGAACAGTGCAAAAGCGAGCGTTCCTCTTTTGATAAAGTATTTATGAAGAAACACTTTGCAAATGAAACAAAACAATTTGGAAAAATATTTTGGAGAAAACAAATTGGAAAACTCGTGTTTCTTCACATGGTTTAGTGTGTTCCTTAGTTACCTTGCCATGTTCTATCAGGAGAAACCAGGAGAGACATATGCAAGTGTGATTGTTCCTTATTTGGAATAAAGTCTTATAAGAACCAGGACTTAAAATTCCAAATCTCACTGATCTGCTGTTTCTTTGATGCTAAAGGCAGACTGATTGGGAACTACTAAAATATTCTCCATTCAGTTAACAGTGTAGGAGATTCCAGTTTCTCCTGCTTCTGGAAGCATAATCTTAGTCTAAAGACCACCTGAGGTCATTATGTATTGCATTGTCTCTCAGTGTCTTTATCCAGGGAATTCCAGGAAGTAATTTATCTCATGATACAATAGCCTTTGGTCAACAGCTTGTACCCTTAGTGCAAAAGTAGATAATGGCCAGTACTAGTGATATTGTCCTGGGAGTATGGGCTGTAAATCCCTCCCAGGAAGTCTGGCAAATACTTGGGTATTTGGCATGAAGAGTAACTGAGTAAACTTCATTCAGTACAGGTTATGGATGGCTTGGTGCGTGGCAGAGACTGTGTGTAAGATAATGTGGCAATGCACATTATTTTGAGCAGCAAACTCCATTAGTTTACCAGCAGAATCTCTCATTTTTGTTACTGACCATGTTTCTCTAGTGTGGTGGAGAAGATTTTCCATGGTACATTAGCAATTCCATTACTATTCTTGAATGCTAATCAAGGACAGCTGACACCTTGTCATTGTGAATAATATTTCATAATGCTGATATTATCAGGTGGATGCTTAATTCTTCATCTGTCACCTCCAGCTTTATCCTACTGCTGGCATAATAAACACACATTTTCCCTTAGGAAGCATTTTTGGAGCAGTCAGAGGATTTTCTTATTTTCTGTTATTCTTTGCCCACAATCACACTTTTAAGAGCCTGTTGATGTAATGGTTGTATCCTCCATGTAAGCTAAAGAACACAGCTGAGATTTGAAGTTCAAAGCTATGGAGTGTTTTGATGCTCACTTCTAAAACCCCAAACCAGTTCAGTTTCTTTTACTTTTTATTGATGCTTGTAGACCTGCTAGGAATTACTTTCCTAGAAATGTCAGTCTTAGCTAAAGGAGTTGGGAAGGAAAATGCTGTGTGTTGCACTGCACTCTCCCTTCCCTCCTCCTCCAAGGCTTTATGTTAAAAAAGCCCTGGAGAGGCATAGCATGGATCTGGATATGGAGACCCTTGAGTCACACAGTCTAATCTCCACTTATTTGGTGCTTTCTGTTGCTTGAGATTCCCTGAAAGCCCAAAGTCTACATACAGCAGTTCAACTTCAGATGGAACTTGGGCTGTAAGAGTCTGGACCATGAGACCTTAGGGCTGAAGAATGACCAGCATTTTTTGTTAATAACTTGTGGCGTGTAAAATACTTGAATAGTAAGACAGTAACAGCACTTGACAGCAGCTTGTGACTTACTTGAGATTGGAATGGCCACCTTAGAAGAAAAGGTCTGTATTCCTTCAGACCTGGGGATGTTCCAGGTATATCCTACTAACACAGTCTGCTCTTTATCAGGTCTTTGCCACTATGTTCCTGTTTTTTTTGCTGTAGTGAAACTCTTAAATGAATTGAATGAACTGGAAGCCACCTCTGAATAACATACCAATTTTTTTTGAGTATCCAAATCTAAGACTCCATGGGTGGGAATTTTTTTTTTTGTTGTTGTTGTCATTAGGAAGTGATAAAAATCTGTGCAGTAGAAGGACTAGGGTACAGTGTTTCATGGTAGTTACATTCTTTAATGAAATACAAACAAATGTTTTGATGTCTTTGCAACCTGCCCAGCACCTTTAGATGGATTTTTTTTGGTAATGAATATTTTGTATATTCAGCCTTTAAGCAATGACATGATGTTACATAATGTTACATTTTATTGGCAGCCCTAAAATTTTCTCTTCTGGGAAGAAACTTCCCAGACCATATTCCCACAAGAAATAAGTTTTAATATGTATCTCCCTGATCCCTTTTTTTTTTCTGTTCAAAGAAAATGTCATCTCTCTTTACAATTGGCCAGGAAGCATTTGCAAGAGGTTAAGTGATACTACAAATATTCCTTAATTGAGTTTAGATGCATTCCATGCATTTTTACACCAGCATCAAAGAAAACACCTTTCCAAAGATAAGCAGCTTCTTCTCATATTTCAAAAAATCATCACGTATTTTCATCAAGCTTTCAGGAATGAAAGCTGCTGGACTTCAGTGTTGTCATAATAAAAAAGAAAGGTGCACACAGAAGTTCTGTGATCCAGAGGTGACAAGTGCTGAACAAACAGCACGTGAAGACATCTTCCTACCTGACAGCATCCGTCTCCATCAGTTATTGCTCTTGTACAGGCTCTGATATGTTTGATCAACTTTCAGATGATTATCCTGGCAGGAGCAGGTGAAAGCAGTCACGATACTTTGATTCAGAGTAAAGTACAAGGCAGTCTGAAGGAACCTTTCATTAGCAGTTGATACTCTGTTGACAGTGAGATTCTTATGAGGAAGTTGGGACGAAAACAGTTTTCCATTTCCTTCCTTTATGCGAGAGGTTTGGTTAGGGTAGTGTGGGTAAGGAATTTCTGCTCTCTGATTTATATATTAACACGCCTGGTATTCAGATGTATCACTGCAAAATATGAGTCTGGTTTGTCTGTACCTGATATTTCTAATTAAGGGACAGAGTTATTCTTTCACTTGGGTTTAGTTTTTAAAAGCTGCTTTGAAACACACCTATTTCTGTGGTAGAACCAATGCAATTCTCTGTGAGAAATTTGAAATCACTCCAATTTGAAGCAGCTCTAAGTAAAACCTGACCTGAACTTGTCCAACAAGGGGTTGATTATTTTTTTAGCACATATTGGTACTTTGGGATTGGTTACCTGATGATGGTTTTGCTCTGTGAATAGGCTACATTGAATTGTTGATGCACATCCCAGAGTGTTCACATCAGGAATGACTCTTTGAAATATTCTCTATTCATCCAACTGAAAATGAGTTCAGGTAAGTATGCATGAATGGAGAATAAAAAATTAGAAATCTAGTTAGTCTGAATAGGTTTTGGAATATGAATACTACATTAAAAACAAACTGTATTTAACCAGTTCTAGTGTTAAATAATTTAATTTTATTGAAGAATAAGATTTAAATTCTCGTCAGCACTGAAGCAGATGAAGTCATGCTAGTAAGTCCAGTGAGGTTATGGATTTTTAATTTTCTTTCATTCAAAGCCACATTAAGCAAACAGAGAGGCATAAAGACTCCATAATACAAATGAGAATCAGGCCAGCGCTGCATTTTCATGTACCTAATATCTGTGCCTCTTTTCAGCATTCTTCTTGTACCTCACATCCTACCATTTGTCTTTTAATCTCTGTCTATCTCTTCATCACCTCTGATACTTTATAACATTATTTGACCCTAAACTTTGAGTGCCACAACCTGGCTTAATCAGACATTAATTAAACATTAGCTACTAATGTTATCTGCTGACAGTTGTTATCCTGTACACATGCAATAAAAGAAATGCCTTTTGGATTATAGGTTTTTGCATTTCACTTCACATTTTATTAAATACTCATATTTTGTCACTAAATAACCTATTAAAATTCTCTCCTCTGCTACAAGGAACTGTGGTGTTAAAAAGTAAATAGATGCTTATGCAGGCTTTAGTGGTTGCAATCTTTGCACTTCTTCCTCCCAGTTTCCTCAACGAGACAAACTCTCCAGTTAATCTTCCCTGAGCCATGAATTGCCAAGGGTAAGGTAAGATGGAACCAAGCTGGTGCATCGCGAGAGGTGGAGGTTGGTTGGAGAAATTGAGCTGTGAAACAGAGTAGGAAGGGTACAAATGGCAGCCAAAACAATTGAATGGATTTTTTTCTTGTGCCAGATTTAGAGAGTTGCATCAAAATCAGGTTAGCTCCTCACATGAATAAAAGATAATGAAATAAGATTCTGTATGGCTAGATTCTACAGGTCCTCTTCTGCATTTTTATAATAAAGCTAGGAAATCACATGAATAATTTTCCTCTTTTTTTGCAATACCTTCTCAGTTCTTACTGCAATTGAACAAAACTTACCATAAATCAATGTTTAATGATATATAGAATAGTAAAAGGGTTCCATACCCTATTCTGGATGCCTTGGTATCACATTCTTCAATAGGCATGTGAAAGTGGAGTTCTTTCTGGCATCAATAGATACAGTGAGCACAATTAACTAAAATGTGCTCCTGCACACAACACCTTCAACCAACCACCCCTTTAGAGACAGAACCAGGAGCTGAAAGGCCTCAGTATCCTTGTGGCTATTTTGGGCTTGCACACCCAGGTTCATGGTGAATGTCTGACTGTGAGCCCTGACACGTTCAAAGTATATTTTCTTTGTCAACTATCGTTATGGTCTTTGTTCAGTGCATTTGCAAATACCCTCCTATGTCCTGACAGATTCCTTTAGCAAAAAGAGGAGTGCAAGAAAAAGTGTTAAGTAATTTGTCTTTTATTTGCTGTAATAACAAGCTGCATTTTTGACTTTCCATTGCTTTTCAGGGAAGAAACTTTGTTCTTACATTGCCTGGTTTTATTGTGATGCTCAGGCCAGCTGCTGTAAATTAAGCATACAGCATTTGCCTCATAGGAGATACCTGATTCTTGATGCAAAGGGCATGAATGAATGAATACTCTTTGTCCTAACTCTTGATACTGATAATTTCTGACTACACCAGCAATGATTTTGAAAGTAATGAAAAACTTCTTAAAAATAAGAATAATTTGTGAGACACATTTTTTGGATTTTGGAAATGGGTTTATACACAAGAAGGTGTGCACTGAAAGTGGAAATTTTCAAATTCCAACCCAGAAAATCCTACCAAATGCCTAATCCTTTTTACATGTCTCAGGGTTGGGCAGTCTTAATTTTTCTTACATGGACACATTAGAGAGAAATTGAGAGTCTTTGATCCACAAATTGTCCATATTCACTCTCAATGCTAAATAAAGAAAAAGTCCAAAGGCAACAAAAAGTGCATCCATTCAACTTCCAGGTGTTCTAACAGCTGAAGAAGATGGGGTATTCTCAAAGAAGCAGAATTTTTCGTTCCCAAAACAAGTTTACTGGTTGTCTTGCAGGCTTTATCATTTCAGATGAAACTGAAGCAGCACACAGGAAAATTCATCACATATTTGGGGACCCTGGCTGTAAGGGGGGTTTTCCTTATCGTGACATCCCCTGCCGTGCAGAAACCTGCCCAATTTCAACAGATTTTGGGTGAGACATTACAGTGAGAGTGAGGGCATAGAAGATTCTTGAACTAAAAATTTGTAGCAAGAGGCTGTTTTCTTTCACCTGCACTTGCTTCTGGCATATTCTTTTGTCTGCACAGCTGAAGTGATCATTCTTAATTAAAACCCAATAAAACACGTCCCATTTCTCAGTGTGACATCTGGCACTTCACTGGCTTTGGAAGAGGTCATGTTTGGAAAATGCTTGCTTGCTCCCATGCCTTTGGGATAGTTACATACAGTAGAATTCTTCATGTTTAAGCAATGTTTTTTCTTTATTTTATTCTATTTCCCTTAACTGAGTTTGCATGCAAGGAACTTTTTTGGCCTTCCTCTGAAGAAGGAAAACATCCAAGGCTTTTCTTACTGTTTATATGCATGAAGGTGTGAAGAGAGATAAGGCAGAAAATTTAAATGCCACCACTTGCATAGTCTAAAACTGTAAATCCCCACAAAGTAAGGTTAATTAAAGTTCCTTTCTTCACCAACAGACTATTAGTGCTCTGTCTTACTCCAAAAATGCCGTGTACGTGGGGGATTAGTGAGTGTCTGCATTATCAGATATCTGGCATCAAGTAACCAAGCAAGATGTCCAAACCTCTGTGATTCACTGGAGCTGTTTATATTTTTCCAGCTGGAGTAGGCATTCATCAGCTCTGGGAAAGCAGAGGGAAGTACACCACACCTCCAAATCCCGTTTACTTTCTCCTTTCCCACAGGAGAGGATCACTTTGTTGAGAGACAAGGTGGTTAGAAGTTAATTGCAATTTAATTACCCCCTGTGTATACTTTTGCAGCTAAAGAGAAAGACAACCTCTCAGGTAGTATCTTCGTGCTTTCAAAAACAGCCCAGTGAGGCTTTCGAAAGAGCTCTGTGAAGCTGGGATGCACATTTTACACCTACAGCCAAGTGGATCCCTCAGTCCTGCTCTCACAAATGCCTTGGGGCACCAGGTTTTGGTTTGTTTTTTAAAGAGGTTGTGTCTCTGATTAAAATGGTAAGATTTCTGAGACCACGCCAGAGGTGTACATCAATGAATATAATATTAATGAAAATATTACCAGGATTTTTTTCATTATTTCTAGGATTTTGACAGATAGGATAGAAAAAGAAAATGAAATAAAAAGACTGCCTTCCTCCAAAACCATGTCAAATCTTAATTAATAATTTAAGGAGAAATTTTCAGATGAACCTCTGAAAATCTGACTTATTCTGTGGTCATGGTCTTTTTAATATATAGCACAGTTGTTAGGCTGACAAAGACTACCTTCTAGCAACTCTTTATTTTGCCATTAACATGAAAATACAATTATTGTCACATGATTTTTATTATTGCTATCAAAAATTTCTTTCACAGGAAGGGGGGCAATTGGATTTTATAGAAGCCTCCACAGTGAAATTCAAATATTTGTCTCATTTTGAAAGCATGCATGTTGGTATAAAATTGCAGTTTACTCAGCATACCTGATAGAGAGGCAGAGTGAAAATACGTGTAACAAAGCAAATGTTAAAACCAACATTTTCTGGAGAAGGTCGATGTGTAGTAGATACAGCAGAAGACTGAGCTTCAGGAATGAAGTGCTGCTTTTTTTGTTGTTGTTTTCTTTTAAAAATGTTTTAAATTCTTTTGTGAAAAGGCCTACATATATGCTTAGTATTGGCTTGTTCCTACTTCTTCCACAGCTCCTTGTTTAACCAAGACTAAAAATCACTTAGCTTTTGTATGGCTGCATTTACTCATGAGTGTAGTCACTATGACTATTTTGACAGAGGTGTCTTTACGTTACATTCCTTTCTGAATCTAAAGATAAAGGGCTTTATTTTAATAACTGTCTAATTCCTGAAGCAACACTGACACATTGAGTAAAACAGTACACAATTTTTATACTGCCTTCTTTTAAAAAATGTTAATCCCTGAATGCATTTTACAAGTATATATTTTCTCCTTCATATTTAAAGAAGAGGAAAGATGCGTGTTGGTAGAATTTTCAAAATATAAGGAGAGCTTGTGCTAACATGGTACATCTACAGTGTTCTGCAAGGTTCTAAACCCTGTGAACTAATAATTTTAAATGCAAACCACAAAATTTATTCTTTGGCACCTTACAGGATAATTTGACACTACCTGAACAAAGTTCTCAGGCAAAGTTACAAGAATATTATTTGTATTTCCAATATATTTTTGCTGGAATTGCTTTTAGTGCATTTTACAGATGGAGAAATTGAAATGCAGAGGAAAGGCAAGGCTTCAGTGCAATCAGAGAATAAAGTGAATCTTTATGATGAATGATTTTTCTTAAATATATGCCCAGATGTTATGCTGGCTTAGGGCTGAATTATTTATTTGAGGTGGTACAGCGGACAGTTCCAGAATTGAGACTATTGCAATCTGTAGATTCTTATTACTCTTTATTTTTTTCCACTGGATTGTGATTAACATTAACAGCAATGACAAGAAAATGCAATCAGAAAAGAATAAACTTGACCAGCAAGTGGTTAACACTTTTACAGAATAAGACATTTTCTGCCTTTATTATCATTAAACACCCAAATGACACCAGTGGTGATGGAAGAGAATATGCTAGAAGAAGAGGCATTCCATATGCAGTTCAAGCCTATATAAGCATTGATAAAAAGACCATTGAACTCTCCTGAGTAGTTTTTAGAAGCAGTGTGACATTGAGAGATGTTGTGGTGGTTATGCTCTTTGACATTAATACTCATGACTGCTAACTAAAGTTTTGTGCATGCAACTCTGTGAAATAAATATGTGCATTTGCCATTGAATTCCTGCAGATCAACAGCTCTTTTCACACACAAAAAAAAGCTTATGGTGTTCAATAAAGTCTTTAAAAATTACATATTTTTCCTGCTTTTATAAAGAAGATTTAAATTGTTCAGTGTGTTTGTACAGCTAAGATATTTTATTGATATCAAGTTCCACACACAATGTCCGGGCTTTGGGCTTTGGAAAGGACCAAATGGTTTCTGAAGGTTTGTTTTGTTTTTTTCTTATTTTTTTTTGGACAAGATTAAAGAATGTAAAAGACTATTTGTATTAAACAGATTAAGCTGTTAGTAAACATGTCCCCTTTATATTAAGTGGTGATGAAGACAAAGAAAGTGCTTTGTTGTTGTCAGATGGATTTGTCTTAAGTTAAATGGGCAAACAAGTTAAACATCGGTCCTCTTTAAATCCCTAATGGCTGTGCAGATTAAATCTCAAAAGGTCTGTAAAATGAGTAAAAAATTAAATTGCTTTGCTTCTTCCTGTCATTTACTTCGGCTAAAGCATTTTTTCTTCTTCGCTTTCTTTTTTTCTTCTCTTTTTTCTGCTCATCCAGCTTTGGAGAACTTTGTTTTCAAACTGCATTAACATACAGACACATATTAAACAAGAATTTCACTTCTCTGCAGTCTTGTCACTTGTGATGAATACATTCTTTGCTCGGTAAGTGCTGGTGACACATCATTGTGGCAGCTTCTGCCTCTCAACAAAAGTATAATTAATCTTGCTATCAACACTGCTAAACAGGGAGTTTGGTTCAAAGTTTTTATTCCATAGAGCTGCTTTGTGTGGGGTGGGATTCCTTCATTTGAAATGGCTGCCTGTGAATTGTGGCTTTTCTGTGATTAGTTTTTCTTTGATGCTGGGGGTGTTGATCTGTGTGGGAGCAACAAAATGAGCAGGTTTTGTGCCGTTCTGGACTGGAACTTTTGTGCCTTAATAAAGTGGGAGGGTGCAGAATGTGATTCAGAAAATGTATCAAGTCCTAAGGTGGCCTCACAGGAGTGTGAAAGAGAATTTGAGCTATCCTACAGATTCTTCTTCTATCCCACTGACTTCAGTGGGAATTTGGGTGGTTGGGTTTCTGCCAGGAAGACATCCAAAGTATGTCGCTTGTAGACCCCAGATATGAGTTTGAAAATATTTTCTGTGCATGCCCAACAGCTGTCAAGCATCAGAAGTATGGGAGAGGGAACAGAATGCTAGGTCGCTAAGCATTTAAAACTGACTGTTCACCAATATTCCCCCCAAGAATTTCATCATCCCAGCAGCTCTGTAATGATGAAAATCAACCAACAGAGTATTTGCTCCAACTGGATTTTCATTCAGTTTATTAATAATAAAGAAACTCAACTTCATGCATATTAAAAGAGTGTTGATTGAAGGTCACAGAGGTGTTAGCTGTGGTGTCCTGGCTAAATTCCAGTTGGCTAATTACAATCTGCCTTCCTAAAACTCCCTTGTAGTTTCATTATTTAGATCATTATCTTTTTATATTTAGTTCCAAATTCCTGGTAGCAAGGCTCTATTTTTGTTAAAGGGCTCTCACTCTTGAGCATGTTGGGTCCTGGGAAGGCAAATGGTGAAGCCAGCATTCTGCCTCCTTGAGTGCAGTGTTGGTGATATGGATATGGGATTTAAATGGGAAAATTTCTATTTCCAGTACAAGACAACTGAGGCATGTTTTACAATATCATGTCCCTCTTTGTGACTCTTAATTGTTGTTCTAAAATCAGAGGGCACCAATATGGAGAAGTGTATATTTTAGCTATTGACTTCTAGTTACCCAAACACATGATTTTATGTGATTTCTCACTCCACTCTTTAATTTTTGAATTGTGTGCTAGTCACGCCTGCTTATCTGATACTCTCTACCTTTGTGGAGGGCAGCCTTTATTTTTCTTGCAAAGGTTTGTTGAACCAAGCAGATCAGATGGACAATTTTTTTTTTCTGACTGTCTCCTGTTAGTTGTTTTTTCCCAAGACATGTGAGCTGTCTGTGGCCATTCTAAAGGGGTCATTCTGGGAAACACAGGAATATATTTTCTGTTGTGTGATGCAGAACACGACTGCCCTGCACTCCAGACAAGCCCTGGTTTGGTGAAGCCTCCCAAAGCTCTCTGCAGGAAAGAGAGAGGCTCTGTAACTCCGTTACCCACTTGGTTCTGTACTCAAGGAACCATGTTGCAGCTTGCAGAGCTGACCCATAGAGTTAGGGGGTCATTTGGGTTCAGCAGTGTTGTTTTCACATTTAAAAGGGGTCACACATCAATGGTGCTGTCTAGTAGTAGCAGGCTGGGGTCAAATTTGGCTGTGGTCTATACTGGCTTTACCATTACACTCCATTCGTGGCCTTTGGTTGCTGTAGGTCCACTGTGAGCACTGAGAAGAAGCAGTGAAGCAGATACTTAGAAATGGGTTCAAATGCAGTTGAAATAATTTGCTCTAGAGATTAGTCCCATGCTCTTAATCGAAAAAAGGAAGGAAAATGATTTATCAATTATTCAGTATATTTTCTTTGTACGAAACACTGAGGGTTTTTGTAAGCATGTGTGTCTCAATATAGTGTTTTTATTGAACTATTAAATGTAATTAGAAACCAAAGGTAAATGGTGTCTCAGTGAGTCAAGAAAGCCACAGAGGAGCTGAGTGGTGTCTGTAGCTTTCTGAGCATTGTCAGTTCCCCAGGAAGCCTACCTAAGGGTGATTAGCTCTTTATCCAGGCTTACTTCAGCTTGTTTCTAACTAATGATGATTTACCATTTAGCTAAATGCTAAGCAGCATTTGTTTGACAGAGTGCAGAATGTGGGCTCAGAGAAAAGCAGGTAAAGAATCACTACAAAGGGCCTGTCAAAATACTTCTAACATAGACTGTCACAGCGTTAAACAATTTATTAATAAGCCTATTAATACCCAAGGATTTTTTGTGTGTGTGTCTTGAGGTTCTGTTAAAAACATCAGTGTTTAAGATGCTATCCACACAGGCTTAATGCCAGAGAAAGCAATCCCATTAAATTGGACCTCATAAATATTTCATTAGGTCCAATTTAAAATTAATCTTGGCATGAAGCCAAACCAGGCAGTATATTTGCTACTGTATTAAAAAGAAGCAGCAGATGAGGTACTTTTTCACAATAGTAATCTGACTGGATTTTTTGCAGCATCCTATCAATATTTTTAATAATACAGCTGTTAGTTTTGGCAGGAAGAAATGCATTTCTTTCATCACTCATTCATGCAGAAATCATACTGCAACTAGTGTATTTTAAATATTGTCATTCTAGAAAATTATTTTATTTTTCCCGGTGACGAAATCTCTGTTTTCTGAAAAAAAGGTCACCTTGTTACTTGAAAGAAAAGAAATAGTAAGATCTGTAAATTAACAGGGAGAGTGTAGGTTTCTTTGGGAAAGGGCTATGAAGCAATCAGTTTTCAAAAAGGGATTTATTTAGACAGGTAGGAGGCTTCCAATGTAATTTGAATCTGAAGTACCTCGGTCATCTGGGAAATGAAGTTTAGGTTTTTAAAGTCAGTTTGATTGTGAAATTTACTTCTTAGTAGCAAATTGGAAGAAATGTAATTTGACAGCATATGAGACTCAGTAAAAATATATCCCCAGGTGTGCTAGAAATCTTCCAGGGAAGCCTTTATATATTTTTTTGAGACAATGTGTCCAGATTTTAATGCCTCTTTGAGTCATTCACGACACGGAATCTGAACACATAAGACAGAGGCAGAGAAAAGAGAACTCATTTACTTTGCTCATTTAAGAGATCAGATTGTTCTGGGGGACTGACTGATGGGAAAGGAACTCAGGCTACAAAAAAATTACTGCAGAAAGAAAAAGTCTCCTACTCTTGGCAATAAGCATCAGATGAGGTCTCTAAATATTTACCAATTTTTGACAAGAATATTAGAGACTTTCTTTTCTGTCTTTCATATATTGCTTGTTTTCCTAGTCTTTGTCCAAATTCCAGTCTCAAGAATTTCCTTTGTATATTTGCAAAACACTTATAAATGTGTGTGTGAGGAAAGGGAATAAATAATAAATACAATGACAATGTAAAAGCTTGAGTAACAGTTCATGTTTTATGGCTTTAAAGCTGGTGTGAGAATGAAGAAGAAAGCCTTTTATGCTGGAATAATTTCTGGGAGACACTGGTAAGAAACAAGATTACAGGGTGTTTAGAGATGTGCGTTTCAATAAGGAGCAATCACCATTCATATGCATACGTTTCATTTAAATGCATTATATACACTAGCAGATTGGGAGGCAATCCTGAAACATTGAACATAATTTATTTGGATTTGAAGAAAGCCTTTGCTTTTGTGCCTTACAATGGATTTGATTTACTGAGTCGGGAGACATAGTGGAAGCAAATTCAAATGGACTTGCATTTGACTGAGGAGAGGGGAATAGTGCTTATATAACTGTGGAATGGACAAGGGCAGTGTGGAGGGAATGCCACGGGGCTCAGCACACCTGGCTTGCCACCTGAATTTCTTGTTTGGGTGTAATAGAGTGAAGGGGGAAGGGGACACTTCTTCAGGTGGTGACTTGTGCCCCCTGTCTTAGAGATGAATTGAATCCTCCTGTGAAGTCCTGCTCTGCCCCATTTACCACAGGTGGAGCCTACAGACTCATCTTGAACTAGATGCCTCATGTGAAACTAGAGGAGGTGTTAAAACCAGATTGCTTTTTCCTCTAGGTATGACTCCTCCTTTTGCTTGGTTGCAATTAGTGAGGGAGGGAAGTTGAATTATCTGGACTCTTCTCTAGTGGGTTTTGGTCTGGGGCCTGTGGAAAGGAAGGAAATGAAATGCTTCCTGTGAAGGAAAGGTGACTTTGATCCAACACTGCTTAGATCAAACACTGGCCATAATGGATGGGTTATGCAGGGCAGGAGCAAGCAGCTCTGGACAGCAGAAGGGATTCACTGAGAAAGGGTCACCTCCAAGCTGACAGTGAGCTAATCCCAGCTCAGGAGTGAGGTGGATGTGTCAAAGCTGCAGTTACATGTAATAGACTCTGAGATATGCATTTGAAAGCCTGTGACATATGAAGAAAAGGGCACTTAAGAAACAAGATGGGTTTGATCCTTCCAAAGACAGGTTTTTCAGGATGGGGAAGTGAAAGATGCAGGCTTTTGAGAAGTAGGGATTTCACTACTTCGAGGAACTCTGTCCATGAGATTTCTATTGTGCAGCAAAATTTGGCCAAAAATTTAGTTCTGTGTAGCTGTCAATTTACTTTCCCATTATAGAGAATTAATGAATTATTGAGATTGGAAGTCACCTCTTGAATTTGTCAAGTCCAGGCCCTCCTGCTCAAAGCAAGGTCAGCCACAGCAAGTTACTCAGGGCCATGTCAAGTTGGGTTTTGAATACATCCAAGGATGGAGACTCCACACCCTCTCTGGGCAACCTAGTGTAGTGTTCAGTCACCCCTACAAGGTAAAAGCTTTTTCTTATGTATAAATGTAATTCCTTGCTTGTATTCCTTGTTTTCTTGGACACCACTGAGAAGAGTCTGAAACTGCCTTGTGTACACCATGTCGGCAGCAGTAAATGCAAGGTAACCCAAATTTCAAGTCTCATCATTGCTTTAGGCATTCTCTTCTGCCCAATCAACATGCAGTGCACAGTATCTTTCTCTGTATACCAGATTTAAGTCCCCAAAAACAAGAATTAAGTTGTCTGTCTGAATATAATCAGCTTTTTCTTATGCTTTTTCCTGCTTCTCTCTTTTACATATCCTCTCAGCAGAAAGAAACTCTGTTTTCTTTTTGGCCCAGGTTGTAAATTCTGAACTAATAGTGAACTTCCTTGGTTATGCCAAAGAATGGAGTGCTTCCAGTGATTAAGAGTGAAGGTGAAAGCTCATGTCTTATAAAAGAAAGGATATTCTGGATTGTGATATAGCTAGGTATATAAGAAGGAAGAGAAAAAAAATGAAACAAAGCATCATGATCTGAAAACAGTTAATAAAAAGACAAATTGCTGTGTTCTGGAAGCTCATCCACACAAAATGACAAAGAGGGTAGAAAGTCTGGAGTCCGGTATCTAACAACAGGATGACTGTGATTCACCCAAGTGACTGCAGAAAAGGCAAATAGAAAGTCTCAGACTCAGTGTTTCCAGCAGTGATAAAGATTATTAATGTCATCCCAAAAAGCCCTGTTAAAGCCTAGGGTTGTCTAGCCTAGCAAACACTGTGGTGTTAGTGGATATGTCATTGCTGTACACCCAGCAAGGGAGGAAAAACACAGGTGCTGGTGATGCTGGAAGATGTTGGCATTAAAGCAAAAGGACTTAACCATCCCTGAGTAAGGCTGGCAACATGAACAACATTTGTATCAGAAAGAGTAAAGTTCTGGAGCCACCTCCCATTAGAAACCGTGAGGAGATAAGAGTGGAGTGTGCTCAGTCTATAAAAGAGGGCACTGCAATAGGTTATGCCAGCTCACTCTGTGTCCCAAGAGCTTTCTTCTAGTCATTGTGCTGTTGAATTCACGAGGGGGCATTCAGTTGCCCAGCCATAGATGTCTATTGCCTTTTGGGATACCTTAGGATGTCCTGGCTGTCCTTCAGGTGCTGCTCCTGTGTCACATCTGATGGGTGACAGGTGGACGCTGTAGTGTCTCTGAAGTGTCTCAAATGGCGTTAGATCCTTGTGTCTGGGCAGCTGAGTCAAGCCCTGACAGTCAGTAGAGGAGAAGCTAAGAAAGTTAAACTCAGCTGTGCTGATCCCTGGTTTGTAGGGCTGGTGAATCAGGAGCACATGATGCTGACACACTGTGCTCCTCCATCATTAGCCTTGACAGGTGTTTAAAGGATTTTTTAATGAACTCATTAGAAATGAAGGAATTAAAACTATATGAAGCCTAATTTATGAGTTATGAAAAAAATATCTATTGTTGCTGACTACTAAACAATGCTGTAGAGGACAACTGAGGAGCAGCCAACAGGTGATTCCATACAACACAAATGTTTTTATCACTCTCTGGAGTCTATATTGTCCCCTTGTCTTCTGCAACTCATTCTTCTGTAACCAGTGTTTTCCCACATTTTAAACTGACAAGTAAATAGTGGCATCTCCAATCTAAGTTATAAGTGTCAGCTTCCTGAGATGTCATTATATGTCATTTGCAACGTATTGATGTTTTTAGGACATTAAGTATTTAGGCTATGAGCTTGTTTTAGACCTTTGGTACCAGTGAATTTGCCTAAAAGTAAATAAAATATAGGATGACTCCAAAGCCTACTGAATGAACAAAATTAGTTGAATATTATATTGATTTGCTGAGACTTGGAGAAAGCTATGCTTAGGAAAATGGAATTAATAAATATTTGTTGACTGCAACATAATGAGAGTAAATTCTCCAAGAAGAGGTAAAGGTGCTCTTAGAAGTGGGACTGGCTGATATTTAGTGAAGCTCTGGAGCTGATAGTAGATAAGTTTGGCACTCTATGAAAGGAGATCAGCATTCCATTCAAGTTGTCATACTCCCTGTTCAAAAGTAGACTTTTATCTTTTGCCATCAGAAGGAAAGCATGTGATTTTTGCAACCAGGTGTTTCTGACCATACGCCAATATTATTAATATCAACACATTAATAATATTATTAGATTATCTACTGTGCACATGGAACTACATAACATTTGCAATTTCATATGGTAATGGGTGTTTGGAATGAGTTGGAAGTTAAAGTAGATTTGTATCTACAATTGTGAGCAGTATCCTGACAATATGCCACTGTTTCTCCATTATATGGGCTAAGATTTATACCAGAATACCAGCAGGCAAAGTTGCTAGCATTATCTTTGGCTATATGTTTCATAGAGGATTTTTGCTGAATAGAAGGAAGTTGCTAGATTCTAGATAAGATTTTCTGTGGAAATTATGGGGCCACGACTCAGGGAATTCTATTTGTAAGCTAACCTGGAAAAGGAGAAAGAATTTGACTGGATGGCATGATGATGTCTACCTATGATATTTCAAGAATATGTTTGAAATAAAGATGCTGTGCCCTATAATGTCAGAAATCTTACTTTTGGAAGAGTTTTTGTGTCAGTTCTGGCAATGCTTTACTGTTGTTTCAATTTATTCTGTGGAGTTTTAGAGATGAGGCCATTGTAGAACTATGGAGTTTACAGCTTTGCTAATCTTGGTCTACACTAGTGATCTAGATATTTCATCCACTCATGAACTAAAGATATTTTAGATTTTTCATGGCACATCCAGATTCAGCCAATCTTTTTATTTTGACTGATTTTATGGTGTGACATTTTCTGTGCCTTTGAAATCTTTTTCATTCCCCTCCTCCTCCCCCCTTTAAAATAAACCAATAAACAAAATTGGCTTTAGACTTATTTCCTCTGCAGATATGTTTTAGGATTGAGTGGTGTTACCCTATTGTTCCTTAACTTGCAGTCTCCTATGTTTCCTTTTGTAGTTAGAGCATTCTAATATGTTTTGATGTATTTACATTTTCATATGCTCTTTTCCCTTTCTTAGAATAAATACTGGGATGTGTCTTAAGAGACAAAGATTTTATTTCAAGTACTTAACCTTCTAGAATACATTCTTAATTTAACTAAAAAGATAGAAGTTCTCTTGTGCAAGATCCACAGTTTAGTCTGGGCTGAGTAATCAGGAGATGTTAAAGCATCACAGTAGGAAAAGCCCATCTGGACCCATATTTTGCAGAGAGATTGAACCTACAGTGTGATTACAGTTAGGGTTAGTAGAGAACAAAACATTGCTTGCGTAGACAGGCTTAGGTTACAGCAGAGGAGCTGTTTCTCACCCTAATTTTATGGAATTTATGTACTAGAGATAAATAAGTATTCTTAAGTGGGGTGAAAGATCTTTTGAACTCTTCTTTGGAATCTCAGGGTTGAAATTACATTGTTTTTCTGGTGTAGATGTGTATAGACAGGTAATGCAAGGCCAGGTGAATTGTATCAAGGAGGCATTTTTATTAATTTGGCATACTTACAAAATGCGTTTAATCTGGACGGCAATCAAAGCCCTGCGATCTGAACCAATGTCAAACCCTTAGGACAACCTTTGGTCTTACCACATAACATGATGCTTGCAGAAAGCTAAAGAAATCTAGCAAGTATCATGTGTTCAATGAGTTTGAACAGAAGCATTATTTTAGATCCCCAAGAGTAAATTTCTGGGGAGAATTAGGTGTCCATTTTTACAAATATGAATTGGTACAATGCTTGGCTCTGATAAAGATTATCTATGGAAGCAAATTTTATATATGTCTGGTTTTACATGTTGCAGGGATTATGAGGGACTCCATTCATGTGCTGAGAGGAAGGATTGATTACTTCTTAGATATGGTTTTATTATGAAGATCAAAATTTCTTGAAACAGCGCTTTGTGATTTATTTTCTTTAAGGCCACATCAGCCATAGATACTTTCCCAAACATCAATTGCATGTTATAAGATGTGATGTCCATGAATTTATGCACTCGTGCCAACCCAAGTGGCTTACATGTCTAGTAAAGGTGAAGTTTTTATTCCGCAGATGAAGAAGGAGAGCAGGAGAATTTGATAAATAATTGAGTTTGTTCCAAACAAATTGGGTGGCGCAAAGTAAGGAATATACATGAAAGGTGGGGAAGGGGATGGATTTGCCAGAGCTAAGGAGTGTAGGAGGAGATGAAAGTAGAGATGTGGCTTTGAAAGAAAGCTTTGAAAGAAAGAAGAAACACGGATGTGGGAGATTGGAGGAGATACACTGGGAGAGAGGGGCTGCAGAGACTGAGCTTCGAGTGCAGCTGAGCTGGAAAGGGAGAGTGAGAATGTGCTACAGAAAATAGGAAATTGAGTCTTAGCAGTGAAGATGACAACAGAGGACACAAATGGAGATGTAGAAAGTGGACAAACTGTGGTGTGAGGGCTCTGCAAGGGAAAATGATGGGGATTTCATCAATAAAAAGGGTGGTACCATCAAACAAGTAATAAGGAAAACAAATATGATATTATTCACATTGGGTCCTGTTTTCTGTGAGCTAAATGGACTGCACAAGAGGGAGTTTACCTACCAGATGCACTATGAAGTGATCTTGAGAATTAAGGGTATAATAAAAATACAGACATTTTAGGATTAGAATTTAGAAACTACATGATCTGTAGAACTGGGGGAGACAAATTTTCAGGATATGGCAGAGGTCACCTGAGAGACTGAGAGAGGTAATTAGAGTGGAGGAAATTGTCTGAGAGAAAAATCAAAAGCTTCAAAATGCACCCTGAGAAATGTCACTGTTTTTTATCAGTTCTGCCTCTCCTAAAGATTTATAAAAGGCATTTATTGCACCAAGCAGTTGCTGCTGGTGGAACACAGATGCAGGAACAGAAAGATTGATGCTTAGAGCAAGTGAACTTGCTTCTTGAGAAAAAATGGGTGATAGTCTGCACTTTTTTTTCTTTTTTTTTTCTTTTTTTTTTTTCTGGATTAAATTAATTAGCATCTTCCATTAAAGCAGAAATAAGTTGAATCCTAATCTCATTTTATGAGTGCTCTGGGATCTTGGTAAAAAACCTGATTTTGCTTCAATTCTGTTTTGAATTAGCATGTATTTTGAGAAACCCTCATAGCTAGGGAGACAGGGCTTAATTTTTGTTTTGTTTTACAAAATGTGTATGTTTGTGGTATAGATGTTCAATTCATCTTTTAAATCACCTAATTTCAGGAAGAGATCTAGTGTAAAGCCCATGATTTCCATTCTTCTCTGTATTTTATAAATATGAAATCACTGACTGCGATTTCTTGTTAAAATAACGTATTGATTTCTTAAAAGTAGCTAGAGAGTAAAGCTGCCTAAAGAAAGGTTGGTGTTTGGTATCTTTTGAGATTATTGGGGTGTCCTGCATGCAACTGGGAGTTGGGCTCTCTTCCAACTCAGTATATTCTATGATTCTTTCATTCTAACTCACAGAATAACTTTTTTTTTTTTTGCCTCTTGCACAGGTTTCATTTACAATTTTCTTTCTCAGGATTAAAAAAAGTGTTGGGAGAAAGCTGATGACTTTTTGAGGACTTGACTGTATTTCCTGCCTCCTATAATTACACTGACTTAAATCAACTGATTTACTCCACTCTGAAACCAAGTAAGCCTTATTCAGTCTTATCACACATATTTATCAGCATGGTTCTGTTTTGAAAAGTTATTGGCTGTAGCAATTACAGTCTTCATAATTTATGATATTATAATATAAGATCTTTTTTGCCTGGAGCACTAGAATTTATTTGTGTTTCTGTTTACACAACATATTTATTACTTATGGAAGAGGCTCCAGTAGTAATGCTGAGAGTAACACATGGAATGCATGCACAGATGGGCGGGTTTAAGGTATGTGCCATCTTCTTTGAGATCCTCTTGTGAAGCTGGAACTTCTAAGTGGCATCCAGAAATAACTCATTCCTTTCTTTTCCAGCGTATTCCTGTTTCAGTGAACTCCTATAAGAATAGCATGTTTCCTGGAAGCCTTCCTTGTGTGTATGTAGCATTTGGACTTCTGTGGACACCAATAGGGCTCTAAGGCTCAACTTCAGTGCATGCATCCAGAAATACACACCCATACAAATGGAACCATGTAGGAGTGTGTCTGGTGTTTGTGAACAGACTCACTTTCTGTTTGCTGATTTATAAACATTCCAAGGCTGAGCATTCAGAGCTGTAAATCCTGAAAATCTAACCAATGATTGTTGATTCATTGCTTAATGCCTCCAGAATGCTGATTTGATTGTGTAGACGTGATCAGTGCCTCTTATTGTTTAACTTTTCTGTGTTATGAGACCCTCACTGTCCTATCGAATCCATAAGCTGTTGGTGCTCCATGGAATTTATCCTCTATTAGCCAACTAGACCAACATTAAATACCAAAGAGGAAAACAAAAGTTCTGGTCTTGATCTGAGGAGCTTAACTGCTGTGAAGATGAAAGGTTGTAAATGAATTTGGTAAAATGGCTCCCAGAAAAGTAGCTGGTTTCTGCAGGCTTGTAATATAAGACTGTGTGTGATGTGAAACTCATGCAAGTCTACTCCCAGTTTTTAGGATTTTCTTCTTGCTTGTAGGAGTACTGTCAACGTGTGGTCCCAGGGAAACAGCAGGAACACCAAAAGATAATGGTTCTTAGGTTGAGCTTCTGCCTGTAGTAAGAGAAGGGGTGGATCCCAAACAAACAAAAGCATGTCAATACAAGAATGTGTGGTTTCCGTGGACACATGATGATAAATCTTATGCTTACTCTGTATCTTAAATTCCAATGGAATATCAAGAGTTCTCAAAATGGGATCAATAAGGTTGCCTTAAAATATGGCATATTGAAATACAACAGATTGTCTTGCTTTTAAAAATGGATGGGATCAATACATTTTGTTTAGATGTCCACATTCATGGAATTGATTAATCTTTAATTCTGAAGGGTAAGTAAAAGTGCCTGAGGTGTTTAATATAATAATACATTAAGACATTCACTATAAACATAGTGAGCCCTGTGCCCTGGAGATGCCAGGAAGGAATGTGGTTTCCATAGGCAGTGTTTCTTCCTCTGGATGCAGTGTTTGCTCTGCAGGTCATACATCCAGCATGACATGTCTGGCACTGGGTATCTTTTTAGAGCCACTGGTTGCGCGTTACTCGAGTGTGATTTTGGCAAGGTGGTGTGTCATGGGCTCCCACAGTCATGCATGACTTGCAGATAAACTGCAACAATTGAAGCTCAGAGTGGAAGTGTTGGCATCGTGTTTGGGCACTAAAGCTACATGGTTCCTTGTTCAAACTGTGGTGGCTGCATAGGACAGTTCTGCTAAGAATGAATATTTCAAAAAACAGCAGATTTACTTGAGAAATATGCTTCAGAGGCATTTTAACCAGCTCTGTGTCCATCAATAGAACAATTGAACAGTTTTTAGCAGGAATTTTTCTTTTTCTGTTTTTTTTTTTTTTTTTTTTTTTTTTTGCCAGTCAGCTGTTAGGAGAGCCAAGGCCAACTCTGTCAGTGTCCACTGATATGGACATGAACTTTTATGTCACATGAGTGATGTACTGTAAAATATTTCATTCATCCTACTTATATAATAGAAGAAGATGGCCCCACTTCACAAGAAAACTTCCCTTGGTTGCAAATATTTCTGGAACACTTTTTGTCTTGAAGTGAGTGTTACATCTTCAGTTGTAGGTGGCACAAAATGATTTGTACCACTCTGAAGCAAAGCTAGTTACAACCAACCATCTAATGTTTGTAATAAAAGTGATGCCCCAGCAAAGTATGTCACTAATATAACCTTAATAATCCTTCCATTGCGTTCTAAACACTATACTTATTTTGAAAAATGTAATTTTGTGTGAGTCACAGCAATTTATAAATATAGGTTAAAGTGAATATGCTTTCCTGAAGAAACTATCATCTAAAAGAATCGTGCTTCACTGTAATTATGCATCCATGCCTTATACAATTTACAGTACCCGTGCCAAGATTGGAGAGCTTATTTGCTAATTGCAAATGAATATGCCAGTTAATTAATTAGGAACTATACACCCTCAGTTGTATCTATCATACTGATATAATTTATAGTGATACATTTGTTTGGATAATTTACTGTCCATGGAAGGAGGTAACCCGTGCTGTTTATTTAAGGCATCTAATTTAGGTATGATGTAGAACACCAGAAGATAAGAAATTCAGTTTCCGTGTTAGGGAAGAGGAGCAGGTACCTCTGAGGGCAATCCAAATCAAGCACATCTGGACACATGAATGTGCTTCTGGTGAGCAGCAGCAATGAAATGAAAGAGTTTGTCTTATGAGACAGGATGAGCACTAATCACTAAGCAGTCTCATGAGTTTCCAGGGCCTTGGATACAATTCTTCCTCATCCTCGGTTTTTTATGTGTCCATGGAGAACCTCAGCTCATTTTTTCTGCTTCCTGCTTGTACTAGTGAAACAACTGTCCTCTGTCCTACAAGGTGACAATCATCTGTGTTTTTAAAATCTGATTCTTGCTTGCTGAAACTTGATTGTCATTTTGCACTTCTCGAGACAGTGGTTAGTTTGTTTATTTTCTCTCCTGTATCATTATGTACATTCCACAGGAAGACAGGAATCATCTTTGCTTTAGGAATGACTGTAACTGGAACACAGCAATGGTTTGGTATGTGTATATATATCTGTATGCACATAGTTGATCATCTAGGTATAAACTTAAATATATGGTCCAGGACACTGCAAAGGCAAAATTATGTACGTAGTGTCACTGGTTTTAATATGAGGCTTTTAAGAATTAGCAATTTATGAGGGAAGCAGGCAGGATCTTAACTTTTTTTTCCTATGACATGTCTATGACTTAATAAAGATTTTTAAATTATTTTTTTTTGCCAAGCTTTGGAGGAGACTCTCACTTACAAAGTATTGCCCCAAACAAAACAAAAAGGAGACAAACAATAGACAACTATAAAGGAAAAGTATACATCCTGTTCTCTAACTCTGTTCAAAACTCACTAGGAATGCTTGTGGTGTGCTTGTCAGAACATATTGCTGCCCAATGACATGTAAATAAATAACAAATCATGTCAATACATTTGAGAGATCTTAATAATGTTAAATAATTGATTACTAAATACATAGTTTGATGGTTTTAATTAATAATATGCTGTAGTGCGGAGTTCTGTCACGGTGACCCCAAGGTCAAGACCTGTAGTTTATGGACTATTAATTAGCCATTAAGTAATTCACTCATCTGACCTGCAAATCTATCAGCTTGATGGATAGCAGAGACCTTTATGTTCCTAATAGGTATTCTATTTAACTTTCAAAATTTTCAAGCAAACTTTGATGCCTGAGTAAAATCAAGTGAGAAGAGAGCTTAACAATTTTTTAAGGCTTTTTCATCACCTTTCACTTGAAAGCAGATATTAACTTGAAGAATGCCATTGCTGTATTCACTGATCTCCCAGGACTACTGACTGAAAGGTACAACCAGTACCTTAATTTTGTTCCTTTAAAAAGATGAAATCAAAATGATTTTTACAGATCTTTTGAATGTGTAATATCAAACATAAATTTTAATTGCACTTCATTTACTAAGTGGTGCATTACCTCATCCTTTGGTTTTAACAATGGATTTTCTATAAATCTTCATATGGTTAAACATGATAAACTGCTCAACATATCATGGAACATGGCAGTGCTTATTAGCACTTGAGAAGTTATCGATTGCTTATCTTGATTAATCTTTTATGGGTCTCTGTAGTATTAATTCCACAGAAAAGTCTTTGGAAGTTCTGTAGCATTAGTCTCCTCATTCATACATTCGCTTTCAATTACATGGATTTCTTTGACTGCTCTTGCTAGATTAATTATAACCTCTTTGTCACCAGATCTTGCTTTCAGTTTATCAAGAATTAGAATTTTAATGAAAAATACATATTTAAAAGATTCTAAGGAAGAGTGACATTAATGAGATGAGATGTTTCCTGCAATTTGGTAAAAGGAAGGAATTCTTAAGTTTCTGACATGTAAGGAAGAGAAGTGAATATCAGTTTTAGAGGCACAGTTTATGATGCATGGGTTTTGCCAGATATTCGGCTGCTTCGTTTCAGATACAGCCTAGGAAATTTCCTCTCACTTATTTTTGACTTAATGACAAAGCTTTTCTTTAAGAAGCAGTATCAGTTTTATCATAAAACAGAGACAGACTGCCTTTTGCTCACCAGTTTTATCTTCGGGAAGGCACACTTCCTATATCCCAGAAAAGTACCTGCTCTGCTCAGCTTTAGGCTATTAAATGGAAATCTTGGTATGTTTGCATCTTCTTTCTGTTGAAGAGTGAAAATATATTCTGGGATTCAAAATTTCACAATGTCTTTGGTCTTGGACAATCCTAAAATCAAAGAGCATAATATTAAACAAAATTCTCTGGTAGGTAAAAGGACTTGGTAAACAGAGGTCAATTTAACAAAGACATCCTAAGAAACTGCTTCAAACACAAGAGATGAGAATTTAATATTTCAGTTCTAATTTGATAAGTTGTCAATTGTGATGATTTCATGGTCAACTACTGATGAATACTTGGGCCCTGTGGCTTTGCCATCACCATCCCAGTGTATTCTTGGTCTTACTTTGTGCCCTCCTTATACTCCAGTTTTTCATTCGTTCAAAATACACATTAAATGAACATTGGGATTCATGGAGAAGGGAAATACAAAGCTTTGTAACTGCTAAGTGTCCAGCCTGGACTGCTGTATGGAGCATTTTGGACTTTGCATTTGGTACCTTTTGTGTGAAGACACGAAAGAAATCTACATTCATCATATGTATTAAAACCCGAAAGGATTGCATAGTTATGGAGGAGTCCTAATCTGATGCTGTAAAACAGCAACAGGAGGGTGTGGAAGTTTCCAGTGATTTACAGTGGTGTTGATCCTACTCCAATTCAGAAGAATGGAAAAGCTGTCACTGTCTGGAATGGGCAGGGGTCAAACTGGTGTCACTGCAGCATTACTTGTAATGATCTCACTTTCTTACAGATCTAAACCATTGGCAAAAGCAACTGTGCTCTAAAGAAAACAAACAAAACCCCCATAGCAATAAAAGGCTGACTTTATTCTGAGTTAACATCATATTGAAGGACTAATGAGTCATCTGCATTATTAATAATGGGCAGATTTTCAATACCAGCATGCTTTATTGTTATCAATCCCTGTTGCATGTGTAGGAGCTGGAGTACAGCCAAAAGGAGAGGAGGAGTAGAAAGGTCCCTTGGTTTCACAGGTTAAAAGAAAAAAAAAAAAAAGAAAAAAGCAGATGAGCTCAATTCCTGTTTCTATTTCAGTTGAAATCAAAACATCTTTTGACCTTGAAAAGGCCAGTATTCCACCCTGCATGAGGACTTTTTTCTGTAACATGCTTTTATATGCAGTGCTAGTCCCTGAGAGCTCTGCTGTCCTCACGGATGTGCTGTGGGAGAGGTTTAACTAATCCTGGTCAAGGTCTTCACATGGCAGGTGCCATAAGAATGCAAATCATAGAAAATATTGATAACTGACTGGGTGTGCATGGACATCTCTGAAGGAATTTAGACATAAATGGTATTTAGACATCCATTGCATTCTTAGGAACATTTTGTATTATGTTAGTTCTGAAAGCTGTTGAGTGTTAACTATTGAATATTAAATTTACAAGGTTGTTCCATAGGCAAACCAGGTCACTTCTCCAGCGACATTGATCAAAGAAATGGACCTATGGTGTCTTCCTGTCCTTAGCAGTTTTGTAATCACACCATGAGGACAAAGATTTCACCACACAAATCCCTTGGATTTCATGTAGTGTCAGAAAAGGCTTAAATGCAGATATTTTAATGTATGGGTATGTGCAGGATGCACAGATAGGAAGCAACCTGTTAGGAGATTATCAGTAAGTTGGCATAAAATAGGATTTATACTTGGGCTGTAAACTAAGTGAGTACATTAACCACAAGATCCCTATAGGGAAAGGAAGTGGGCCATGACTCTAGTGTAGCCTGAGGGTCGTGGCAGCAGCTGCAGAACAATTGTTCTGTGTGTCGTGCAAAATGTTCATCTTGTCTTGTTTCCACATGGGTGCCTACAGAGGGAGAAGGATTTTATTTTCTGATAGTATTGAGGAATTTATGCCAGTAATTTTCAAAGGGTAAGCACATGATGTTACATATTAGGGTATACTGTCTGATGTTACATATTAGGGTATACTGTCAATGAGAAAAAGAAAAAGCAGTCTGAAAGGATCCTCAAGTTGGTTTAACTTCATTTTGAAATAGTAGATCAGAGAAATGCCTTCTAAAATCAGGATGGTCATGTTATGTCTGTAAATCAATCTCAGTATCAAGGTTATATGAAAAGAGTTCCATTTTTCAAGTTGGCTTCCTGAACTTAGTAAGCAAATTTGATAAATAGGTAACTAAAATGAATTGGTGAAAATACATGGCCTGTCCATGTGAAAAATGTGGAATTTGTCCAGGGAAGAGTCCAATTTCAAGTTTGGTGAGTTGGTTTAAAGTTTTACTCTTTATCTCTATGATATTTTGAGGTAAGAGCCTTCAGCTCCTACTTTGACTTATACAAAAATGTGCATGTTCAACAGCAGTATGTTTCTTGTGCTGGACATCACTTGTGCTTTCTCGCAGCCCTTTACCCTCTGCATGCTCAGAGCATCTGCAGCATATTCCAGCCATCCTCTACCTTATGGTGCAGGGTCCCTTGAAAATCAGTTTGGGAAGTCACGTGAAATACATTGCAATATTTGCTGTTTGAGTTACATGTTTTTTTTAATTATGCTGCACTGTGTTTTTTTCTTTAATGAAAGGTGCTTTTACTTGACAAACAATTATTTTCTTGAGAAGCTTTTTTTCTCAACAACATGCTACAAAACATTAGAAATGAACATGTTAAAAATTAATTTTCACTTACAATCTCTTCACTTAAAGGGTAACCCTTAATTCTCATAATACTCACTTGAACTTAATGTTTTCCTGTCTTCTAATGGACAGTAATTGAGAGGGATCCATCATCTAAATGATACTCTAGTGCAGAGAATCACTTAGAAAAATGGTGCTATAAACTGGAATCTCTATGGTAAAAATCAATCCATGGAAGCTGGTTAGTTTTAAGGAAAGATATTACCTGTCTGTTAGACTTATATGTAGCTTTATTATGTTTATATTAAATTTGCATATGGAGTATAAGTCCATAGTTTTTCAGATATGAATTACAGTGGTGTCCCTAATATTAGTTTCTTTGTTTTGTTTTGACATGCTTTCATGGAAGTCTGTGTCTTCTTCAGTGGCATAATTGGGTATAGTTTGCAAGATTTTAAGGGTGTCCTCACAGCATTGCTTGCACTCCTTTTTTCTGCTTTCTGGATTTCAAGAAGGGATCTTTCTTATTCACATTGGGTCTGTAATATATTCTAGGTGACTGCATTTACTAAAATGACAATCCCAGGAAGCAAAACCTGAGGTAAGAGCACTATTGCTCTTCCCTGCTGCACAAGGTGATCCTCCCCAGCTTGAATTTGTCTGTTTTAGCAGGGTTTGGTTTCTTTCTAGTGAGGCATCACCAAAACGATTGTGGAAAAAGCCCGCAGGACACCTGGAGGAAGCCTCTAACTCATGGGGTGTCAGATGTTTGAGATTGTGTTTTTGGAAAGGGATCATTTAGTACCAGCCCTGTCCTTAGTCCTCCTCTTAATTCCTACTCAGGGCTTGATACCAAGGGCATATGGATGTCATCCTGCCTATTTCTCACTTCTAGTTTAATGAGAGACAGAGGGAGCTGCATGCCCAGGGCACTGCTTCCCCAAATTCAGCCTCCAAACTCTCCTTTTCTAGATATTTGGTGCTCTCCTTCCAGCTACCGTCAATGTCCAAGAGCTTTGTTTCCCAAATGGCTGAGAATAGCCCTAGGAAATCTGTGGGAAGACCCAGGGATAAAAGCAGAATCCCAGTCCAATAATTTAACTGGAAAATACCTGTGTATTGTCTTCCCAGTGTCTTGCAAACTCCAAGGGCCAGTAGGGCTATGTGAAAATTTAGCAATATGTACTGGATGCCATATTTGAAAATTATTAAGAAATTCATCATAAAAGACAGAAATGAGTCTCCTCTGACCAGCTCTGACCTTGAAATATCCTTCTCCCCTGACACGTCAGTTTTTGCTTTCAATAGCTATGAAGCATCTTTCTCTGAGAAACTGTGGCTATTCTTTTTGCCAGTTTGTAAGCAAGACACAAAGCAATTTTAAAAGCTGACAGCTTTTAATGACTTCTTCAGGTTAAAAAATACCCTTTGTTTTTCCAGTAACCACTAATATTTCAAATCACTTTCATAAAAATCTTCACTTTGGGGAAAGGGCTAGTTTTATCTATCTTTATTGGGAAAAAAATCCCAACTGCAAATCCCCCCAAATCCAGGAGCCTTGATATATGAGGGATTTCCTTTTTCCTTTAAAGAAACTAGTACTGCAACCTCTATTTTTACTTTTTTCTCCTCCTAGATTTATACAGCAGCAGCCTGATGGTGTCTGGTGCTATTCTTCTCCTTGCCACTTATGTATGCCTGCTCACAGACTATGATATCACAGCTCATTAATCAGGCAGCAGGTTGGCTGTGAGTGAGATCAGAGTGTGGGCCAATGCCAGTGCTCCTTCCCTCTGATTCGTCAGGTGATTTTTAAAAATTTTTTTTCCCCCTCTTAGTTTGGTCACAGAAGTGCATAAATAGGAACAGTATTCAATATTTTATCCTCTAAGGCTAAATTTAAAGGTTTCACTGAGATCAAGAATGTAAGATGGGCTGAGCATCTAAAGCAAGGTTCATCAAGCAGATAAATGAGGTGACAGTGCTAAAATACTGTTTAGCTAGAGACGTTTTGTTTAAGAGCATGATAAGGGGTCTATGCCAGCTTTTATGAAGAAATGCGTGAAGAAATAAGGAGTCTTCACTTGCTTTACAGTCTCATGCAGGGACCAACGTATTTTCTCTGGTTTTTTTTTTGTTAGTGAACTACAGCAGGCAGGTCAATAACCAATGTTCAGATCTGCTAGCAAGGTTACCTGACTGCAGAGAGAAAAGTCAAATAACTCAAAAGTCAGGCAAGAATTATCCTGGATAGATTATTTAGGAGCCTCTGTGTTTTTAATTTCACACTATTCACATTAATCTTTGCTGTAATTTGGAGCATAATCCTAAGGATAACTGTTGGTTAAAGAAAATAAGTTGTCACTAAAGGATGGTGAAGAAGTTCTGGAAAAAAAATGCTGCTGGTTTAACTTGCCATATTTGTGTGCCCATGCAAGTGGGGAGAAGAAGCCAGGCAGGTGACTTGAATTCATGCCCTTTTTCCAGAAGATTGTTCATCTCATTTCAGCTGGAGCAACTTGGCTAAATGAGATTTCAGCCTCTTCTGGGGGTAATTGGTCTGTTTCAACATGACAGCAGTGCTAGGACATTCCATCAGTTTTCCAGGCGTTCACTTAATTTTACCTTCCTCTGAGCAAGTTGAGAACTGTAGAAAAGCACAGTCAGTGGTTAAGGACTGAACTAGAGCTGCCTCCTTGGCAGAGCAGAGGTTCTCGAGGCAGATAAGGAGCACAGCAAGAGGAGAAAAGGAGTGAGATCTTGACAGCCTGCAGATGACAATCTGCAAGCAGCAATGTTTGAGATAGCACAGAGAAGAGCACTGCAGGATTTCTTTTCACTTTTCCAATGGCAGCACGATTTAAAGTGGGAACGCTCTGTCACAGCCAGCAAGAGCTAAGATGATGCCCTACAAAATACAGAAAAAATGCTTGTTGTTTTAAATTAAACATGTTTCCTCTCCAGGAATAGCTGGCTGGTCCAGGCTACTATTTTCACAGAGCAAAAGACTACTGATTAATAGTGAGTGACTCCTGAAGGAACTTTTTGTTTTCACTTAGGTGGCAATAGCATGGCAGTAGCTGAGTTGCACAGGAGTTGTGTAAGATGTTATCCAATGGCATAGAGGGTTCATGAATTGTACATTTGAGGATAAACTGTTATAAAATCATCTAGCAACCTAGTTCTCAAAATAAACCCCTTTTATTCCTGCATTTTGATTACTGTGAGCTTTTCTGTTTGCTTTTCTACTTATGAGGGTTTTGCTTTTCTTTCCTTGTGCATCCTGTTTCTTTGTTGCAGCCGCTGTAAAATTCTTCCTTGCTTATCTTTCCAGCTTTTTTATTCTTCAAAAAGCTCATTCTTTCTTGCTCCAAAAAATCCAGGCTTTTCATTCAACCTTTTCACACCTCTGTCAGTACCAGTCTGCCTATTCTTGCCGATGATTTCTTCAGTATCTTTTGAAGCCAGCCAAGTCCGTTTCTCTGTGTGTCCATATTTTTATTTTCTCTTCTCTGATACAAAGAATTCTGGTCCATATCTCTCTGTTCTTTGTGACTTAATCTCTCTTTTAATATCTATTTCTGATGTGCACCTTTCAGGGAGCTAGCTCACAAGCTTTAAGTAGAAGATTATGGGTACATAGCAGTGTTTATGTTAGCATAAAAAATAATTAGGTAGGCTGGCCAGTCTTGCCAGTTCAAGCCTTTGATTGTGCATTATATTACTTCCTTTCCATACTTGGTTTGCATGCTGTCTCAGATGTTAAGCACTTTAGGCAACCCAATTAAAAATATTTGTGTGGCACCTTGCCCCAAATGCCACATGAAGTCAGCCTGGGCAGTTAGTAGTACTAGTGTCTATCTCATGCCTCCAGAATTTGGAACGTCTCTTCCTTTCCCTACTATGTCAAATTTAGCTGGTCTGTGTTTACAGTGATTTAAATAAAAGTTATATTTGGCCCAAATTTTAGTAAAACGTTCTTTCAAAAGTATTGCAGTGTAGTCAATACTCTTACTGTTTCCTGCTGTGTCTTTATTTGCATGTTAATGGCAGATTATTGTTGTCTTTTCCAGTGAACTTCCCCGGAGACTCTATGCATGTTTTTATTGATTAGTTCCTCTTCATTTAACATTTAAATGGATATTTTCAAATTGGTGCAAAATTATAATAGTGTGTTTGCTCAAGGCAGTTAACTGTGGTGTTAGCAGAACCATCCAAGTCCGCTGATTATGCATGCTCCATACAAAAGAGTTTTAGTACTGCAGTGCAGACCTGCAATTGGGTCTGAGTTGCAGAAGCAAAAGAATCCCAGGCCCAAAGCACTCATCATCTCATTTATCTTCCCCAAATGTTAGTACAGGTAAAGTATGAAAGCAGAAAGTATATGTTATTGTAAGAAGAACATAAATCTGAATTTATAGCCTTCAAAAAGTTCCTATTACTATTTCAGTTTATCTAACTGTTGTATGCCAATCATCCGTTATGTAAGTTATTTCTTCCTGTTGTTCTAGAAATTCAAGGTTTTATTAGGTGATCATGCATGCACTTACTTCATGCAGTAGTGGAAATTTTTGCTGTGTGAACATACACTGTAATGAGTGGTTTGCAGAATGTGGGCTGCAATCTCACCAAATTGCATAGAATTTATCTGGACTCGCTGATATCTAAGTAGAAGAAGCCTAAAAGTAATGGAATAAAAAAGAATAATTTTTTTAGATAACATTAAGGGGGCAATGTAGAAGCATTTATAGAATATACTGGCCTTAAAAATTGTATTTCTTCATTGTTTCTTCAATGTTGTTTCCCTGTTGGTTTTGAGGATATGGTCATCTTTGCTTTTTGCCTCCTGAGTTAATCTTATTTCTAGCCAGTGCTCTTAAGTAGTCTCAGGTTGGCACTGAGTGCTTTCTAGCAGATCCCAGCTGAGAGTTATACCTGTTGAAAACACATGCGACCCCACAGACATTTTCAAAACAGACAAAGCCAGCTTTTCTGAGCGAATTCTTTTTCATTAATTAGAAACATAAGGTCATTTAAGTTGGAAAAGATCATTGGCTCCAAACGTGTCAGACATTACAATCTCCTGTGACCTTATTTTCTACATTTGCCTTCCTTCCCCCCTGTTTAGGTGAAATAAATATAACTGTTCTGCTGAACACTTTCTCAGTTTTTTCCATAAGGTTCTTTTGGGCTGAGGAATGAGTCCTAAAGCATCTTAGTGCTTGGGAGAGGTGCTACCTCTGTCAATAATGTTCTATTGGTGTGTTTCTTCCTTCACAGTAACTTTTGCCTTTCTTGTTTAGGCAAGTTGTAGATCTGAAACTCAAAGGTTATGATCAATCTTAAAACCATAACAGACCAGGTTATTTGTTCACCTGATGTGAAGGAGTTAAATTGCAAAGCTCTGACTGTTTTCTGTGTGATGAACTGTGAATGAATAGCGTACACAGGTAATTGTCTGTTGGGAGAAAATGGAGGTTTTCACCCCATTCTGTGGAATTGGTGGAACTTACACTGATACAGTTTTGTACAAAAAAACCCAAATCAAACATCAAAAAGAATTGGAATGTAATTAATAAAACCGATATATTCCTTGAATGTCTAATCCAATGTTCTTTAATGCTGACACTCCAATGCACTGTGATAATTTCAAGGGTTGCATCTCTATTTATTAGGACACTTAAATGACTGAATCTCAGTTTTTGGTGGCTAAAAGGAAAAGTATCCAGAGTCCTTCCTGAGCTGGGCTGCTCAGGAACCTGCAGCAGGAGGAGGGCAAGGGGTCCCAGAATCTTGTGTCAGGGAAGGAGGCAAACACAGAACTATTGGAGGTCTCTGTGGTTCAAGAGGACACTGGATAACGTTCCTTTATGCTGTATAAAAGAGCTGCTGAAGATGGTTTAACACAGTCAAACACAACCTAGAAAACTGGGCACTGAAATCAGTCTCTAGCTGGTCAGTGTGGCACAAAATCATGTGTTGCTTACAGGATCTGAAATTACGTAAGGATTGCTTAAAAGTTGAGTTTTCGCCTTTTAACTGTGCATTTCCTGGCTGTTGTCAGCTTAAAGCAAGGCCTAATGTTATTTTAATGTAGTTTGTTGTGTGGAATGCATTAAAGTAGGTTATATATTGATTGCTCAGGCCTCAAAGCTCTGGAGGTAAATCTCTACTGAGAAGTGTCAGAACTTCAGTTAATGCAGGAATTGATAGGCATAAGATGTCACTATTGTGCTTACTGCAGAGATAACATTTGTGTTGAAATTTTAATGCCCATAATGTTTAGCCTTTCTAGATTATGGTGAGCTAATCAAAGAAATTTCTCTGGTATATAAATCACTGGACACTACTGAAAATTGTAGACAAGATAAATCAAGATTTTCGATCAACTCAGTCTTCAATCATCTTTTCCAGCAGCACAGAAAATAAAGTCTGTGTTGTACTCACAGTTTGGTAGCAAGATGTTTAACATCAAGGCTGGAGAATAATGGTGGCAAGTTATATTGTGAAGAATGTGAAAGGGTGTTTAGGCTGAAATATTAATTTCTAGATTGATATAGAGCTTCATAATTGAGGCAATAAATCAGTGCTAAAATCAACTGGATTACGCATCATCTCAGTTAATGCTCTAGGTCAACACATTCAGGAACTAGTCCACAGTTCTGAAATCTGGAAATCAGTGTGGGAAGGTAAATCTCTTTTTACACAATGGATTATATTCTCAAACCTTGGTAGCATTCACCACAACAGCAGAAAGTTTTTTCAGTTCTTCATTGACGGATTGACATTCACAATAAAGGAAGTGGTTTATTTATAATGAACACCTTATTGTACTCTCCAGTCTCTTTTGCTGTTTGTGAGTTACCTGCACGTAGGTTTTGACCTTCAACATTTGTTAATTTTATTGCAAGATTTATTTAAATATATTCCAGCATATGGACTGCACTTACCTTGAAGTTTATCATTGCTGCTGTTTATTCTGCATGATTGGCCACCAAAAGCATGTGGTTTGGGATTTTTTCTTCCAGTTTCTGTGCTGAAAACCACAGAAAGCCTTTAAGCTGCAGCTACTTCTGCCTGAGAACAATGGTCCACAGTGGATAATGAAGAACAGAGTAATCTTTATTAATTAAGTTTAATAATAATATATAAATAGTCTAATATTAAAGCTGAAGTTTTTCTGGTATCAATAATAGAGATGTGTCCAAAGTAGGCATTTTCAGTGATACCAGGAAAGGAGAAGTATATATTTTTAATAAAAAAAGTTTTTACAAAGGAAATTATTACACATTTGCCAGCAGAGGACTGCATTTGCAAACTGTCCCTCATTTAGGGTCTTGTCAATGGGATGTACGTAGTGGTCAGAACTACATTTCCCAAAATGCATTTCATAAAAAAACCCCAACAACACAAAAGCAATCAAGAAAAACCCTTCTCTTGTCATGAGCTGTGAAGATGCATTCTGGGACTTGTAGTATTTATTGGCTGTCAAAGCAGCTCTGTATCAACCTAAGGATGCCTTTATAGACTGATTTATCAATTGTGATTGTTTTCGGTTGTCCTGTGAAAGACTTTTGGCCAACCAATCTCTATCTGAAGTCAGTGGGACAAAAAGCTAAATTCAGAGACAGTGAGTGATTAATTTCCCTTCATGTTACAGGTGGTTTTCCAAAACTGATGAAGTGAAATGGTTGTCTGTCCTGGGTGGACAACTAAGAAAATGCATCGTGGTCTTGGCATGATACATTTTGGGCAGATTAGAAAATACTCTGCTAATTAGGGGAATTCCAGATGTGTACAGGAAGCACATTTCAGTAACCCATGATTATGCTGGGTTTCATGTAAAGCTATTTGCTTGGCTGCCAAAGTGTTTTATGGTGTGGTGCCAACTGTAATATATTCAGAACACAAACTAAAAAAAGCCCTCTGAACTTTGATGCTGGATGAGTTCGCAGGATGGGAACACAAAGAACCTTGAAAACCTCAACATCAATAATTAAGGTAAATAGACTTTTGTATTATGATTAAAACATAAGGACCTTTTGGGCATCACAGAGCTATCTAGAAATTTAAAACCTATTAAAACAAAAGCATGTGCTGTAGTGTCTCTATTATCTAGCTATTACACTACATTTTATTATGAGCTGACTTGCCTCTCCTTTGTGGAAGGAGTACACTCTAATTCCTTCATTACTTCCAGCCTCAGAATTACTGTCATCCTTTCAAAAGACATTGAAACAAAAGTCACTGGCATGTTAATGTTTTCAAGAGAATCCTTGATAGTGGATTAGTGGTGGAGCAAATGATACAATAAGTTATATTTTTGAGTATATAGCAAAGTTTTGCAAGAATCATAAACCATAACTTCATAGTCAAAGTGATATGTGGAGCATCTAGAATATCCAAAGCTCTTGGGAGGAGTGAGATTTTGACAAAAGGTTGTAGGGGGAAAAAATGACTAAACAGCAAAGAATCTGTGATGCCCAGCAACAGAACTGCAGGTTCTGGATGTTCTGCAGGTGATGGATGAGGACTGGCCAGAGCCCCAGTTCAGGCATCACTATGTAAAGTCATGGCTTTAAATCACTTTAAAACAATTTGGGGCAAAATCCCAGGCCTTGCTCTGATTGCTGTAACTGCCCGAGAGAAACTTCCTCTTTGGATGTACCTGGGTGTTCGTAGACTTTCTGAGTCACCTGCCAGGAGCTGCTCCCACCCCTCTCCAAAGGGTTCTGGGGAAATGTCAGCCCACAAAATCCAAGAGTGAGGTGCAAAGAGGCAACAGAACTGTGGAAAATCAGTGAATTCCCTTGTACTTTGGTTTTGGAGGGTGGGACAGAGACGACTGCCAGGTCTGCATGTGTCAGGGCTTCATCTCCTGACCTTTCTCAGTGCTGGATGAAATCTCCTCAGCCATGGGATGGGAGCAATTCCCTGCACAAGTCAGCCAGCTCAGCACTCCAGGCGAGTGTCAGAAATAAGAGCGCAACAGCATCTGCAGCCCCTCTTTCCCCCGAGCCCAGCATAATGAATGTGGCCAGGGAAGGAGGTGTGGTGTCAGCCAGCTGCTGAATTAATTAATTGGAAGCTGGAAGGACATGGATTGACTCAAGGGCTGCTTTGGGGTGGGCACTGGGGGATGGATTTGACACTGACCAGAGCCAAGGAGCCATAGGCTGGGCTGATAGCAGCTGGTATGACTTTCTGAGATACCACCGAGGGCCAGGCTCCCAAAATAGTTTTAATAGGTTGCAAATTTTTGTCATTGTTAATTGCTTTGTTTATAATCCAAATCTGCAGGGTCGTTTGTTTTACTGAAACCATTGTTGAACGGCAGCTAAAACATTAGTCTGGTGTCAGATTTCATTGCTTCTGCTGGGTTATGGTGTAAAAATGTAAATAGCTATTTCCTTTCTCCAGCCAAGGAGCAGCAGGATCTGTGGAGTGCAGGATTGTAGAACAAGAGCAATCTTAGTTCTAAAAGACAGGAGCATTGTCTCCCTCTTGCCTCCATCATAAACTTCTTGTTTAGTCTTAGTGAGATCATTTGAGCCCTGCATAGCTGACCTCCAGGATTACAAACCACAGAGGGGTTTGTGTCAGCCCCTCCAAGAGAAGGTGATATGGGAAGTGAAAAGATTGTTTTTATTTGATTGTGTCATTCAGCACCTAGCATTGGAAAAATCCTACTGCTGCTGTTTTGTTCTCTGCAGAGGTTGAATCTCTGGCACAAGGATGAAACAAATTCCTAGATAGATGCATAATCTCACGGAGATGCGACTCACTGCAGCTAGAATGTGTGTTTGTTGTTTTAGCCTGGAGAGCTGTGCTGGTTCACCCACATGGAGCAGGCTCTTGTGCTGCATGAGCAGGGTCATCTGCATGGCAGTGTCTTCAAAGGTGGTAAGCAGAAGAGGATGGATAGGGAGATGTGATCTGCTTGCTCTGCTTCTGAGCACTAGGAATGGTGTGCTTGCTCTCCATTTCAATTGTGTGGTTTTTGGTCTAGTGTGTGTTGGAGGTAATGTGATAGATGGGAGCAGTGACTCTGCTGGCCCAGAGTGCAAGGACATGTAGGACCCTCCATCCACTAGCTCTGCTCCTCCCTGAGAGACAGAGAGGTGGGAGGAGAGACCCAGGTCTTCAGCTCTCCCCGTAAAAAGGTGATTTAAATCAGAATGTTCCTAGAAATGCTCCAAAACTAGAAAGCACCCAGCTCCTGCTACCAACTTTTTCTTCTTGGGGACACCCCTCTCCTTGGATGAAGGCTTGGAAAGATGCCCATGTGCCAGCTCTTCAGGAGCTGCTGGCGTCAGCTGTTGTGCTCCAAGGATTTCAGCTGGAGAGGACGTGCTGGGGTGGAACAGTGGCACTCCCTTGTCTGCAGCACTGCAGTGTGTCAGTGCCAGAGGAGTCCTGAGGGCAGCTTGGACTCTGCTGCTGCCGGTGTCCAAGATTTGTAACCTGTGCAGAATTCCCAAGCACAAAAAAAAAAAAAAGGTCTGCTCTATCCAGGGAAATAGGGTGAAGAGAGGAAGAGAGGTGATGTGATAACCCAGATAAAGATATAAGATAGATAATGCAAAACCTTCATAAATTAGGGCATGAGAAAAGTTTTGTACCTCTACTGAGACAAAACCTCACTTCTTTTTAGGGAATAAGAGCAGCGTTGATCGGAATAGTGCAAATTGTGCCAAAGTTGACAAACATGGAAAATTGCTCCATCTTTTTATTTATTCCTGAACCTTGACAGTATTTCAGTTTCTATGGAAGCGCTCTCTTAGGCATTAAACCCTTCACGTCTCAGGAGGGTCATCTAAGGCAGGCTTGGGAGGAGACGAGGAGAGGTGGCTGGTGAGGTCCCTGAGGCCAAATAGTTCCATGAGCCACAAGAAGGATGTCATTTGGCCCCAAGCTGGAGAGGACCTGGCAGTCATGTCTGTGATCTGCCTGATGACAGAGCCTGTCCTTGGGTGGGTGGAGGTGGGTCAGGGGTGCAGGCAGCTCTTGCCACAGTTCCAGCCACTGCCTGAGCATCTGGGCAGCTGCCAGGAACATGTACACACTGCTGGGCCACTTGAGTCTGAAGCTGTAGCACTTAGCTTCCTAGAACATTGTGCATGTTTGCGTACCTGCAATAGCCATTTATAATTCATTTATAATCCTGGCGCGCTCCTCAGCCTGCAGATGAAAAGGGAATTTCAACCCAGGATGGGGTTTGCCACGATGTTGCAATAATTGCTCTTTACCGTGCATCATTTCTGTAAGGCTCTGTCAATCAAGGAGTTCAATGTCTTCATTATTCTGTAGATGCATGTCACGCTGGAGGGGAACACCAGCAGGCTCGGTGTTGGGACTTGCCCTGAAACAGCTACAGAGGGAGCTTCCCTGAGAATCGACAGAAGCTTCTCTGTACTACAGGCCTCTTCTGGAACGTCAAAGTAACATCTTGAGTTCAGAAGCCCTTAATGAACACACTAGACCAAAATTGTGCTTCAGAATATGCATGTGCGGCTCCTATTGAAGTAAATGGGCGCTCTGCCTGCACCTGAGATAAGGATCTGGCTTGTAGCAAGGCTTAAAGGGGGATACGCTGGGTTTTAATGGACTGTCGCCTACAACAGAAGTGATTTTTGAGCTGTCTTCGGTTATTTCTAGTGCTGCAACAGATTATCTTTTCTTGTTTTGCTGTTATATCTTCTGCAGACTGGTTTAATAAGGCATAGAAAAGGAAAGAAAGCAATCTGACCAGAGAGTTTAATGTGGTTTCTTTAAGGCAATGTCAGGATATTTTACAAGCTTGCAAAATTACATTTATTACACTCCAATCATCTGGCAGACCATAAACACTCTGGAATATTTTAGTTGGAGGAATGGCATTTTTTTAAAAAAAACTAGGTAGGGAATATGAGTTTGTTTGAAGAATGAGTGAATTTACCTAACATCTTTTCATTTTCCCTTAATTTGGCCTGTTTGGCCTTTAAAAGCTGTGCCTCTGACATCTGTTTTTTCTTTGCTGACACCATTCAGGCAAGTAATCAAGGAGAAGTCTGCCACTGCTTTTGCTGCACTAAAGTGTATGTGTGTGTGTGTGTGTGTGTGTGTTTGGAAATTTCAAACCTTTTCCTAGGAGGAAAATGGTGAGAAGTAGGAAAGAAATGATGAAACGGGATTAACAAGGGAACAAATAAAATAAATTCTAAAGGTAACACATCAAAATAATGGATGTCAAGACAAGGGAAAAATGCAACAAAATTATAAATTTTTTGGAAAAGAAATCTATATAAAGAAGCAGTAGTAAACTTAAAGGTGTGATTCCATTTCCATTCACAAAACCTAAACAGAGGACTATTTGGGACACCCTACTTATGTTGAAAGTATGGTGTAGGTGAAAACTGAGTGTGGAGCCCAGCCATTTGTTCTATGATGCTGCATCCTTCTTTTAATACTTTTACTTCATGGGATGCCAGTCTTTCTCATACAGCAGAGGATTGGCAATTCTGACTCAGGATTAATATCCCAGGCTTCTGGGCAACACTGAAATGTGTAATTCATAAGCAAATTTCTGAAAACTATAAACACATATGTTGACATGATGGAGAAAGCTTGAGATAATGTAAACTCTCCTATGCTTATATTTGGAGCAGCCTCTGACATGAGTAAATAACAAATGAGCTCTTCCCTAAAAGGGAACTCATAGTGAGAATTCTTAAATTCAGAGTTCAAGACTTTTATATAAATGGGATCAGGTTTAATGCCACTGTCAGTCTGTGAATGTGCCAAGTGTAGATTTGGTATTTCTTCAGGATTTTTGGTAAAAAATAGAAATACAGAAATCGTGGCTTTCTGTATAGAGTGTCAGCTCTATATGATATATCTATATGATAGACCAAAAGGAAAAAGAGAGGGGGAGAAAGAGAGAAATCTTGACTCAAAAAAGACACATGCATGTATTATTTTGGACCTTTATGGTTTTTAAATGCATCATGCCTATTACGTTGACTTGTTAGAAATACTGTTTCTCTCAGTAAAGTAATAAATCTTGCTCTACTGCAACAAGACAGTGTATAAACCTCTGGGGTGGATCAAGAAAGGGGCATTTAAATTCTCATTGCCCGAGTATGCTTGGAGAATACAGCTCCACAATATTCCAGAAAAGACTGTGCCAATCACATATAATTGGGCTAATAAGGAGCCAGTGATGGGAAAGAAGCCATTCCATCAACAGCAGAATTTATAAGGTCTAATTTATATTTTGTATCTTGTACAATGAACAGTCCCATCTCTCAGCTCACTCAAGCAAAACCGGAGCATTTTCTTCACTAGGGAATTTAAAATACCTCCCTTTTTGGGTTTTCCACCAGTATAATTTTGCTGAATCCTTTCTCGCAGTGGGAGCTGAAGATTCATACAAGTACCTGTCCTCAGAGTGATTGCTCACTTTCATGAAGGCATTTATGAAAACCTGCCTTGCTGAAGCTCTTCTGCTCTTTCAGATAAGATTGAAATTTTCCAGCAGCTTTAGTGGTCATGAGGAACTTGTTTCCCTCATACACTGGAGTACAATAAAAGAAGAAGAAAAACCCAAACCACAGGAAAACAAATTTTTGAGCTGAAAAAAAGTCCAAGTGGAGCATCTTTAAGAAATGGAAGCGGAAGGAAAAATGCATCACATGCTGGGCTTACGGCTGAAAATTCTTCTAGGGAAACAAACATATCCTCCAATGTGCTGAGAAATAATACCAGTGAATGCCTTAAAGTAGTAGGTGAATGTTATACATGCTGGAATCTATTCATCACAGTTTTCAGGAGATGAGCTGTGCAAACAAATACAAAGCATCCCAAATTGTGTAACTGCTATTATCAAACACAGACTGAGAGCACCCCATGCCTGTTTTGAGATCAGATGGAGAGAGACTGGTGAGCTGTGATGGCAGAAGCTATGGGCAATGGGTCTGTATTTTTCACTCCAAGGAAGAGGCATTTGTTTAAAAATGTTTCTGGAATAAATATTGACATATACACACACCCAAGCTCTCAGAACTATAGTTGTACATCTCTGCACAGCAGCTTTACTCTCAAAAACATAATAGGCATGGTTTAGAAATGTGATTATAATTAATAAAATTAATTGAAATAGAGTTATACAGTAACCCTAACATAACCATAGCTTGAAGTGTACCCAGGCTATGTAAAAGATTAGAAAATGTGAGCAAAAAAAGATTTTAGCAAGATATTGGCATATTCCAATTACAGACATGGAAAGGAAGAAAGAAAACCATTGTAAAAAAATCCCTTGTCATCCAATCTTACTGTGCTGTCCCTGGCTCTGATGGATTTTTGAGAGTGATCTGGGGTTTCAGTTACGGGAAGTTTTATCCCACTGATTCTTCTGCTAATATTTCAAATACAATCAGCACAAGTTCTTGCAAGGACCCTGAGTCCTAAGCCAAATACTGTTACCTGCTTGACGGCTTAATATTCCCAAGCCTGGGACCTCTGCCAGGAAAACATATGAGTGAAGTGGGGACGAGGATTTTTGTTATTCTTCTGTGCAGAAAGTATTTCCATCAGAACTTTACAAACTGAAAGCAAAATTGAAAGAAAAGGAGGAATTAGGGAGACAAAAAGGATAGATGAAATAGTCAAGGGGATTTTAGGAATGATTATGTTGAATATAGCAATTTCAGATTTCTAGTTCTTCAAGGTCTGTGGTGCCTGAAAAGACTAGGAAAAATGCTTTTTTTTGGTCTTTGTAAAAAGCACTGCCCTAAAGGTGGCAGGCAGCTTGTGCTCTGCTGGTCTCATCTGGGTGAATTCCAGCTCTGTAACACACTATCCAGGAGCCACCTGAGTTTTTGCCCACCACTTTCCGCTGAAGTTTACCACTTCCAACTTTCATAAACTTTCCTTCCAGGTTTTCCTTTCCTCTGCTCTGCCCAGGGGAAGCTCACACAGGGACACCCTGGAAATTTTAGCAACTATATAAAATAACCTTGTGGGAAGGCAAGGGTGATGCTTGAATATAATACCAAGGAATTACAAAAGAAGGATGGTTTTGTCTCCAAAAGTTTATACCAACCCTAGTTTCCTCAGCTTGGAGGTTAAAAGCAGCAGGGAAAAATATGTGTTCATCCAGACTTTTTAAATAGAGCAGGAAGCAAGGCTGTTTTCCTATCTACAGTGTTTTTTTTCTGCTGTCTCATTCCGGTTAATTGGGTAACTCTCGTTTCTTTGAAAGCACTTTGATTCACCATATGAACACTGGAAGTATAATAAAATCAGGCTGTTTAAGAGTGTGTCTGGAAATGGTGAAAACAGTCCATTTTCTGCAGTTTGTTACATCGATGGACCATGGTGAGTTCTCAGCCTCTCTTAGAGGCCAGCTGATTGCAGTGGGCTTATGGAGGTGTTGATTAATCATTATTTTTCTTGTGACATTTGCAAAATTAATAAAATTAAAGGGATTTTGCAATGTAAAATCAATAAATAGAAAATTGCAGTCATATGACAAAGGATTGGTCTTTCTCCTAGCATCAGCTTCAGGCAGTCTGAAGTGGGAAAGGAAAGAGGGTGAATCCATGATCTGAAGAGTTTTGCTGTGCTCAGAACGTCAAATAGAGCAATACCGGCTAAAAATTTTTTAGGAAAATTGAGAAATGGAAACCAGTGCCTGGAAATTCACTTGTGCTGAATTATAACCCTGTGTAAGTGGTGGGAGGAGGGATGCAGTGATGCAGGTAATGCAGTGACTTTGTTTTGGATCACATCTGTGTTTGGACACTGATGTGTCCTAGAATCTCCCCCTACTACTGAATAGCTCAGGGATGCCATGGCAGTGGAACAAGAAATAATAGGTGTTATTGTTCCTAAAAGAGTCAAAAATTATGGAAAAGGCATTTTGAGGGTACATGTATCTTCTCCTAGTTTTTCCAGTCCTAAGTTTAACCCTTTGTGCAGCAGGACTTGGTAGAGCACAGGGGTTGTTCTTTACCTTAATATTATCAGTAAGATCTGATGTGACTTTATTTGAAAAAAAACCACCAAAACCGAAAAGAAAAAACAGCAAGGCATTATACAAGAAGTATCAGGTGCTGGCAAGGGCTGGGTCATGTGTTTTTCACCAGGCTGCAAGGGCCAGTGCTGGAGAAATCTCCTGGGGCAGGATAGGTGAAAGGCCTCTGGCGAGTGTGTAGAAGTAGCAAAAGCCTGTGAGGCTCCACTTGGGTAATACATACACAAATCTCAGGATAAGGTTTTTGGGTGCTGCGTGTCTAACACTGCTCAGGGCCCTTTAAAAATCCCAGCCTTCATGTCTAAATTAACAAACAGCTCATTCGCATTTTGCTGTTTAGAGGAAAAGTGCAGAATGGACGTGGTTACTTGATACTAATTATTTAGCAGGTATAAAAGTGTATTCAAGTCACTAATCTCCTTTCTGAGCAGGCAGGCATGCTCATGTTCAAATAGTTTCATAACTTGCCCATCTCCAGTTGACAAACCCTTCTAACTTTGTTTTCAGATCTGATGCAACCCCACCCCCGGACAAGCTGTGTGCATAGCTGGCCTGGAGTTGATCTTGCTGTTAACCTCATCCCACTTTGTTGCTCTTCCTGCAGTTTTTTTCCTGCTTTCCATGTATGTTTAAAATACCAGCTCTTGAGGAAAGAGCTGCTCCAGCATTTGCCCTGGGCCTGGGCTTTGGGTGGCTGGACTGGTCTTATGGACTTACGGGAAAGCAAATGAAAAAAATCAGGACTGGGTTTTGTACTGACTTGAGATGTAAAAGAATTTCACTGCCAGATCACTCTCTGCCTCTTTGTGCATCTTATATGTAATGCACCCATGTCTGTCTATATGCATCTGCTTGTGTGTATATAGCTCTGAAAAGCAGTGTAAAGTAGCAGAAGGACATAGCAGAGATCCTGGGTTGTGACATGAACACAGATTGGTGTTGGTAGGAATTGTGAAAGATTTCTTATTGCCAGGTCTATTCCTTGACTCTTCACATCTTCACATTTGATGAAAACTGACCATAGTCAGTGGGATCGCAGAGGATTCAAATAAAAATAAAACCTAGGCTGAGCCTGATACTTTTGAATTTTTGCTAAATTAGGCATAAATTAGATGTTATCTTCCAGCCAGTTACAATGATACCAAAAACAGATACTTCAAACTGTTTACAGTATGTGAGAGTATCTACTCTTCTTTCATATAATTTGAAAACCAACACAGGGATAGGCTTGTGGTTTCAAGTTGTAGATGGAACAGACACTGTATTTATCTGTGTTTCAAGGAGGTCAAGGAAACAAAGCAATCTTCTTTCAGCTCCCTGCATTTTTATCACAAACAATAGCCTGCTGGCACAAAACAAGTTTTAATTGATTGTTGCTATTGATTTTACAGGAAGCAAAGCAGAAGAAATACAACTTGATTTTTGTAAGCCAGGGTGACCTGAAAAATACAAAGGAGAGAAAGACATTGTAAAGCCCTCTCATATTTTGCCCACTCCTGTGAGTTTTCAGCTGAGCATGCCCTAAAAACCCGCTCCATTACTTGTCTATTTATGTTTTTTGACCATATTGATTTTCTCTTTATATAATCCCTATATGAATGTTTTACTCTGTTTGTTTGTTTTGTGCTGTCATTGTGCAGATCAGTCTTGTTCCTTATGGCCAGTAATTTAAACACATCCCTTCCTCTTGTCTCTTTCCACCCTCCTCAAACCCACATGAGGAAGGAAAAAAACACATTAAAGTTTTAGGCCAGTTGTTACCATTACTCTCTCCTTTCTTCTGATCATAATTTTTGGAAGATTTCCATTTTGGGCTGAACACTGGGTATGGTTCTTTTTTTCTGTACCTGCTGCTCTACCAGAGCCTGACTGGGAGCAGAGGTGTTGGGCTGTGAATAATCATGGACTGTCTAAATAATCACAGCAACCCAGTTCCATAGCCCAGGTGGGCTGGCTGCTGTTCAGCAGGGAACCTTGGCTATAGCTAGATTTTCTCCTGGAAGGGAGGACATGGTGAATTTCATGGGATGCTGCTCAGATTCTCACTTTTCCCAAACTTTTCCCAAGCTCCCGTTGGGCACAGAGATGGAGGCAAATGGGGCTAAGAGAGATCATTTTAATGTTGGTAAATAACTAAGTTTTTGCAAATGATGAGTTGAAAAGATGAATTTTCTCACTGTTCAGTCTTACATGCTAATATTATGGATTTTGGGAAGGGTTTGTTTCAAGAAGGTGTTGATGAGAATAGCAGTTTTTGGCGCTTTTAGAAGAGGAGCCAGTGATTTCTGGAATTTTAGGTAGTCTCTGCATAGATACATGGAATTAATTAAGCCACATGGATAATGTCATTCTGCAAAGCTTCGAAACGATTAACAACACCAAAAATGTTATAATGGAATTTACAATGCTCATTGTGAACCTAATTAATACTATTTTTAAGAGCATTAATGGTATTATCAGTTTACTCTTATCTGTCCTCAGGGACTGCATAAAGTGCCTTCCAAATGCAGAATATGAAGAATACTACAGCCACAAAGATCTGCATGCTAGTGTGTCAGTCTTCCTCTTTCCTTTCTCCCTTGTTACATGCAATTCTTATTTTATTATGTCTTGGTGTATTTATGCAACTGTAGTAAAAACACTAGAGTCTTGTTTAAATTTACATTCTGGTGTTTACTCCTTTACTTACATTTGCAAGATTTTTGTCTTGGCAGCAATAGCTATAACTTCCTGTCTTCCAAAAATAATAATTCAGAGTATTACTTTAGGAGTTGGGTTTTGAATGAAAACATTACATTTTTACACACTCTGTTTTAAACTAAATGTTTAGTTATTCACAAATCATTTAAGGTAAAAAAGAATGATAAATTATTATCCACATCCCAAAACAAAATGTTCTGTGACGCTGCTTTATTCAGACAGACCTGGTACTGCTATCCATAGCAGCTTGGCAACAGCAGTCTTCCCATAATGATATACAAGGGGAAAAATAAAAGAAAAGGGATTTTTTTCCTGCTTTTGCAGCACCTACCCAACTTTCCCACCAAGTGATCTGTTGTTAATGTGCAGGAAATCCCAGTGAATGCACATCATTTGGTGAAAGAATGACAGCACACACCACAGCTATCCTTAGCAAGCATCCACCTGCTCGCGTGGTGTCTTTTTAAAGCAAGTTCAGCTTACCTCTTCTCCTCTTAGTTTTCCTTTGCTTAATTGCAGGTGATGATTCCAAAGAAGCCTTCACCTGTTTGAGTGTGCTTTCATCTTCCTAGACAAAGCAGGCTTGGGCTTGGTGCTTGATCTGTGGCATAGTTAGGGCCTTTGGTATTAAAGGCGTTGGGATCACCCTGAGGCTTTTAAGGTTTTAGGGTTAAATTGATGAGTGTGTATAAAATGTAAGCTTTGTTGTTTGGCAGCGTTTTTCAGCATTTGTTATTCTTTTTTTTTTCATTAAAAAACCTTGGGACTGCACCGCATTCCTCAACTGCCTCTTGCCTATTAAAGAACGCTGTCAAATGGAGACCTCTTTAACTTGCATAAAGCTCGTGATTCATTGTGCTGCCTTCAATCCTCACTAGGTCTCCAACTTATTTGAGATGTCCAGGAATGCCTCAGCACCAGATCAGGTTATCTGTTTCTCTCCCTGTTTAATTTGTGATGTTCCTTCTGGATAATAAGTACTTGGTACACTGTGGAGCTGGGAGATGCATCAGTTTCTACCTGGACCTTGACTCCTGTTCTGCCTATTTACTTACGGATCTCAGCATTTGGGAATTCAGGACAGTCCCATGAATAGCCCATAGCACAGACCAAACAGTGCACAAATACCATTTTTTGTTTGTTTGTTCTCCTCATTTTAGGGTAGGGAATTAATTGACCAAAGACTGAGTGGACGGCAACGTCCTGACCTTGACTATTTCTGAGGAGCTTTACTGAGTGCTGCCCACTGCTGCTAAAGATGAAAGCTGTTGCTTCTTGATAAATGTTGTGCCTGGGTTTCTGGCTGGGATCCCAGCACCTTGGCTGCTTCTGCTGTGAAATGATTCACCCCAACCCAGCAAGCCCTGGTGGCAGGACTGGCCTTATGAAAGAAATTGCTGTCCCCTGTGTAGAGGGAATGAATAGTGGCTTTAGTGGAAAAAATTTCAGCACAATTTGCAAAGTTATAACTGAGATGAAAAACTTGGTAAAATGGTGTTTTCTTACTTCTTTTTTTTTCTCTTTCCTCACCCATTTGTATGTGTTATATAGGGGAATTTACTTATTTTCTTAGATGAGATTTGAGATAAAATTTCCTCTGGGAATGCCCAAAGGTTTTGGATGCCTTGCACAGTGTCCCATGGGTGACCTGCCCATTCAAAACTTTCTGCCACATCTTCACATGCAGTTCTCTGATATCAAGGCCCAGGAAAGCTTTTGTGAATCATGGTTGGACAGACAAGCTTAATGCATTCCTGTTGTTCACCCACAGCAAATATGAAATAGATTCAGACAATAAGCTACCATATGTGTTTGGTTTCATAGAGGCTTAAAAGAATATATGTTATTTAATACTACTAATACATTACTTTAGTGGTTAAAAACATACATTGATACACATAAATTTGTAGATACGTGCACAGTTTTTCTGTATTAGCTGATTGGTTAAAACTTGTGAAACTTCAGTAACCCAGTAGCAACTTTCTCTTCATTCCAGCAGTAAGGGCAGGACTGTGATATTTATCCAGGTATACACATGATAGGAAAATACAGTATTTTCAACAGGGAGTAAACTGGAAATCAAGGAGGAGTAGGTGCAGGAAAGGACAATGTGTTAACTCTGCTGGTGACAACAGTAAAGGAGGCATTGTCTGATTTTGTCATTTGTCCCTTGTGTCAGCTTGGAGCCATCAGTTTGGCAGGTGCAATATTCCAGGAGGAAGGCAAAAGTCCCTCTTCTCTGAGCTGCCACAGAGATTCTGCACACCTGATTGCTACCTGGTGACACTGGTTGCTTCTAGGCATGGCCATTATGGTGGAGCTCCTGTCTGTGCCAGCTTCAGAACTGATTCTTATCTCACTGGTTCTTATCTAACTACCTAAACTTAAGACCCAGATAGCAAGGGCAGATATTACATTGCTTTTTATATTAGACATTGATGTGTATTTTTATTATGTTATTGTCTGCTGAAACAATCTCCTCCTTCTAATGCTATAGATTTGTAGACCTTGATTAGTTTCTTAACTTTGCAAAGTGAAGCCCTCTGGACTTCCTAATTGATCCCTTAAATTGTTGTTTTTAGGCTGGCTCTGAACCTTCTCCAGCTGTCTGTGTGTGGACTGTAGAAGTGGTTTCAGCATTTCAGCAGTGGTCTTTCTCAGTGCCCCCTTACCTACCACACAAAAGAGGAAAGTCAAGAGATTGTCTGCCTAAATTTTGTGTCAGAGTTAGCATTTTCTAGGATATGGCCCTTTTTTTGTCTGCCCATAGGCAGTTAGATGGACCTGTCAGTAAGTGAGTTTGTCTGACCAACTAGCACCCAGAAGAGCTCAGCACATGGGGGTCTGGAGCTGGGGCACAAAGTTTACAGCCAGGCACCAACTACAGGTACCTGAATTTGGAGCTGAGTCTCTCTGGTTCGTATGTAAATGTGTACTTGGCAAAACTGTTGAATACATATATAAATCAGTAAATTCTTTATGACATCAAAATTGTGCTTTGAAATAATTACAAACTGTTCCTATTTAGGACTAGTGGCTGCCAATCTATGAACAAGATGAAAAATGCCATGTTTCCCTGACCTTCCTAGATGAAATTATTTGGAGTCAAGTTCTTCTCACTCAAACTTATACCCTTCAACTGACTTCAAAGGAGATAAATGAGTCTCTCAGCAGAGCAGAACAGGCTTGTTATTTCTGTAACAATTTCTATATGTCATTAACACACTTTTTTAAAATCTAACTCTTCTAATAGTCAACTAAATTTTAAGTGTTTATATACAGTTGGATCATTATTATTTTCTTGAATTTAAAACTTGGAAGGGTATTTTCCCCTTCCCTTCTGTTTATATTTACATTTTCAGATAGTACATATACAGTCTAATCATATCACTTTGAAAATGATATAGAAAGTTGTGCTCTCTCACTCAATCAGATCTAATCAGTTTGGATGGATTCCAAATACTAAGCATTAATCTCACTTAAACCAAACCCCTGATAGTTCATCTAACCTGAGTATTCATGTCAAAGACATAAAACAATCTTCTTTAATGCCCACAGTACTTTTAAAACTGAGCTTTCACCATCTGTTAATAAAACTTGCTTTGTACTGCTGGTTGTGTTGTGTGGAATGTGTCAGGGGTGAGTTTCTCTTTCCCTCCTATTCTTAAAGGCCGCCTTTTTTTTTTTTTCAAAAGTATATGAAAATTATGCAATATAGTTACAAAGAATTAGTCACACCTTGGCAGAATCTCCATTACCTTGGCTCACATCAAAGGGAAGGAGAGAAGTGTGGTCCTTACAAGCTTAGAGCATTCCTTTGCCTTGGAGTCCCACTCTGTGATGACAACTAAATTGGACACTGATGCTTACTTATTTTTCAACACGTGGGTGTAAAGCACATTGACCTTGCAGTTGACTTTTTTAGAACACCTTTCATCATGGGCCCATGCTCACAGCATGGTGCAGAGCTCTCTGCTGCCTTTCAAGGCTCCCTGGAGAGGATTATCCAGAGGCAGAGCTGCTGAGCTGAAGTCCCTCTTTGACTGCCCCCTGTATTCCAGCGTCTCGCATTATTAATCCCAGGAATGGCACAGAGTCAAACTCTTACAGAGCTCATGCTCAAAATAAATGGTGCCTTCAGATGACATCTTGCATGATTCATCAATTTAAGGTCATAATTTTCAGGAACAGGGGAGTGAACTACAAATTAGGAAGGGCAAGAGGAAGAATCCACATTCCTCTGGGGCAGACTTTTCTGAGCACACCACTGGCTCTACCAGCTGCTGCTGCCTTCAGGAAACAACTCACTTTGTCTGATTCCAGCTTGGCTTGGGAAAGCAGCTGAGCTGTGTGCATCAGTTGGTTTTAAAAGTTATGACTAGACTTGTTTTCTATGATTCTGCATAAAAATAAGTAAAAAAATTAAATAGTTTTTGTTGATTTGAGATAAAAAAGGATGGATTTGAAGGATGGATCAAGTTTCATTTTTGAGCAAGAGCTACTGAGCAAGAGACTTGATTATCAGCGTACTCAGTTGATGACACTGGAGTCTAAGCAATGAATAGACATCCAGAGAAACATTTACTCTCCTCATGAAAGAGGCATTGGAATGTTTTGGAAATGTTTTGCAGCTAGGAAAGCAGTTGTTTGGTCTTCTGGCCACCTCAAGTCAAAAAGTATTTCAGTGCAGTCTCAGAGGTTCTGATGGCTACAGGGAAAGGATAGGAAAAGTATGAGAAGTCAGAAGACTGCCACACTCAGCTTTTCTCTGGTGTCAACTCTTTCTTTCCCTGAAACCTGCTTCACTGGGAAGTGCAGAGATGGTCCCAAAGCATCTCACCTCAGTGCCAGTCTGAAGGTATCAGCTGTTCTAAAGCACAGGCAGAGGATGCTGTCCTTGGTTGGTGCAGTAATTAATTTGTTATTAGAGTACTTCAGCAAAACCCTCAAGAAAGCACTGTGGCCTACAACCCTGCAGATTGTGCAAACCTCTGTTGTCTCCATGTTCACCCCAGGTTCGCATCTATCCCTGAGATTTGCTTTTGGGGCATATTAATTATACCTGAAAGTTGTGTAGAGCCATGTGCATCTGCACCCCCACCTCTCACCTCACAAGTCCCTGCTGGGAAGCTGCTTTAAAAATAACAATTGTAGAATTTCACTGAGATGATAGTTATGACAGCGATGGTGATTTTATGAGTTTCAGAACATAACTTGAACATGGATTTCACTTAGCAGATGTGTTAAATAGCAAAATACACTCTGGAATTAGATTTGTATTTGATTGCACAATAGCTTAATTTCTTCAGCTACTTTTTCAGGTTCCTCTTAACACTTTTGTTTTTACTTGTAAGTTTTTTGTTTGGATATAATGAGGCTTTGTGTCTCCTGATTATCTCCTCCTTATCTTATGTGGGTGGTAGAAAAATTGCTCTCCTGCTTCAATATTTGTGGTTGTGTGGGGCAGGCGGTTTCACGCAGAGCTGAGCAAAATATCTGTAGTAAATAAAAAAAGGTATGTGAGTTTCTTTGCCTGAGATTTCTTTATTCATCTGGAACCTTTGCTGCAAATCCCAGGGAGCCAGCAGGAGAGCAGGTTTCAGGCATGGAGAGGCCTTTTGCCAACCTTTGCAGCTTCCAGAAACCTGGAGCTGGTTTGTTCTTTTTGTTGTGTGTTGCAGGTCAACCTGTCCTGGAATTCCAGCTGCCTTCTGCATTCCCCAGGGGTCCCACTTCTTCTCTTTTGTTTTGGGCTCCAGGCATCATTTTGCTCCACCCTCCCAAGACTCAAGCATGGAGTGGGTCAAGACTAGATCTTTGAGACTGGTGTTCGAACATGAGATGTGCTCTAGGTCTGTGTGACCTGATTAACTCTCCTTGCATAATGAGCATGCTGAGCTCTGCTTCCAGGCACAGACATGGATCCTGGACATTTGTCAGCTGGAAAAAAAAAAAAATCTGTCCAGGTACTCCTCTGGGTATTGTTCACAGCTGGGGGGAACAGACCAGGTATAATACCTTCAAATTAGATAACGTCTAGGATTTGATGTTGCCTCCCAAGGACGCTAGGAATTTAATCCAAATTTATTGTAGTAGACTTCTCAGGAGAGATTTCATGTGCATATTGCTAGTTGCTAATGGACTCTGCCATTTGGATGTTCATGTCAAAGAATCTGTGGGATTTGAAATTCACTTTTAAGGGACTTACAGGTTTCTCTTGAGCTTCATGCAAACACCTTCTGGGATTACTCTGAGATCCCACATTCCACCCAAAATACCTGCTGCTGTGCTGTCTCATCTGTTACCGTTACAGCAAGGATTTCTGGACACCTGAAATCATGGATCCTGTCACTTTGCTCTGGGTCCTGGATCAGCAATATGGTGACAGTTTGTGTGAAGACCCTCCTGCACAAAGTCATATATGCACTAAAGCATGCAACATTTGCTAGAACCACTTAAGTCCTTGCCTTTATGAATGTATAAATGAATCTTTATATAATACTTTAAATTATACACTTGATGTGTACGGAATTTATTTATTTAAATCATGATTTTTTAAACCAGTCAGCTGACATTTCTCAGGCAGCAAGACAAGGGGAGGACTGTGAACACTTGCGTGGCATAGAATCAAGCTGAGAGAAAGATGAGATTTTTGCTTTTGGACTTCAGAAGGTCAAAATCAGTGTGGGAACTTTTCCCAGTGGTGGCAGCTGCAAATGTCAGGGAGAATTACTTTTCCAGCAGCTTCCCAGGACAGATTTTCCCAGTCAGAACCCTTAATTTCTTGTGCAGTGTTGGAAAACCATAATAAAAGAAACATGGATGTAATTTTGAGTTGATTCTGGGGATGAATTCAGACGAATATGAGCAAGGGAATGCAAGGAATATTTTCATGTCAGTTATATTTGGTGTGTTAATGAAAAAAAAACACCCAAAGCAGGCACTGACCAAACACACAGTTATTTAAAAGCAGAAGACTGGAAATTTGAAATATCTGTGTGACATTTGTGATAATGCCATGGTCCTAAATATGACTATTAATAACATGAGTATTTATCTACGAAAATACCAAATTTAATTTGCTGTAAGTTGTGCAACCCAGGTGTATAATGATGTGGCACATATATTCCACAGCACAGCAAACACAAAGCTGTATCCATTTGATAAACTGCTTAAGCAGCTGATGTGTTGCATCTATTATGTATTTTTGAGGTGTTTACAGATAGTCCATCCAAGTAATCCAGAGCTGGATTTTGAATTGTTCCAGATGCTTTTAAGTGGAAAAAAACAGTGGCAATCTCCACAAGATTTTACTGATAACTTAAAATCTCAGAACAAATGCAACAGATTAATACACAAGAGCCAGACTGAGATGTTTCAGTACCATCAAGTCTCCAGTCAGTTGATGTATCTGGGTACCCCTGCTCCCCACCACAGCCCATCCCACCTGATGTTAGCAGCTAGAAAATAGCTGGTGACACAATGCAGAATAGAAAGCTTAAAGTAGCACCAGGGAATCTTTTAATTCCCTATTTTGTTTCAGAACACCTTAACTGGTATTTTCTCTTGTTGCAGCACCTCAGGAGAGCAGATGTGTGTTTATCTGAGCAATAACCCATGCAGCTGCCTTCAAAGAGAAGGGTGGGTAATGTCTTCTTATGTCTGCAAGAACCAGGGGGTGGAGAAACTGCACATTCACAAATATAACTTTTTTTTTTTTAATTACTAACACCTTCATTTTTTTCCTTTTAAAATGCCCAGAAGATGGGAATGAGACTCTTGCAATTTTACTGGGGAATTAAAAAGTTGGCATAAATAGGTGGCAAAAGGCAGCAATGGTAACGCGACCACCTCCTCTTTCACTAGCTGTTTTCACTCCCTTAAAGTTTTCTACTTACAGTGAAGTAACCTGGACAAGTTTAATTGCCACAAGTTTTCTTCAGGACATGACAGCCTGAGTGGAAGGAGTTGGTGGCTTGTGTTTGTAAGCTCTCAGGTTCCCCTGGAGCAGGAGATTTTCACCTCGCTGCAGAAGACCCAGCAGGTGAGTCTGTGTTAGCTCAGGCAAATTCTCAACAAATCACACAAATCCTTCTCCAGGAGGGATCCCTCACAGGCTGGTGGAGCTCTGTATCCCAGGAGGGTAGTAACCTCCTTCAGAAGCCTGTCAACTTCAATCCCACAAGTATAAAAATCTCTCCAGACAATTTAACTGCACGTGATGGATGTAAATCTGGATGCTGCCTGGAGGTTAAAAAGGACATAATAGCTATGTAAGAATAGAGTAGTCCTGAATTTCCGAAGAGTAATTTTTCAGTCTAAGATTCATACAATGTGCATTAGTGTAACTGAACACTATCTTCAGTAAAACAAAATGTTCTATTTTATAACAAGTGCAAATAAATATCTCACTAACAGCACATCTCAGTATCAGAGAACCCTACAGACACAGAGTAGTTTGGGTTGAAGGGACCTTGAAGATCATCAAGTCCAGCTCCCCTGTCATGGACCCTTTATACAACAATGTTTGTACTTTAAAGGATTCTACCACCTATCTCATGGTCCAGTCCAAGACTTCTCTGAAACTGTGCATTTTGAATTAAATACCACTGTAGGTATTTACATTAAATATAAAAACCCTGGAGCTTCAGAGGTGCACTGTGTGCTTGGTATGTAGGTGACATTTTGGTATAAAAAATAATTACCCCTAGGAAACAAAATGGACCAGAAAATACTGGCAAATAACATGCTTCAAACATGACAGAGGTTTTTCTAAGGCAAAAAATAACAGTTAGATGACTGGTATTAACTTTGAAAATGTCTTTAAATTTCTCCCTAAAGATGAGTTATACATGGTCTCCTTAAGCCTCCCTTTCCTTGTAGCTTTGTATATGATCCATATGAAATCACAAGGCTTGATTTTCCTGCTCTTTTCACACGTACACAGTGAATTTTAAGAATTGTTGGCCTGAACAAACATCCACAAACCCCACTTTTTACCTTTCTTGCTCAGCTGTCACTGACCACACAAGGTCAGAGGCAGTGGAGTGGCAGGGCTCTTGGCTCTGATTGTCTTTTCCTACAGTGTAAAAAGGGACAGGACAGGCTGTCCACCTGGGAACTCTGGGAGCATTAAACCCCAGCTGGAAGCATGCCTCAACATGCTGCAAGTTGTGCTAAGGTTGCTAAATGACTTAAATCCACTGCACAGAATAGAACCATATAGCCTCAAAACAGCAGAACCTGACTTGGTTTCTAGTAACTCATTAAAATGACCCTACAATTCTTTTGATGTTCTGTACTAGTCTGGTCACATTCCTTTCTGTTTTATAGCATGGTAATAACAACATTCTTGTAAACAGTAATATAAACTCTAACCTTCATATTGCTCTCGTCAGATGCTCTGAAAGAATTTTCACATCAGGATTTGGCTTTCTTACCCCCATAAATCATATCCCACACCATCAAAGGAGCGGGGGGAAAAGCAGGGATGCACAACTTGATTACTGCTTGGTCACCTGCTCAGGGCAGCCATGACATCCTGTGAAGGCTGAATTTTTTCTTGCAAATATTGCTTCTATAAATTCATTGTTTAGAGCTATTGGGGTTTCCACCCTCTTTCACAGGAAACTCTGCTGTGAGCAGATAGACTCCTACCTGGATGTTAGTGCCTACTCTTTTTTGATTATCAGCCTGTGCTCTCTCCATTATTATCACTACACTGTCATCCTCTGCTTGCATGGAACTACAACCTGTGGTAATATTTTCTGGGAGCTTGAGTTCTGTATCATACAGCTAGTAGTGGAGAATTACAGAAAGAGAGGAGGCCTAGGAGGCAAAAAAATGAAGCCACACTGGTTTAGCCATGCTTGTCCACTGATAGCAGCAGACAAAAGAAAGACAACTGGCTTTAGCTACAGAAGTGTGCTGCAAGGAGGACAGGCAGCAGTTTCCAGATGTCTCTGGCCAAAGGCTTGGCACTTAAGCATTTGCTCAAACAAAAGGGCCAAGGATAAGGGACTGCACCCTTTGCAAACAACACGGCACATGGACATGCACTCACATGCAAAGAATTTACACCGGCTGAACAGTTTTCCAGGCAGTCGGTAAATATGACTTATGCCTTCTCTTCCTCCATCAATAGTTTAAACAATCTGGGAGCAAAATGAGATACAGTGATTTTCCTGACACTCTAAATGACAAGGAAAGATTTCAGACATTTTAACATGTCCTCAGCTCGCGTACTGGCTTTTATTTCCTTCTATTTCTTTCTTCTTAGGATTATTCTTTTTCTTTATCCCAGACAGCTCTGCATTTTCCTTTGGGCTGTCTAGTTAGAGCAGAGAAACAAAGTAATATACTGTGAACCTATCACAGAGCATGAAAAGGAAACTGTAAATGCTCTAGTGAACAAACTGTCTGCAATTTCTAAATAAGCAGTGTGTTACACAGCATATCTGCTGAAGGCTGAAACATTTATAGTAGTTGCAATCTGCTGGAGAATTTTTTGCATGTAAGGAAAAAAAACTAGCTAGATTTGACAGATAAATTTTTCACAGTGTTACCCTTTGTTTATAGACCTTCTCTCCTTTTAGTGTACCCTAGAGCAAATCTCTGCCTTTTCAAAGGGCCACGCCATTGTTCAACTGAAATGCTATTATTTCTTCTCTCAAGTTTGATTAAATTACTTGGCACTCAGACAGAAGTTGATAATAATACAAACACAGTGATCAAGGTGGCAGATGTGCTGCTATTCTCTCAATGGCAAGTAACTAATTCTTCAAACCTGGGCTAGCAGTATTAGAGCAGTACAGGGGCTACACAGGGAACATTACAGCGACTTTTACATACGGTAATTGAAATGGGATTGAGAATTTATTGGGTGACACCTAAATAATTGCTTTCCTTGACAAACACAGTCTGGCTGTTGGTTTGTGGATGGTGTGTGTGTGGAGATTGCAGAGATTAGGGCCAGAGAGGAAAGCAGAGGCTGGAGGCAGCTGACAGTGCCTGTGCAGCAGTGGGGCTCAGCTGCCTTGCAGGAACTTGCTCCCACATCTGAGCCCTAGGATAAAAGGTGTATTTGTAAAGCGTGCTAGGTAAAATGTTTTAATTAACACCTGTTCAAGCCCTGAATAAGCAGCACAAGGTATTTTCTGTTATATCAGCTGATGGAAAAGTGGCTTAATTAGGCGAAGGAGTCCAGGGAAGAGTTAGGACATCCTGGTCCTCTGAAAGGACCAAGTGGTGAAAAGGGGAGTCCTGCATCCTTCCTGGGAAGATTAAAGTAGCCACCCTTTGAGCCAGGATCAGAAACCAGGGATTTTAAATATATTAGCTCAAATGCTTGAGCTAATAAGTTTCAAAATAAATCTTTTCTAGACTACACAAGCCCTGAGGGAAGAGCAAAGAGATTAAGGTAAAAATAGAAAGCATGAAGTGCCTAATAATGAGCCACACCTGTTTAGCAAAGTTTCCCTATCTCTGGTCTGGTCTACACCCTGAGCTTGTATCAGTATGACTGGCTTGGCCAGGAAAGTGTTTTTCTAAGGGACTGGGAGGATGAGTAGGTTTCCAGAAGGGACCCATGTGACAGTGGCGAAGGCCCTGAGCTGTCTGCAGAAAGTGTTTCCCTCTCCATTGCCCCAGTACTGGAGGAGTTTTGGTTGTGTCATGTGCAGATAAAAATAAGGACTGTTTCAGAAGATCTAAACGTGATTTAATAATTTAATGATTTAATTACTTGGAGACAAGTGGTTTTCATTTACAACAATGGATCTCAATCTTGTTGGCTTCCAGGCTCTATTGTACTGTAAATACTATTCCTCATAATAAAAACTTACCTAAAGTTTTTCCCCAAAACTCCAAGCTTTGGTCTTCAGCCGCTGATGTTGGTTCAAACTGTGAGAGGAAGTAGATAAAAAACACCAAAGAAACTTTCTTTGAGATTTCCAGTGTTATTTCAAAGACACCAAAGTCCACATAACCTATGGAGAACTACAGGTTAACACCCAGCAAACTGCCAGTCTTCTCCAGCCAGTCTTTTTTTGTCCATCATGAGAGTTGTCACAGCATGTGAACACTTTGCCCATGGCTGTACTTTACATTTCAGTGTGGCAGCCCATGTGTAGGACATGCTGGTTAAAACAGCAGGTAACTCATAATGTTACATGCTTTATTTTTGAGTTTTATTGTGGGTTTTTATTATTATTAGAATGGTCAGGAATACTTAATTTTTCATGATAGAATATCAAGATCCACTAAATGAGATGTTAAATGTTAAGCTCTAGAGTAGGGAAAGCTCAGTTTTGAGACTTGAGAAATTGTGTTGTTTTTGTAAAACAAGATTACCTTTCTCTCCAGGTCATGACCAATTATTTATTCAGCACAGCTTTACCCCCCAAGGAGATACAGGAGCTTGGCCATCCAAGTGTCCAGGCTGACATCTTGATTTCACTGAAGTCAGCAGGAGTTTTGCCACAGATATCTCCTCCTTAGAGTTTGCCCCACAGCCTTGTCAGAGTAGGCAATAATCCTGATGAAGCTGTAGGACAAAGGAAGTTTGTCCTACAGTATAAATAGAGATATAAATTATATCTGGGGTTAAGAGGCACAGATGGATATATATTAGGTTGCTTCTATAATGCAGGAAACTTGCCAGAGAGACTTTTATCCTTACACCTTCTTACACCTCTGTCCATGTCTCTTTCTCCTACCAACTACCTATTTAATATTGGTTGGGAGAAAGGTGAGGAAACGTCTATTCACTTATGCTCATTTTTAGCAGTTCATTACAATGTATTCCATACACTCATCTCAGCTGCCTGTCTGTCTGATCAAGATGAAGATGTAGGCTCCATCTGCAGATCATTAGAATGAATCTGAATTTGGTTATGTGTCAACACAGTGACAAGATTTAATCCTTCAGTTATAAGTGAATTTGGTTACATTTACCTTACTAATACTCAAAAGAACTCTACTGAGAGGAAAATAATTGCATCTTCCTGAACACTTTTTCGATATATTTAAACCTAATATAGTATAATTAGAAAGCAAATGAGACAAGTCAAAAGTAAACGAGAGAAGGAATCAGGAAACTGATATGAATGATTTTTATGCTCCTATTTTCATGGCACGTGACCATCTGATGATTGCTAACTATGAGATGACAGCTTGGGCTTGTTTTTTTGAGCAACTGAACAGAGCTGATGAATGGACCAAAAGGAGAGGCAATTTCCCAACACTTTCTGTCTTTACTAATTTTTTTCCCTACTGCCCTTTTTCATCCTGCCTTCCCTTTCCCAGATGCAAAGTCCCACTGCTTTGACTCCAGCCTTGGGACAGTTGGATTTTTCTAGAAACCAGATAAAACTCATTAACCCAGCAGAAGTTTTTTTTCTGTTGCTGTTTTGTTTTCTTGTGGAGCCTATTTTATGTCACGAGTTGAGCTGGCTCAAAGGGGTCAGTGACACAAGAAGTGAGACCAAATGAATAACAGCAGTGAGGGAGGATGAGGGACTGGCTGAGGAAGAGAAGGAAGGTCTCTATTTTGGTGGCAATGAGCTGTCAGAGTGGCTCATCCTGTGTCATTGAATTGCAGCTCCAATACGCAAGTTCATTTCTCCTGGAAAGGCCACTTCTGTTTTCTTCTGCACTCTGGATTCCTGGCGGATTTCTTCTAGTTTGGTGAAATGTAACTGCTCATCAGAAAGTCAGAATTTCTGACACGAAGCATTGGGGGTGAAAGGAGAAGGAGGCAATCTGCCACACCATATCAGCAAGAACAACTAATTGCATCCCAAGTGTCTTGCCCAAGATCACATGGGAAATCTGTGGCAGAATGGGAAGCTGACCCTCTCCCTTGTAACACCAAGAAAATTGCTGTATCCCCAAAATTGCTGTGTCCCCAAAACTGCAGGATCTTTCTGCCGCTTCAGGTAGGATTAGGTGTTATAAAGGAAAAGGATGGTTCCTCATGGATGTAGGATAATCTACTTCATCCAGCATTTCAGCACATCCTGCTTTCTACACATCAGAGAATGTTTTAAACTTGAAAGCATGGGATTATTAGACCTTTCTAAATTTGTCAGTAAAAATGGTTGCTCTGAAAATTCTGGCCCCAGAACTGTCTGAAAATTGAATGTGTTTTGCAAAGTTGTCAGCCTTGGGGATATCCTTTTGCAGTCAGTTCTGCGGGCAGAAGAGGTGAAAAATTCTTTCTCTCTTACCAGTTTTGATTTTGCCATGTCTTAATTTCACTGGACGCTCCCTATTCCTTAGGGTTTCTGGCAGCAGTAATACATTTCCCGAGCTCCTGCATTGCTGTTGAACTGCGAGACCAGAACTTCTGCCTCTTTGCGTGTGGCTGCTGGGCAGGGATACAAATAAGGGATCCTGGATGCGACCCTGGACGCGATCCTGGCTTCCCCTCGGGCTCCGCCGTCACCCCAGGAACTCCGAGCTCCCGAGCTCGTCCCTTGCCAAGGGACACTCCGATTCACGTCCGTGAGAGCAGGGTGCCGCGGGATGATTGATGTCAGGAGGGGGTCAGCTCTGGGAATGCCTGTGGAGACGGCAGAGTCGTTTTCCCGGAGCGGTTCCCGGCGGGAGCGGCGCCCCGGCGCTCGCAGCAGATGGCGCTGCGCCTTTAATTCCTGCCCGGCTCCGCTCCCGCCTGAGCTGCGCCAAGAACAGGCGGACAGCTAGAAAACTCTCCTGTGCTGCGTTATATTTCACTAGATTCACCTATTTCTTTTTCCCCGCAAAGATCTAACATATCTCCCTTTCCGCAAACGAGAGAGGATCTCCGAAAACCACCAAGACGCCATCAACCACCACTTCTGACTGTGGAGACTGAAAAATGCCGTGCCAGATATTCCAGTTTGATTTGTTTTGTTTTGTTAACCATAGCTACACTAGAGCCCATGGACATAACAAGAAATCCCAGGAATGACACGGTTAATTTGGGGTAATCAAAGTGCACTTTCGTAGAGGTATTAATAAGATTTATAATTATTTATGTACTGTCTCCAGGGAACAATGGGAACTGTTAAACAATTTGCTCAAATACAAGCAAGACATGTATAATGTGGGAGAGTAAAAGAGCTCTATTTTCTTCAGCCTCAACCTCTTACAAATCTCTATTGATTTCAATGCTCCCATTTCTAGATTATGTGTGGAATGATAAGAAAAAAGGGAACGCTTCAAGGGGAAGGGACTGTTCTATCCACATTGTAATTTTCATAGTCCTGTCTTAAAACACAATTTATCTTTATGGCTCACATAGAAGTAATATATCACCTTGCACAGTAAATAAGCAAGGTGAACTTTGTGGTAAAGTTTAAACTTACTTTAACATTTTCTTGGGTTATAAAAATATTCATCCCTATGGCACCTTATTTAGAGATTAACATGTATCCTTTTCCACACATTGTTTTCAATGCCATGGCTCATGAACACCTGCTTTTTATATCTCTCTTTTTACTGTTGAAGCTGGGGAACTTTCAAAGGAATGAATTGTATATACTGTATTTTTTTCAGTATGTGTAAGTTTTACAGACCCCGTTATGTTATTGAGACATCTCAGAGAATACATAAAAAGATCCAGAATATTGGTATGCACAAACCATGGGGCTGTACATTGAACTCCAGTGTGGCCTGTGGGCCTGCATGGGAAGAGTGAAATGCATCAAGGGCTTGCTTCTGGAATTGTGGTTTTTCCACTCCCCTAGTTTGCCTGGAGAAGGGCATAGGAATTTATAGATAGATACAAGCAATATATAGATAGACAAAAACAATCATATGTTTTAGGAAAGGAAAAATACCTCAGCTTCCTGAATTCACCTAAATGCCGTAACCTGACCTCTCTCCTCTTGGTCCTGGAAGCTGGTCCTGCAGGTTACAGGTGAGAGCAGGGCTGTGCCAGGCCTCCCCTGTGCCCAGAGGTGCCACAGAGTAAGCAATAACCCTAGTGTCTATAAATGTAGTACTGTAGCTGCCAGTAGCAGCAGATAGAGACAGATTTAGATTTTCACCTGTTTTCTGAAGATCTGCCAAATGTCACCAGGTTTGTGGCTGGAATTGAATGCTTGTTGAGACTGGATGTTCCAAGAATCAGTCCTGTGGTTTGCAGCCTGTAAATGTTCCTCTGGAAAATAAAAACCAGGATTCAGGACAAAGCTATGGGACTTGTATAGGGTGGAAGCTGAAGCTTGGGGATGTAACCCTCCCTTGTGTGAGCTCCTTTGGATGAGGAGTCGAGTCAAAGCCAAGACCCTCACTCCTCTTCACAGATGCTATCTTGTCCCAGGGTCCAGGTTTTCACCACTCATTCCTTCCCACTGGGTGAGGGAGTGAGTGAAGGCTGGGGGCAGCTGAGCTCCTGCATCTTGGTCGATATTTAGTCAATATTTGGTCCCTCAGACAGGGTTTAGAGGGGTTCTTCTCTGCTGCTGGCATGGACCATGGCACTACTCAGACCCCTGGGAGTGGAGAGACATGGAAATGGGAAATTGTGACTCTGAGGGTGTTTTACAGTCCTAGAGGTTGATTCCCAGTGCCAAAGATCAAACTGCCTTGTAATTTCTCTGCACCTAATCCTCTTTTCTTTAAGATGAGGTGTTATACTCATTATACACGTCTGTCCTTACTCCTAATGAAGCTAGTGGTAAAACTCCCACCAAGAGAAACCTGTCTTGCATTTAGAAGCAGCCAAGGACTGGTGGGAGCTGTAGTTACAACCACTATATTGCTTACTATAAAAGGGAAAATTAATTTTTAAAAGGGGAGATAAACTCTCACTCAAGGCAGTTCTCTTTTCAAATTTATTCTAAAATCAATAAAAAATGTTTGATTTTGTTCCTGTTACTAAATACAACCCCACACAGCAATGAAATCCACAAACATTCATATATGTAGCAACAAGCACTACCTTTGCAGAGTTTATTTAAGAAGCTCCAAAATAAACCCAAAGGTAATCACACTTAGACCAAAGATATATTTAGGATAAAATAAATACACAGCTGCAGCAGTTATAGTCCAGAAATGACTGGGGTACAATAAAGTATAGTCACAACTAAATTATGTCTTGGACTGAAGAAGATACATAGTATTAATTGGATGTAGGCCCTTTAACCTTTTTGCAGGAAGCAAACTTGAGATCTAATAATTTCTGTAAAGATGAGCTTTCTGTGCTTCCAGTAATATTTCTGGGCTTTGAACAGATCCTGACGTTCCTTTCAGACTGTTTTGATGAGATTGGCTCTAATATTTCAACCATGCCAACTGAGGAGGGCTAAGAGAGGATACAGGTGGATGGAAGTTTGATTGCCTTATTCAAAGGACACAAATATCCTGCTGGTGCTGTCTGTTCTCTGCTGAGGATCCTTTTAAGGTACTTTGTTGCCAGACATTTTCATGGATGTGAAAAATTGTGGCAGAGAGGAGTGTTTGTTAATAAATCAAACATCTCAGTTTACAAATAAGAAGTACCTTGTTGGGAAGATGAGTGGACATTACAGTGTTTTATATCATACACAAAACTGATTAAAATTTCATTACTCTGTTATGTTCCCTACCTTTCATTGCCATTACCCACGTCCAAAATAAGGTCCTAAATTAATCCTTGTGCTTTTAAAATATACAGAATTATCTAATCCCTCCCTCCAATAGGTATCTCATTTTTAGCAAACTATTTCAATTTTAACCCTAAGCTAGTGCTGACTTCACTAAGAGGTGTAAAACACTAATTCAGGTTGACAAACCCACATCTACAGTTTGAAGAAATAGTCTTGGGTTTGTGTGACTTGCTTTTATTGTGATAGTCTGTTATGAGATGTCAGGAATAGACTTCATCTACCCTAACTCTTTCTCTGAAGAGTTTTGGAGAAGTCTGAAGTGCTCCTGATGTGCAGTTTACACCTGTCTAAAATTGTGAAAAACGCCTTTCCTCATTCTGCCTTGCAGAATTGTTCAGGAGGTGATAAAGATGAGCAAAGTAGATGCAAGCAGCTGCAGAGCTGGTAGCAGCTGTCACCACCATTTCTTCAGAGAAGGTCTGGCCACAGTCAAAGAGGATTAAGGTACATTTTTGTCCTAGTAACTGGAGTGGGATAAAGGAGTATACATACTTACGTATATGTCATCTGAAGAGCCAAGTTTTAACAACCACAGGCCATAAAAACTGAAATCCTGGACTGGCTACAGGCAGGGAAACCACCACACACTCACCAGTGGCCTGGATAAACATTTGCTATTAATTTCCTCTAAGTGCAGATGCAGCTTCATCCTAACAGCTGACATTTTATGAAGGATCAGATTTTGTTTCCTTGTAAAGACAATTGGAGAAATGGTTAAAAGCCAAAACAAATCTGAGTAGTGAAGGGTGATGACATCTAACAGGTCTGCAGAAAACCGCTCTGCTAAGCTTGAGCATTAACACTCTGTATAGGACAGGAGAAAAGGAGTTAAAAGAATGGGGGTTTTTTTTGTCTCTGTCACCCCCACCCCACAGACAGATGTGGCACCAGAGGACAGTCTGGACCTGCTGAAGCTGCTGTAGGCTACCTGACCTGCAACAACCATACCACCAACACCTACTGTGCCAGGGAGGCAAAGCAGAGGATGCCTATGGCCAGCCCAGGCTGACCTGCTCCTCCCAGCCAGCATCAGTGTCCCCAGGCCATGGCCTCAGCAAGCAGGTGACTCTTCCCAGGCTGGCACAATGGACTGGAAGGAAGAGGAAGAGGGGTGGCACAGTGCTCAGGGGATTATTCCCACCTGTGTCACATTTGTCACGTCCCAGGTCTGTGTCATCAACAAACATGCTGAGGATGCATCTCCCCCTTCATTCCAGTTACAAGTTAAACAACACTGGATCCCAGCACTGAACCTTGGGAACTCCACCAGTAATAAGAGGCCTCCAACTAGACCCTGTGCCACTGATCATGACCCTCTGGAATCTGGCATCCAGCTGGTTCTCAATCCACCCCACCGTCCACTCATCCTGTCCATGCTTCGTGAGTTTGTGAATGAGGATGTTGTGAGACACAGCGTCAGAGCCTTGCTGAAGCTGAGCAGACAACACCCACTGCTCTTCCCTCATCTGCCCAGGTGGTCATTTCATCACAGAAAGCAATCAGGTTGGTCAGGCATGATTTACCTTTAGTGAATCCATGCTGACTACTTGTGTTCACCTTCCTGTCATCCATGTGGACAGAGATGAACTTCCAGAACGAGGTGCTCCACCACCTTACCAGGGATTGAGACAAGGCTGACTGGCCAGTAATTCCCTGGGTCCTTCTTGCTCTTTTTGAAGACTGGAGTGAGTTTTGGTTTCTGGCAGTCTTCAGGCACCTCTCCTGATCACCACAAGTGATAGCACATGAAATATAACTAAATGTTCTTGAAGGTTAGGGCAGGTGCTCTGCAATCATTCAGTCTTTTACTAGCTGTCAATGCCTGTTTGTAAGTGAGGTCAACAAGATGTTTACTGTATGGTTGAATGGTTTATTTGAAGTAAAGATGTATGATCTTTGAATGAAGATATTAATGATGTGACAAAAAAAAAAGGCCTGAAAAAGTACTTCTTTCAATAGGATCAACAGTTAAAGTCGTGTACTAACAAGCTAGATGCCAAATGTAGCTGCAAGGAAAGTAATAATACAGATTTTTGCTGTAAAAATAGAAAACAGGAAAAGCAATAAATCTGTTAATCTACTCAACTTTTAAAAACTAGCTTACGATGTGAAGTTCTAATTGTCCCTAATTATTGTAACTAATGATTTTCTTAATCAAATAAAATATTTGTTGAGTGTTACACATCCTTACTAAGTACAAATGATGTTATTTTAACAAAACTTGATTTCTGTTTCACTTAAATCCTGTTCCTCAAGGGTCCCATGTGACAATGTAAGCTCTGCTATTAGAACAAATAATAAAACAAAAATTTTAGCTACAATTGTAGTTGAGGGCTGGATTCAAAGAATTTATATATTTTTTGGTATCATAATTCAAATGATAAACTTCAGTAACTTTTAAATTATTTAAATTATTGTAGTATTTTAAATTAGTTAGACTAATATTGTAGATAAAATATACAGAGTTAAAAGCCAAACACCAGCCTTCATCAAAAATGTACAATCTAATTTGTGAAATCAAGCCATGGCAGTAAAAGAATAGCAGAATTAAGGCTACCTTTGCAATCTCAGCTTAGTTACTTTGGGTGTAATGACTGGGTCACGGTTCTTAATTATAGACCTGTGTGTTGCTCCTATTGCTTCTTCTCTTCCTTTTCCAGTACACAGACTGGGCCATGTTCTGTTAATAAGCAAGTGGTATTTAATTGTCTTTTTTGGCATTCCTCAAATGTTCTGTTGGTCCCTCCTGCCAGTTCCTGTACTGAATTCAGCATAATTATTTTTCTTGAGGCTTTCCTGTAGTTTTCAGCTCTCTGCTGTCTGGGAGTTTCACAAAAAAGGATGGATTTTTTTTTCTGCAGAAGTCCAACAGATGAGATATGGTCTTAACTTGACCACAGGTGAGGCACACGGCAGGCCAGAAATATCTGCTGGATTTGAGTGCCCAGTTTCTGCTAGTTAGAGTTTGGCTTTGCCCAGCACGGAGCCATATTTATGTGGTAGTTGACTGTGAGTGCTCAGCACTTCTGCTGATCAGAGACCCCACAGAATCTAGGGACCCAGCAAGCGAAGCTGTACAATTTATAACAGTGAGAGAAGGAGCTGGGTGAAATTGCTTGCCTTGCTTTGCATAGGAGCTGAGCAGCAGAAATGCAACCAGCTCTCAAGGACAGTGGTGAAACCATCCTCCGTCTTCTGGTGAAGCCCTAGGAGCAGATGTAGTGGGAACAGATTTAGTGGGAGCAGCTGTGAGCTGTGACCATCTCCTGTTACCTTCCCTGATGGGATACCTGCAGTCCGGGTCATTCCTGGAGAATGGCTGTGCACTATCACTGCACCTGAATCCTCTTATCTTTTTGTGCTATTATCAGACATCCATACCCCATGGGCAGCAGTCTCCCTTTGTTGCATCCTCCCATCCCTCATCAGTGCCGTCCATTTTGCGCCCAGCAGGAGGGATGAGTATATGATCATGCTATTAAAGATAATGCCTATGCAAAAAAGGGATTGAATTAGGGCTGGAGAGGCAATTTGATTCTGGCACTTCCTCACATCTGATTGCAACTGCAAGGTTCTTTTCACGCAGTTTGAGGTGTGTAATTTCACATACATAAGGGGCTGGAGAGAAAAAAAGTAGACTGCCAAAATAGGCATTTCATTATGCAGGGTCACAGTGAGAGGCAGCAGGGCTGGAGTCTGTGTTGGCCACTGAAAGCTCTGCTACTTCAGTTAATAGAGTACAACATTAATAATCACCAGATACCAGTGTCCTGCTGAAAGCAATGGGAGGCTTGCTTCCTATAGGGCAGGCTGGACAATTGTTAGCAGATCTTGCAGGTATTTCGGATCACCAGGGGATGTGCAAAGCCCCTAAACTTGGAGTGAAGTTTGATGTAGGGAGGAGGGAAGGAGGGAAGTTTGATGTACTATTTTTCTAGATTTTCCACTTTCACTGTGCCAAACAAGCCTGGGACAGGAGTATTTAACTACTCCTAACTTTGCCCAGCCACACAGTTTCCTTTGGATTTCCCTATTATTGGGGAAGTCCCAGCCTTCTTGCTCTGTCATCTTTAGTCCCTCACATCTTCCAGTTTTAATGGTCTTTCTCAGCCATAATTCAAGGTCCCCTTCCTCACTGGCTTCCACAGTGTGCTTCCTCACACATGACTGGCATTCAGCTCTGGCCTCCCCATGCCTGTCTTCTGAAACAAACATCAGGCTGCCCTTAGGTTTCTGGCCAGTTCCTCCATTTAGCTTCTTCATTTGCCTGTGTCTTCTCCCTGTTTCTCTCCGACTTCTAACTCAGAGACCTATTTCCATATTCTTCACCAAGGAGGTTGGAAGTCTGGGTAACCCTGTCCTTTAGAGTACCCCAAAATGGGTGGAAATAGCTTGTAGTTACTCAGAGCAGCAAGACCGTGTCAGATCTCTTTATCTCCAACCCAAATACTGCTGTGGATGTACCTTCAGGGAATGACTGAGGTCTCAGAGCTCCATGGTTCTTGTGTGACCTGTGGTTTTCTAAAGCTTGCAATAATTCCTTGGTGTCCATTTTGTATAGGTAGTAAAGGATGTGTTTCAGGGATAACCCTCATCAGAATGCCAAAATTCAAGTATGTTTTCCAAAGCATTAAAGTTCTGGAAAAAGGGCATTACCACATGCCTTTAACATGGACAAAACAGGTATTTTTCCATGGTCTTACTATTGGCAGTAGGTGAAGTCTTTTGGCTGAAGTTTTCTGAAGAAGATTTTTCAAGTTTGGACAAGCATCTGATGTGTCAGTATTCAGTCTAGTCATCAGCAGTGGGACCATAAAATGGGAGTAACTGTGTAATCTCAATAATTGTTGGTGTTTCCAGCAGTGCCTATGAAACTCCCATGCATTTGGCCTGATTGCACTCCTCAGTGAAGTGGTCTCACCATGAAACCTGTGTCAGCTCAAGAAGCCTGAGGTCAGGCACATGGTGTCATTCTTGGGGTGTCCTGCTCAGGGCCAGGAGTTGAACTCAGCGATCATGATGGATCCCCTCCAACTCAACATATTCTCTTGATTCCATGATAATTCAATTTCACTTTTCTCCAGTTTCATAATAATCTAAATCAACAGAAAAACAGAATTATGGGAACTGTGGAATAACCACATTATTATATCTGATAGGTAGGGATACCAGTCAAGGATGACAGATGATATTTATGCAAAAATATTCATGATTAAGAATGGTTTGTCTTCTTAAAAATTCCCTGAAGTTATTTATTTGAACCCCATAAACATTTTTATGAGGAGTTTTAAACCTAGACTAATCTTTAGAGATGCAAACTTCAACAGTTATCCCAGAGCTAGGAAAATCTATTGTCATGACTGTAAATAGTATCTGCTGATGCTATTTGTTTCCTGAATAAGTACCTTGGTAAGAAAGAAAACCATAAGCCTAATAATGGATTTTTCACCATTTTTAGTCTCAATCACACTACAGTCAATACTACTTAAAATTGAGATGGAAACCTGGTTTAAAGGTTGAAAGAGCTAAATTTTGTATAAGGTGTGGATAAAAAAAGCTTTTCAATTGAACAAAGTTATTAAGATCATGAAGCACAGCATATCAGCATTTCTCATCCTCACTCATTAAAACCCTTTAAGGTGCCTTTCAGGATAAACATGCTGAATGTATTTGAAGAACTTCACATAAACCCTCCTCTTGATTCTCTGCATGCTGGGAGCATTTTGCATTACCATTCATCTATTTGTCTTAGATCATGAAGGATCTGAGGATTCATAGTCACAGTCAAATTATGGTAATCTTACAAACTTTGTGCATCAGTTAAGCAGCAACCATGGCTCATGTGTATGGCCTTAGCCAGTGGCAAAAATAAGGATTTTCCCCACTCTAAAAGAGTGTTACCTGAGATAATGTGCCTTGCAACTGCCTTGGGATCATGATCCTACAGGGCACTGCCAATTATTTCGACTTGGCTGATGTTAAGAGGCTTTTTAAACAGAAGGCTTAAAGCACCTTGTGAATCTGAGCCCTTTGCTCACTTACAGTCCTGGGTACATGGTAGCTTCACACTGCTCCAAAAGATAGGCTGCTTTATATAATAAATTAAAGTGAGAACTTTGGAAAATCCTAAATAATTTCTCTGAAATTATGGGTGCCTTATCTATCTCTCTGTAGATGAAAAAAAGTCTACTAATGACTTTGACCTTTTGCTGACAGTTTTTTTCTGTTAACTTGAATATTGTGGGAGTGGCAGCATAGTTAAAGTTGGAATTTCCCACCCATTTTTCCACTGTTTCTCCCAGAAGACCAACAGATGTTCCTCATTAACTTTCAGCAGATAGATTTCTTGTTGATAACTCTGGTTATTTTTTTATTGCATGTAGGAAGATGGGAAGTGCCTTGCTTTTAAAGCACATCTCTATGCCCTAGCACTTCTTACTTAATTTTTGAAAAATATTGTCATTTCAAAGCACAATGATAAGTCAACCTGGCTGAGTCTTCAAGAGTATATTGAAGTTCTAAAATTAAATGTAGAATATTAAGTAGTTTTCTGATTAACCAAAACTTAATGTGTCTGAACTTCTTCTTGAAATTCCTTTTTTATCAATTATAATTGTATTAAAATCATTTGAAATTTTAATACTGGAGGATTTTGCAAAATAAAATTTACTGACTCATGTGTTCCTGCATCCAATAAGGAGGGTGTCAACACTAGAGATGCTTTTTGCTTGAAACAAATCCTGCACAGAATCTTCTCAGTATATCTCTGATCCCAGCTGTGACTTTTCATTTTTTGGCAATTTTCTCGGCAATGGAAATTCTTCTTAACCAAAAATTTAATTTTGAAGGAGATAACCAAAAATGTTTTCCCCTGAAATCTTCCATAAGAAGACAAGCATTTTTGTAATAAAATTTAATGTTTTCTTTCTCTTTCCGTTAATGTTGAACCACAATGAATGTCCTGCTTGTAGATGAAAAGCTGCTGTCACACTTATTGCATGTATTTAACTTGGGTGTTGTTCAACTGTGTCATCTCCTACATGTAAAGAATCCTGATGGTTCTGGGTCTTCTGTGTATTATGGAGAAGTATAAACCATAAATTTATATTTGGTTTCCTGCCAGAGCTGTATATTTTCACTGTACTGACAGAAATGCCATCAGCTGTTGGCAGTTTAGATTACATTCAGGGTAACAGAGTCGGTACTTTGGCTAATTAATACAATTACACTATTGAAATGGCCAAAGAAATGGTAATGTTTGATAACTAATTACTGTCCAAGCCACTGTAAATGAGAAATTATAGTGAATCCCCTATTAAAGTACAAAAATATCCACACAGGACATACATTCTGAGGCCATACCACTACAAGTGCTCAGTGTTAGAGAGGCTGAAGCCATGACTGAACTTCTCCTGCATGCACCTAATTATCAGTTCCTGTGCAGAACGAGCATTGTGGGTGATTTGAGCCCATCTGTGACAAAGTGCATGTTCCTTCTCTGGACTAGGGGCATGCCAACAACCGGTCAGCATTAGAGCAAAGTGACAGTCACATCTGACATGAGAGAGGGTTTTTTTAATGCAGAAACATCCTGTAGCTAATAGAGTTGACTCAGCAAAAGGTTGGTGTGTGTCTCCTCACACCAGCCTTGTCCTTGTGCTGCTACGTTCCCCTGCTTTGGCTATGTCTCTTTAGACTGAATGCTCTCCATGCCCAGGGCTTCCAGCTGGAGGCTTCCCTGGCATCTGACATAGGTGGCCACACTCCACCCTGGTCCCTAGCAAGTTGAATATCAAGCATCAGTAATAAAAACCTGTAACAGGCCTAGTCCTGATCTTTGGTCTTAGTGGAATGCAGCTCAAACCTAGTGACACAAAATCACTTCAAGTCTTTTGCTAGCTAAGGGAAAACCTTTCTCAACAAGCTCATAAATCCCTCATTTCCCCCCATGTTTCTCACCCCACCATGGGTCCCTGACTTCTGAAACCTGTGAGGAAGCAATTTGCTGAAAGGCAAGTGTCTGTGGGGATGCAGGATCATTTAGTACTGGTTACCACCTCGGGCGTTCTGGAAAGGCTCTGCTACACGAGGTGCATTTCAGAGATCTGACTGTGTGCTAAATGAGTCCTGCATCCCTGCCTCATAGCTCTGGGAATGTTAGGCAGGTAATTAAGAAATCACACAGCACAGGTGTGCCAGGTGAAGTTTGGTAGCTTGCTTTTGATCTAAATTGAGATGCTCTGGGGATTTAACTTCTTAAACAAAAAGGGCATAAATAAATAATCTTTTTTTTTTTTTTAAGGTTGGAACATGCAGGCTATAAAATTTTGTCTTGGATGTACACAAGTAGGCAATGCTAGAAGATTAAGGCTCGAGCTTTGTTTTACATGGGGGTGTTGTTTTCATTAACTTGGGTCTGATTAGTTTTTTCACTGGGAATTTCCCCACTGATATAAACAGGAACAGTGTTTGGATTTTGGGAACTAACTCAGGAATAAGCTATGAAAGTGTCCTTAAAACAGACCTCAAAAAAAACCCAACAAAACAACCCAAAACCTAGAGTATTAATTATAACACAGGAGTGACTCAAAGCATTTCTTTTTAATATTCATATTGAAAATGAGACAGCTTTAAAGTCTGTAATGAGTCCTTCAGTGTACCGCACTCTTGTTAGAGCATTATTTCATAGCTGGAAGCCAAGAAACAGGCTGACAATCAATTCTTAAATTATTCTAAGCCCACACAATAGCCTCTTGCCACAAAGTTTCGGCATGGTGCCTATTTTGCTACCGTGTGGGTGGGTGATATTGGGATAAACAAGAACACAACTGCCCACTTTTGATTTTTCATCTTCACTTAAGTTCAGTCTCGCACAGATGGTTTCTGTAAGTTTGAAGTGTTTCAATGCCTCTCTCTTCTTACACAATTCCCCATAAACATGAGACAAAAATGTTATGCAAAAAAGGAGTCTTGTGTTTTCAAGTTTGAATCAGAAAATGAAGTGCCAGGAAATAAGAGGAGTATCACCCTGAAAGGTTTAGCCTGGCTCTTTGGTCTTCTGGAGCAGGAAAGCTTTCATATACTTTCTCCAAACAAATTGGGTGGCTATCTCTGATCTACCAGAGTGCCCTTAAATTACTTCTTTTGATACTTCTCCCCTGGGGAGGGGAGATAGTGCAGGTGATGCCATAGGGCTCCTTCCAGCCCCACGGAACAATGCTGGATCCTCTCCTTTGGAGAGGGAACTTCAGGGGAGGGCACATGGAGTGTGGGTCTGCAGGGGGCTCATGCAGAGCAAGGGCAAGGGCAGGAGCAGACCTCTTGCAACACTGCAGGCATGTTATGGACAATTTCCAAATATTAATTTTATCCTTGTGTTTCAGTAAAGCGACAGACCTGTTCTTGTTCTGGGTCGAAAATCCTTTTTATGGAGAGTTTGACGTGGATGTGACTTACACCCGAGGTACAGTACTGGGGGAAAGCTGGGATTGCAGTGTAGCTGTGTAGTATGTTTTAGAGAAATGCCTTTCTGATGGACACAGGAACGGATGGAGGAGTTGATCTGGAACTCTGAAATCAGTGTCAATAGACACTGATTTAGCAAAGCATGGATTCTGAACTGGGTCAGATGAAGACAGAAACTGAAGTAACAGAGACCTCCTCCAAAATCATTCTTCTTTTCTTTGGTAAGGTTTGGACCTCTGCTTTAACACATCTCCAGCAAGAATGAAAAAAATGTTTAGTTTTTTGCTGTGTAGTATCCTGAGGGGATAATTCATCCCCATACAATATTATCTTACAGTTGGCTGATTTGTTTTTGACTGAAATGTTCTCTACTATCACCCATTAGGCTTTTCATTAAGAACAAGGTTCTTCTCTCACTCTTATTCCTAGGAAGCTCTGGAACATTAACATGAATTTCTCCCACCTCCCTCACTCCATCACTTCCTCCTCTTATCAGCCTTTTTCTAAAATCTGGTGATCAAAAATCAAATATTCTTGTTTATGCGCACTTCAAAATATTATTGTCTTATGAAAGTTAAAAGTATTTTCCCCCTAAAAACCCCCAACAATTATCTAGAATGAAACACTTTTTTTCCCTTACCAGCTGTGGTTCAGGGAAATTCTGCTCCCTTCATGCCATCCTTTCCTTCAGCCAGCAGAATACAGCATTTGCCTTTATTCCTTTTTCTTTGCCAATATTTCCCTTCCAATTTCAAGATGTATAAGTTAAAATGAAAGAGGAGTGTGTTCTCAGTTAAAGACCTCAGGTTTGGATTTCTCCCCAGTGGTAAATTCCCCTCACAGGGCTATTGGCTTTTGCCATCAGGACAAAGATATTCTGGTGTTTTGTCTTTGAGGGGATCTGGAATATTACTGATAATACAGGAATTATGGGGAAATCTGGACTCTGAGTAAACTCAGCCTGTACTTTACTGCTGTCCCAAGCATGAGTTCCTCCTGTGCTGTTGCAGAGGATTGTGCATCTACCACCCTGCTTCTGGCTCCATGAGAGATTAGGTAGACAGCTGTTCCCAGCTAGGAAGACAACACTCTTCTCCCAGAGCTGAAGAACTGCTTTCTTTTAAGCAGACTTTCAGTAATGATAAAAGAAGCTGGTGAAACAACTTAGAGAACCTCAGCAAAAAATAAACTGGGCACACTGGATAGGAATTTGACACATCTAAGAGTTTTATAAGTCTATTTAGAAAGGTATTGCTGATCACCATGGTGCTTCCTGTGATACAGTCTAGTGGGATTCAGGGTAGCTTGGGACTGGAGTTGCAGCTGCACTCTAATAAAGAGTCTCAACAAGTCATGTAAGCACAGTCTCAGTGATGAGCTACAACATTCCTGGGTATGCTGAAGCCTGGATATGTGGACACAAAAGATGGGTCCCATCAGAAAACCAATACAGTCCTTTATTGCTGCCTTCCCATGGCAAGGGTGGTTGGGTATTCTACTCTTCACAGAGAAGGTTAAAGCAGCCACACAAATGCACAAAAGTGCAATGCTGCATGTTGCAGTTGAAAAAAAAAATTATGAAAAGAAACCAGGCAACCAGCAAGTTCAGCCTTGGACACCCTCCCAGGGTGAAATGCAGGGACAGGCAGAGTCCAGTGCTTGGGGTCAGGCATGGCAGACTCCCAGGAGAGACACATTCCAAGTCAATGTGTGCTTTCACCATGAAGCCCAGAGAGTGGCCACAGATCTGCCTTTGGATCAGACATGCTGAGATCCTTCACCTCAATTTGCTGCTGCAGTGGCAGCAGAATTTTTGCCAGGGAAAGTCCACTTCTTGTCCTGCTTAAACAGTGGGGGCACAAGTCCTGCCAAATGCAGTGGGAACTCTCCTTGCTTTCGATGGTCTCTTACATCAGTAAAACACTCAGCAGTTAGAAGGGATTAATTTCCCATTTTGCAGATATTAAACTGAATCTCAAAGAACTTGTGTGACTTCATGCTTTCATTGCAGCACTAGTCCAAAGCTCTCTTTCCCAACATGAAAATGCTCTCTCAGGAATTGCATAGGCTGGTTTTGAATTTAGAACTTATTTAGGTGTCATATTTAAAAGTATATGAAATGAAGAGGCTGACAGTAGGATCTATAGCTCCTTAAATTTGCATTAATATATGCATCTTACTGTTTTCAAAAATATTTGTGCAGTGTGAAAGATTAAAGAAAATAATTGCTTTAAAAGTGCAACAATTGATATTTTGATGTTTTAGTGTGTAATTGAGCTTTACTTTTAAGTAGGTACTAAAACTAGTGTGCTCCATTTATTTATTACAGGGGCAAATTTGCCACTTGATGGAACAAAAGCAAATAAACAAAATTAGCAAGCAAAAACACAACAAACATGTTGCTGACTTATAGCCAGAATCTCCCCCAGGTAAAAGACTTATTTTCTTCTGTTTTGAAAACGAAATCTAATTATCATTAGATCTTGGAGAAAAATAGTTCTGATACATTTTCTGTAGGTAAAAGAACTCGCTTAATGTGATTTGTTTATGTTACTGGTTTTACAGTAAGTAATAAAATTTATAAGGGATATTATGCATTTATAGAATCTGTTTGACAATGGCTTTTAAATAAAGTCTTAGCTCTTCAGGACACAGGTTAAGAAAACACAGTACTGCAGTAACAGCAGCTTTGTCAATAGGTCTCTGAAACATAGGGATATACATGAATCTCAGTCCAGGACATATGGCTATTGATTTTAGTTGCAGATCAAGAAATGTGTCTTGTATTTATGTATTTCTACACCCTAATTTCCCTAATTCTTCCATCAACACATTTCTCTTGTCCCTCCATTTACTGGGGAATGTGGACACGCTCTGTTCCTTTGGACTCCTCCTTCCAATGTCCACGGCTCAGCAGCCTGGCAGCAGAGCACTATGAAGGATCTCACACACACAAGGCAGGTGAGGAGTTTAGACATAAAAGCTTACGTTTGGAATTAAATTAAAGGGACTGAAAGGAGGTGCAGGCTCCTGAGGGCTGCAGCAGAGAAGACCTTGTGGACCCAGATGGAAGGAGCCAAGGGCACAGGCAGCAGAGGTCTCATGTGAGAGGCCTTCATGTGCACTCTGTACTGGACAGAAAGAGAGAACAGGCTCATCATGTTTGTTAGGAAATCCATAATTTTTTTGTATTGCTAACATTTCTGTACATTTCCAGCTCTGAAAACATGGACTGATGAAGGAGGGACAACTATCAAGAAAAGACCAGTTGTTGAGTGCCATTGGATTGGTTCATTTCCCTGCCTTTTTACAGATACCAAAGAGGGGAACCTTACTGCTGCATGGAACTAGAGTTCTGGATACTGAACCAGACAGTGAAGAGAGAGACAGCTCTGCTAAGTCTACTACACCAAGACCTGCAGGTAATCCTACATCCACTCTTGTCTTTGTGACTTGTTTGCTGAGAAGAGTCTAGCATGGATAATAAACGTCCTTGCACACCCTCCCCTTGAACCAGACATCTGTTTTAGGTGGCTTCTAGGCATATTTACAAGTACTTTCAAATGTTCTGGAGCATAAGTCATGTGATTAGGCTATTATTTATTGGCCACCTTTTGTAATTCTTATATAATCTAAAATAAACTAACGGTCTCAATTGTCCACTGAAACAACAGAAAGTGACAATCAACAGCACCATGTCCTGCAGCAGAACATTCCTTCCTAGTATGGCAGGTTGGAAAGTCATTGCACAGCCCTTTGCAGGGAGGGATTGGGAGTGTAGCGAGGAGTTTCTGCAGCTGTTAGGTGGAGTACTGCATCTTATAGAGAACTGTTAGAAATATATTTTTATATATAAATTGTCAGCCGCTGGGTGTTTGTTAGATTAATGTCCTCTCCTTAACATGAATGCATAGAGGGTAGACCATGTGATTATGCAGGTATGGTAATTATCCTTCAAAGAGTTGGAAGGCTTTGACGTAACCTCTGTGTCCCAAATGTGCTGGTTCCAGCACTCGCTAGAGGGAAGAATAAGGACTTGAATCCGCAAGCCTTTCCCATGTGACAATCTGGTACTGTGCCTTATAAACTCTGGCAAAATTGTAAATGACAGTAACCTTTATAAGCATTAAAATGACTTAGCAGAGTTTGTTGTTTTTTTTTTTCCCTGATAAATAAATTCTCTGATATGCTGCTTCAACATGCAGAGACATGCATGAACTATTGTAAGTACTCCAATTTATAATTGCTTCACAACAGGTCACAGCAAGCTAGCATCAGCTTTTAAGTATTTTAAAATTATTTTTACATGTCTTTACAACATGTCATAATGCATCTTATAATAAAGCAATTTCTCTGATGAATATTAATTATTATTTTCCAACTGTATCTACAATGCAATGACTTGATGAGGAACGTGAGGGCTGAATTGGCCTGGTATAAGTTCACCCGAAGAGGAGAGCCCATATTTCTATATCACCATTCCAGAATTTGCAGGCAAAGACCGCAGACATTCAGCATCCAACAGTCCTGGATTCTTTCAGTAATTTTGTTTTGAACAGATGTCCACTCTCTTTTCCCTGCTTCATCATAATTTTAACTTGCATTATTTTTGCCTTGTTTTAGATTGAAAACAAGGTAGGTGGATGTTCTTAACAAGAAAAGGAGTCACCTGGTTCACTAGAGCTGATCTGAGACACATTTTTTGGTCTGTGTCCTCACATCCATCATGGAAGATTAGTTCAAGATGATTAATTCCTGCCTGGGTCTTTTGGGGGAGAATTATCACATGTATCAGGTGTATCAGGTTATAAAGTTTTTCAAGTATTTTCCTATAAAGGAAGCTATTAGGAACCTGAGGGCACTTCCTGGTCCAGCCCAGCCTCCACCCGCCTCTGCCCATGGTCCAGGAGCTCCATTTCAGCTCAGCCTGGGGCTGGCAGGCCTCTTACCAGTCATGCCATAGGAGTGAAAGCTCCAACTCTTTCTCTGAGCCCATGTCCTTCTGCTCCTGGATGGATGCCTTGGATGATCCCTGGCTCTGCTCCATGCCTTGGTGTGCTGGGAGCTGCCAATGGATCCTGCTGGGACTGACACAACTGAGGAGGAACAGAACTGTGTTAGATCCTGTTCAGCTCCACAGCCTAACAGCACAGAAGCATCCAGATTTTGTGGTACTTTCTACAAAGAGCAGCATGCATAGTGATGAAGTGCTGAAGCGTAGTCAGTAACATTAGACTTGTTTTCCAAGTTTTCAGGGACACAAACCTTCTTTCCCAAACAAACAGCTACCTTTCCCCCAGCCTCCCCCAGGTCTGTGCCTTCTTTGTGTACTTTTGGGTCTGGCTTGTACTACTAGGAGCACTAAGGCTCATTAGATTTCATTGTGTAATTCAAGTGGAGTTTTGCCAAGAAGAAACATTAATTTTAGTTTCTAATCATCAATAAGAACAGGTGTGGCAGGTCACCTAAGAATCTATTGATCTGGGTTTTTATCCAGTAAGGATGTGCTTTTTAATATGATGTCATACCAAATCCAGATACCTTTTTTTTTGGTTGTTGTTTTCACAGAAATCCTTCCCAGCTGCCAGCAGACAAAGCCCAATCCCTTTGTACTGCAGAGGTGCTGTGAACTAATGTTGGTGTCAAACCTCATTGTCTACATCCAAGGAGAAAAATGTTAAATTTTCAAGATCAATGAAGATCATCTACTTTCATGGTGCATTGTTCTCACTAACAGTGATGTACGGGAAGCACCTGAGAGTCAATCTGGAAACTTCTTTGGCCAGGACACAATAATATCTCTTGGTTGTTGATGCGTGGTCTGGCAGCTGTTGCTGCTAATCTGGTTATCAGGGCCTGCAGGTGTATGTGTATTTACACAACTGGCTTCTAAGGACCTACATTTATCAAGTCATGATTTATACTCCACAGATTTCTTGTGTTTTTATTTTTTTAAAATATTTTTTATTGAACACCAAGGATAAGAAAGAATGAGGGAAGCCTAATTTTATTTTCATGTAGTTCAAGGTTTATTAAATTCCCCTGCATCAGTTTACATTCCTAAATGTTCCTGTGTGTGCTGAGATGAGTCAGTGAGGACAGCTGGCAGCAGTGAGGTTTAGGGACCATGCACAGCTGTAGCACCCACTGGAGCTTAGTTCTGCACTGGGCCAGTGCCACATGCTGCTGCTGGATGCTGACAGAGGATTTGGGTGCTAGAGCCTGTGAATTTGGAACTCCTGCCTTCATGACCTGGTGTGGAATCTCCTCCTGGCGTTGCCCTGTGCCAGGAGTGCTGCCAGAATAGACATGCCCACTGCAGTGCCATCAGGGTGCATCCCAATAGATGAACTCGCTGGCTTTCATTTCATGCTTTTCTCCCCTAGATCATAGGGAAGGCAAGGGTGGGTCTGGCAGACAGTGCCCTGGGCAATGGCTGATCTGAGGAGTCTGCAGGGTATACAAATGAATATGCTTCTTGTGTTGTACTCGGATAAGGAATAATAAAGCTACTGCACACCCTTTCAATTGCCACTAAGTTTTCAGTAACAAAGTGACTCTCAGTACTGTATTTAGGATTTATCAGGCATAATTCTCTATCTGTCAACCTCATTAATAATGAATCTTTTATTCTCCTGCCCCTGAAGCATCTTGCTTCAGCCCTAAGGTCAGACGTGAGGTTCTGGCTCTGGCTAAACTTTCACCAATTCCATTAGGTACCTATGTGCTCCTCAAAGTGAAACAATGACTGAAATCGTGTCTCTTGGAATGACAGAGTCATCCTATGGTCTGTGTAATCAGTCACCTGTAACATCATATTTGTAACATAATATTTTGGTTTTGATGATAAATTCAATTGCCCTGTCATATGCCCAAAGACTTCTTGGCAGTTGTCTGTCTTTTGTGTAAAAGAGATCATATTTTCTTGCATCTTATTTTAAGTGACCTATAGACATTCTCATAACAGAGCAGACTCAGAGCTATGGATTGCAGAGGAATAACACTAGAATTTTTCTAATTCTCACATTTCTTCTTTTACTTTCCCTTCTTGAATTTGTCACTGAAGACCCTGACACTTTTGTAATTGAGCAGAACATTAGTGGTGACTCTTTGAAAAATAAATGTTCATAAAAATGAACTAACAGGATCCAAGCAACATCAAGCAGAAATATTGCAGTGGGTGCTAGAATCCATCCCAATTCATGACTCTGCTCTTCTTGGTATTCAGCTTAAATCAGCAATTCTGTCAGTACTTATTCACATCCACAATATTCCAATTTTGCATTGCTGCATATTTTAGATGTAAAGAGAACTACTGATTATTTCAATGATGAGGAAAAAAAGCCCTTTTTAAGTTATCTTGCTTGTGGTTTCTGGTGGAGTTCCCTGGTCCAGTCCACTGGAGATCTCAAAACAACCTTGTGGCTGCTTAGTGAGGAGGGGAAACATGTCCTTCTTGATCTCAGTCAAAAAGGGAGCTGCCTGGAGCTTGATGCTTGTGGGGCATAATCCTCTGCATCAGGTGGGGCAGGTTTTGTGAGAGGGACTAACTCTGCTACTGCTTAGTCTTACTCGTGAAGATGACCCTGATTAACCAGTTTCCTGTGATGTGGAGAAGCAGAGGATTATTTATGAAAGGCATTGTTCTCCAAATATCCACCTCTTGGGAATCACACTGATTTCTGTTTTGTAACTGGTGCAGAACTGAGGATGTTGGAGCCTTGCTAGGTTTTGTTTCACAGTACTGGAAGGTACTGGTGGAGGCTGGGTGATTACCTGCTTCAAAGGCTGTTGTGGAGTATCAGAGTGAAACAGCCCTTCAACAAGGCACATCTACAGGGGCAATACACTGGGAGGTGTTTCTGGGCTGGGAACAACAATAATTTGATAAAGAACTATTTGGGATATGATTTTGCTGAAGACATTCATCCCCCTCTGAGCTGTGGCTCTGTTCCAGGATAATGGTAACAGGGTAATGATTGTCACTTAGCAGAAACTTACTGTGAGTCAGAGGAGTAAAACCATGCTGGACTGTATGTGGGCAGCTGTAATTCTCCTTGAATCCTTGGATCTGGGGAACAGCTAGAGCTGGACACCTCTGCAGGTCAGTGGAGAGGTGATCTGGAAAACCTACTGAGAGCTAAAGCAACTGCAGCCACTAGGAACCAGTAGGTGCAGTATTTATTAGAACAAGAATCTCTTAACAGGAGCCTAAGTTGATACTGAGTTTTACAAACTTCTACTGACTCCTGTCCGTGTGTGCACAACATACACTCTAAATTGTTGCAAAGCACTTTTTTGCACTGACTCATAATCCTCAACATAAAGACAGACAGATCATTGCATTCATTTATGTATGGGACAGACTGCTACCCCCTAACATCACAGAGATGCCTGTAAAAAATAAAAATCATGTACTGACAAAAGTACACAAAAAATCAAGGTAATATTTTATTGTAGTGTTGAGCCCCATTTCCGCAGCAGAATTCCCTCTTTCAGCTGAAATGGGCCATTACTACAATACACTGCAAACTCTACAAAATTTCAAGGGAAAATAAAGGGACATTGTCATCATATTGTCCTTCACTAACAAAAGTTACCTCCACTGTTTAAACAATATCCTTGGTCTTTGGCTCCATGCGTTATTTAATAATCTTGGAAACTTCTGTGACCTTTAAGCAATAGTAAACTGTGATTGCTTGACAAATAGGTCAATGTTTGTATAATAGTTGTGTCTTTGGAGGTACAAAAATATTCATCAGAATGCTTTGACTGACTTCCCCCACCCTTCCTTTCGCTGGCAGTTTTCCCACAGCACTGCCCTTTGTTAAACATTATTCCACTTCAAGGGTATTTGCAGGACTAGGAAGCAGGCAGTATATTATGGTCCTTGAAAACACAGGGTGGGGGAGGTTGTGTGTCTCTCAGACACATTTGCACATGCACACACATATATGCCATGAGTAGCTGTTACTGTTGGTAGAAATTATGTGTTAAAAATTTGGTGAATTGATGGGTAGGTATCTTGTGTGCTAAGCACATTGGTGTAGATATGCTGGATTTACTCCTGGTTAACATGCACCCTGTTTTAGGGGGATGATAAACTGGTATTTGCTGTTTGAAGGGCATACTTGAAAGCAAGGAACTGAGTTTGAACTTCTGGTTTTATTGTTAGTAGTGTTGGTTGCAGGGCCAGTTAAGCAAACATGTGGGCTCCTGCATGCTCCTTAGCAATACTTAAAGGGAAAGTTGTATTGACACATCTTCTATTACTTAAGTTTGAATTAGGGTGATCATAAAAGTCAGAAGTGGCCTCAAACAAGAATATTGAAGCATGTAATAACTTTGCTCTATGGCATTTCATATGAAAGTGTCTGTTGTTTCACCATCAACTGCTGGATGTTGCATCCCTTAGTGATATCTATTCCACACTGGAAACTGTGCCCCAGCATAGCTGCCTAAGAATAGTGAAATACCAGTTTCACTTTAAAAAAAACAGGTGTTTTACTACTGCAGTGCAATGTACACATATTAATATAAATACAAACACATAAATGTGTATTATTGAAATATACAATGCTTTGAGGGACGAAGAACTTGGAAAAGAGCTCCAAGTTTTTAAACACAGAATTGTAAATATTCTGCCTCTTTTAGTGTCTTTTATGCTGCAGAGTTGTGTTTGTCAACATACAGTTTTTGGACTCAAAAGTTTTGCCGCACCACCTGCTTCTTGCAGAAGGAATCAGACACAGAGCATTTGCTATTTGCAAATGTATTTAATTGCAGCTGATATCGCACTTCCAATCCTACATGCTTTTTGAGGATCAAACAAAGGGCTAAGAAGATGATTTTTGTTTTCCAGAAAGCAACAAGAATATTTGGATTTCAAATAAGGTTGTAGACTGGTCTATAAGCATTATTATGATGACCATAATTTTGGGTGCATTTGCCCAGCAGCCATGTCTAGGTGAAGAGTTGAAACCCGTTTTGTGCCTGGCTGGGTTGTGTTATGTTATATCTGAGGTCAAGGCCTGGTTTAACAATGAGGAAATCTTTCTAGCTTGGGGGAGATTACATATGCACTTGGCATATTTGAACTAAAGCATCTTTATCTGCTGGCTTTTTTTTCAAAGGAAGAAGCTCTCAGCCCTTTCAACTCAGACCAGGGTAGAAGGAGCCGTTGGCATTTTGGTGCCATCTTTGAGCTGGATCTCAAGGATAAATTCCTGCCCTCTGCTTGGCGTGCACCATTATTAACACTGTAACTGGGACACTCTCTGGGGTAGTTCTGACTCAGTAGTTCTCCATTAATTAATTAGTAATCCTCTCTCTGAGAATACTGCCAGGTTACAACAGATACTGATAACTCCTAAGTATTTATTGCATTCAATAAATAGAGGCTTCAAAGGATGTACCTGGTAGTGAGGTGTGGGCTCTTTAATTATTTCCAGTGTTAAAGCTGTGAAAGGAAGCTGTAAGGGTTTTCTTATATTTTTTCCTTCCCTTGGACAATAATCAGTTTTAAAATATTTATCTTTATTTAATTTTTAACTTATGGAAAAAAGTTTTTATTGTGTGTTCTAGGTTTATACTTTGGCTGGTGGCAAAGAGGAGCCACCTCTTAGCTCTTTGAAGAACTGAAATAGTAAAAAAAAAAGAAAAAGTAACTCAGGTAAATCCTCTATTGGAGCTGAGGTTGGGGTATATTAGCACAAGAAAACTAAACTATGTATTTATTCATTAGCAGTGATTTCAAGCTGCAAATTATATATATATTTATAAAATATAGTATTCTAAATGTGTATTGAAGAATCAGTCAGCATGAGAGGAAGGATCTAGATATCTTTGTTTTCTTTCATCTCAAAATTAGGATTAAAGAATAATAAATTCTTTTAGGGGAAGATCCCCAAAGATACAGACAGTTCTAGAAAACACAGCCTTTCTAGTAAAAAACACCAAAGAGTCAGGTTTGGCAGGGAAAAGAGTTGTTTGCAAACAGTCAGAAATGTTCCCCGAGTGTCATGTTTTATGATAATCTACAGTTACTGAGGATATCTCCAAGATATAAGATTAAAAGAAAATAAGATAAAATACATAAAGTGAAAATAAGACTTTTAATAATTGCTAATTGGAATAAAAGTGAAATTTTATAATAGGGCATTTTTCATTCTCCTCCTCTTTACTGTTCTGGCCCTTAATGGTTTCTTTTGCTGTCTTTCCCCACTTTTCCTTCTTTCGTTCCTCTGCAGTTTCTGCTGTCTCTTCTCATTCTTTTCCCCCAATCTTCATCTTACTCGTCACTCTCCTCACTTGTCCATGATGTCTTGGAACTGCTCTTTTTCACCCCAGCCATGAATTGCTTTTTGCCATGGTCAGTTTGTTTAACTGTGGGGCAATATTTCCAATGTTAAAATGGTGAAGCTGTATGGAATTTGTTCATACACTCTCTTTCCAGTTCCTGTATATCCCAGAGGCCTTTCCAGGATTTCTCTCTCAGCACACCCTCTTCTTGTCTCATGCTCCCTGACCATGCATGTCTTGGATGGCCATTTCTCCTTCATATTTTTTTCTTTTTTTTTTCCTCTTTCCTTCTCCACCCCCTCATCCACAAATGAAAATTCTTATTTTTATGTCAATCAGAAATATTGTGGTAAAATTTTCCTAAAGTCAGCTTTAAAAAATGTAACTTCTCTCTTGCATATTCTACTCCCTGTCTTTTCTGAATAAGACCCATTTTCTTATGATAATTTTAATTCTTGGGAGTGAATTCTTATCACCTCCTGATCAAATCAATAATTTGAAAAAAAATCAATTTTTTAAGCGCCTCTTTTTTCATGATACTTGTAAAATGGAAGATAGGACACCAGTGTACAGAGACCTTCTGACTGACATTTCCATTTTCTCTGGGTGCTTTTTTCCTTACTTCTATGCAAAGGATAAATTATGCATAGAAGAAGGTAAAACAATCTGTAGTTCAGTAGGCAGTGGGATCCTGTTTAATATATTTTCAGCATTGCCTTGTCACTATTTTTCTTAGTGAATCATAAAATCATAGAATGGTTTGGATTGGAAGAGACCTTAAAGATCATGTTTTTCCAACCCTTCCACCATGGTCAGGGACACCTTCCACCTGACCAGGTTGCTCCAACCCCAACCAGTATGGCCTTGAACACTTTCAGAGATGGGACAGCCACAACTTCCCCAAGTAACCTGTTCCAGTTCCTCACCACCCTCACAGTGAAGAACTTCTTCCTAATATCTAATCTAAATTTCATTTGACCAAATTCCTTGTGAAGCGAAGTAAAATTTTACCAGTTCACAAAAATAAAAAGGCACCTCAAACAACTGCAAAATAAGATTTCCCATCTTGGCAAGTAGTAGTACCAACATCTAATGGGTGCTGTGTCAGCCCCAAACTCCTACAATATTAGTGGGAAAGTGTTTCTGTTGTAAGATAAATTTCCAAACGACTTAGATAGAAGTTTCATAAAATTTACTAACTTAGGAAGAGTGGGAGGATAGCTGGGAGAGTGTTTCAGGGGAGAGAATATGATGTCCTCCTTTCCAAGCTTCAAGTCCCAGCATGTCCTGAAATTCACAATTCAGTTCTTCTCTGACAACAAGCAGTGACCTTGTGGAGAAACAGCAGTTTGTCAAAAGGAGCTGTTGGTTCATCATATTTAATACCAGCCTTCAGGATTCCAGGAAAATGGGTGCACGGTGAAACATCAGTTATAGCTTTTATGAGTAACGTCTTTAATGTGAAAATCATTGCTTTTTAAATCCACCATGATTCATACTAATAAATTAATATACCTTAAGCCATTAGTGTTTAGCATACAGGATGGCAGAGAACAGCTCAAAACCTACAGTAACTGAGCTGAAAGAACTAATTCATTGTTCTAAAAATCATAGCAAAGCAATAAATGTTTAGTGTGTGATGGATGTGCATCAAGGCAATGGAACACTGGAAGCAGAGAATGACATTTTTCTGATGTATCTGATACAAGAAGTTGTTCACAAGAAACAGTATTGTAAAGAAAATGCATTTTCCCACCTCATATCTGTATTACTGCAAATTGCCCTGCTGTGAAGGAAAATCAATTATTATTATGGCTATTGAGTGCTTTTTAATAACATGTGCTTTTACACATGGTTTTTTGGTAAGTGTTACTCTAAATTCAAACATCTTTGTAAATCTCTTATGTGAACTATCTTATAGCTTAGATATGATTCAAGTTACGCTTGTAAAATCTCCACTTAAAATGAATCTCCATGTGACAGGTAATTGGCTTCAGGCCTGTTTTTTGTTATTGATTTAACTTAATGCCAATGTACACAGGTGTGTTGGCGGGTAGTTCAAGCTTCCAAGGCACCCACATTTGGCAGAACAATAAATTGTTGCATAATAAGATTATTTTCCCCCTTCAATCTTGAATCTTTTCAAGAGTTGTATTTTAAACCTTTGTAGGTATGTACGTGGGTGAGAGAAAAATACCCAACTGTGTTACCATGAGGCATGTTTCAATTTATTGTTTGAGGCGCTCAAGGAAACAGCATCATATAGATAAGATATCTGCAAATATATATAGATATATATATATATGCATGCCAGCTCAAGAGAAAAAACCCAAACCCTTTATATAAGTTAGCTTGTTTCCTAATTTGTTTTTTTTTTCATGATATAAAAAATTCTACATGGTTGTCAGATAAAATGGTTTATTTTAGAGAGAAATACAGCTCTGAAAATATTAGCTGTTCAATGTGCTTTAAATGCAGACAGCAGATGTGATTTACCCTTGCACACAGAAATATCTGCATCACAGACATACAACTGAGGCCTCATTTGAATACTTTGAGCAAAATCCTGGCTCTGTTTAAGTTGATGGGAGTTTTGCCATTAATTTCAGTTGGGCTTCAGCTTCGTTCTCCAGTGATGAAATGTGTGGCAAGGGAGGTATCCTTGAGGAACACACAGGCTCATACTGAGAAAATGAAGAATTCCAGAGCAGGTCACAGGTGATGCAAATTCTCAGGAGAGCAGTGACCTTGGAGGAAAAGAAGGGGAAGCATTGCTGAGAAGGCTTTTTGCAGAGAGGTGGGAGGAGATTTTATGCAAGGATGTGGAAGAGTGTTGCAAGTATAGCAGGTAGCATGATTGAACGTGTAAAATCGTGAGGAGGAGAAAACACTTCTACTTTCACAAGCCTGAAGAAAAGAATGAAGAATTAAGTGTTGTTTCCAAACTTTAGACGAGTATGAATTGGGGGAAAAGCTTTGTGATGGTTCTTCTTTCACACAGATGTTTCTCTTGGGCTTAGTTCAAAAGGAAGGATTTGTTTAGCTTTCCAGATTTGTCCACTAATCTCTGTTTCAGAGGAAAGCTATCCATCCCCTCACAAGGAGAAGGCCACATCTGAGAAAGCCAACTCAGGACAGGAGTGAAGTGCTTCACCTGGATGATTCAGAGCAGCTGCATTGAGCTGGAGCAGGCATTCAGTCAGTCCCTCTCCTGGGCCAAGAGCTGCTTTATTTTCCACCCTCTTTGAAGAAATGTAATACTGTCAGCAAGCTAATACAATAGCAAAGTCCCAGTGATGGTTTTGGAAGTAATGTGGTTCCCTAATATTTTTCCACAGTGATTTCAAGGAGCATTGCACACAGCCCAGGCCAGTTTAATAGAAGTGTATTAAATACTGCTGGTAAATATATAGCAATAATACATTATTGCAGGTCTAATATATTTTATCATGCTAGAGCCAATCCAAAAACTTCTTGCCATAAGCTGCAATTGCTCCAAAGGAGCATTTGCAAGCATCAGGTCAAATTGTGCCCTGAGATGCCTTAGGTGAAAAACCATCAACACCTTGGACAAGAAGTTGTCTGGGTCTGTAGTGTGAAGCAGATGATACACACACACACTAAAAATCCTTATGAAATATTTATCAAAAGCTCATTGCTCTGGAGGCCCACTACCTATTATTTCGAAATTAAGTAACTAATGTTTTTATCCTCCTCTTTAAATACCTGAATATTTTATTCCGAAGTACATGGTGATGGATTAAAACATATCAAATCAAAATCTTTTTAGCATAGATGTTTTATTTAAAGGAGAACACAAACTGCTCAGAAATGCCCTCCCTTTTTCTTTGCAAACACTTCCATCTGAAAGATGCCAATCTGGAAACAAGATGCTGTGCATGTTTATGTGTGAAAGATGAGAGTGAGGGAGGTTTGTACCTCTCAAGGAGATGCAGAACAAAATCAGAGCCAGGTCACTGTTTTCAAATGGTTTATTAACCCTGATAAACAGGGCTAGGAGAAGCAGCATCACAGATGGAAAATGGTCCCAGGTGCTCTTTTCACAGCACAGAGGCAGGTACTGCCATGTGTGTTCTTGCACACAGTGGGAAGCCCCCTCCCCTCTGCTTTAAAATAAAACAAAACCAAACCATAACAAACCAAACCAAACAAATTTTTTTCAGTGCACACAAGAGAATGTTTGGCATCTGCTACTGAGCAGCATTCTTGCTGTGTTTCACTATCTATCAAATGGCACGCTCGTCCTCTGCCAAGAAAAATACTTGTTCCCAATACTAATCATGCTCTCTGACTACCCTCTAGTGTATATTCTTCCAGGACTGCTATCCATCCATGCAGCCATTTGAAAGATATTAAGGTTATTATGAGGAAATCTCTCACCTATTGTGCTGGCAAGGGCTGGGATGGGCTCCAGAGACAATGCTGCGTTCCCAGAGAGAGGGCCTTATGTGTCTCTTTGTCCAGGGCCCCATTAAAATAAAGAGACATCATTGCAGGGCCTCCATGGGGAGTCACAGGCAGGGCTCTAGTTTAGGGGGAAGATTGTCAAGGTACAAAGTCTTGGAGAAATTAAAAATAAATGGATTAAAATGGGAGTCAGTAAATAGATCCCAGAGCCTCTTGTGACTGTAGGCTTAAAAGGAAAGATGAAAATGTTATTGCAAAATACCTAAAGATGCTTGAAAGGAAGCAGATGGGAGCTCAGTGAGAAGGTTTCTCTCTTCTGCTGTTCATTTGGTGAGATTGACCCACTGTATCCACAGAGGCCCCAGCTCCTCAACTACAACTACTGGATGAGTCCCTGGTCAGATCCTTCATGTAGTTTCTTAAGATAAGATTGAGACTGTTCTCATCAGCCTCTGGAGCTCCTGAAAGTATTAGTAATTTCTTCCTCCTCCTGAGAAATTGGCGTGGATTTCTCAAGAAGAAAAGCTCTTGTTTTCTGATCTCTTCCTGGAAACGAAATGTCCTAACTTGGTCCTGCATAGTTCCAAGAATTAAATCACTCTGTGAACCTCTAAAGATTTGAGATTTGGGCCCCTTCCTACCAGAAGGCAGTGTGTGACTGCATCAGCAGGTGCCCTGAGACACCTGTGCACACTGCTGCTGCTGAGCAGCAGCCAGAGAGCAGCCAGGAGCATCCTCCCCCAGTTCTGTCTGTGCTTTGCAGGCCACAGCTGAACCACCTTCATTACGGCAAATTCTTCAGATGTTTGTACAGCCGAGGGTGGGATTTGTGTCATTTATCTTTCAACATCTACAAAGTGGATGTCTACCACTCTGCTAATCACTCTGGGTTCCCTTTATAGTCAAGGAAGAGCAATAAGTGCTTTTAAGGTGCAATTTGCCTGGCTCATTATAGACATTTACTTTGGGATGACATGAATCACATCCAAGGTTCCTACACGTGCAACCTGTGAGGTTCTCACTGACTATACCCTCAGCCTGGGGTGACTTAAATGCACATTGTACTTACAATATATGTAATACACACATTTGTGTCCCTCTGTTTTATTAGATGAGAGACTCCCACTGCCCATTACAGACCCACTTTTGAACACAGGTGATGTAAGCAGTGTCTGTAGAAGCAGAGTAGACTGCAGCAAGCAGTGGATCATCCGCGTTGCATGAGGTAGAAGAAACATCTTTGTTCACAGAAGGGTAATTTTTCACAAAATGTACAAGGATCAGATCCAACAGCCACATCTTCCTGTTCCCCATCTCTCTCCTTCATGAAGTGGGAACATAAGGGGTCATGAGCATGAAAGTTTGGATGACCCTCTTTTAGAGGAAACTTTATGTGTGCACAAACATATCCAAATGAGCAACAAAAGAGAAATTTCCTCAGGACCTCAAAATATTGCCTAGAAAAAGTCTACAATGAATTATTACTATTATTTTTAATTTAAACTGCACCAAGAATGTTCATACTTTTTAATATAATGGTGTTAATGAAGTAATGAAAGTTTAAAGATATGAGTAGGGCAAGATATATATATAGGAGGAAGAAATAGATTTTGCTATCCTGATTGATGTATTGAGAAAACAGACAAGCTTTAGGCACAAGGTCTTTAGGTAAACAGTAACGGGGAGACTCTGACCTCAAAAGTAAGTTAATGGATAGCATAAACTCCACAGGGATTGGAGACAGTACACATTTCTAGGAGGTATTTGAATGGATGTTTGTCATAGGAAGTTTTTAACAAGGACAACAAATTGGTGTTGGCTCACTTTTTGGGTTTTAAAGCAGTGACGTGAATTAATTTTCCTGTATCTGGAAAATATTTTGCATTTTGAAAGTGTTCCTGTCTGAAATGCAATAAAACCAGAAATTGCAATAAGTTTATGAGTCAATAATGAATAAATGCAATATTTTATTTGAAATCTATGGCTTATTTCAGTGCTCTTTTTATTACTGATATTTTCCTACACATATACTAACATTTAAAAATCAAGCCATTTTGAAGGGAAATGAAAAAATTATGTTAATGAATCATTAAAGAAAAAACAATCAGATTTCTACTGAAAAAAATTCAGTTTTAAGAATAGCTTTTTTTCAAGGAATGAAATAAAGCAGCACATTTTCAGCTCTTATACCCACCTGCAGACAGAGCACACACACATGTGCCCCACACCTGACACTCATCTGTCTTTTTCTGCTACTCTGGTCCTTGTTTATAGTCAGCTACAAGTTTTTACCTATGGGGACAGTCTCCCTCTCAAGGCTGCTACAAACCCCTCATCCTCTCCTGACTGTGTTCTGCACTGCTTTCTGCTGTGCAACTGTAGACTTTGGTGTCACCAGCTGTTTTTTACTACATGAGCTTCTCCAAAGAACTGGGAAACCCAAACCCTTTCCCCTCTGTTATTATGGATATCTGTTTTCTAAAGCCTATACATTTGCTGCACAAACTTAGTCCACTGGGAATCAGTGGCTGTAATTATTAGACCTTAGATATGTCAAAAGAATAAATAGTATTTTGTATTAAGGTTGATAATAGACATGCTTCTGTTTGCACATATTGCTCATCACAGTAGTGATAAAGAAAGCAAGCAGTTGATCTTGACACCCCTTGAATCCTTCTGCTCTATCACAAGAAGACCCTAAAGCATTGTAGATACATAAAAAGAAAATTAATTGCTAGGAGATTTTTTTTTTTCAGTAAATGTGGACTTGATCCTGAATCCTGAATACATCACACCTTCCAAAAAAGTTTTCAAAAGATTTTAAAGTATTTCTGCAAGATGCATGATGTGGCTGACTTCTTCCCAGCCCTTTTTAAATTCCCCTCACACAAATAATTTTGCTGTGAGATTTTACATCTGCCAGAAGCAGCCACTGCTCAAACAAGAATAATCCTTGAGAGGGGAGATGCAAGGACCTTGCAGCCTCTCCTCACACAATCTCAGAGGCACTGGGCATCAAGTCCTAATCTGGCCTGAGCAGATGTGGTAAAATCTGCCAAGAGCTTTTTGCTGGGAGAGGAGTCCAACCAACACCAGGTCTTTTGGGGGCTCTTCAATCAGTAAGAGAACTTAGGAAGGAGAAAAATAGAATAATGAAAGCCCCTTTCAGAGGGGTTTAAAATTCCAGCTGCGCTCTCTGGTCCAGCTGTGGTAATGTTATTAAGACAAGAGCAGGTATAGTTGAAGAAAATGATGCTAACAATCACAATAGTTATTTTTAGAATAATCTAAGAGGTCCTGAAATAGATAAAATAGATGCATCCAACATTCACAACAAAGAACAGTATTCAAACCATTCATAATCAAATAATGTCCCTGTCACACTCTCCTAGACCCTCTCTCCAGTTTGATATATATTTTCATGTGGATCTGAGAAAAATATGTTTTGAAGGATCTGATGAAAGGGAGACTGTTGCACAACTTTGGCTGTTGATATAGTCATAAAATATATATTTATACACAGTTTTATATATACAAAGTGAACCTTACAGCCTACACTATCTTACTGGAGCTCAGATTTAGTGCATGACACATTGTATTTGTGGAAGTAGGATCTATAACCTAATGTATTCTTGCATCAAAGAATAATGTCTCATAAATAAATCATTACAGCCTGTCACATCTATGGTTTCACACCATAGTGTATAAAATTATGTATTTTGAGATATGGAAGAATGTTTCAACAAAAAAAAAAATTATCCTGTGCTCATGCATGTGCTGTCTTGGAGGTGTTATTGCCTTACTACTGTTCACTGTAGACTAATCCATAATATCAGATGAAATCAGATAACAGCATTTCTGTTTCCAAAAACTGGTGCAATTCATGTGCAGCTTTTCTCTTTCAGTAATTAAGAAATCAAATAAGCCTGAGTGAAACTATTTAAGAGGTTCTAGATATAATTAGAACACCTCATTCTCCCATAACTAATTCCTAATTAAAGTAATTTGTCTTTTTGCCCTTCTTTTCAAGGGTGAAGAGCAAGTGGTGATGAATGCTCAAAATCAGGAAAAGTGAAAATTGCAGTGTGTTGATTTGCAGTGATTGAGAATGTTCCAGTTTTTAACAGCCACCTTTGACTGAAATGGTAAATGAACCTCCAGCCTCTGTATATGGTGCATATGTGCTATGTGGTGCTCCACTAACAGTAGTATTTGTCATATAAAATAGCTGCCACCATCCAGAAAGTCTGATTTTATAAAAGCTGCCTTTTCTAAAGAATAGCACATTTCAAGGAGGGAGAGAAAGAAGAGATAGAGGGTACACAGGAGGGTTAAAAAGTCTGAAATTTGTTCCATAGGGTAAAAATTGTCCTTTCAAAATTTTTCTTGCAGCTGTGCCCAGATGATGATGGATTTATTGTATGAACCAGGGATTAGTAAACAATGTGTACCCTATAAAGAGCAAAACAAGTCCTTGCTCATCACTGCACTTAACTGCAGTGGTTATATCAAAGCCATATAAAATTTAATCATCAACCACAAGTAAGAATTTGCTTTACATGTGTGCTTGCTTCCCTGTTTTTCCACCTGTTTAAATGAAAGATTCTTGGAATATCACAATATGTAAATATTGTTTATGATGCAAAAATATGCTCTTTCATCTCCTTGCTGCTTTGATGTCGTGATATATAAAGCTTTTAGTGCCACCACCTACCTGACACACAAAGGTCTTATCTGTTTCATAAACATGTGTGCCCAGTGCAAACAGGCTGTATCCAATAGAGGATTTTTCTTTTCCTTGTAATGTTTTTTTAAGAGGCAGAAAGAGAAAGAAATTGTAAATGACAGAATCACTCAGGTGAAAAGAATATTTTAAGCATCAGGTAAAGATAAGCCTATTATGATAGAATAAAAAGATGTAGGTCAAGACTGATCCTGAGAGGTTAGTTATATATATAGGTATCTTGTAAAATGTGTTTTAAAAGCTTAAACTTTTTTTATAAGAGTTTTGATCCAAGTGGGAAATAAGTAGCAAGATCAGATGACCTCCTAAGAAATACAAATATCTCTAATTAGCAAGAAAAAAAAAGAGAGAAATGCAGGAAGTAAGGTCAAAGCTGGAAACAGGACAGCTAAAGTAGGAAGGGCATAAGGCATAGGCAGTATTTAAAAACTGCAGTAGCAGATTTAAAACAGATTTGAAATTGTTAGCAATTTTAAAGGAAATGGTGTTTCTTATATAGTATACCGCTTAATATACAGCTTGTCCTAGCTATTTTTGTACCAATCTGTGTCTAATGACACACTGGATTGGACCTCAGTCTGTCAGAGTTTGCATTCCATGGGGGTGCTGTCTCCAGATGAAAATGTGACAGACACTTTGGGAGAGGGATGTCTGCTGGCCACCAAAGGTCCTCAGGGCTCTTTAGGGCAAAGCCACCCTCCAGGCAACCAGGGATCCTGAAGCATATCCTTGCCTTGGATGTGTGGAACAATCATATCCCACCTTGGGGTGTGGAACAATCCGAATTCATGGCTCTGCACAGCTCAAGCCATCTGCACTCTCTGAGAGCAGAATTTGGCCTTTCAATGTCAAACGAACAGACTGCCACCACTGCAAGAACATCAAGGTTTAATGTTGCTCCTTTTTTTTTTCTTTTCTTTTTTTTTTTTTCTTTTTTTTTTTTTTTTTTCTAAGAGCACCCTGGGAAATCCTTTCGTGCTCTTTATTTCCATCTAAGCCCTGGGTTGCTTTGAACAGCAGAGGTAATTGTACGGGTGAACTTCAGAGATTTGAAGGGATCAAACTTGAAAGCCTTTGACTGCAAGTGCAAGCTCCAACTGGAATCCTGTCAGGTGCTGCTAGATGGGACATGGCAGGATGCTGCTGCACCAGGAATCCCTGCAGCAGGGACAACTCAGTGTGCCTCTCCCCAGCACAGCCTCAGAGGGCAGCAGGAGCATAACAGCCTCATAATGGCACTATAAACCTAAAAATTGACGCATATGATTATGTGGCTTGACTAAGGACATCTCTGGGAGTCTGAATTGGAGTATGAGGAAACCATTCCCAGGTTTCTTTTACAGTACACTCGGATAGGCTTTCTCTGGGATCAGAGCAGAGCAGCCAAGGGGATTATGAGCTGCAGGTCCGCATCCTTTTTGGAGGAGTGTATGTTCCTTTGACTAGAAAATCCTGGAGGATTCAATAGAAAAAGGTATCAGGAAGTATATTTAATAGAAGTCTATAGACAATTTCAGAAAATAATAGAATTTAAGAAAGTAGAATTTAAGAAATTTGTTTGTTGCACAAGTTTTGCAACAGGGTTATGCGTTTTTCAAATTTTGCATGACAGCCAAAATACTCCAGATGTGTTAACTTCCTCTGCCAGGTTTCCTAGATCTTCCCTTCGAGCGCAGGTGAAGCTCCTTGTGTTCGAAGGCAGGGCTGGGATGATCTGTTTCCATTTTCCACACCCTTCTCATGCTGTATCTGGCTGTCATCACTGCTGCAGTCCAGGAATACAGGAAACAGGAGGGAACATTGGTGCTGCTTGGATTTTTCAGTTTTTGAATGCCTTTTTGCCACTTTGGAAAAGAAGCAGGCAATAACAGTAATGAGATAATTATTTCCCCCAATGGATTTCAAGCAACTGCAGCTCAAAAAGAAATTTATTTTTTTTTTATTTTCTCTTCAATTAAAATATTTGTCTTGGCCAAGAAAACCTGTCTCAGTAATTGCATACTGTGTCAACATCATCTGTCTTGTGACAACAGGTATCACAGTGGATAGTCAAAGTTTATTTGAGATAATAAAAAGCCTGGTAGAAGTCTATTTTACTGTATTTTATTGTTCTATCCTACCACAAGGCTACTTGTTTACAGAATCCTCTTTCAATTCAGTATTATTGGTAAATGTTCCCTCTCTTCACACTGGAAACTGTTTCACTTTCTGAATTATGGTCTATTGAAGCCTGGCAACTTTTCTGCAAGGCACATAAACCCAGAGAGATGCTGGTGATCTGTCTTGGTCTGCATTTTTGTCTCCCTGACTGGTGGGTGAAAATCTCTTCCCGTCTCAATTTGCTGAACCTCTCTATGGGTCTTGATGCTCCTGGTCCTTCAATTTATTCCTAAGAGGCAGAGGTTTAATGCAAACACCCCTAATTCAGACCAAATTCACATGAATCCTCCCATTTCAGTCCTTGTATGGTGGAGGTTATGGATCATTCCTACCTGAGCATCTCCTGTGCCAGAAAAGGAAAGCTCTGCAGTCTCAGAAATTCTTTTCTAGCCAGTACACAATGACACCTATTCAGACTACTCACTTTTCCTTATATAATTACCATATAATTATGGAATTAAGCCTATTTGCAAAGAACATATTATTATTAGTGATAATTTGTACTACAGCAGTGCCTAGAGGAAGGGATGAGGTACATGAAAAAAACATATATATCTGAAGTTCACTTTAACCTTCAGCTACAATTTGGCTCAGCCAGACATGCAAAGACTAGGAGAGAAGAGGAGAAAGCACTAGTAGAGGTGTGAAGCCAAGCTTCAAAAAGATAAAGGAATTGCACAGGATCACAGAAACTGATCTACAGAAGAACAAGAATTGTACATGCACCTCCTGAGCCTGTGATGAACCATCCACAGTATTCCCTGTTCTCCCCTGCTGTCATTTGCTGTGTAAAATAATGCTCCACTGCTGCCCAAACACACAGCACACTGACCTGTCATGTTGTGGGGAAACACTGCCACACAGAAATGCTCAGACATCTGAAGAACAGCTAAACTAAAGCCTTCATGCCTTTTCATCCTGACAGGGTTAAAACAGTAACTTCTCTTCTGCACTTTTGCAATTCTAGCAACCTCAGCTAATGTCACTCTAATGCCAGTGTACCAAGATGCCTCAGTGCCTGCTGTACAGCCAGGACTGGCACTGCAAGGGAATTAATGTGCCCCAGTCTCAAAGGGATCAGTGCTGTCAGGCACTTGTGAAGGACAAGGAATAATTTGTACTTTGCATTTGAGCCTTTCCTTGGCTTGCAAAAGGCTGACTAACTGGAATGAGACGCACACCACAAGCTCAACACTTCTTTCAAATTCCAAGCATACTTCACTAACTCCACTTACTATGAAAATCATGATTTTTATCACTCAAGAGCACTGACAAATCAACAAAGAAGAATGTAAGAAAGTTCTGCTGCTGCGATCTTGGCCTTCTTGTCCACAGGAAGTTGAAATGAAACTATTCTAAGCAGAGCAGAGGTGCTTAGCAGCCCTTGTGTGCTTGTAAAGAAAATATGTTTTATTTGTCATTTAGGTCAAAAAAGCAGTTCTGATTGATTTTTGAGACATAATGCTAATCTCTGCCTTTGTATCTCATTGTTATGACCATTGGGTGCTGGAAAATGGCAGGAATTTTGCACTATTAAATCCAAATTTTGACTGTGTCCAATATAGCCAGCTATAATAAATCTCACTGGTCTGCAGCTGGCAAACTTATGGACACACAAACAACATGGGAAAGAGAAATTGAAGCCTCGTCCACAAGGTGTGAATAAAAGGACACCTGACTTGCAAATACAATCCTGAAATGGTTAGTCCATGGTCTTCATTAAGCTGCTTATTGTGGTGGCAGAGAGTGGTTCGATGTGTAACACCACACCAAACCTCAAGCAAAAATGTGCAATTCAGATCAGTTGCTCTCCATGGCTGTGGACCCATTTCCTTGTGAGTCATTGGAGAAAAAGAGTGAGGCTTTTACACTGGGTGTGCACAGACAGTAGTGTGAATGTAGTTCTTGCATCTCTGCTGATTTGCAGATGATTGGGTCACCAAAAACCCATTTATTTCTGTGTTAGATTAGTGATCTAAGGTTGCCCTGCCAATGGACAGTTTGAGGACTCTCAGAGACATAAGCCAACTCTTTTGAAAAGGGTATATTTTTACTGCTCACCTTACTGGGATAGCAGTGGAAGATGTGTTTTCAGAGGACATATGTGTACACTTTCTTTCTGTTCTCATTTTACAACCCTGCAGATAATGTAGTGATGCTCACTGTATTGAGCATCACTAGGGGAAGGTCCTTGGTTGTTGCACTCAGCACAAGTGACTTCTCAGTCCTGGCTGATGCTAATGCAGAGGAGGGTCTATTTTTGCAGATATAGAATGCATCATTTTCAAGAAGTTAATTTAATATGGCCTGTGAAAGGGGTATAAAACTTCTAACCCTCTTTGTTGACTTTCTCTGCCTTAGAATGTCAGTGGAAAAATGGGTGATATTTTCAATGCTAGGGCAGTGGAAAATTGGAAAGTTTTGCTGTGTGAGATTACTTTGGCTCCCTTTAATGTTTCTTATTTGTTTTGTATTAGGTATTTAGAAAGCCTTGGCAGGTAGGCTGCATATAAATAAAACATGGTCTTTTATAACTATTTGGAGTAGGAGCAATTAGTTGGCGACGGAGTATTCTTAGGGAATAAATTTATCTCTTTGAAAGTCTTCACTAATGTGCTACTGCATTTCACCTGCAACCCTCTGCCAACTTTATGGCCCAGGAACTGTTCAGGGTGTGTTATCAAGGTGGTGATGGGGTTGTGCTGGATAATGCCTCAGGTGCATTTGCAGCCTGTGGCAGCCACTCTCCTGGAGCTGTAGAGCGCCAGCCAGAAACACGGCTTTTACTGAGATCAATAAATCATGGCAGCCACCTAAATGCAGTTTTCAAGAGTGTGAAATCACAATTTGCATTCTGGATACTTATCTAGGTCTTCCTGATGCTTTCCTAAAGCCATTCCTTGAAGGGGAGTAGAAGGTTGCAAAAGATTTTTTGCCATAATTAGAACTAATTGACTACTAAAGGGTTTTGGCCTTGTGTCAGGTCTAATCCTGCACTAATCAGAATTAGTGAGACTGAGCCTGACCTCAGTGACATGAATATAAATTAGAGAAGGTGTGTTGGTTTTGAGAGCTGGCTCTGACCTGTGCCATGGGTGTGCTGCAGACTGGAAGGAGTTAAACCCAAATGGTCATGACTGCAGCAGAGTGTGAGCTCCCAGCACCTTGGAGCAGCCAGGCCCTGTGGAAGGGTTGTGATTTTCTATCCTGAGCCCTGGGTTAGACAAGCAGGACCAAGTGACAGGAAGAGGATGCTGACACCCAGGCCGTTCTCTTGGCCCCTGCGTCTGGACAAATGCACGAGGGCTCCCGAGCCCACTCCTAGAGCTGATGGTACCCGACGCATCTTGAGCAGCAGGATGGTCACCTCTTTGTGCCCCTCTGTGACTGAACAGCAAATGTGAGCCCTGAATGCTCCCTCTGTGCTCTGCAGAGTGGCAGTGTGGCCTCTGCCGTCCCGCGGGCTGGGCTGGAAGGTCTGAAGTTTGCAGAGAAACATGCTGCGTCAGGCACAGCCGGGCTGGCCCCACATAAAGTCAATACTTGGATGAAAACAAACAAAATCTTAGAGTACGAGGCAGAGGCTAAAGAATGCCTTCACCTCTTTCCTTCAAGCGACTATTTTGTTAACTTGAAAGACTGCACAGGCGATCTTGCTCCATTCTTTCTCTACAGGTCAAATACTTGTCATAGGAGACACCCTAGTTAATATTAAACTAAAAATTAATAGATTAGATAACTATTACATGCTTTTAGTGCCAATTAATTTAATAGCTGGGTTTTTTCATTTTTTTTTTTAACAAGCTAGGAGAATATAGAAGCACAGTTTACTGTGCCTGGGTGAGCTCTCAGATAGGTCTTTTGTGGCACAATTACCAGCAATTGATTGGGCTGACACGTGTAATCCCCTCTGGATCGCCCAGCAATATGATGTCAGTAAGAAGTCCTTCAAACAGGGCTATTAAAAAGCACATTAAACAGGTCCTTATTGTAAGCTTTATGCTAGCTTATGCTAGAATAACAGTGATATGGTGGTATTTGTTTGAAAAAGAAAGGATTATACGGTCTTTGTAAAATGAGGAATTTAGTATTGGGGAGGGGCAGTGGGATGGTGATTCATTTTTTGTTTATGTTTCTCTGAATCCTTTGATATGTCTACTTCTGTCACTAACCATTAGGCCACTTGCAATTTCTTGTATCAACGAAGATGAAATACATACTGCCTCAAATAATTTATGTCAAACACTGAAGGGCATAGATGGTGGTGCATATTGTGAGGTTATAATGAGAATTAAACTGGGGTCTTCAGAAATCCATCAGTAATTTATTGTTAAAGAGCAGTCATGAATCATTCTAGCCTTTAATTGTCATGTGGATGCACTTTGCTTTCAGCTAGTGCAGGAAACAAATCTGAAAATAGAGTGATACCTCAGAAAAGAAAGTGATACACTCTGAAGAGTGATACCTCAGCAGAGATATCACCAGGACACTTGGTACTTATTAATATTTCTCCAAGAGTGTCATGTCTTCTCTTGGGTCAAATTCTGGTGTGGAATTGAAAGGGATGCTTGAAAAAACTTGAGCTTACCCATATATATATATATATATATATATATATATATATATATATATATATATATATATACACACACACACACACACCCCCACACACACGTTACAAGTGTAGGATAAGAGTCAGTAAGATTTGTGTTACTTATAATAAAGGACACCGGAAGACTTTACAGCATGATTTAAGTGTCAGCTCTGAAATGAAATTCAGCATTCTGGAGATTTGTTTGTAATGCACCAACCTCCCTGTCATTCCTCTTCACTCTACTCTCTTTTATCTTACAGTGCCAAGGTAACCCTCTGAATTGGTTAAGAAATTTCTGTGTATGTGTTACACAGACATGCTTTGTTAGCTCGTGCTGCTTCATGCAGAGAGAAATTTCACTGTTAGCCTGTATCTAGCTGTAGAATATCTTCTTCAGAAAATCAAAGCTATCAGCAAGATGATATAAATTATTTGCAGGGTCTGGTTTTCCTTCTGCTTTAATATCATGTAATCAAAGGACAGATTACTCAAAATTACTCATCTTGAGTGCTTCAGTGTAGTCATCACAGCACTCCTCTTTGACTACTTCACAATTTCTCATAATGCAAGAATTAGGGGGAATGCAATGAAACTATAAGAAGCAAGCTTAAGATATACAAGTTTATTTTAGGAAGCATGATTAAATTTTGGTCCACCTTGACAGTGAAATTTGTGGAAGCTGAAAGTACGAATTGTAAAAGAATTTAATACATTTGTGAAGAATAGTTGCTCTGGTGACTATTCAGCCATTTCAAAGAGCCCGTAACTCAGAATGACTAGGAGGATGAATTATGCCAAGGAAGAGCTCTGTATTTCACCTATCCATACAATATTTAACAACTGACCACCATCAGAGACAGGAAACTGGGCTAGACTGATCTGATACTTCATGGTTATTCTTACGACCCATGTGATCTGAAGAAAACTAGTAAAGATTTGTTATTATGAATAATGAAGTGTGTCTTTCTGTGTAACTGTTACTAAAAATATCACATCACCCTACAATGCTTTGTATGTTACATAACACTATGTATTAAATACTTCAGGTGCACTCTGTTCTTATGGTCCTTTGCTCTGACTCACACAAAGCAATGTTCAATCAGTTGCCTAAATCAAAAACCGAAGCCAAATACCATTGTACTGCTACTGCTTAAGATGCAACTGATTGAAAGCAGCAGCCACCTAAATTTCCACACCTGGGAATATCAGAAGCACTCTGGAATTAATAATGACATCCAGCAAGACACCTTCTTTATATACGGTCACAAGCCCAACCTCTCAGCTGAGCTCACCTCTGAAACACATGCTGTGAACTTGCCCAGTTCATGGAGAGTCATGCAGGGCACAGCCCACCTAGAGGAAGAAGTAGCACTGACCTTATTCTAAACCTCAGAGGCTCTGAGGCTCACTTAGAGCGTAAGAAAATACAAAGTGCAAATTGCACTTCTAAGGCATGACTCCCTGCAGAGTTGTAAAGGTGATGATTTGAAACAGGAAACAGAAATGGTGGTTAGGAGGAAAGTCTAGGGGTCTCTCATCCAGCCTCCCATGAGAAGTGGGACTGTTGCCAGCTGGGAATGAGTTCAGCCATGGCTTTAACAGAGTCTTAAAGCTGCCAAGGATGGAGTTTTCATAACCTCTCCAAGAACCTGCTCCTCTGCTGCACCTCTCTTCAAGTGCATAATTTCCATAATGCCTGACTAGAGCTCGCCAAGCTCCAGCCTGTGTCCATTGTCCCTTGTCATGTTGTCTAGCACCACTGCAAGGAGTTTGGCTCTGTCACTTCTGTAACTCCCTGTCAAGTAGATGTCAACTACTATTATACTGCCCCTTATCCTCTTTCCCAGACTAAATAAACCCAGCTCCTTTAGCCTCTCCCTCTGAGTCATGTTCTCTTGGCCCTCGAACATGTTGTCAGCGCTCTCCTTGGCTTTCTCCAGGTTTCCCACCTTTCTTGTGAGCAGTCCCTTTTCTCATGCTTCCATAGAAATGTGCACACAGTGCTGCCCAGGGCATGGTTGGGGAGTATTTTGTGCTTTTTGTATCAGTCTGTGCCATGCGAGGGCAACCTGTAACTGTTAATTGTGAACCCTGTTTTTACCAGGGATAAAAACAGCAAAAAAAATAGAGCCTGGGAAAACATCTGTCTAAATCCAAAATGAAACCGCCTAGGATGCAATATTTAAGAGTGATGACACTGGTGATGATAAAGCTGACTTTTCCTGCCCTTGGTAAAATATGTTCCTGTGGTGCATAATGCTGAGGAGTCACCTTTGCTATCACAGGCTTTATGTTCATAATACTTTATGATTTTACTCTTTAAAACACTTACCTTTTGGCAGGGTACCTAAGCTACACAAGTAGATGTTATTCCAAGACCTGACACATTTGCTGACTGAGCCAACAGTTGTGTGACACTGATGAAGTACAAAAAGTCAAAATAAGCACCTGTGGGCATTTCTCTCAGTCTTGGCAAATTAATGCATCAGGAACCTACAATGGCACTTGTAGGTGGTGTTACAAAGCTGTTCTTGTGCCATTGTACTGAAACAGATTACAAAGATTTACTCACTGATAAGTTAGGATTGGCTTTTGAAGATGTGCTATTTGCAGCAGAAAATGATGTGGGTGTTTCTGTGATTAACAGATCACGGTAGGCACTCACTATCCTGTAGCTATTTGTAGTGACAATAGTCTATGAAAAGCTCCTTGGGGTTGTAGAATCATAGAATAGTAGAACCATTTTGGATGGAAATGTCCTCTGAAATCATTGAGTCCAGCCACTTGCCCAGCACTGTCCACTCCCCCTGTAAACCATGTCCCTAGGTGCCACATCTACATATCTTTTAAAAGTGACTCCACCTGGGCAACTTGTTCCAATGCCTGACCACCCTTTCAGTGGAGAAATACTTTCTAATACCCAGTCTAAACCTCCCCTGATGCAACTTGAAGTATTTTCCTCTTGTCCTAGTTAATTTGAAGAAGAAACTGAAACCCATCTTGTTACAGCCTCCTTTCAGGTTGTTGTAGGGAATGATAAGGTCCCCCTGAAAGCCTTCTCCAGGTTGAACACTTCCAGATCCCTCAGCTGCTCCTCATAAGATTTGTTATATAACAACAAACACCTTCACCATTCTTATATCTGCTTCATAGACATGATAACTTATTGTATTCTAACATAATAAAGTCCCTGTTGAAGAGCAATTCCTGCTACATAAATAGGCTGAATAAAGTAGTGAAGATCTTCCCAATACCTTTTACTGCCCTGTGTGTTCCCAGCCTACCCAATTCTCTGTTGCAAAAGGTGTAGCTGACCTTTCTGGGAGCACAAGGGAAAACCATGTGCCCACATAGCCATAGCAGCCATGTCACCACACTGGGTATCTGTCACTAAAAGTAAGATTTTCAGAAGATGGAGATGATGGCTGAAATTCCTTCAGAGGTTTAGTCATCATTACTTTTCTTTCAAAGACCTGGGGGTCTGATAACAAAGCTGAAAAAGGAACATCTTTTACAAATGCAAAGCCAATTCTGTCATCAACAGATCCCCAAACTGCACCTGGCTCAGAAGGAAAGAAAATTTTGTCCCTTGCTAAAGCCCCATGACATTGAGTGCTGAGCTGTCCTGGGCTGCCTGTGTGTGATTCACATGGGAATTATTCCTCTGCATCTGTCCAGAGCAGGCAGAAAGCTGCAGGGATGCAATGAACTGCCTCAGCTCCCACCAAAGCCCATGGGAGCTGTGGCTGAGCCCAGCACCTCCAGGGCTCAGAAAAGGGCAAAGCAACTCTCCTGCCAGCCCTGTGCACTGAGATAGGCTGTGCAGGCCCCCATGGAAGAAAGGGTGCTCAGAGTGAGATAATTAATCTCCACTATTTAAAGCAGACTAGGGAAAGCAACAACAAAAAGAGGAAAACGCTTAAAACAGAGAACTGGAAATTGCTTATAGGCAGCATGGGAGCAATTCAGGAGCCAAAATATAAGCACAGAGCATCATTTTCAGTGCCTGAGGCCACCTGAGACATCCACACAGGAATGGCAGAACTGACACTTGATCTATGAAAGACCTGGTCCCTTCTGGAGCAGCAGCTGGGGGCCAGATGTGACACCCTAAGGCATCAAAAATGGCACAGACACATATGTTTAGGCAGCTGAATCCTGTGCTTCTAGACTTCTGATGAATAAACCCCTTTTTCATTGTCGCACACTCAAATCCCAGGTTCTTGAGGTGCTTTCCCTAGGGCTCAGCAGTGTGTGGTAGCAGCAAATATCATTGGTTTAACTTGGATAGAGTTGTTACAGCCCTCTGTTAGGTATTTTTAGAATAGCTTTTAGGCTATAAAATCATGGAGTGGTTTCTGCTTTCATAGGTGCTGTGCATAATTCAGGTGAGACCAAAGGTTTTTCCTCACCACAAGATGTTGATGTGATTACTCCAAATCCCATATCCTTTGAATACCTATTCCATCACAGATCCCCATTAGGGTCCTGTTGTCAAATAGCCAGATTTATCCCGAATGATGGTGGCTGCAGTTGTTGTCTCAGATAATTAAATGGAAACTTAGACTGCATAGGAATATTCTGTTTTTAAATTGAGCTGCACAGATCTTAATATCACCTTGCAATTTTCCAGTATATTTTGTGAGGAAGAGATTTGGCAGCCGCTTACATCATGTTGAGGGTGAAGAGGAGGAGCTGAACTATTTGTATGTGTCAGCCTGATGTGTGAGGAGGGAAACATTGCTCCTGTTTGGGTTATGTGGTACCTTTTAATTGGAATAATTTAAAGAATCCACCAGAAAAGGAAAGTTTTCTAGGAAGGGCATATTTTCACTGCATACCTCTGAGTGTGGAGGTTCTGGCTGTCTTCCAATGTGATTGCACAGTGCTGACAGCTCTTGAAAATAATACAGGTTTTCGGGGTGAGACAGAGACTAAAATATTTACATGTTTCCTAGGCTGATGCATTAACATATAAGTAGACAGTTAGAAAGTTATACTATAAACTTTTTTTAACTTTTGCCGGTCACTTTCTTTAATGATAACCTAACAAAAAGCTTAATGGGAATAACTTATGACATGGTGTTATAACATGTAACATGATAAAAGGAGGCTGCTATACCAGGCTTTGTCCCTGTTTCAGCATTTAGAAGGTAGGTCAAGAAGATGAGCTGGGACTGGGGAAGAAAAAAGGGAACATGGATGGGAGAAGAATATGAGAAAAACATTTGAGGTTCAAAGGACACATCTGCCTGTCACAGATGTGGAGAGATGGATGCATTGGCCGTAGGCTGTGTTGCATTGAAGGAAATGCCTAATTAACAGTCATGAGTTTTTGAATCTAACTTTTAGTGAGTATGAACTCTTAGAGGGTATGAGAGATGCAAAATATTTACAGTGCCCTCCTTGTCCACTTTTCCTTGCACTGTCTTTCTGATGGGCGCAGTCTCAGCTGTGGGTCATGCATGGAATTAAATCTCAAGGTTGTTGCATTTGAAATCCCTGTTATACAACTAAATCTCATACCCAGTATGAACTGCTCATACCTGCTGCTGAGAGGCTTTAGAGAAAGCAGCAAACTGATAGTGAGCAAGCATTTAATATGTTCTCAAAAGTATTTCAAAGCAGCTGTTAGAAAGCTGTGTGTTAACTTACTGAGCATATGATAATGGGAAGCAGTAAATGTTGACATCCTTTCAAAAGGAGTTTATGTTGCTATATTCTTTAGTATACATTCCCAACTGAGTTGAGGTTGTTCACACATCTCCCTAGTTTTCTCCAGAGCCTAAGAAAAACAAAATCTAGATGCTCCAAGCTTCCTCAAGGAGCTCATAGTTCAGGAGCCTTTGTATCCAGCTGCAGTTGCAGCTGCTGAACCTACAGCTGATAACCCCCCTGGTTTGAGTGGAACAGGGAATGTGAAGTTTAACACAAAGTTGGTACTGAGACACAGCCCTCATGTGTCCAACTGCTTTGCTACTCGGGCACTGAACTGAAGGACAGCTTCCAGCTCCTGTTTATAACACTTTCTCTGAGTGTTTTGAGGGACCAGCTCTCATGGCAGGGAATGTGCTGTTGCTTGTCCTCACTGAACAGTCTGATGGAGAGAATTTCAGCACAAGTTCCCTCTAGACAAAACTCCTACCTCTGGGCTCTGTAGGGCTAATGAAGACGAGCTGCAGTTTCATGACTCCTTTAAGTAAAACTCTGTGCAGGCAGCTGCTGAAAGGTGCAGTTTTGTCTTTTCCTTTCTCCAAATATGAATTCCTGCTGCCTCCTTTGTGTCCATACTCATGCAAACCCCAATGAGGGTTGAAAATTGCCTTGCTTCCCCAACTGATTTTAGGGAACTCCTCCATCTCATCACTTGCATGCATGGATGATGACTCTGGCTCTATAGCAGCAGTCAGCAGCTGGGGATGAGAGGGAAGGAAGGAGGGAAGGAGGGAAGGAAGGAAGGAAGGAAGGAAGGAAGGAAGGAAGGAAGGAAGGAAGGAAGGAAGGAAGGAAGGAAGGAAGGAAGGAAGGAAGGAAGGAAGGAAGGAAGGAAGGAAGGAAGGAAGGAAGGAAGGACCATGACACACTGGTCCTGTGCACTTGCTGACCCTTAGCCTAGTACAGCACTAACAACATTTTGCACTCAAAATAGGGACAGTGGAAATAATCAGGCCACTCAATTCTGTGGTGTGTTCAACCTCACATCTTCATTTCATCCCTCCTGATGCCATTCCAGTCCCTGTTGGTGGCTACAGAACACAAGTGGTCTGGCTGGAATCACCTGTTCAGGACTGGCATTGGAAACTGGAGGCTAAACTGAGAAAAGTTGCTGCTTATCCTCTAAGCCCTCACATTTACCCATTATCTGCACTGCTATTTTGGGGTTGTTGGAAACCTGGAAACCCACAGAGCAGCTATGATACTTTTACAGCTTCTTACTTACTGAAACTTTTCTTTTTACCAGACCTATTAGTAGGCTGGAATTTCAGTAGTTTTAATTGCTTGACCTTTTGGCACATTATCTGTGGATGTGATCTTTACAGTCACATAAGAAGGCAATTTCAGCTCTACGAATATTCTGATTACTCTGCTGTATTCTATCTTCATTGAGATTTGACATACTCCTGATTGATCCCCATATAACCAAAAGCATATAAAATTCATTATAACTGAAAGGTTTTAGGTGTGAGCTGCTGAAAAAGTTCCTTTTTGTGGTGTTGATGTTTCTTTAGTGATGCCTTGTGTACACTGGCTATCTAAGGGGGTGTTCTGTCTGCAAACTGTCTTGTTAACATAAGATCTAGTAATAGCAGATCTAATAAGCACAGAGAGGGCTGGTTCAGAGCACATGTCACTTTGGGATCAACCATTGAGCAGAGTGGTGCAAACTGGCTTTTCCTCCTAAGAAGATGAGCTCCCTTACAGCAGCCAGGAGTGCCATTGTCACACCATCCATCAACTGCCTTCCGTCCCTCTTAGCTGAACCCGTGAATTAAGCAACTGTGGTTAAAAAGCAATAAAATTAAAAGTTGTAATGGGGAGACATTGACAAAAGTGCTACAATGCACTGGCCATATATCTTTTAACTAGCTAAATATAACCATAGGTTTCCATAAGTTCAAAGAGTGGTGGCCTGGAGATGAATACAACTGTTCCAACTGAGTTCTGGGATAGGAGCCAGAAGTTTGTTAAAACACCTTAGAACATGCTTATTCCCTCTTAGAACATTTTTTGGTACTTGCTCTATTAGTATGGATTTTATTTCCCCACCAAACGAGTTCTCTGCCTTTGAACCATAAACAATAATGGCACATCTGTCTCTAGGTTGCTGTACTTTGAAAACCAATGCTAAGGACACAGAGGGGTAGATTTTCAAAGCTTTGCGTGGGAGTTTGTACCAGGAGTCTAGCCAAATATTTTTCACTCATACTCATCTCTGAGCCTAACCTTTCCTCACTCATTAGAATGGCTGTTTGCTCTGCCCACACTGGGACATTTCAGACAGCTTTTACCTCCAGGGACAGAGTTTTAGCTGGTCAGAAAAACCTATAAATAGGGTTTTACTAATGACCTTTTAAATCTAGTGGTGGATCTTCCCTCTGATCTCTTTTATTCTACTTTTCTGGCTTTGTCTCCGTTTGTATGTGATTCTCAGTTTCTGCTGAATTATTTACCATTAGGCCACTATGTAACTAAAAATCCCTGACAACACTGAGACAGGTGGTGTGACGTGATTGCTGCCTGGAAGAGATTGCAGCTCAAAACTGCATCAATGCTCACTGTGCCCACCTGTTTTCTGTGCAGGGGAGTTTGATGACAGCCTCGTGGGAACCAGACAATTTTCTGCTGCCTTTATAAGGGTACTGTGATAAAGCAGCAGAAAAAGCAGTGAATTAAAAAGGCCTCCTTGTGTCCTTTGCCTGTATAAACCAGCATTGCTCTGTCCTGGATTCCTTAGAGCAAGTGATCTAGCTCTGAGGATGCTTTCCCACTGACTGAGGAGGTAAAAGCATAACACTGCAAAAGCATAAAGAGCCATTGCACAGGGACATGGGCAGCTTTCATTTGTAAAAATGGGCCAAGCCGCTGGGAATGGCTTTGTTTTTTAGGTTTCCTCTTTCCCTTTTTATTAATGATCTCTGCTAAGAGGAATGTATAATTTAATAGATTTTTGTCATATTCCAAGTGGCTTGGCTTGCCATTCAGTAAAATCATACTGCTCTCCACTTTGGAAGGACTTCATGCTAAGGTGGAAATTTGCCTCATTAACAACTATCTCACAGTGTTTCTTTTCAGATGCAGTACATGGATATTTGCTATATCACAACAAACTCCCCTTCTAATTACTACTGTTTCAAAACTTAGTTGATTTTGATGCACTACTTGCCATGGGGGTGTTATCATTTTTCACAGTTGAGAATCTACTTTGATGAAATCAGCTCAAAGTTCTATCTCTGGGTGGTTTCCCAGGAAAAACCTTTTGGCTACTAGCAATCTTCCATTTAGAAATGTTTGCTGGTTGAATTCAATTAGTGTCCTTGGAAACTTCTTGTCTTTAAAGATACCATCATTCCAGGGTTTTCACTGCTGGATCTCAGGCATCTTTCTGTGTTATCAAAGGTTGAGGTTAACAGAAACCACTTATTGAAATCCTGTTCCTTTTTCACAGAGGCACTGTGGTGTAAAGAAAGAAAAATCTTGCAGATCAACAAGCCAGTCGGGTGGAAATGACTGAAAACTTGAAACGTGTTTTCATGCTGAAGGAAAGCACTGGATTTATAAACTGCATGGCACGATCGAGGTGTGACTTGGTAAAGCTGGATCATGCTTCTGCAACCCTCCTACTGAGGAAACAAATGCTTTTGTGAATATTGTTTGGCAAGCATAAAAAAAAAAAAATCTGAATCCAAACACTTGCAAAGTTCACTCACAAGCTCCTAGTTCCTGGATGGGACAGGATGTGATTGCTTTGATTGCTGCATACACTCACACAACCTGCATTCACCTCCTTGGGATCAAGGAAACAGCACCTCAACTCTGTCCCATTCCAATCTTTGTGCTACATCCCTTTGTGCTCAAAAGTTTTCACATAAGTGTCCCATATGCACGGTAGATGACGTAAGTGATTTGAGAATTGTTCCAGTCATTTACTCTCAAATATTTCCGAATAGATCCTCTACTTTTTTGAGTAATAGACACATCTATCATTAAAATGTAAGAATGGATAATGAGCAGACCTTCAAATGCATGGAACCCTCCTTTTTTTTTTTTTTTTTGATGAGAGAACTCATTATATCTCCCTGTTATTAAATAAGTTCCATAAAATTATTTTAATATGATTAAAGATGCTGTGCCTAGTTTCTTAAGAACTTTGGAAATTAATCTGGGCAGGCCATTAATGTAGTGGGGAAGGAAGGCATGTGAATCTTTTTATTATTATTATTATTATTATTATTATTATTAATTTCTTTCTTTGCTACTAGTTGTATCAGTGCCTTATCAGTTAAGTGCAGGAGCTTAACAATGGGTTCTCTCAGCAAAGCCCTCTCTTTTTGCTGGGTGAGGTTAAAGAACAAACACATTGTCGTGAGCTTTTAAAAGCTTGATTTCAATTACATGGTAGTAGGGCAAAGCTCTCAAACACACAAAACTTTGACTTTGTAAAGATTGTGACCTCCCAGGTACACGTGCTTTAAGGAGAAAAAATGTACTTGACATGTCCCACTGCTGTTTCCATGCACCAGGAGCTGTGTGTATCGGGGAGAGGGGAGGGCAGGAGGGAGGTGTTCAGCGTGGGATGGAGGGAAATCATTCCTCTGGGAAAGCAAAGCTCTTCTGTTTGACTAGAAAGAATTTAAAAGATAAATATATCCTTTATCATGGAATGATAAACAACGAGGTCCAGGAAGGACTCTTTGAATAATTGAGTCTGATCTCCTGCTTTTTGCAAGACTATTTGACTTTGCATTCCTATTAACATCTTACAGGACTTTGTCTTTCCTCATGTTTGGTTGTGGCAGTGCCCTCAATGTTACAGACACTTTCTAGGCTTTCAGGAAGAGCTGGTGCTTTCAGCCTCTGGATGGACAGGCAGACAAACAGACAGAGGTCATGGCAGAGGAGCAACAAAAGGACTTTTCTGTGCAAACTGAGACCTGCTGTAGCTGGTATGGATTTTATAAAGGGGGTTCAAGGAGGTTGTTTTTCCTTATCCATCTTTGCCCTTCAATTGCCTGGAAGTAGTGCCCATGCCTGCACCCACACAGCTCTGCAGCATTCACACTGGGCTGCCTCTGTCCCCAGCCAGGCTGGAACTGGCTAAAAAGGGGCATAAAACTCAGTGTGGGGCAATGCAAAATATGCATGTCTGCCCAACAGGTTTTCCACCTCTAGGGGGATATTTTATAAGGCTATCTGGAGAGGTAAGATGTCCACAGAAAGACAAAGTCTCTGGATTCCTACCCATCCTCTGAAAATCTACTCCCTATTTTAACACGCAGAAACTGATAAAGCCACAACAATAAGACTGCCCATGGCACTATCAGTGCTTAAAAAGAAAAAAAACTCCAAAACACAAAGCACTGCAAGGCATTAAAATGAACTATTTTTCTCCACACTAAAATTCAGTTTTCCTTCTCAAGCCTTCTATAGGACTTTGCCTCTAAGTGTGTTGAAGGGAAATTAAATAGCATTCCTAAACATAAAGCAAAATGCCTAATCCCCTGGCCTTTCATAGCTTATCCTGTTGTCCAATACATTAGCTACTCTGGAAAGTTTTATCAGAGACATAAATGCAGCCTATGCTTTTTGGGATGTAAAAGTAAAGTGAAAGATGCTCACAAAATTTTATCAAACTGCTTGAAAAAGTGTTTTAACTGCTAGGAAGCACAGCAAGGCTCAGATCAGCTGAAATGATACAGAAGCCTACAGAATATTCCCAGAAAATGATGCAGGTGGATCCCTGATGGGTTTGCAGTTCTGCTTTCACATCCATGTGCTGATGGTGCAAGGGTCAGACTCCTGCCCACCCTCCCTGCTGTGCAGCCCCCTCTGGGGTGCTACTACAGCCCTTGAGGGGGTTGCTCAGCACCACATATCTTATGGGGTCAGTGGATCACTGCACCCTGTTGGATGTATCTTTTTACGTTTTTGGGGTTTTTTTCCCCTGCCTATAGCAGCCCTGAGGTAACTTGGTGTGGTGTACGACAGGGGAGTGGAAAGAGTTAAAAATCTTTCTCACTTTAATGCTAGGTCCACTATTTGTGTGAGCAGGAGCTCTCTATCAGGGCTGGGCTTTGTAATGTATTCCATCTATTGATAAGGAGGCAAAATAACATTCTAAATTGTTCAGGGTGTTTGCAGAATGCCAAGGCACTCCAGTGGCCTTCCATACAGAGCCCTGCTGATGATAAATCATGAGAGATATTCCAGAAGTGCCTATTTGCTTGTGGAAATATCTGAAATACTGGAAAGCTCACAGATTTCCCAAGGTAGGTGAAGAGGCCATTCAGCAAATTTTCCCTCTACTTGAAATGCAGTTTTTGAATCATTTAAATCCTAAGTACCTAATGAAAATACACTGTAGTCCCCAAGGCGTCCTGCAGTGATATGCTCCAGTCTCAGCTCATGCAGCCCAGCAAATAACTCCACATATTACTTTGCACCAGGTGATTCCAGTCTGCAGCACATTCTGTTTGAACCATACACCTATAAATGCCTTCAAAGGAGGGCAGGAGCCTGCCCACTGAGGAATAAATGCAGGAACAGAACCTCCTGTGCAAATATTAGTGCTCAGCATCTAGTGTAGCCCCAGTGAATATGTTCCTAACACATGTACAATTCAAATGAAAAGGTTATGTGCAGTACATGGACGTGTACTGACATGGCCCATGTGTTTCATGTGGAAGCACATTCACTGTCCTAAAGTAAACGCTGTCATCAAAAACCACCTCTTTTTCCTAATATTATTAATGCAAAGGACTGACAAAAAAAAATCAGATTTATCTGGAAAATGAGAAAAGGTTCACTTAATTCTTGTGGAGGTTATTCCAAAATGTTTTCCTAAGTTTCTATGCTAAGAGGCAGCTATGTCAATAAATTACTTAGAAGCATGAGCCTCCCTGCAAGGAGTCAACACTGTGGTTTGAATTTTCCTGTGCAAGAGAAAAGTGGAAATGCTGCAAAAGGTACCTGTAAGATAACCTATCAATAAAGAAACCCTTTCCTAAGGCACACTGCAGGCTTGCTTAAAGCCCTGAAACTTAAAAGTTTTATCCCTTCTAAAATGCTTAAAGAGAAATATATTTTCCAGTGATGTTAGTGACAAATTGGTCATTATTTCCTGTAGTCCTAGAATGCCATAATTACCCTTTCCTACCTTTTTTCTTCATCACACTATGGCTGTGTACAGTATTCAAATGCTGAGACCTTTTAAATTACATTTATTTATCAAACTGATTGTATTTAATGTATCACTGGCATAGCAGCCACCACTATGTGCAGCACTGGGATGCTGAATAAAAGGCAGCAGTGATCCTGTGAGACTGCAGCATGCTGTCTGTTTACATATGAAAGCAGGTTCAATATGCACCACATTGTGGCAGCCCCATGATGCCTCTCTTCGTTAGTCCAAGCCTCCTTACTTTCTCAGAGCTACTCCTTATGCATATGCATAACTCCTCATAATAATGCCATAAGGCTGCTAATCTATTCTCCTTCAAACCCCTCCTCAAACCTCACTTTTTCTGTGGTGGCTGGAAAACATCTGACAATAGCCCAGCAGCTGGTGTGCTGCTACTTATTTTACTGGAGAAGATAAATATGCTGTTATCCCAACTGCTTTATTTCCCTCTTCGTTATATCCACCTGTTGTTTTTATCCCATGCTAAAATGGTGAGGTTTTTAGAGGAAAGACTGTTAGGATTTTTAATAAATACACACGTGTCACCTACCATGTCAGGGTTCTCAGACTGGCTTCTCTCCTTACTACCACAATATGAATAATTACAGACATATTGTCTAAGCAATTTTATACTCTTTCACGAATAAGACATCTCTTATACCTTCCAAATACATTTGCAATATGTTTTCTTTCCTGCTGCGTTTGCATCTGAATCTGCTCTGCCCAAGAAGGCAGAAAATATCAGTCTTTAGAAAGAGAGCAGAATATTGTCTTTGTATATGGTGAGGTACAGTGGCAATTGCTGTGAATCTGGCATCAGTGGCACCTTCGTGATCCCTTGTCCCTTTTCCAGCCTCCCTCCCTGCCTCTGCCCCATGTCTCCAAGCATTTCCTCCCTGGCTGCAAGGCAGGAGCTGCAAATACCCTCCAAGGCAAAGCCTCTCCCTTCCCCAGCACTCAGACGAGTGGCACAGGAGCAGCTCCTCCAACACAAAGCCTGGTGTCTTTGCCAAAAGGCTCACGGCAAATTCAGTTTGAAGCAGCATCAAGGCACATGTTGTGTACGATGTTTTATTCCTGTTTGGCACCTCGTGGCCTGGAGGAGACGTGGCTGGCTAATCCCTCTGCTGCCAAGGTCCAACCTGCATGCAGACCTGATTCCTCTTCAAGCCTTGTCAACCACCATTAGATAATAATTTCTACCCTCCTGCAGAGTGGATATTTATTTTAGGGACCATTTCAGTGTCGACTTGGTTTTGAAATTTCTACATCATAGTGTTACAATATAATGTGTGGCTGTCAGTGCTCAGTTGTTCAAAAAAGCTCTTCCTAGTCCACCTCTTTTCAGAGGACAGTCTGAAGCTTACACTTCTTGGAGAAGATAGCAAATACAAGAAACAGCATGCTATTGTTAAAACTGAGTTATCTTTGGCCTATTTCATATTTCATATGACAATCTAAATGTACTCTTGTGCTTGAAAATCCAGAAGAGTGAAATACCGTTTTTATTTTCTCATTTTTACAATTTATTAGGAAAATCCGTTAAATAGTAAAATTCATTAGGCTACTAAAGCAAAAAAAAAAATATATATATCTAGTAATTTTTGGTTAACAGCTGTTTCAGCAACTAGTTATAATTAAGCAATTTAAAAATAATTTCTTTTGTTGTCTAAAGTGGACAATTGTCTTGAAGAAATTTTTGTAGAAAGCCAACTTTAAAACTGAAGATGTGGGTGCTTTTATATTTGTCCAATTTGAAACTGCACAGATTGTGTGACTTTTATGACTAGTCACAAAGGAACAAAATAACCCAACAAAACCATTTGAACAATCCAAGAATAAATAGACATTTTTTAATCATCTGAATATTTAATATTTTAAATATTTTTAAATCATCTGATATTTATCATCTGAAGGATTAGCAGTCATGAGAAAACTGCAACTGGAGGCTGAAAACATTAACTGGATAACTTATAAATCACTTACTCATCATATGATGACATCTATAAGATTGATGATACATTTACGAAGTGTCCAACGAGAAAAATAAAGGCTTGCTTTTTTCAGTCTTTTAGGCTGTTCCTAAGTAATTGAGACTGCTTTAGGAGTGCTCTGTTAAGATCTGCCCCAACACATGCTGCAGTCAAAGTAGGTCCTCCCATTTAATTCAGAAGGAATAGGAACAAGGCTGTTAAGAAGCTCACTGAGCCTTTAAAAACAGACTTAACAAGGAAGATGGAGGAAAATTCAGTGTTCAGGACTTCCCAGACTAGCAATGTCTGCTGGTGGTTCTGAGTGCCTGGAGCGAGACAGGATCCCCTTCTCTGGATGTCAGTTCAGTGGCTGGTGTGCCAAGGTACCTGGTACCCCCCAGGGCCCTCAGCACAGCATCTCTCTGGTGGTTTGTGTTGGAGTCTGCAGCTCCCACAGATGGAACTCAAAGTAGAAATGAATCCTTCAGATCAGCCCTATCTTCTAAGGGTATCCCTGTGTGTTCCCTGTGGATGTGTGCCTCTGCATCCACCCAAGACAGTCATGGGGAAAGAAGCTATGGATCAGTGCTTGGCAGTGATGTTTGAATGGGCCACTTTCCTCATATTTATTTTTCCCAGTCTTCTCTACCTTGGTTTGCTTTCCGCTGTTCCTTAAATTCCTGCCTCTTTCCTGACCCCCATCCTACTGCTTCTCCTTGACTTGTCCTCTCCTGATCTTTGTTTTTGTGTCCTCAAAATAAGACCACTTCCCAACTGCAGTGGCTGTGGCATGACCTAAGGGAGCTCACTGAGGTTTTTTTTCCCCCTTCACTCTTTCCTGTTGCTGGGAGGTGCTGATCAGATGTGCTTGGATGAGAAAGCTGACTACTCACATTTCAGTAAAGGGAAAGGGACTAAAAGTGACCTAGAAATGCTCTGTGCTTTCTTGGATAATTTGCACTACACAGGTGCTTAATAGCCTGCAAAATAGGCAGAGTAAGTCTTACCTACTGAAGAGGGAACTTGAGTGATTATTACGGAGTCTCTGGAACCATTAAATTCAAATGCAACATATTAATAGCCTTAACAAAAAGAATCTGTAGATTTGTAAGCCAGCAAGGAAGGGCAGATATAAGGTTGTGTGCATGAATGAAAATAGTCCTCATTGCTCTCAGGGTTATTTATTTTGCACCAATAGGCACCAAGACAACCATTACCATTGGCAGGAAGACCTGGCATGAAATAGCTGGTGATCAAGGTAAAAGAAACAGCACTTACCAAAGCAGAAAAGACTGTTATCTGCTGTGTGATAATGACCTTTGGGTTCTTGGAGCTTCACACAAAGTCAAGAAGGGAGTGACATTCTGGTGGAGCTCACCAAGTCCAGGCTGGCCAAGGGACAGAAAGCTGTTGGGTGGTGAAGGTCATAAAAAGCAATTTCTGTGGTGGGTTGTTCACTTGGTGTGCATAATAGGTCAGTAATGAATAGATGGCTATGTGGAGGTGTGTGGAGGTTGTGGAAAACTTACCAAAATAGTATTGGTGAGGCTGTTATGCCAGGGCCAGGCCAAGGGCAGGTTCAGGACTGTTAGCAGTAGTACTAACAAATTACTATTGCTTGTAGGAGGAATGGGGGGTGGTAAGACCTCTCTATTTCAAAAAATTTATATTGTCCTTTTTTTGCTCTTTGCCAGAATCACTATCAGGACACCCACTTCAAAAGAATAGTTTGTCTGGGTTTGAATTATACGTGGGGCCTCTTACAGATCTATGCAGTGATATTAAGTAGAACAATGTCATATTAAATGCAAACGTTTATGTCTTTAGAAATACAAAGGAAATCCTATGGATTAAAATCCAGCAAACTAAAAGTTATTCAACTAATCAGCAATACTTCTTTAGAAAGCCCCATGCTGAAACTAGAGGTATGTAAATCCTACCTTGTGCTTAGATGCTGTTGAAATCATTTACCATGTCTTTTTTTGAAAGGAGAGAAAAAGCAAAACAAAATAATCATGTGCCAGTAGGAAAAAAGAGCTCTCTGTCAGCTGTGGCACGTTTAAACACCCTAAATATTTCATCAGACACTGCACTTAGTTCAGTGTTTTAAATAAGATTTAATAAATAGGTGCATGTTCAGACTTGTACAGCCCTACTTTTGTCTGTAGTTGGCAATGTGCTGCTGTATGTTTGACTGCACAGTTAAGAATTTTAATTACTTACCTGTTCCATACAGACACTCATTCTCTTTTAACTGTTTATTAAAAAATTAAACTGAACCATTGTGCAAGAAATCTTCCACACACTGTACAGCTGCACTATTGTCGAGGGTAAGACCCTATTTTCTGAATGTAACCCCACATTCCCCTTGTCTCCTACTCCTAGTGTCCAGAATTCCCACAGACTTGTGACATTCATGTAACTAAGTCTTTTCCTTTGAATGTCTTTGCTGCTAATTTTGCAGAGATGTCTGAGATTCTGCCATCTGCACACCCAAATGGGTGGCACAAGCAGTGTCTGTCTTATTGTTAGGAAAACACAGCTGGAGCTGATAGTCCTGTTTTTGTTTGTTTGTTTGGTTTTCAAATTCTAGACCCATTTGGTAAAATAAATATTGAGGAAAATTGAACAAACTCATCAAAATTTTATTTAAGAGCCAAGAGTAAGTTGTGTTACCATCTTTGTCTGATGGGTTCCCTTAGCAATGACATCCAAAAAGAAACATGTCAGGTTGAAAATGTTCCTTCATTTTACATTGGTGGTCAGTGAATGAGTCACAGTTGGAGCTTCACACCTCAAGAAGATCATTCTCTGCTATAGAAGCAGCCTGGCTTAAACTAGGTGCTTAATTTTTGGAGACCTCAAATTATGTGGCATGAATATCATTCCAAGGGTACATTGACAAAGATGGCTGTGGGCAGGTACCAGTTTTTACAAGCTTACCAGTATTGAAGCAGCTCTGCAATCCATACAATACGGGGCATGTTTAGAGTCAATATATTTTGCAATTTAGAGACAGAAGGGTGAAGCAGAGAGTAGGAAAGTTTCTGACCTTTTTCATGAAGATGCTAATGTCAGACAGCCAGAAACCGTGTCTGTCCTAAAAAAGGGGATGTTTGTAAACAGCTGTATATAGACAAATATATGGATAGGCATTTGTTTCCCAAATGACATCCTGTTTGCTGTTTCATAGCTCAGAATGTGTCCTGAGTAGAACAGTAGAGAAACAGCTTAAAGGTGATTGATTACATAATATCTAAATGTTTCTAAAACTTGGGTGCAAATGAAGTAGATGTATGGATTTGAGCCAAAATTATTACAAATGATCTGTTAAATGTGTCTTTTGATAGGAGTATACTCACTGTTGGATTTCTGGGAACATCAAATGCATTGCAGCAAATCTTTAAGGTCTGAAGTCTGGCAGTTTCAGAAATATCTCCAACACCCTGACACGTTCATCTGTGGATGTTCTGCTGACATGTCCTTTGGTCAGATGAGGTCAGTGGCCCGGACCTTGTACTGTTGTATAGCTGAGCATCTCTTCCGAGCTTGCTGCTCTTTGACTTGAGTGTCACAGTGGTGTTTTCATGACTTCAGGTCTGGTGGCCTTAGCTGGTAAGGGGGGGTGGGAGGCTTTGCCTTTCTTCTTTGTTATGGGAAGATGCGTTTTCACCTGGCAGATCTCGGCGCGCGCAGTGTCTGGTTCTGTACGTGTGAACAAGTGTGGTGACAAGCACATTTGGGTCATGGTAGGTAGCTGAGGAGTGGTGTCCAGGTGTAGCAAAGTTATATGAGCTCAGTCTCCTGCTCAGGCTCACAGACTGCAACTCAGAGCAGAGCTTTAGAGTTGCGGTGCTGTGTAGCCTCAAAAATCTGCTTTGCCAGTGCCACCATGGGAGACTCCATCATTATGGGCAGCATGGGAATGTGCTCAGGTGGAAACTCACAGAGTTAATGTGTGAGTGGATCCCACCTTGTCCAGATACTTCATTTTGGTTTGCAGATTTTGTGAAGGTACCAAATGCATTGTTTGCCATTAGCCAATTATAAATGGACTTCAAATTTGTCCAGGATTAAATTTATTGTGTCTGGAATTGCAGTCTACTTACATATATGTTCACTAGAATGCTTCAGCCAACTGTCTATAAAATGTCCACATTTTTTTGGCACTACAACCTTTGTCTGTTTTGGAGGGAAGTAGACCAGCAGAAGAACATTCTATTTTGCTTTCAAAGGATTGCTTCTAGTTCTAGTAATTTCCTACTGAAAATGAGAGGCTGCTTTGCTGAAAGTGAGAGTGGGAGGAAATATGCTTATTTTCATCCTTTGTTGTTTCTTTCATTTAAGTGCTTTCTCCTCCTTCCTCTAGCTTTTCTCACATTTACTGCCTACCTTTACACTTGTTCTCTTGTCAGAGAAAGATGTTGATATCCTGTTGGCCCATTAGTTATCTTTTTGCTTGATTTGCCAGACTACATCAATATGCTTTAGCAGGACTGGGAAAGACAGCTTTTTTATTATTTTTTAAAAATATTTACAATATGTTTTTCATTCTGAAGCTTTTACAGAGCAAATACTGCAAGTAATTCAATTCATAAGTAGCAAATGTTACCTTTGCTCCTAAACTCCAAGAAGCTGATGAACATTTCTGCTTTACTTTCTGCTCCATCTTCTTTTATTTATAGAAGAAGAACAGAGGGAGCAGGGGAAAATCCTTGGGGAGAAAGAAGAAATCTCTTATTGATGATTTTTCTGGAGTGAGAATAGACACTGGGAGCATCATTGCCCCTTCTTTCATCCTCCATCAGTTTGAATGCAGCAGATGGTCACATTAAGCCATGATGGAACAGCAGTATGAGGTAGCTTAAACTTATGAATTTATTTAGTTAGTGTCAAAGTTGGAAAGAAAGATACAGCCTCAATTATATTTTTTTTTTAATGAGAACTGTGAGAGCTTGTCATCATTAAAAAAATCTGTTTTTCCTAATTGGGGATAAGACTTAAAGAAGAAAAAAATATTTATTTATACTTTTTCTAGCACCTCCTTGCAATCTAGAGGCAGCATGTAAGCATTGCTCAGAAAAAAACCTGGATTTCAATAGTGTTACTTTATCTGCCCACAAATTATGTATCTGAGATGGATTATTTGGCTCCCTCACTGGCTAAAGGGGAGGGACAGGTGACATTCACTTTCAGGATCCTTGGCTACTTCAAGTAAGGGCTTAATTGCCTTTTAGGGATGTTTCCTTTTCCTTGGCTATAAAAGACAGCTGAGGAGTTGCTTTGTACAATAACTTGCAGCCTTGAGGGAAATTCCTGCGGGTGGACTTTGTCCACTTTATCTCCCAGCTCAGGTATTTAACACAAGTGATGCACAGAAGAATCCCTACCATGTGGTTAGACTAAATGTACTAAGTACATGTGACATCAAGAACATGTTAGAGGGCTGTTACTTTACTGGCCATATCTGAAAGTTGTTACTTAAAATATCTCTTCTTCCTTTGCTCACAGTTTTATTTATATGCCTGGAAACCACTTGCAACAAAAATTCAGGGGGCAAGTGTCAAAAAGCAGAACAAGCTGGGACATTTTGCAAGATATCCTACATGGTGATTTTCCTGTATAAGAGTCCTTTTGACAGTCTTTTTAATAGTACTACCTAGAATAAAGTGACCAAAGAATCACAGAATGGCTTGGGGTGGAAAGAACCTTAAAAATCATCTAGTTTCAATGCTCCTGCACGTGGCAGGAGAAATGCAACTCCCACCAGATCAGGACCTGGGTCACGAGAAAAGGGAACATTATATGATACCACTACACTTTTAAAGTGACCCTTTGAAACATTTTACCTCTTTCATTTAATATTGATGTACTGGTCCTATAAATGCTTTTCTAACTGAAAGTGCTATCCAAATGCTAATTATTCTTGTTCCCTGACTTTGAAAAGCAGACTTTCCTCAAACAGTCTATCAGGGAGAGTTTATTGTCTGTGAATGTGCCTTATAATTCTGGACCACTCACAGTAGAAAAATGAAATCAGGTCTAAGTCAAATTAATTCTTCTCAATTTCTTTTTATTCCTCTCTGAAGTAGCTGAAGGATAAATATCACTGCTGGGCCACCTGTCTTGTCTGATCTATACCTCTTCCTTCTCTGGTCAGGTTAAGTTAGAACTATGCTGGCATACAGTGAATTTTACTTTGATTTTTTATGTGTGTCTTCCATAACTCCTTTGTTTTGCAGTATGCAGCCTCTCAACATGCAGCAATCAGTGGTTTCAGCGAGTTGGATCCACAGACTGCTTCCCTGGGGCATAAGAATGGCTGTGGATCCACCTCCTGGAGAAAATGTATCCCATGAAGGGATCTTCCTTCTCTGAGTTAACACTGCCCAATTCAATCTCTGTGAAAGTTTAAGTCTTCAGTTATCAAAACTTGAACATGTTGCAAAATGAACAAGCAAAATGGCTTATTAAAAAATAAAACCCTCTGGTCTTACATTCTTCATGTCAAATTGAACCCAACTTTACCATTGATTGCAGATCTCTCTAAACACTGTGGATGACCCCAGTTGTATAAACCTCAAAACCACGTTCTAGTTTACCCCTCCCTCCCCAGTATCTCCCCCAAGTGAGGGACAGAGGTACCCCAGTCACCAGACCAGTTTGTAGTTCTCCACTCTGACGTGTGCTACCCAGCAGGCTCTATCCCTAATCCTTATATTTCAGTGAAAATATTTTTCTGTGAGCTTTCCATCTTGTTAGTAGAAGGTGGTATCAGTAAAGATTTAGAGATTGCTTTATAATGAACTTTCAAATAAAAATTGGTCTATCTCTTATGAATGAATGTGATTTGAAATGCTGATGCCCAGGTTTTATTTTCAGCTTTAGTTTGTTATACCATCTGCTTTAAGAGGCCTAACATTGAAGTGTCAGAGTTATTTCTTCCCTTTGCTTTTCTCTTCCAGGATATTAAAGGGCACTTTCAAGTTAAACTCATCACGAGACTATGTGAAAATGAGAGTGTCTGATGTCTGTTGTAGGTGAGTTGACCAAAGAGACTGTGAGACTTCAAATTTATCTTTTTGTTCTGAATGAGTAGAAGTCAGATCTGGCAATTAGAGTGAATTATGGTTCTGTTCCCAAACCCTCTTTTCACCAGATACACAAAACCCCCCTATGTTTATGTTTGCCACTGCTGTTTGGTGGAGACGAATGTTTCTTTAGTATTTGTTTGCTTATGGGAAGCTTAAGGCTTATGCAAAGACTGGCACCTAAGTATAAAATAGTTTTCTGCACAGCAATAGCTCAAGGTTTTGAAGAGAGGTCAGCTTTTAGGTTTTACTTTAATTGTTGCTCTTGTAATCCCGAGATGCTGAATGTTTTTTTTAATGAAGACATGGGCTGAGTAGACAAAATTTATAAAACCCCCAGCTAAGCATGGTGCTAAGCTTCTGAATGTTTTCACAAGGCACCTCAGGGAATGTGGAGTTATAGTAGCTCTTAGCCACTTCGTTTTGTAAAAATTTGGTATTGCAAAACCCTTCTGCTATTGAGGCTGAGGAACTCATTGTTGGGAATTAGTGGGACAATGGATCAGGGTTACTCTTGGGATCCTAAAAAGCAGTGTCTGTTCTAAGAGAAACTAACAGCAGAGTTCCTTAAACTATGGAGAGGAATGTGGTTTGAAATGTTGGCTCTGAAGGCAACAAAAACAATTAGATGAAAGTTCTAGTTAATGTGAAATCTTAACTAATTGGTTTCTTGTTTTCCAATCTGCCTTTCTTACTGAAACAAATGCCAGCAATACAGAATCCTTCCTTCTTTTCCATTTGGTTATTGTCTCTGCTGGAAATGAAGAACTTTGTTCTAAGCTTTAGTGAAGCATGACCTTCACCCTTTAGAAGAAACACTTACAAAATCACAATACAGTTATTTAAATGCAACTGTCAGCATACATTTGTCTTGTTAAAAGCAGATCTTTAGTAACCATCTCAACACTTACAGCCTCCCTCTCTGTGGACCCAAATTTCTTCAGTAGTGGCTGAATTCAGCTGAAAAGCTGGTTACCAGATTGGTTGCATTTTCCATTAACATCACTCAGTATTTTGCTGCAGATATCAGCACAGAGCATTCTGCACACTCCACTACTCCATTACAGCATTGAATCAAACCAATTTGTTGATTTTTTTTCCTAGTAAACTTTATTCCTGATTGATAGCATCACTTCTCTTCTGAAATTCTGACCATCCTTCTTTACTTGGGCTAGACTTTAACTGTTGTCATTTAGTTGTCTGTTTTTTTGCTTTTTGAAGAAAGAACAAGTATCCACATTTAGCAGCAATTTAATGTATGAGGTCCTTATCTAGTGTTTGACTACAGGAAAGTCTCAGGAAAGCTGGAAATTACATCAGTCCTTAATTTTCAATTTCTCTGCATTTTGGGAGTTAGATCATGGTCTTGTCTGACTGAATAAAATCAAAAACCTTCTCAGCTCCCTGGTCTGAGGTTTGGGCTTGGTCCTGATCTCAGCTATGGAAATCAAGGATGAAATATCTCAGGAGAAGGCCTCTGCCTTTATTCTCTGGCCAAGGCTGCTGCTAAGAGATGTAAGAATTAAACTGAGTTTTTTCTTCAAGGGACACGATAACTTCTGTCTGCAGATGAACCTCCAGACACTCTAAGGTACAGTTTATTGTTGAGTCCCTCATTAACCCTGAACTGACTGCACTATTTCTCTCTTTTACCTCCTGATATTTAATTCTGCTCATCAGGTTGAACGATATACGTAAGGCAAGAGTAGGGGTTTGGAAAGGAGTGAGATACAAGTGAACAAACCCTCTGTGCTGCGCTATGTTCTATGTGTGCCCTGAGTGGTCTTATGGGTAAGTTACCAGCAAAAATAATGCACTAAACAGCAGGTTATTACCTCAAAATGGGGAAACAGGCAGCTGGATTTCCCTGAGTGTTTGACTGCCTGACTAAGGCATTCACTAAGAGCTCTGCTTATAGAAAATAAGGCTCCTCCTGGATGCACTCCCGCAGCTTGGATCATCCAGTAGCCTTCTAACCTTTGAGGCTTTGTGCTCTTAAATCATCATATGGCTTTTGGTGCAACTCAGGCAGGTATTTTCATGCCTGTATTGTCTTGCTGTTTCCAGGAAATGAAGACATGTAGTTCCTGGCTATGGCACAGTCTCCATGAACACTCCAAGTGAACTCAAATATCTTTGCAAATGAACAGATCCTCTGCAAATCTCACTACAACCTCAACACTGCATCATCTCAAACATATTTGCTATCCTACTATTCAAACTAGTAGAAAATTAACAGATAAGAACTTAGAGAAGGGTGTCTAGATCAGGTTTATATTAGAAATTGCATATCTGAGACTGCCTAGAAGCAGAGGGTTATGAATAATCTATGACACTTTTTACTGCAGAGCCAGTGATAGCTGAATTAATCCACTCATATTTCTATATCCACATAAAAGGCCTTAGCTCTTTTCAGCCTTTATTCTTGCTGCAGTGTAGCAGGTATTTGAGTAAAGTCAGTGATTTTTCTTCCTGTCTACTTTAGACAACAATACTCGTAGGTTCTTTCTTTGACTTAAACACATTCATTCTTCCTAAAGCTTTTAAAAGAAGCAGAGCTTTCAAGATCAAAGATGTTAATACAACACCTGTACTAACACTATATTCAGTGGTTATTGACCATTCCTTGTGATATTGTTTTACGCAGGTGCCTTTCCAATGTGCTCTTTAGAGTGTGAGGGAATACAAAACATAAGCATCTGTGTATCTTTTTATCACACTTTAAAAAGCAGAGCTTTTTGACGATTGGGGGGGGGTGTGGGAAACAAAGCACATAAATATAATCACTTCACTCCTCTGTTCCTTGTGATCCAGGGCTGTAGAGAATCTTCAGATGGTTGCTCACATGATCATGAAATCACTGTGTATTCTGTAGAATTCATGGATATGAGCCAGGAATGAATATTTACATAGTGGTGGTGGCAAAGTGTGTCACTTGATAATCATTTTTTATTACCTCTTTTAAAAGAGTGGAAATTGTCTTGCTGGGGAGCAGAAATAAATCCATGTCTTAGATTAACTATCCAATTCAGCCTGGAGAATGTCTGGTGAATACTTACAGGGAACAAGTAAGGGAGAATTTGTAGGCTTTAATTTATTCTTAAAAAGTGCTTTTTAAACAATTACAAGTATCATTCCAGAAAATAGAAGTGAGTTCTCCAGCGATCAGAAAACAAACTAGAGGGAAAATGGAGAGGGATAACATACAGTAATTGTTCCACACTGATAGGAATCTAACTACTGCTATTGGCAGCTATGTTACATTTAGAGACCTGTCCTGCCATATTTCTGTTAACACATACCAGATATGAATTGGGCATATTTAAATTCTCAAGAACAGAAATAGGTACACACATTAAAAAATGTCTATACTGAAGTATAGGATAGCTGAACTCTATGACAATTATGGACTTTTGGGTCAAAACTTAAAGAACATTTTCTTGTGCAAATGAATCTATTTTTTATTTTTTTTTTTTTTATTCCTCAAAATGGAAACCTTTATTTCCTTGCAGGACAGGATGCAAATATCGCTTTTTATTACTTTAACCTGAAGCAGTTGATTGTAGAGCCATGTCTTTGAGTTTGACTGGTAAATCTCTGTTTCCTTTTTTACAGTAATGTTAACGAAAGGGAGATAACAGAGTAATCCAGTCCCAGAATGAGAGCCCATATATTTGAGACCTGAATAGTCATAATCACGTGCTTGAAGGCAAACAGACTGCAGACCAGTTAGAGAAAACACTGATCAGGAACAATTAAAAAACTGATATAAATGGAATATATTTTGGCTTTTGTAAAAAAAGGTTTATATTTTATTTTATTTTACTTAATTTTTCTTTTTCTTTTTCTTTTTCTTTTCTTTTTCTTTTTCTTTTTCTTTTTCTTTTTCTTTTTCTTTTTCTTTTTCTTTTTCTTTTTCTTTTTCTTTTTCTTTTTCTTTTTTTTCTTTTGTCTGCATACAGTGTGGCCCTGTGTTGTGATATTTCATGACAGCTCTGTGTTAGCAGTAGCTGAAGTCCCTAAGAAACCAATGTAAGTGAAACCTGGTGCAGTCCCTTAAGTCAGTGATAACAGCCCTGGGGAACATAAAGACATGGGAGTAGTGTTCCCACAGCATCAGACCTGGGGTTCTACTCCCACACTGAGCACCTAAAATACTCAGATGTTAGAGATGCATGAATTCTTCCAAAAGAGGGCAGAAGCAGCATTTACTGAGTCCCCTTGATGAATCTGTTCCTTTCACCCAACTGCAGTCCTCTGTCTCCCAGTGTCTCAGATTATAAACATCTGTCTCTGCAAAACAAACAGTAAGAACCAGGCAGGAATCCCCATAAACACTGCAACACCTACAAAGCACTGTGGATTTTAGAATATATCAAAATCCTAAATGCTCTGTCCTTGACAGCAAACCCTGGTAGGGAAAATACAGACTGCAAAATGGGTGGCATGACAAAGGTTGTTTTCAGTCCCTAATAATCATACTTTTTCATTATGTTTTCAGTTTGAGAGGTTTTAAAAGACTTTAATAAGAAGTCTGAGGAGGTCTGTGAGCTTGTGTATAGTGCTTAGATAAAAGAAAGACAGAGAAATAAAACAGTGGTGGACAGAAAAGTATGATGTTATGTACCCACAGGTAACCTATGTAAAATTTTTGGACATTCCAGGCTCAAGATCAGAACCAATGTGTCACCTTGGCCCAAGGCAGTAAAATCATTAAATAAAAGTCTGAGAAGGACCACAAGAGGTAATTTAGTCCAGCTCCCTGCCCTAAGGCAGGATCATGTCTACCTGCGTCATTCCTGACAGATGATTGTCCAAACTACTCTACAAAACCTGCACATGGTCAGGTCTGCCAGGTACCCAGGCAGACTTTGTTACATGCTTGGCAATGCTCGGGTAGCCTGTCAAACCAACAAAGTCTCACTGAATTGACATTTGAAAACAGTAAGGAAAAAAAAATTATATATATGTGTCTTTATAATACAAGAGAAATTTTATTTGATTTTACACTACTCTCTCACTAGGAAATATTTAATTCTAGCCATCTGGCTTCTTTTTAATAAGACTGTGTATGTAAAATATACATTGTGGGATCTGCAGGCCATCAAAACTGGGCTGTGGCAAGAACATACAGACACCAAAGCACATGTATATGGAAGGATTTTGTAGGTAATATTAAAAATTTTCAGCTCAATTTAGAAGACACTGCTGATATCTGCATCCACATTTTTAGGATTGTCTTCTTTAGTTGAGATATCACAGCACATCATGTTTCACCAAAATGTCTGTTACATAAACATGAACTTGCAAGATACAGATCAATATAGGTTTTCCCCTTCCAAAATGCCAGTTGCCCACTGCAAGATTTTAGTAAATGGATCAATTTCAGGACCCTGTTCTGAAAACATGAATGGCAGCTTCTGCTGTCTCCCCGTTCAGGAATTACCTGGTGTCAGATAGTGGCTGTGAATGGTGGATCAATGGACAAATGAAAACAAATTATGGTCAAGTCGAGTTGTGCTGTTCCTTTGTTTTGGCAGCCCACTGTGTTTGTGAACTCTGCTCCAGAGAATGGCTCTTGGTGGAAGGGATGTGAGAAGAGTTTCTTCATGCATCCATGGAAAAAGTGAAGGGAGAGGTATGGCTTGTAGCTATGAAGAAAAATGACAGAAAACAGAAAAGTGTAGAAATCAGAGCGGGGGGGGGGGGGGGGGGCGGGTTTGGGAAAGGAAGATGGAATTAGATCTATGAATCCCTAAAAAACCTTCACTGTCCAGTCTCATGTTAAAATTGCATCCTATTAATATCTCCTAAATATTCAGTAAGTTACTCTTCTGGAAACAACCAGCTGCTATGTTTTGTTCTGAATTCCAAGCTTTTCAGCGTGTATCCTTGCATTCCTACTGTACATTTAATCTTATATGTATATGTGACAGGTTTGAAAGAAAATAGGTCAACAGTACTTAGGATAAGTAGTACTTTAATCAATTTTAACGTAACTTCTGATGGATACTGACTGAGGATAACATACTGCCTTCATTAATTCCATTTAAAGTAGCAGGGACATAAAAAAATCTTATTGTTTAAATTGCTTGGGGAGCACAAATTATCTGTTTTATATTCCCATAGAAGCTATAATATTCAACAGGATACTGTGAAGGACATGCAATAATTTTAGTATCTACTATGAGTGTTATTGATATACAATGTGTATGTAAATTCACCCTCTTTCAGTTCTGTTTGGAAGGATCATAAATGTGTAATGGATCTGATGACACAATAGACCTTAATGATAACTTGTAACTGGACTTTTACTCATTTTACCCATAATAAATTTTTATTTTAAAGAGATATCTGCTCATTTACAGCTTTCAAAAGGTGCCCATATGTGGTTGAGGGCAAAGAATGCAACGTGCAATTGTTGGAAACTCAATATTTAAAAAATTAAAATTACTATCATTTCAGTGTTTGAAAAAATAGAAAATGCACATTTCTTTTTAATACAGATCATCCCAAGAAAGACACAAGAAGTAAAAATTACTTTAATTTTTTGGCTGAAATATCAGCATTCCCTGTAAGGATATTAGAACCAAATCTCTAGCACATATCTCTTAGAGGAGCTCCACTGATGTCTACAGAACTTTGTAATTTTATATAGGCTCAAATCATAGAATCATGGAATGGTTTGGGCTGGAAACATCCTTAAGAGCACCTGTTTCCAATCCCTCTTCCATGGACAGGAATGACACTCCCTATCCCAGGTTGCTCAGGGCCCCACCCAGCCTGGCCTTGAGCACTTCCAGGGATGGGGCATCCACAACTTTTCTGGGTCACCTGTCAAAGGACTGACATGAAGGAAATTATGTCTTGACTATATATTTGGTCTTAGGACCTTTCTTGGAAGAGTGAAACTAATGGAAAAAGTAAGCCTCACTTCAAGATGATAGAAGAATATGAACAGTACCAAGCAATCCACAGAAAATGATGGACATGCAGATGCTGGTAGAAAAGCATGAGTGCAGTTCTGGGAGTCCACAGAAGTAGGGGAAGACCAAGTTAGAGGACAGATGAACTTGTAGCTCTCTGCATGGTGTAAAATAGTGCACAATCTTGTACTAAAGTAACACAGTCTTGTAATATTTGGATGAATCTATAGTGGCTAACAAATTGTATGAGATCTTATCTATCGATCCAAAGGTGATGTACCAACTAATTCTTAAAAGAAGTGATAAACAGGAAATCTGACTCAAGCAGTGATCTCAAACTATAGTGGAGAAAATAGTGGGAAAGGGAGTTAGGGCTGCTGTGAGGTGTGGCAGGGGAATATCTCCTTTCCCTAACACTTTCCTTAAAATTCTTTCCGGCCACTACTCTCAGGGACTGGTTGCTTGAAGGGCTCTCCTTGTCCTCTTTTGGTGTGCCCTCAGAGGGAAGCTTGACTTGAGTGTTCCTCAGGCCACTCTGTCAGCAGCTCTAGCAGACAGCTGTTGGATTTTCCTTGTCTATTCCAGAAACCACCCAAAGACATTGGGTTGTCAGTTCAGTGTGGGATAGGAGGTAAAAGGAAGGTGAACTAGTACATGCAACACAGGGAATGTAAATGCTTTAATAAAATTTACACCTTTATTTAATGGGCTCTTGAGTGAATTTCTTACTGTCATATCACCATAAAGCTGCCTCTCATCCATTTCAGTCAAGCTGGAGCAGATCTGCTTCCCTCTGGGATCAGAAAAGCAGGCAATCCCAGAGTTTCTATTGCATACCCCTCCTGAAGCAGTAGAGTAGCACTGGACTAAAAGCAACTGCAGAGACTTGCAGGACCCAGAGGTGTAGCAGGCAGGTGGTGAGCAGGGCACGGAGGAGCAGGGGTTTGCAGATGGTGGCAGAGGTGGAACTCCAGTGGGAACTGGCCACTTTCTTCCATTTCTTACATTGTAAACACAGATTTGTTTTAGACAAATCCTTCTGATTTGACAAACGCTTTCCAAAATCACGGAAAGAGATGTTCTTTGCCGTGATGTGGTCACAGTCCTCAACGCTGCCCAAATCTGCAGTGCAGGCAGTGACATGTGGGACAGGACTCTACACAGAGGCACAACACTGGCACAGCATTGGAGGCTCAGTCTGTCCCTGCAAAAATCATTTAGGATAACAACTTCAGTGCCAAATCCTCCGGCAGCAACAAAAGAGGCTTTTGCCATTCATTCACAGGCATAAGACGGGGAGGAAAAACAGAGTTTTCCCTCCAGCACAGACATCCCCCTAAGTAACTCCTAAAGATTCGGGTAATATAAAGCTCTAATGAGATATTTTTAAAGAAATTGTTTTTGGTTTTGTTTTTCTTTTTTATAAAATAATAATTTCATTAGTGGGTGGGGCTGGCTGCTGCAGGATGGAACATCTGTGACATTTTGTTCTGATACTTTTCTCACTCTCTGTTCTAAATAAGATATATGGTACAGCGAGGCAATAAATTGTATGCAAATTTCCAGAACTCTTCACCCAGCTTTCTGTCAGCTGATTTCTGACAATATTTAGCAATGATATTCGTGTTCCTCCTTGTGCATAAGAATGATGCCTCACTTTTCACAATGAAAGAGGGAGCTTTATAAGGCTGAGGTTGAATCATGATGTCTTAAAAGAGAATGATTCTGTAAAACTCACCTAGTAATTTAAAATTCATGATCAGGGCCCGTTTCACAGAGCTCTTTAAATACCCATAAATAGTGAAAAAATGTGTAGAAGTGCCCTACTGTGATTTCTGGCTTGTGTTCCTGTTAATAGATAGTTCTGCACAGCAATCTTCCAGAAGCAAAGTCTTTTTCTGCATTTGACTGTCTTTCACTGACTCAGTGCAATGGCTCATGTGCTTATAGTCATTCAGGTGCTTAAGCACTTCACTTAATCAGTGCCTCGGGCTAGGAGGATGAAGAGAAATCTACTGCCCCAGAGGGACCGGGCTGTTTTCTATGACAAAGGCAGAAAATTTCATTTAGGGGGATGAGAAAAAAAAAAACCAACAAAATGCAACAGTATAAATCCCAACATGTAGGGATCACTATAATCTGGGTATCGTCAGAAACTTTCCCTCTCTTGGCCTAGAAATGGCTATAAAAGTGTCGTGGAAGGATCTTTCACACATTGGCACTGGGTATGGGATGCCCATCCAGGTGCAGCACTTGCACAGGACATCTCTGATGGGAATACAGCAGCCTCATGCAGTGTCCAGGAGAATCTGTGTCTCCTGCCCTCCTTCCCTTCAGCTGGACTTTGAGACTTTAAACTATTGATCAGTTTATAAAATGTGGAGCCCTTATCATTTGTCTTCTCACTCCTCATTTCCCTTTGTCACGAGGGGACTGGCTTTTGACTTCACCTCTCTTTGAAGCTTCCTTGCAAGAGCATAAGAAGATTTGGATGTGTACCATCAATGGCTTATCTGAGGTGATCTCCAGAGATAGCTCTGGGAAGAGTCTGCACACAGCAGGGTCCAGATGAGGTTCCTGCCCAGCACTGATGCTTTCCTTCACAGCACCACCCGTATCTTCTGTTCTAGAGTGTTCCCAGAAACCAGAAAATTGCAGATTTTTTTTCATCTGAAGCAGGATTTATCACAAAATTCAGCCCAACATGACCTCACGCTTCACTAATTAATTCCCTGTGTATTACTAGCCAGTGCAAGGCCATGATTGGTGTTTTGTAACTAATCTGTACAACCATTTCAACATTTTTTCCATATAAAGATAGTGATGGGTCTTCATGATGATCTGGAAATTGTAAAGCGCTGTGAAACACATAGACAGTACTGATGCACAGGTAAGATGTATGGACATAAAATCTGCTTTGTTATCAAGATGTCCCTTTTAAAATGTTTTTGCTATACTTAGGCTAGCCCCATCTAGAAGTCTGCTGTTAAAAATAACATTGCAAAAATTAATGTATGTTTATTGTATTGACTTGCAGTGACAAGTCTCTTAGATCTCAATTAATGTAGTTAATAAGAAGGTGAAGAATTAACCCATTAATTCAGTGGTGTTATCTCAAAGATAACTTTGACTCCATTGCCTTTTATCCTTTTATCTCATTAGAATTTTCTTTCATTTTCAGAGATCCATGGCTTTACAGCAAGTGTTTTTAAAATAAAATGAGGGAAAACTTTGGAATACTGTTTTTATAGGTAACTATTTCTTTAGAAATAGTTCATCTTCTGAAAAAAACTAATTTATAAACTATTCAAAGTAACTGCTGGAAATACATGAATGTATGTTTTTGTATTTTGCTAACTTATGAAGTTTTTTGATATAAATGATAGTTTTGACACAGTGCAGTGATACTGTATGTGTCCCACCACCCACCACCCCATCCTCACCCCCATGCTGGTTTCCAGACTTTGAGGCTGTTTTAGTTTAAGGTAAGCTAAGAACCTTTTTCCATTGATCTTTTTATTCCACATCCACAAAAGAAAATGCTAAGACGTTGCTACTGATTTTTTCCCCCCAATATGTGGTCATTATAAGCAAAAAAAGAAGCTTACACTTCTACTTTTTAATTGGGCATTTAGCAGGACAATGTTTGAAAGCAATTAATGGGAAAAACATTTTTGTCCTGTTTCATCAATTGGTCTCCAAGAAAAATGCTGTCCAAAGTAACTATTATGTGCAAGCCAGGAAACTGTTGTCCTTTTCAGTTTTTCCCATGTCACAATTTATTCATTTAATTCAGTTCCTCAAAATTACTGCAGTGCCAATTATCTCTCTCTGTGTAGAAAATGAGTTTGGCCTACTTCAGCTCCCTTCATTTTACGGCTGTTTTCGGCTATTCTTCAATGAGTGAGTAATGTGAAAAAAAGGGAGGATCTTCAAAAATATGTGAAGTGTCTAGAGTGGCTTTTTGGTACCTGTGAAGAGGCCCCTTGAAGAAGCTTAAAGGACAATAGAATATTGCGGCTAGCAGCGGTTTATTTTGTCCACATGACTCATTTCACACGCACCCAGGCAACTGATGAATGGAGGATTAACACAAGTTTTCACCTTATTGAAATGAGTGATTCAAAGCAAACAAATAGGACTAACTAGTTTGGAATATGAAATTAAAGTTTCTCTGAGTCCTTTTGTTATGCATCACTTTCAAACTTAATTAGAAATATGATGGCCTTGGAATTTTAACCAACTCTGTTAAATAACAGTAATTTGATGTTTGTTATTGTCACACAGTCCACTTGCCTGAAATCTAAAGACTCCCAGGGACCGTTCAAATGCCATTATCAAAAAGTTTTAAAACAAAATGAAAAAAATACCACATATATACACACATATATTCTCTCTTTTGGGGGGGCATGTTTGTAAAAACACGAGAAAAGAACATCAGATTCATTTTTATTGTTAGTTGCACTATATGTATCTATAAATATTTATGGATGGGTAGGTGGCACTATAGGAAAACTGCTTTAGATGCTGTCTTCATGGTGACTTACCCAACCCATTCAAGTCCTCCAGCTTTGTAATTACATTTGAAGCAGGATGGGGTTACCCATGCACACCATTCAAGCCTACATGACTTTATATGGTTTCTAAGTTGCAGCACCCTGCAGTCACACAAGTCATAAACTCCCAGTTTACAACTTCCCCTTGAGGAAGGATATTTAGCAACTTTACATGGTGTAGTCAATGTCCAGGGCATGCTTGTACTCTCAAATCCGAATGTCGCCCTTCTATTTCTTCTCAGGATGCAACAAAATGATATTAACAGCCTTTCTGAGGAGGAGGTAGGCAAACACACCTTGCTGGATATACAGTCAATGGGTCATGTGCCCTTTCCCTTTTTTTTTGGAATAATGGTCTCCAGTGCCTCTGTAATGTGGAAGTTTCCTGCAGCTGAGTTGGCTTCTGTGGAACAGCTCCATTAAACCCTGCACACAGTTACACAAAAGCTTCAGGATGCAGTTGAATCACAAATCTTGTCATTATTCCCTAAGGTTATGAGCATGACCACTCTCTGAGGAACTTTTGCAGAAGTGTACTGAATTAAATGCAAGAATTCTGGTTTAGTGAGTCGCAAGACAGGAGGAAAAAAGAGTTCATCGCGCCATCTAACTTGTGCCTAATCCTTTTTAAAGGTTGTACAAGTGTAAGGAAGAGAGGGACCAGAGGCCTAATTTATTTTTATTTCCCACACAATTAGCAACACTATGGGATAGCTCTAGTGGGATCCATTTTTGTCATGGCATTGCTACTCTTGGGTACAGAGGGATGGCAGGGATGTGATTCAGCATGGAGAGGTACTGTGATCATGGGGTGACCAAAATAAGTCGGGATGTGGGATGACTTTTTAGCATTTCCACTAAGAACAGCAAACATTGGCCATATTCTGATTTGTGTCCAAAGTTTTGTTGCTGGTTTGTGAGAAGGATTTTGGTTTGGGTTGGCATCTGCTCATTGCTCAACAAGATAGGCAGGAACTTTGACAAATTCAGCTGTCAAAGTATAATAAGTGTCCATTGAACATATTCAGTCTTTAATTTTTCCTTTTCCAGAGTCTTTTACAGTCATTGATTGGAACATTTTCACAAATGTACAAGACTTTCCTGTAAATCAATCTTTTTTGACAATTTTAAGAGCCTCAGTGGAGGCATGGAACTGTGAAATCTTCTCAGAAAAATGTCTACAGATATTTTCTTTTCAAGGGAAAAAAAATATTTATCCACTTTTCTTCTCTCAACCTTAAAAATCAATGACATTTTTGTTGCTGTTCAGATTGATTTCAATCTGAGTCAGGCTTTTGATGTGGAAAACCTTTTCACATCTCTCATTGTAGTGAGTGACTGAGTTTGGGTTCTGTGCAGAAGCATGAAAAACTTTTAGCAAATATAAATAAAGTTTCCCAACAAGTAGAATTCTACATTTCTGGGCAATTTCAACACTTTCAATTTTGCTTTGGTTGAAAGACTTTAAAATTTGTTTTTGTTGTGGGGCCCCATAAACATATTTTAAATATTTAATGGAAAATAATTCTGTAAACTTACTTCAGTACGAATAATGAAATTATTTTTGACCATGTAGGAAGAGATTAGCACATTTAAAATCTGATAACTGTAAATACTGAATGGTATTTCAATATAATTTCAATATAATGCCAAAGCAAAATAAGAATTAAAACAATTTTTCTCTCATCAAGACAGAAAAGTCAGATTAGTCATTGTGAAAGTTTTCATTTTAGAATTATTGCCCACACCATTTGTCTATCCCAGGAAAAATGTAGTTCCTTCAGAGAAAATTTTATATTTTCATGAGGGATTTAATTGAATTCATGAATGAATGGTTGTAAATCCCATTGAATCCATAATAACCAGTGAATATTTCAGTCTTCTACAGAGAGTTTTCCAAAAGAGTGGATAACGAAAATCCTGCCCTAGAATACTTTCTGCCTCAGAGGATAAATGGAAGTGGAGCATTCAAATGAAAGTGGAGGTAGAAATAACTGAAAGCAGAGAAAGATGTTGGACCACAGGCTACACTGAAACCAAGATTGTCTCAGTGTGAAGCAAAAAATATTGCCAGGCTTTGTTCAGTGAATCCTAAACACTTCTGTGCTTTAACAATATCTCATCCAGTTGAGATGTTGATATGCAAAGTCAGTGGTTTTGTTTTTAATCAAATCTTGGACTGAAAAAGTTCTGTGAACCATTGGTCTTGCACTCAAAATCGTGATGGATTTGAGAAAGGAAACACTACGTGTGCTAGGAAGAAATGCTCTTACTGTTCAACAGAGACTTATTTCTAATATGACAAATACAGGGAAAGGTTCCCATATTCATTCTTGTATGCTGGAACTGTTCCACCTGAAGATGATCGTCACATGAATGCAATGTGGTAACTGCATACCCATGTCAGTGAAATCCATGTGTAAGTCGTGTGCAGTGTAAGCTCCCTTGTACTTTAACCTTGATAGTAAATATTCCTTCACTTCTCCCCACATATCACAATAGGTCTTTCTTTCCTACCCATTCCATGCAATTTTGAAACCTAAGGAAAATGTTTTTCTATCATTCTCTAGTGTGGAAGGCAACTTTACTGTTACCTGACCAAGGGGAAAGGTGGTTTTGTTGAAACCTGCAGGAATTCATCTCATGCCCAGAACGTCTGAGCCCCCTCCCCAGGTGGGATACGTTTGCTGAGGGCAGTTCCAGTGTGGGCAGCCCAGCTGCACTCTGATAGGGCTCTGTGTCCAGACACAGCCTTCAGACTCTGCCTTGAAGCCACGTTTATGGCACGAGGAATAAGCACTTTTTCAGACAAGCCCAACTCACACTGTTGGGTGATGTTGTGCTGCCTCTGTGTTTGGCTAGGAGTGACCCAGGTGTGTTTTATATGAGAATGAAAACACAAGAACATGGCAGCTTTCAAAATTATGACAGGGACTATGATCTGAGAGACTATTCTGTGTTTTTTCCAGAACTGCCATTGATGGGATTTCATGTGGCTTTGATTGAGGTGCATTTCACAGGCCAGTGATGTGGAACTTCCAGCTTGTCTTTCTTCACTTTGCAGACTTGTTTTTCTTTTTATACTTTTTTTTCCTCCGTCCTTTTGTTTTTAATTTTTCAGCTTTCACAAGGAAAGAGCAAGTCCCATGGTCAGAGGGGTGATGTTAAGTTTAAGGACCAGCACTGCAAGAGAGAAACAGTTCAAAACCACTCCATAAAATCAGTAAAATCAGTGACCAAAATTGTAAGTGAAATTTTTAAAAGTGAAATAAAAATTCCCCTTTTACCGACTCAAGGGTTTTATATTATTAAACCCAGCAACCAGAGAAGAATGAGCTCTGCACTCTATTCATTAACAGAGGAAAAGAGGATAAAAAAGAATGAAAAGGAAAAATGATACTATTTTCCACTAAACACAATGATGGGGAAGTGCTGTTAGAAAACTCATCTTTATTAATTCCTATCCCTTACTCCATTAACTCAAAAATCCCGGGGGAGTCACCACCCAATCACACCCATCCTCCTTTGAAACCTTCCCCAAAAGCACACATCAAAACCATTGTCCAATCCAAGGAGTCACACCATGCCTGGTTTATTTTCTCCTGCCGTGCCTCTGGATGTTGTCCTGAGCCCTGCTGCCCATCCAGAACTGCTGGAGATGCTGCTGTGGGCTGTGACCCAGCTGCTGTATTGCAGACCAGCAGTGACAGCTTACCAGGAGGGACTGAGTGTGATTCTTCTGTCTGTAATTTTTAAAGTGCTTTGGGGTTCCGCTCCTGCAGCCTGCTCTCTGAATGTGTCATTGCACAGCTGAAAGGTTACACAGCGGTGCACCGCAGGGTCCCAGTGCTTCTGGCACTTCTCATGGTTTTCAGGAAAGGTGTCTCTGAATGCCTGGCTGTGTCTAAGGACTGAACCTGGGGGCAAATGGATCATTTGGCTGATGTGAGGGTGGGGAAGGTTCACACAGGCTGTAGAGTTTTGTCTATGAATAAAATAAGGAGAGATTTTTTTGCTTAGGGGAGAAAGGAGATAGCTCTAGATTATTGAAGGGGGGCCATGATTCATTCTGAATCTTCACGGATGCCACCTCTGGCTCTGCTGAGCAGCCCAGATTCACAATCATCTTCCCCTGCTGCAGTCCCCATCCCTCCCCCCAGTCCAAATTGGGAAGGGCTGAGGATTTGTCTCGCTCCAGCCCTCGCCAGGGCCAAGAGTGTCAGCTGCTCCGTCTGATGACTGGAGCACTGATTATGCACCTATCCAGACACTTGGAAACTCCACAGGGAAAAGCTCCCCAATACACACACATTTGTAATCTCTTGTGAATAGAGTCCTAAGTGCCCATTAACTATTGCTCAATTACACGGGAACTCTGCAGAAGTAAATATGGCATGCACATGAATATCAATTAATGCCATTATGATCAGTGTGGTCGTGAGTCAGGAGGGAAATGTGCATAATCTTGACAGAATTATGAAGACATGCTTCATTTTACTTGTGTGGATTGGAATAGTATGTTAAGATAATAAAAGCTTTTGCATTTTTAAAAATAGTTTAACAAGCCCAGGATAGATTTGAATCATATCCGCCTCAGATTTCAGTTGTTAAAGTCAGATTTGAAGACCTTTATAACAAACACTACTTGGCCTGTAATTTCTCAATTTCCCTTGCCTCCTTGAATTGTCCAGCGTTCACACAGCCCTATCTTACCTGACAACCCGCAGGTACCACCAAAAACCCAATACTTGCACCAAAAAAGGTTGACAATGTTAGACAAATGCAGAGCCCTGGCAAACCATTTCAGCTGAAATGGAGGATCTTATCCTGAATCCTACCCAGCTTCTCTCAGAGCACCGGTAAATCCCAGGTTGATGCCATCACCTCTAAGGAAAGTGAAAGGGGTAAAAGAGCTGCACCAGGTAACAATGAAGGTTTTATAAGGGATGTCTTTACTGTCATGGATTTTTGCCTGGGAAAGAGAAGGACAAGAGATATATGAGGTTACCAGGGGCAGGCTGGGTTCAGAAGCATTTATGAGACTACCCTAACAGTTCAGGCCTCATTTCCACCCTGATGGGGACTCCAATGCAGTGCTACAAACTTTCCATATGATTTTGTTTTCTGAGCCAAGCTATTCTAGCATCCTGACCAGGTGCTTTTGCATTTTAGAAGCCAATTGTGTCATAGAGAACCACAAAGACTCCTCAAGACAAAATGTGGTGTCCTGTGTGTTGTGTCTCATAGACTGCTGTCCAAGAAGCCTGAAAACAATAAACAGAGAGGGGCTTATTGCTTGAAATGCATCCAGCCTGGCTTAAGCTCACATTAAAATTTCCATTCCTTTATAATCAACCACGTAGTCTCATGGGCTGAAGGGCCACACAGGCTGTATCCTTGAGGGTAAACTGAAGATGGGCAGGTACTGAGCATCCACACTGCTGTTTGATGTCTGGGCACTGGTGGGGATCAGGAGCCCTTTCTGGTGTCTCTGGAGGAGTTTCTGTGGGGATGAGTCAGTCTCCAGTTTGCTTTATTTACTGAGATGTAGCCATAGCCCATATCTACAGTCACACACTAGAGGAGCAGAGCAGGCATTCATGCACTTTCCTGCTGTGGTCCATGCTGTTTAATTACTAGCAACTACCCTGGCACATTTTTGCCCCATGCCATCACCAGCATAACGTTAAGAAACAATGCAGGTAACAGCACAGACCAGGAACTATTCCCTGTGGGCAGGATGGAAAAGAAGAATACATCCATACAGCTACAACCCATGTGTTGCCACTTCCCATCATGGCAAAGAATGGGCCCTTGTTCATTTTATATTCGAAGATGGATGTAATCATAGAGACTGAAATGGTGGTACTACCTTTATTTAAATGGAAATTGTATTTCGTGGTAATTCTCAGAACAGTCTAAATCTTTGGGATCAGGATGATATCTGATCACTGGAGTCAGAGACTGGTTTCCAACAGTTTTAGAAAACAAACTGGGACAGTTCTGAGGGGCATCTTTGGAATTATTATGCTGGAAAAATATTACCACCTTTTAATATAATTATTTTAATTTTTATCTTGCTGAGGGAACAGGAGGAAGATTTTAGAGCTGTGGGTGCATTAGTATATCTAATTCATATGGTTGTATCTACAGGGAAAAAGAAAGCTATATAGTTCAGCAAATACAGTAAAAAAAAAGAAACATGAGTAAGTAAATATTATGAAGGGTGAATAAATGTCAGCTGGCCAAAAGGATGAAAGTGTGGCTGTATGAGATAGAATACTGAGGAACATGGTTTCAGCCTGAACCTCAGTCACTGTTTGCAGAAATTAATTTTTGTGTAAAAATTTCTAGAGTGGAACTCATCCATTGATATTCACTGTGAGGCAATGTGCTCTCTGTCCTTTGTTGCGGCTGTATGCCACTGACAGCGGTGTGCCAAGTACAAAGTCTTCAGCACAGAATTTTCAGGATAAATATTAACCACAGACATTATTCAGATTTCTTTGCTGGGCTGGGGCCTCATTGTCTAAAACCCAAAACCTCTTGGTAGTAATTTTTAACAAACTTGCAAGGTCCTGTTTTTTAAGTGCCCAGTGTAAATACTGGGGTATTTACCCGTGTAAATACTGGGGTCTGTCATTAGTTGTCACCTCAGTCAGGGATGAACCTGAGATACTGAGAACATCTTGTAAGGCAGTGCACAGCCTTGGCTGTCACTGATTTTACCTGGCTTTAGGGGTAAAACCATTCAAACCTTTACCTAGTCAGTAAAGCACTTGTAAAGTCCCCCTTGAAGGAATGGGTTAAATTTAATTAGTTAATATTGAAAAGCACTCTGGAGATGAAAAGTGCTCTGCTATGTAAGTGCTGACCATTAACCATTATTACGTCCTCTCTTGTTTTTCATACATTAGTCCAACTAAAAGGCAACTCAAAAACTTTTTCATTATATGCAGGGCAATTTAAACCAGCAGATTTAAAGTACATTTAACAAGTCAGATTGGTATATTTTTAATGGCCTATAGCAGGTTTGTGGCAAAAGGAGCAGAAAGTTAATTTCTGTCACCGCATCTTTAAATTAAAAGGATGTAATTTGTAGTGAGGGACAAAGTTTCCTAAGGAAATCATTGTGTTGGCAAGGCTGGTTAAATAAAGTGTCCTACAGGACTAGGTAATAAATAAAACCCCTGCCTTTGCAAGGCTTTGTCATTGTCTGGAAAGTGGAGAGTGAGAGAGACTAAAATAATTAAAGGTGCTTATTCTAGTGTAGTAGCTCAGTAAATGAAGTATGCTTGGATTTTCCCTTTGCAGGAGCTAAATCTGTGACCTCCTGTACCAGAGGAAAGAGTCCTTTGTGTTCTGAGCTCTAATAGCCTTACCATGGTTTCATTTCTACCAGGGTCCATGAAACACTTATATTTATTTTCATTAATTTCATTTTTCCTCTCACATTGAGGCATTAGTTCAGACTTTAAGGAAAGTGTAGACTGTTTTGGTTTTTTTGTTTTTTTTTTGCCTTGATGGGTTATATACCTCTATGTCTTTGGTTTAAGTCCCGTGTTCCTGAATGTTTCTTTTACCTTGTGGAATACTGTTAGAAGTCTCTGTACAAAAGCAAAAGCTGTGGTTGCTATAGCAATAACCAACCTGATGAAGCTGTGACCTAAATCATGACTGAGAAAAATAGTACCTTTTCTATATCACTGCAGTTACTGCTTCCTTGGATTATGCTACTGTTATGAAGGATTTATTACCTAAAGTGAACTCATTGACTCCAGGACACAAGAAAGACTAAAGTGATATTTCTGGAACGATAGAGTTAGGCAGGGACATAAGCAACTTATACCTGCTGAAATTTATAGGTGAAAAAGTATCCTGCTCTTGGTAGCACACATGTAGCTAAACCTCCGTGCAGCACCATCTATTTCTTGCAAATCTAGGGAGCTTTGATGGCTGGAAGATACTTAAATGAACATAATGTGCAGCTCAGATTTATTGCGCATTGCAGAACCAAGAACTTGATCAGCTTCCTCAAGTCTTTGCTACTGCCATGAGTGTAGTTACTGAGGAGGAAAAGAGGGCAACATTCTCTAGGAGGAGTTGCTTCCTTGCTCACTGAAAATTTGGTGAGGGAATTGGTGCAGGCATCCAAAATCCTTTACCTAATAATCAAAATTGTTCCCTCTTCTTTGGCTGTGACCCTCAATGGCCCTTCACTAGTAAGAGCTACAGATGAGGTTGTTTCTGAACATCCTCTACTTCCACAACTGATAGGGGATTGTAACGTGGAAACTAATACGAAAGATTGTATGCTGTGGCATTTATCCTCTTGTCTTTCTGAAAATTAGGGTTTAAATCTATGCTTATCATCTAGGTTCCCTCTACAGTCAATGGAGGGCAGACCCATATGATTTTTCCTCTCTTAAAACAGGCATATGGAATAGATTGGGCAAAAATTTAGAAGAGCATTTCTATCTTTCTGTGGACTACAGAAGGAGTATGGACAGCTTGCTTAGAGCAAACACCTGAATTTTAGATGGCTATAGTTACATGAGCTGAACTCCATTAAGCAACAAATCAGCATGGATAAGCATTGCTGTTAAAACAAGGTGGTGGGAGTGAAGTGGTCCAATTTTCAGCTTTAACAGTAGTTTGTTGCCCTGAGCTCTATCAAAATTGAAAATAAGAAATGACTGAGCTGCAGCAAGGTGTGAGTATAGGCAATATTGCAATTACTTGTATTGGACAGGATGGGGAGTGGGAAGCTGGCAGAGTAAACTAAATAAGCTTCACTGGAACAGCAGAAGCAGGTTGGCAATTGTGACTGCATTTGCCTGACAAATAGCAAAGAGGGGCTTGTGATGTTATTACCCTCCCTGCCAGTCCCTCACCCCTCCCTCTGCTATAAGCCCAAGAGGACAAATCCTGAGGATCAAGAGACATCAAATGTGTTTGATCATGCTCTTTGGGAAATCAAAGTTGCTGTCTTTGCTGTCAGAGATTTGGACTGGAGATGCACAAACAGTGAAGAAGCCTGGCTGCTGAGCTATTTGGAGAGATCTAAAATTACCCGTTTCTTATGGCCACCTGGTCTCTTCAACATCTGCTGCATACTTGGCTCAGAGGCTGCCTGCTCTCTGAAATCACTCCACACATGACATAATGTGTCAGATGTAGTGTGACACAGCAGTGACATTTAAAGTGACACAAACCAGGACATCAGCTCTTCTAAAGTGCGTGCACTAGTGCTTCCACAGTTTCACTTGGTTGCAAAATACAAATTAGACCCTTTATGACCATTTTCGATTGTCTTGGGTTAGTTAACCATGGTCTTTGTTTCATGAGTGGTCACACATAAACAAGAGTTACCTGTAATGCAAGGACTTAGAAATACCTTTAATTTTGCAAAAGCTGTTTCACCCCTTCAGCACTCTTGTCTGATGGATGATGGTGCATTTATGAACTGGAAATTATGTGGCTATTGGCCAATATGCAATATGATAAAATACTACAGTGCAGAGACTTAATATTTCACAGCTAAGGAAGCTGAGAACTGACTCTTGCTAGAAATAGCACCCACGTACAGCCCTAGCTGGGAATGATAATCCTAGTGACAAAATAAAAAAGGTCGAGGGTGGAGCACCATTAGGTTGGACTGCAGGATTGATAATAGCCATATCCAGGGCTGCATCACCAGCAGTGTGGGCAGCAGGGAAAGGGAGGGCTTCTGTCCCTCTGCTCCTCTCTGGTGAGACCCCACCTGCAGTGCTGCATCCAGCTCTGGGGCCCCCAGCACAGGAAAGACACGGGCCTGGAGAGAATCCAAAATATGGCCACCAAGACACTCAGAGGGATGGAGAACGTCTTCAAGGAAAGGTTAAAAGAATTTAGGATTGCTCATCCTGGAAAAAAAAGGCTTCAGGGTGACCCAATTGTGTCCTTCCAGTATGTGAAAAGTGAGCCTGCAAGAGATGGAGAGAGGCTCCTTACAAGGGCCTGGAGTGACTGGACAAGAGGGAATGGCTTCAAACTGAAAGAGAGTGGACTCCAATTCGATTCTAGGAAAATATTCTTTACTGTGAACACAGTGAAGCACTGCAACAGGTTGCCCAGGGAAGTTGTGGATACCCTTGGGAGTGTATTTTTGTTATAGCTGGATCTCTTGACAAATTAGTGTGTTTCTGAGATGAGGGCTTTTCTGGTTGTAAAACTTGCTTAATAAGTTTTGTAAACTATTTGTAAAAATGTTTTTTCTTTTTGTAAACAGCTTCAGCTTCCATCTGAGACCCCATCTCAGTTAAATCAGCTAATGTGTAGCCATTTCAAACCACCAACTGACCTTCCCTTTGCTTCTTTCTTGTGCTGCTTTTCTCTCCCTCGTGAAGACATTCTTTTAAAAGCATTTTGTAGTATTGTAAAGTAATAAATATTTGAAAAGTATTTAAAAGTGTTCTTACCCCAAAGTCCATTTTGATGGCTTTTGGAGGGAGCCTGAGGTTACAAGTCCTCACACATTTCCTAATCTGCTGGCTGTGATCTATTGCATTCATATTCTCTCTTCCTAGAGCAGAGCAAATAGGTGCAAAGGTTCACCTGGTCTTGTGTTCACCACCCCCTTTGGGGATTCTTAATAGTCAAATGTTTATATGCATGAATATAGAATGAGATGTCTTCCTCCAAGAGCAGGGATTTTCCATTTTTACCCACTATCTGTTAGAAACTAAATTTCCTTCACTGCTCAACCTCGTTCTTTATATTGTGGCTACAATACAGCATTTCAGAAGTGTCATCACCTTTATCTTTTTACATTCTGATGTAGTCTGTAATCAACACTAGCTTCAGCCACTCTCATTACTAGCTCTTGAAGTGATTCTTCAGACTCAGCAAGAACATCATCATCAGATTACAGCATCTGCTTCCTCCAGTTTCAGCCCTGCCCCTGTAGCCAACGACAACGATGCACATTTGCATTTCAGTGCACAGACAGAGCTGATGCTGAGCCACCATGCAGTCCTGGTGGACTTTCTTCCTGCCCATTAACCACTGCCCAATGTCCTTTGTTGGATCTTTCTTTTCACTTGTGTCTGGTCATGTACAGCTCAATAAATAACATAAATCTCTGCAAAAGCCCCCACAGACAATAAGAGCTGCATGTATCATTCAACTGCTTCTTTCTGTTCCACAGCACAGGTCTTTTGCACCAGTTTTTTCCCCATGATTTCCCCCTGATCCCCAAGCATTATTCTAAAAGCTGATTTAAGTAATTTTCAGTAGTAAACTAGTCTCTGTTTTGCTCCTTCTCTGCTCCATTTTGCTTTCATATTTTTTCAGCTCCTTTCTCCAAACCCTAAGCACAGTTTTTCTCTGTGTGTTTGAATAGTAAGTGGAATTATTTGGTAATGTGCACATCCTCTCAGACTCCCCTTCTCTGAGCACAGAATGAGTTTAGTGTCTCTCATTAAGTCCCTTAGCCACTGCCCTGTTTTTTCACAGAAGTTTGCAGATCTTATGGGAAATCTTGATACCAATCTAGCTTTAGAGTGTTCTCTTCAGGTACACAAAGCAGGCAGGCATGAGAATATTTGAAGCATGTAATAATGACTGTTTGAGTTAAGGACCTCTCTGTCTTCCTGAAAGAATAATTCAGATAAAAGATAAGAGGTTCTGATGCTGAAATCATATTCTGATACATGAGGAGGCATAATCTGACCTTTTTGTTTATTTGTTTGATAGTAACACATGCACTGATTAAATTTCCTTCATCTCTGTAGTACTAACCAGGAGGGAACCTTAATAAAAAAGTGAAGAAGATTTACAAGCTTTGAATGCAGGGTCCATCACAGAGCCTGAGAGTGGTGCCACTCTCAGTGTGTGCACCCCAGCTTTGCTGTGTCTTGAAGGGGCAGCTGTTCCTCCTACAACCCACCTGAGATCCACAGGTGGTTATCCACATCCCTACTGTGTCACACCCTCTGGCAGAGGCTTGTGGATTTAATGCTGTTAGGCAGAAGGAGTGCCTAGTCTTAAGAAAATGAGCTGAAATTCCCTTTTGCATGTGTATGGAGAGCCTAGGGGAAAAAAAAAATCTGCACAGCTACATTAAAACATTCAAAGGCCAAGTTTGAGAGCCTCAGTCCTCCTTCAAGAATAGATACATCCTCCATGCGACTTCTGGGAGGGAGACAAAGAGCTTCAAAGCTCAGCAAGTTAAAAACTCAGGGCAACATGGAATATTGGTTCCTAATTTTAAGGTTCATAACCAAGCAGGACACAATTGTTGTTATTTTTTGTAAAAACAGCTTTAGTCCTGCTCCAAGGCTACCAGTGGAGCACTACAAGACTTTGAGTTCTAGCTAATGTCACTGAAATTTTTTTGTTGTAGACATTAAGTTATTAGGGCCTTCGACTTCTCATGTGGGGAGCCCACTAGGAACACCAGGTATCACTTCTCATGCAGTGCAGGTTGTTGACTTTTGATAGGGTACATTTTCAATTTCCTTTATTCTTTTCGAACCGTTTCATTTCTGACTGAAACACTGAAAAATTCAAACCTCAGTGAATATTTCTATTTGTTTACCTGTGTTTTGCCACTTGTTTTTTGTTGTTTTCTTTTTTTCATTTTTTTCCAGAGGTTGCAAATTTGACAATTTCCGTTCTAGTGAAATACTGTCATAACAGTTGAGGTCTTGTGAAACCAGAACACTGAATTCAAGCAAAATTTTTATAATTAGACAGTGAATGACGTTGTTTTTAACTTCTTCACATGCCCAGCCAAATTATGAGCCTCCCTGCAGCTTGACTCCCATTAAAAAAAAAAAGAAAAAAAGGAAAAAAAAATTAGAGTACAAGTAGTCACTTCTTGCTTTTTACCTTTCTTATCATGTTTGTATTAAAGACTGATAGTGCTTCCAAGTGCATCCTGGGTTCATTCCCAGCAGTAAAGTATGTGAAAGGCATATTAGTACAAGTGTTAATAAAGTATTAATAAATCCTCACTATGTGGGAGTAGCATTGCAGGGAAGGCATTGATACAGAGTGTTAGGTCACTCACAAGGGCTGGCTGGGATCCATGTGCTCACCTGTCATCTCTGGGTAACAGCTAAGAAATAGGTACCAAAGTTTTACATTTTTAGCATACTTCTTAACATGAGCATCAGTTTTTCACATATTATTCTAAATATTCTTCTAAGGTAAACATCACTTTATTTTGAAATGTTTGTAAGAAGCTAATTTACCCATTAGAAAAAGAAGTGTAATTAAATGAATGAATGAATGAATAAATAAAAGAAAACAGAAAAAATCCACATAAAAGCAGGAAGACAAAATAATACAGGCAGGTGAGTGAAGGAAGAAATTCTCTTTTGCAGTAACATGTAGAACAGACTTTCATTACAAAGTGAGGACACCTGAGGATTTTAGCCTTCACTTTATCTTCTGATATTCTGTTACTTCAAGATCCATGCCAGGATGAAATATCCAAAATGTCTCAAGCTTCCACTTGCTGTATTTGTCATTAAAAAAAAAAAAAAAAGAAAAAAAAAAAAAAGCTGTTTGCAATATTTCTGGCCTGATTCAGGTAGTTCCTGGAGATTTGAGTGAGGTTTAGACAAGAAGCCTGAAAGAAAATACAACTATAAATATCTCGTTTACCCATCTATCTAACAATATATGGCTCATTAGAAAATGACCTTAGGGTTTGATGCAAAGCTTTCCTCTTTTCTAGTCAGTCTAATGGGGTATGTTACCTTCCCAGGGCTAGAATCACTCTTACTGGAGGCTGAATTCCTCAAAAGTACTGCAGCCACACTGAGGACAGAAGAACATAATGTGAGCAAATTCAGAAAAAAACCCCAAACCCCACACCAGAACATGGTGACAAAGAAAGGTGGGTTCTTTGTGTTGGGTTAATAGCAGCTGACCTTTGGTGATCTCTTGGTCCATGCTCAGGACCCCAGACTTTGTGTCTGAAATACACTGACCTTGCTTTTCCAGGGTCTGCCTCCAGGTTCATCCCACTCAGTGAATTGGGTTATACAACCAGCTTTTATACACCGTTGCAACTGAAGAGTGGGGTGTCATGAACAGAAAGAACTTTCATGGTCTTAAGGCCAAATGTAAAGTAGAAACCTGATGAATTAAAAATTCTTCTGATTTAGAGCTCAACAAGAAATGGGCAGCTTTGAAATCTTTGTTGGCTCATATCAATATTTCATCTTTCCAGTTGAGAATAATTTAATTTCTATCCATTGCCAGAATGAAATATATTGACACAGAGCTGGGCAGAAAGTATAAAAATTTAAATTTGTATATCACTGTGCTCGACAGAGTTGCCGTTAAGGGCAGGGTGCACAGAAGGGTGTAAAAGCAATTAAACACCAGGTTGTCAGTAGGCAGAGAATTAGAGAATTCTTCACATGACAGGGACAAGAAGAGGAGGTCATTAAGGCACATGCTATTTATTTTAATGTTATCCATGATCTGTATTGTACTCAAATTATAAATAGGCTAAGTGTGAGTGACCCAGAACAGTTTGGCTTCTGTCCTAGCTGGATTTAATCGCAGTTCACACTGTCCTCCTTCCTACTCATTTTCTGCCTTCGGCACAGCACTGCCAACATCTGAGATTTCTTTCTCTCCTGAGGCTTGCATCAAAACTTTTGCTTCAATATTTAGCATTAGCCCTTGGAGTCATGTGTGTTTCATGACATGGGAGGTTTTGGGGGTGTTTAAGTAGCACCCTGTTTTGCCAAAAGATCCTCCCAGCTGCATTTCATGCCAGTAGGTAAATATAGAATTGTACTGGTACAACTGTCCTGGGACAGTGACTCCATTACAAGATGGGGTTCGGGCTACTTTTTGGAGCTGAGTTGAATTATAGCTTCGCCTAAGATAGACCCCAGTGTGAGTGACCATCTGGAAGAAAGATTTATGCTGATCTAACAACATCTTTTTAAATTTACATGGTAGATTATGACAAAAAAAAAAAAATCCCATGTAGGCAAGACCTACATTTTTGTTCGTTAGGGCTGTGGAGAAAACATGACTCAAGTGAATTGCAAAGGCTTAGATACCAGAAGGCAAATAAAAATAAACTCAGTTATTATCATAATTTTTTTCCAGTTTCATTATTTTTCTGCCAACTTCAAGGTTTTATGGGCCTGAACTCTGAAATTGTGAACCCTCAGGGACTGCAGAAATATTGACTATAATTAGATAGTGTAATCTCTGGGACAGGGACTGCCCAATCCTGTGTTTAGACAGAACCAGACACCAGGGGCTGCTAAGCAGAAACAACTTTCTGGTCCTAGTACCGTGTGAGCAAATAATTAATATTAATATAATGCACCCATTCCTCCTCTAGGTGCACATCAGCTACATGCCCATAATCCCTGGATGACAAAAGTACATCCTCCCACAGTTCAGTTCTATTTTGATAGAAGACTTTACCTTGGCTTTTTTATGACTCTGTGTCACCCTGAACTCTCTGGGGCCACAGACTGTATCTTTCTCTGAGCCATGTATGGATATTTTGACAGGTGTCTTTACACACAGCCTGATGTGCTCTTACTTAGGAACCTAGAAAAGAAAATGAATTATGTTAGCTCTTCAGCAAGAAGGGCAAAACCCCCAAATCTTGCTGCCAGCCCAAGTATTTCTTTTGTTATTTGCTATGGGATGAATGTTACCCTTGCACAGATGGTTCACATAAACCCCTGTACATTCTGAAATCACAGTCATCCAATCAATGTGCAGCTTCAGAGCTGTCTTCAAGGTCCCTTCCTACCCATGCCTTTCAATGAGTCCATGATGTTGTGGCTCCATGTTTCTGTGGTAATGAATTATTGCATTGATTCAATGTAAGGAGCTGGATCCTTTTTCCCAGGGCTCTATAAGAACACCAGGAGCTACAAGTCCAGGATCTGATGGGGTTGCTGTGATACAGTTCACTCTTTCATGATAGATCCTGTGCAGCAGTGTTTCCTACTACAATTTCCTAACTTTAGATACCCAATTCCTGCAAGAAATGCATATGGGCTTTCTTAGGTCCTGTATTTTGTTTCAGAACCACTTATTTAGACAAAAAGTTACACAGCCACCCTTATGATGACTGTGGAGAAGGAGCTACCAAGTTGCTGAGCTGAGGCAACTTTCATCTAAGTGCTCTGGATTTGTATGGAGCAGTTTCCTGGGATTAAGTACCAAAGCTTAATACTTTGGTATTCGAATTCTTCAAAAAAATACTCCCTCTCTAAACAGAGATATTTCACAGCATTTTTCAAATGCAGAAATTTATATTAAATTATTAAATATTAAATTATTTCAGCCTGTGTTTGGAAGACATATTGAGTAAAATTTTACCATTTTTCATTAGTTAAAACCCCCAAAATTAAAGGTAAGACATTTATTGCAGTTCTCTATCAGCGTATAATCAGGTTTTAGCTTGATGTAATAACAATCTTCCAATCTTTTATTTTTATAATACACTCTTTATAAACACTAAAATATGCAAAGGTATTAAGACATCAGGTGTTTTATGGTATTTTAGGACTGATCCCAGCAATCCAAGTGTGTTTAGGAAACTTTAAACCCATGTAATTTTGTGCCAGACTGAGTGGGTCTAGTTAGTACAAAGAACACCATGAACTGAATTAAATCTTTGATGAACTCAGCATTTTTATCTCCTCCTGAACTCCTTTGTTTTTCATCTATACTGAGAACCAGCATAGCTGTTTGTTTCAACGACCTCATTTTTAAAATAGCCCCTCAGTAAGTTTATGGACAAGGAGCAAAACACAGTCCATTAGAGAGAAAATGCAGGCAAGGCCACAGGTAGAGGTTTTTCACTTCTTTTTTCATAGACTTTATCAGTAATAGTGCACATTTTTGCCTAGCAGCATCTAAGAAAAATCTTATGTGTCCTACTTGATAAATGCTGTCTTTATACTGACTGAGGGAAGCCATTAGGTTTTGCTGTGAATAATTTTTTCTGCAGTAATAAAAGGAGGTATTAAAATGTCACTGCAGTCATTTCAATGGTTGTTTTCTAGTAAATGGATAATTTGTGGATTTTGCAGTCCTTAGCTGTTAATAATCACTTTGCTCGTTCTGTTGATCAAGTTAAATGGCATTTTGACAATAATTCTCCATTATCAACCAACATTTGCCTTCTGTTCACTTGGTGTAATTATCACGATCTCTTAGTCTAGTCTGGGGGCTCTGCAAAGATTACAGCAGAGAACCAGGCTCCTCAAAGACTAAGAAACAGTTTATTTTCCTCTTCTGGAGGAACAGCTCTCAGAGTTCAGCAGCTCTGGCAGTGCACTTTCCTTGGGAATTGATGCCTTGGAGTGGCTATCTAAAAGAGAGGCTAGGAAAAATTAAGTAAATAAAAGCAGGGATTTATTGAAGTCCTTCTGTAGGAACACCATGGCCAGTCAAAAGCCTCTAAGGGGCTACACCCAAGATGGACAGTGGGCAGGAGTTTTTCACACAGTTATAGGTTTGGTCCATTTACATACCAGGAGTTAACCCTCCAATTAGTTTCAGGTAATGAAGTAATTTACTCCAAGTCTCCCTGCCCCGCCTCTGCCCAGTTCACTGCTGTTTGCATCTTTTGATAAAGATGCCTGAGGCTGTAGGGTGTCCTTGAGTTTCAGGTCTAGAGAGGAATTGTTTTGTCTGAATAAAATGGGAGAACAGTGGCTGGCAGGCTATGGAGTTTTAGAGTTATACACTAACGCAGTATGGGATCTGAAAAATATAAAAGCTAAATCCTAATGCATCAGAATGGTTTAACAAACCCATCTCAGGTGCCTTATTCCCAGCACCAGGGGGCACATCCTGTGCCAGCAGGTGCAGAGGTCTGGCAATGGAAGAGGCTGCATGAACCCCAGTCTGAGCCTTGTGCAGGCAGCATATGAGCCATGATGGCCATAAACCTGGGGATCCACCTGCTATTTTGGCAGGTGAAGAATGTGTGTGTGTGTACGTGTAACACCAAAGGTACCAGGCTAATGACAGATATCTCACCCTAATTCCAGGAAAGTAGAATCCACTTCTGTGAATGACAGCCAACTCAAAGGAAGTGGAGCTGAACAAGAGAGCATCACCCACAAATCTGACTCTTAGGAATACGTTCAAAGAATAATCAGAGTGGAACGACTGGAGAGCCCAGAACACCTGATGGGCTGTGAGAAAAGCTCTTACTCGCCATGGACATGTTTTTGTGCCCAGGAGGAGCACTGAGAATCCCTTGCTGATGTTTATCCTGAGCAGTGAAGACCTGGAGAGATCACTGTCCAACTGCTGCATGGTGGCATGGCATATCTGTCTGGGGAGCCTGGGCTTTGGTGGCTACCAGCACCTCCAAGAGTGCTCTGATTGCTCATTACTAGATCATCTTCATCATGTTCTTAATGCCAGCACATGCCCTGAGGCAACGGACCAAGTGCTGGGATTTGTGTGCCAAAATGAGGAAAGTTAATTCTACACCCTTGATAACAACAATAGTACTTTGTGCTTTTGATCTTCAAAGCGCTTTACAAACATTAGCTAATTAATTAATCCTTACAATGCTCCTCTGCTATTATCCCCATTTAGCAGATGGGGAAATTGAGTCAGAGGAGTTAAATGACTTGCCCAGGGCTATGTAGGAGTTGGCATCCAGGCTGTGATGGGGAATTCCTGGCTCCTCCTTTCAAATCTCCAAAACAGCTGTGGCTGCTGTTACAGACCTGAGACTGGCTTAACTACAGAGGTTGGAGCGAGCAGCTTGGCAGGAGCACTGATTCTGAGGTGTGCACCAGCCATGGACAGGTCCAAGTGCCACCTTCAGACTTGCACTGTGGTGCCAGTTGGGATTTGTGAATAATTTATCATGCTCCCCTGTCTACAGAGCTTCTGGAAAGGAGCTGACTAATGTCTGGCCAGCCTGGCCCTGAGAAAGCATCTGTCTGTGCAAATACTGAGGCTCACCCCTCATGTGGGGGTCTCCCAAAGATACTGCCTCCAGTAGGGATAGACAGGGAAATTCTAAGCCTGCTTCATGGTCAGAAGACAGGGAGACTGAGACAGAGGTGAGAACACCTAAATATAAGACTTTAAATTTTTATTTTACAAATTCCCCATAAAAGGAGGGAATGGATAGGTTCATGGATGTGGAGAGTGTGTTAAGGGAAATAATGAAAGCTCTTAAGATTTACTCACCCAAGTATTTCTGTATCTGATAGAGTACCAAGATAATAATTTCTTCTATAGCTCAAGGATAGGGTTGCTCAAGATCTATTACAACATCAGGAAAATTATTTAATATCAAAGCAACCATCATCCTATTTTGGCTCCAGGTAATCTAGAGAACTAGTCAATAGTACTAGATAATAGTTATGTATTAGTCAAGTAGGCCTAGAAAAAGTAACTGTGGTTTAAAAATTATATTCTAATTTGCAGTGCACATTTTGCAATGGATATAGCACTGGTTTTCATCAAAAGTGACACAAAAATACGCTGTAAAATAAAATAAGGTGAAAAAAAATCATAAGGATAATCTTTCACTTACACACGATTACGAGAAATTTGGGACATTGGGAAAGGATGACCTCCCTTGACAGGCTGGTAATGCTCTTCCTAGTGCAGCCCATAATGCTGTTGTTCTTTGAGGCCAGAGCCCATCACTGGCTCATCTTCTACTTGCTCACCTCAGGCTCTTTTCTGCAATGCTGTTTTGCAGCTGATCACCCCCAGCCTGAACTGGGGCATGGGGCTGAGCCTCCCCAGGGGCTGCGCTTGGCATTTGCCTTTGTTGGTCTTCATGAGGCTTCTGTTGGTCCATTTCTGCAGCCCACCCAGGTCCCTCTGAAATCAGCTGAACCCTCCGGTGTGTTGGCCACTGCTCCCAGTTTGGTACCACCTGCAAACTTGCTCAGTGTGTACTCTGGCCATTTGTCCAGGTCATTAATGGACATGTGAAACCCCACCGGCCCCAGAACCACCTCCTGGTGGTTCAGCAGCTGTTTCCAGATGAACTTCATACCACTGATGCAGCCCCTCGAGTCCAGCGGGTCAGTCCGTCCATTTTCAACCCACTGCACGAGTCTTTTCAGCATGGAGGGATATCAGGTTGTTTCAGTGTCCTTTCCCCTTTACACATCCACCCTCACTACTGCCCACCTTATGGTTTCCAGATTCAGGGTTTCCAGAAGCACCTCTTTTATTGAGTTGATGTTCTGTTGCCTGCCTGCCATGAGTTTAGAATGTGCCTGCTGTGGAGAAAAAGAAGTCAAGCGTGTTGCTTAAATGAAAGTAAGTGGATGTATTTCTTGGGACCTACCTCTTTGCTACATTATTCAAATTTAAAACTGTATAGTCTGCGCAACCCTTGCTCAATTGCTTGAGATGACCTCTGAGAATGTCTCCCATGGAGGTGGGGGGGTTTGGAGATTTTCCAAAACCTTCAGAGTGAGTGTCCCAAGCACCTGTCCTTGCACAGCATGCAGGAAGCTTTGAGCAAGCTGTATCTTAACTTTGGGCTCTTTGCTTCCTCACGGGAGCCATCATCACTTGGCACAGGATGGAAATGCCTGCAGGCTAACATCACTTTGGTGAAAGACACTGCAAAACCAGACCAGAGCAAAGGTGACACAACCATCTCCTCACTTGCAAGGCTGATCAGTGATTATCAACCACGCATGAGAACATCCAGAGATGTGAATAACTCTGGACATTTCCAAGTGGCCAGAAGGACACACTTCCCAGAATACAAAAAAGGATAGAGTGAGATTCCTCTTGGGGCTGCACAGCAAGGGGGCAGGAGGCAATGAGCACAGACTGCAACAGGAGAAATTCTGACAAGATAGTAGGTAAAAAATACTCAGAGTAAAGGCAGTGAGTGTTCGGTTCGAACTCTAGAAGAGGGTTCAGGGGAGCTGTGGGGTCTGCTCTTTTGATGTTTGTTCATAGCTTGACTGGACATAGCCCTGAGCAACCTGATCAAACTGAACTTGAAGGAGGAGGCTGGATTACATAATTTGCAAAGATCCCTTCAAACCTTAACGGTTCTCTGGGTCTGTGAAATCTAAGTTTGCATTAAAACTCCACCTAACACTGGGGTAGAAATGTAGCACAAACAGGAATGCAGGACACAGTGCTCATCTCTCAATACTTCTCAGCCCAAAGGGAAGGGAAAATACCTTCTCATTATATAAAAGATGGAGAGGCCAAATCCAGAATAAATGCATCAAAGTTGGGGCTATTTCTTATATTACCTGTTCATCTGGTTCAGTAAAATAACTACTTACAGCAAACAGTCACTTCTGGCATCACAGAAATGGAAGGCCTAATATTAAATAATTACAACAAATCTAAATATAGTGGGAGGCAAATAAAGTACCAGGGAAGTTAAGAGCTCTGCTAGAGATATGAAGTGTGCCCATTATGAAGAGCTTTCTGAATTGAATTTGTAATGGTATATTCATGTTGAAAGGAGTTCAGTATGTTTTTAGTGGGAAAAAATAGCTCTTGGTACAGATAAAAATAGATTGTCCTGGGATTTTCCTTTGTTAGAAATTAAAGTATCTCACAAAATTATTAATAGCTGTGTGTCTTCATGATGCTAGGGAATTTTTCTGTAGAGAGATAATGTGGTAGAAGGTTCTGATATTTCTTCTTCAGCATTCTGAGAAGAAAACAATTCCTTATTCACTACTTATTGTTTTAGAAAAAATGAATATTGCTCAGCTGCTTCACCTCAGAGGTGTCTGATGGCACTTTCCACAATCAGCACTGACAGTTCAAGGATGAAAGGTATGGTGTACATTCTTGTTACTCAAGGGTTAAAGAAGGTCCCATAAATAAATTATGGATGCATTTTTAGAGCACTTTGCTAAGAACAAGAATGGCAGAAAATATCACAAGGCTGTCAAATCAGATTAAAGCCCATGTGCTCTGAGTAATCTGTGGGGAAAACTAACAAACTGTATTTTTGTCATGTATTAAAGATATTTTCTTAAAAAGCTGATTGGCTGAATGAACATAGAAATCCACCCTTGCCTTTTCCTATCTCTCATGGTTTGTCTCTTATGCTTAGTTTTAAGTATAACTTACAAAATAAGTGCAGCCAGCAACATATCCCAGGTGAGCAGGGACTCCATCAAGAATAAAGCTGTGGAATTGAGCATACATGTTAATGCCTGGGTATGGATAAAAATCCATAGTATGTCTATACATTTTCTCAGCAAGATTTTCTAAACCCAGTCACTTGGGTGTCTTGAAAGCTTAAACTTTCCACTTCTGCTGTTTCACAGCACATAAGCAGAAGGTTTGTTTTTCAACTGCTCAAAACAGATTTGTAGGAATTCACATAAATCCCTCAGAAGAACAGAGCTACAGTTGCAGCAGTTTTTCAGCTGTTAATTCATTATCCTAAAGGTCTAGAACAGAATCTTATCAAGTAATTGTGCCAATAGGGGTGCAAGGGTCCTGGTAGAAAGGATAAGCACTAGCTTTGAATTTCCAGAACTGTCCCTACTGGGTTTTATCCTGGATGCATGCTCTGGGTGCCACTGGACTAATACCCTGGCATGTCCCCCTGCATCCTCTCTGTGTACTTTCCACAGGAAACAAGCCTGTGGACCAGAAGGATCAATAGAGTGGTGTGGCCAGGCTTTTGTTTAGGAAATGTAGTGCTGAGGTTTGTGTCAGGCTGCCTAAGCCCAGCTGTGTCCATGTGGACTACAGGCACAGCAACTCATGTATCACTTCAACCACCCAGGGAACAATGAATTTTTCTGCATCAGTTTGAGGGATAAGAGACCTTCATTTGGCCATACAACAACTTTATGCAATTTTTCAATATCATGTTCTATTGGACTCAGTTGGACTCAGAGGCAAGTCAAAGTAAACAAAAGACTTCAATTTCAGAGATGGAAAATATCAGCAGAAAAAGGACAAAAGAAATAACTGAAACCCTCTCACTGTGTGACATCTTATGAGATGGTCCCTTGTAGATATGTGACATGTTAAATACCTGAGGCAGAAACTAAGGAGGTAATTAAATGCCTTGTAATTAGAGCAAGATGACTATGATGCTGTTGGACCAGGAGTAAGAAAAGCCTGTTCAAGTCAACCTTGAATTATCTCTCTTTTGGGCTACATTGGAGATGTATGTGAGATTTGGACTAGATCCCAAGGATAGTTCATGGCCTTCTCTGCCTAGCAATGTCTGAATTGGCATTTTTCTCTAGCTGCCTGATGGAAGCCCTTGCTGGTTATGAGGGAAAGTCCAAGAACAAGTGTACCAGCAAGTAGCAAAAACTCAGGAAATTTTATAACTAAGCTAGTATGATTCTGAGTTTTTATCTGGAAGATATTTGAATCCCAGTTCTGTTTCACAGGATGGGGTTTTCATTTTTTTTGTTTGTTTTTTTTTTATATTTTATTTATTATAGGTATTTTAGTATAATCTCAGCATTCTTCATTGTCTTCCATTGTTTACTGGGGGCTGGCCCAGCTTTAAAGCCCAGTATCTCCTTGTGTAGTTTGTGTACCATAAGATAAATAGTTTATAAAATTTAACACATTGTCTACAGCTGTACCATTTCTGCATAAATAATTTTTGTATTCTATATGTGCTATAAATTCTGTGCTGTGACTTAGTACAATGAAGCTATTCTATAAAACACTGTCAAGGTAGAGACTTCTGAAAAAGCAAAGCTAATCTACCAAAGGGAGATACACATACAGATTAACCTTGGGTGTTTCAAAGCCACCCAAAGGATTAATGAACATTTCTCTCTGAATTCCCATTCACTTCAATGGGATAAGGATTTCTCCCAGTCCCGGTAGTCTTTATGCTTTATAAACAAATGTTTATAAATATTTGTAGGATTGAGCTATGTTTATGACCCAAAGAACATATTGGACCTACAGTCACCCACTGTGGAAAATATCACTCAGTGCTCACTGGATTCCTGTTTCACTGCAGCTGATTTCAAAACTCAGTAAAACCTGTGCAACAAAACTGTGTTAGAAAATCTTAACTACAAGTATTACCACACATACAGCCAGATGTCAGAATGTCAGAAATAAGAGAACTAATGTAGACAGGGGGAAGAATTGATAGATTTTAAATAAATAAAACAGTCATCAGCAAATGACAACCTGAAAATAGCTAGGACTATGAAAGACAAACAGTAATTCATTATTTTTTAACAAAATGGGAAAAACATTGTAAGTGACAGATTTGATGACTTTGGTTGACAGTTCCCAGGATATTTAAGATAAATTCAAATCACAGAAATGGATTCTTGAAGTAATTTCAAGGACAGTCCTTTTAGAAATTAATAACCATTCTCAATCTCATAAAAATTGCTTGACTCCAGGAAAAAAAAAAAGGAAAAATACATTGACTGAGCAGCCAATTTTATTTAGAGTAGATGGGGTAAATTCATTATTCCCAATGTGTTGAATGCTTTGTGGAAAGGAATACTGTGCATATTGTAAGGGCAAAAGTTAGAAGTACAAAAGAGCTGCCACTTTACCGAAGAAAGTTCTTGGAAAAGGAAATTGTCTAGCAGAGGGGTACAGGTGCTTGTTCTGATGGAAAGGACATGAATCCCAAGGATATCCACTTTGGATACAGCAAATTCAGATCTGCCTCACCATGCACATTTAGCATGGAAAGCTCCTAAAACCAGGCAGCACCACTGCAGCTCCTATCCTGCACGAGGATGCACTGATGACATATTTAGCTTAATGTGCTTCTAGAAGGACAGGTTATACATAATGAGGAGCATCTGCCTGCTCCAGGAGCAATGGCACTGTGGGAGCTTTCTGCACTCCTGCGGTTGCATAACTCTGCTGGTATCACTGTACCACCCTAACTAGAACACTGAAACTCCCAGGGTTTGTTTGTGCACCATATTATGCAATTTCATGCAGTGACACCCAAACTCAACCTAAATGATTCTCTCTATTCAAAGCAGTCATAAGGCAGCATCATTCTTCCTTATGTGTTTTTAATCTTGTACAGGCTTATTGAGAGCCAGCTGGGCATTCCTACATGGTACAACACTGAGCAATACTGTAATTCACCTGGCATTATCCAGACATGTTTTGCTACCTACACCATTTCTAGAAATTATCATGATAAACACTACAGAAAAAATGCCGATACACTTGCCTCTCATGGAGGCAATTGCTAATAACATCACTGCTGGAGAAATGTATCAGTTTGCTGCATGAGTTCCTGAATTTCTTTTCACAAAGTTCACAATTGTTCAGATTTCAGATTTTGCTGCAGAAGACCAAGGAGTTGCAGGTTTCTGCTGAAATGTCACTCTTCATTCCTGTTCTCTCTTGTGTCTAAATTTTTTATCAATTACAGCTATTCAGACTTCTGCAGTTGAAAATATTCTTCATGAGAAATTCCACTTCCTCCCCAAGAAATATTCTCAAGGAAAAATATATTAACGGAAACATTGCCACTACTGAAAAGGAAAGATTTTCCCTGGAAAAACAACAAAAACAAATCACAAGAAATTTTCAATAGATAAAGTTATACTCTTTGCTATTAAAAATACCATGTGGAGTGTTAAATGTAAGTACAGAATTTCTAAGAATAAGGAAAGATGTAGCAGCTGTCCTTAAGAATTTATAATTTAATTTCTACTCGTAACAACAGAGAGTTAGGGTGCCGAGGGAGCAGAAAAAGAGGAATACACAGAAAAACCTGTGTGCTGAATCCAGGCCACATTGTGGTTTGCCTGTTGGCTTTGCATGCGCAGATACAATCACTTGTTAATCACCTAAAGCCAGTTAAAAGATTAGCCATGCCACAAAGATTGATGCTGTTAAGATGGATCAGAGAAAACGTGGCTCAGGGTTTAAATGAGCCTGGTGATTTGGGATCACAGCCTGCACTGGGAGGTCACCACCCAAACCCCTGACAGTCCTTGCCAGCTCCGCCTAGGGAACAGAGAAATCCCCTCTCCACCCCAAATCTGGCAACTGGTTTAACACAGGCACGGGGGGCACTGATGTGGTCCTGAGGTGAAATCAGTGTGCGTTCTATTCTCCTGGAGGAAGGCAATGTGTTGGATAGTCTAAACCCATACGAAGGAGTTTGATTTTTAACTCGGGCATCATCCCAGTGTCTCGCAGAGATTCCTCCTTTAAGCAACGTGGAAGATGTCAAGTGTCTGGTGATGTAGTACTGCAAAGCCAGCACTGACTTATTTTCATAGACAGCAAATACAGTCAGCAGAAATAACAGAGGTTACTTTCATGCTTTCATTAGTTACTTCCATATTAATCAGTTCCATGGGCCTGACACAAACCCTTAACTTGGAGTTCCTCTGGCATGAAGGAGCCGTATTCACAGTTAATTTCCCTTAGCCTGCAGAGCAGGGTGTCCACATGCAAAACCCTTATTGGAACCAGTTTCTGGTCCACAAGTCATGCCCAGAAACTGGAACATGTGCATTAGCTTCAGACAAAACCACACCTGTAAGCTGAGCAGAGTCTGTGCAAAGTGACTACAGAGGTTCCTCCTAACATTAGGTTTTCTGTGATTTAATTGCCACTGTCAGTCTGGATCAGCAAGTTTCAGTGCTTGAAGTGCTCCTATGTGCTTGTGTCCATATAGTCCTTCCTGGGGACAGACAGAAGCTGTGACTGCCCCAGTGAGCACCCAGACTCCCCAGCCTGGAGTCACAGACCATGCAGGAGAGCACAGCCAGTGACTCTTGCTATTTTCTGTCTCAATGGTCTGGAAAACGAAAGCCCAGTAAGGTGGGAGAACTCCTAACAATGCAAAATCCAAGAATACGAAAACACAAAATGACCTGGAGTGACTGAGACAGCAAAACCAGGAAGATGCAGTTGAGGAAATTGAGAGACAAAGATGGGGAGATCAGGTTATCATGGTGAAGGCAGGGATGATGTGTGGAGAAGGAAAATTCAGTTAAGGTCTTTTGACACTATAAATGTAATCTGGTGAGCACTGATTGCAAATAAAAATCCAAACACTTCTCATGCTCCTTGGGAAGCCAGAAAACAGCTTTGCCCTAAACAATTTTTGAATTGTTTTCCAGTACAGAAGATTAACTTTTCTCAAATTTTCAGTGCAAAATCAAAAAGGAACTCATGCAAAAATAAATATTACAACAACTCTAAGTATTTAAACAAAACTTATTTTCCTGAATTCTAGCCATAAGTAACATATATTCTTCCTTTCATAACTTTCCAAACAGCTATTCTTGAGAGTTTGGACTTCTAAAAACAGCTGGTCCACACCTCCCTTCTCTCATGTCCTCTTTCTGTGTAAGAAAATGCATTAATTGATCAGGGAGGTAATTACAAGTTGCCACAGCCACTCAATTTCCATCTGTTAAATACTGGAGCATTTTTAAAGAAGGCAGCAGTAAAGCAAACATACTTTATACTGAATTGACGCCCAATGGCTCAACAGTAAAATTTCAACAAAATGTTCTAACAGAAAGATTTTAATATTTGCAGTTATTTTTTCCCTCTTATATCTTCCCCCCTGTCGGGTGTTTGGTACTCAGAGTTATTTTAGAAGGCCCAAAGCTGGTGAAACTGTATCCAGGTGACTGTTTTGAATATATCCCAGCTATATTTCACTCTTTGGTCTTCAAGACATGAAAGAACAGTACACAACATTTCACTGTCCTTTTCTTCAGGAATCTGGTTGGCTTTCAACACCTGCTGACTTTTGGGTCCATTTAATTTATTTTGCTTTAAGATGCTGTCACACTCAGCTGTTTCCACTGAAATAATTTAAATAAAAGATATTACTTAAAAACTGGGCAGAGTCTCCTCCCTTTTTCCTATTGAGTCACTTACAGATCTCTAGGGACTCTGAATGACTACCAGAATGTGAGGTGTTGTAAAGATCACAAGAAAAAAAAACACATTTATTTCAGTTCTTTTCAATACAATTTTTTCGCCAAGGAAGAAAAATTAAACAAATGTAAATAAAGCCAAACAACTGTTGGCTGCATTTTCAAGAAATAAAAATGAATGCTGAACTGTGTCTTGATCTGAGCAATATGAAGTTGTGGCTCTAAGATGAGGCAAAGTAGATAAATTTTAAATCATTACCCACCCAGTCCTCTTTCTGTATACAGCATTCAGAGGCACATTTTTTTATGAAAGAGGCAGTGCTTCTCCTTTAGAGACATCAAAGGTCAAAGAATTTCAAAGATTCTTCAACACTCAAATCATTCCTTTTCACTTTTCCCCACTGAAATCCACCCCATTGAGTATAAATGTTTGGGTTTTTTTTAATATGAATGATGAGGATGGCAGAGTGGTACCTCAGATATGAAGTAAACAACAGGGAAAAGTAATAAACTGTACATTAAAACAAGTCACCCTTGAATGGAAAGGGTGCAGTTGACCTAGGGCCTTAAGGTAGCAGGTCTTTTAATTGTGATGAAGACCACACCCTAAACTTGTCCAAAATCCCTGTGAGAATGGAATGGGCTCCTGAATTTTTGTATTGAGCTTTTAGGTCCCCAGATTTTATGGTCTCTGAAGAATCTTCACTGTTCCAGACTGCTCTCGTAAGAGCTACAAAAAGGTCTTTAATGAAAACAATTTCTTTTACTCAAATTGCAGTGTGCATTCTCCAAATATTTGTGTGCTTATATGGAACAGTTTTGGAAAGGAATGGTAACTGAAGCTTGGTTTTGGGAAAAAAAGTGATGAAAATTCAGACGTTTACATATTTATACAGATTTCTACGTCTCTGTGTTATTGAGTAGATGTTTCCAAAGGCTTCAAAACCATCAGGTATTAGAGATGTAATGTCAAGATATATTTAAAACCTTTGTGAATCCCGGCAGAATTTATATAAATTCTGGTGTTCCCATCTCATTGAGCACTTTTTTAATATTTCTCTGGTTGTACAAAAAGTACATTCAATATTAAGCGCTGTGCAGGATGTCTTCCTGTATAGGATGAGGAGTGATTAAGAGGGACCAGGTGGATTGAAAAGGTAATTATTGCCCTATATACAGAGGTTAAAAGCATGTATCCCTGTCAATGCTGTGTCTGGAAAAGTGCATTGTGGTCATAAACTCCCTATGAAAATGATTAAACAAAATCGTTCTACCTAGACTAGTTGACCACCACCAGAAACCTGCCATTTTGAATTAATTACAGAGCTGTGACTTGAAGGTGACAGACTCTAAAACTAATTTAGTTTTCTACAATGTTGGAAGGAAAAGAGCTGAAAAGTCCAGGTTATTTGCTGCGTTTATTTTGCTTGTGTTTTAGTGAATTATGCAACAAAATACAACATAAAGTAGATATCAGACATAAAAAATGTGATTGGGCATTGTCCCATGCAGAACAGTTGCCTGCATGTGCTTCAGAGTATAAAAAAACTGTAATTAAACCCAAGTGTGTCACGCTGCCAGTAATTAATCTGAATAAGTGATTGGATTATAGCAAAAATTGCTGTCTGATTTCTAGAGTTTTGAGGCAGTGACAATGACTTACAGGGAGGAGTAAAAGACTTACGATGTCCACACAGTAGAACAGGCACATTTACCTATGGCATTCATTCAGAGATAATCCAATTAGGAAAACCACTAAGCCTTCTGGATGCTTTTACTAGTTGTAGTAGGGAAATTAAAAAGTATAAGGGACAATTAACCATGGGAAAAAGAAAATCCTCTGCAGAGGTCTTAAAACCTTTGGTTCTATCTAGGACATCACTTAAATTCTTTTAACTCACTCTCCCTCCCGTATAATTGGAGTTTGTGGAAATGATGGAATTTATTCTCCATTATGTTACAGCAGTTCTTCTTTGAACTGGAACATATTCTGAGACGAATGTTGTGGTCTTCAAAAACTGTATCTTTTCCTTGCATGTTTTTCTGGGGTAAACAGACTTTCCTAGTCCACATGCTCTCTTTCTAAAACAGATGATTATTTTTTTTCCTACAGTGTGATCAAAAGCAGTTGGTCAGCTACATACCAGCTACTGAAGTTAACGGGGGAATTTTCTTTAACCAGATCGCTCTGTGTTGGGCCATCTCATACTATCAAAGAGTGTGGGGTTGATTCCACAGTTCGTGAGTTCATTTGTGCACTGTATTTTTTTCCCAGTGAGCTTTACACAGTGTATGCTGATCATAAAGGCAGCATGTAATAGGTTAATAATAATAATAATAATAACAGAATGACATATTGCAAGTCTAAAGCTTTATACTTTCAAGTTTTATTTTCTTTTTCAGGAACTGTGTAAACCACCTTCCACACTGTTTTTGTCTTAGAGTCTTAATCCATAATTATGGAGAACTGAGGTACCAATACCAGAGTAACAAGATTAATACCTTTTTGACAGAATTTAATAATATGGTTTTATATTTAATTCTGTTCATAAAATATCTCTCAGTAGGAAACCTTTTTTTACTTACCTAAACATTATTGCTTTAAAACAATTTAAGTCATATTTCCTAATGCAAAGAATTTATTATGAAGGATTGTTGGGAACAAGTATTTATGGGCTTGTGCAGGGATTAGCTACAACTTAATTTGGATATTCAACCAATTTTGACAGGTACAGTCCATGTGCTAATAATGTGGTCCTTAATTCAATTATCCTATCTTAAATGCTCTGGAGCTTTTAAAATCATGTTATATATGTCATCTGGACAACAAAACTCACGTTGGTTTTGGTTTTGATGTCTAAAGAAAAAACTCAACCGTCAGTGCAGCTGATAATGTTTTTGTCTAAGTGAGATGAGGGCTGTTACATAATGTAATAGTTCTCTCCAGCAAAAATTCAGCTTGCTGTACCAAGCTTTCTGCACAGCACATGGGGTAGCAGAAAGCCCTGCCTTCCTGCTGTGTACCAACAATAAACCCTCCTGCTGCAAAACACATTTCCAAGCAGCAAATCTCTATTTGTGCTGAGGTGTTTCTTGAAATAGCCCCAGAAATGCAGATATTTTCCATCACCATGCAAAGACAAGCTGGTGATGCAAATGCAGCCCAGGATCCCACCCAGGTCCCAAGGTCTGGAGGAATCAGCACAGCTTGTGGGGGGTGAGTGGGGCCCATTGTTGTGATCCTCCAGAGAGGAATATCCTGAGGAAAAAATCCAAAGTGCCTGGCTATCAGCAAGATGTGTGGGCACCACTGAGCAGCTGAGATCTACACATCTATTTGATCTAAATATTCTGTGTGTAGTTGACAAGGGACAGCTTGGACAGTCTTCTGAGGGCTGGGGGTTTGGAGGACCAAGGGCTGTCTAACCCCACTGGTAATTATCTCTATACATCAGTGACAGATGCAACCAAGTCAAATCAAATTCTCAAATGTAACTGGAAATCTTCTCCAAACATCTCAGGTAATCACAGAGGTTTTCTTTCTTCTTCCTCCAAAGAGATATTAAAATATTTCTTGCTACAGGAAGAAATAGTGCAGGTATGCAATATTCTGAAAAAAAACATCATAATTTCCACCAGAAGGGAAGGAAAAAACACTAAATCTGCAAACCTCAGTTCTGCTTATCTAGAAAAAATGTCACAGTTTTTTCAGAGCTATACATTTATCCTCCTTGCAGTTGAGTGTCCCTAATCCTCTACAGTATCATGACATGGCCTTCCTTCATGGCAAGCTTCCACCCTGCTTGTGTGGAAGAAAAAAATGCCCACCAGGAGTTTGTGTGGAGAAAAAGATGAGGAAACAGGGAAAGGCAACACCTGAGGAGGCGTCACAGACTGGGGAAACTCAGCTGCACATCTAACAAATGCCCCTACAAGTGACTGTGTCATTTTGCAAGAGCGAAAGCATGGATCCACTCAATTCAAAACCCATCCACCTGCAGAATCCAAGACCATCTCCACTACGAGATTCAATTGCAAAACTAGGGAGCCAAGGATATAAAAGTAACACATCACTGTCAAGGCTGTGATGAAAGAGGAAAAAAATCTTTTCTTCAGTTTAGGGGTGTGTGTAGCTGTGTGAATATACATACAGAGTCATAAAAAGAAAGGTGGAGTATGTTTAAAAGCGAGTCACGACTTTTTCCTTCAGTATTACAGGTGATGTGGAAAATATCCCTTGCAGCTACTGTGGGATAAATTGCAGCATGATCACAGATATGGATCAGATAAACACATAGAGCTGATGAGAGTTTAAATAAACTCAGTCCACCTTTTCCTCTGACTTTACCTCCATTGGTTTGTTCCTTCTTCTAAATCATGAAGGTGTAATTGAAGGGAAAAATTTGTCTTGTCAGAAAGAGTATAAATATATTTGTCCAGAAAATTCATGGCAGTAAGCTTGAGCATGAGCTTTTTTGCCTACACTAAGAAGATGAAAAAAGAGAAGAGTTTCATAGGATCATTTAGATAGCATAAGACCTTTAAGAACATCAAACCTGATCATGAAATCCATACAATTCTTAAATTTTGCATGGGAAAAGTAAATAAGAATTATTATTTGTCTTTAATGATAAAACAGAACTTGATGGACACTGAGAACATTCAAAGCAAATAAAATGAAAGTTTTTTCACTTACCAGGTTTCACTGCAGAACTTGCTGCTGTGGGATTTTCTGGATGTAGAAAGTATAAAGCAGATGAAACAAAGCCCATAAACCATGTACACCAAACACTGAGAAACAGCTGAATCCTCTGTCCCAGGAATCCTCTAAGCTGCAGCCTGGCAGAGCCAGGAGTGCACAGCTCAGGAGCAGGCACTGTTCTTCTCATTTGCTTTCTGCTGGCACCTACAAACAGCTAATGATACCAGCACAGTGCTGGGCACAACAGACATTTCTTTAACACAGCAAAATGATTTTTATATTCTTCCTCGGTTCCGTTTGATTTTCACACTTCTTACTGTACTGCAATTTTTCTTCTAGCAGAAAGGATACAGGCTGTCATTTGGCATTACTGGAGTCTTTTAGCTGTCAGGAAGGAATTCTCTGCCCACAAGTGTAAAACAGCCTTGCCATACCTGAATTTATCCTTCATGTGTTTTTAGTAGGTCATGAGTGCTCTTAGTGACACAGAGTTTTTGATGAGCACCTGCAGCTTCATACTAATAGACCATTAAAAAATGGGGTTGTGGAATTAAGCTATTTACAAAAACAAAATGAAAAACACAATGCAGCTGGAAACATAATGCAGGAAAAGAAGAACATGTCATTTTAGCTGTCTAGAGAACTAGACCATGTGTGTATGTCAGTGATTTTCTGAGGGATTTAAATCTTAATATCAGCAGCACAGTAATGTTCTTATTAAAACCATACTCAGGCGTTTCCCAAATCCAGTCTATATTTTTAATTACAGTCACTTCTGTTTAAGCCCTCCATTGTATTTTAACATCTTTTCTTCTTGGCTTAGTACTGAGTAGCATGAAGGTCAGTGCTTAATGCAGGCTTGTAGCAAACTGCACTTCTCCAACTGCACTTTCACTATACCTTTATCAAAAATCTTCCAGGAAATCTGCCATTCCTGCTAATGATAAATTTCATATGCTAGTTGGTCTCTGTCTCACTATGTCCCATTCACTGTTGGAATTCAGAAAATGGCTCAATTAGTAGAGAATTTGAGAGATGTTGCTGCAGGAGATTTGTGAGGAGAGATGCCAGCAGATAAATGTGAGTCATTTTTTAGCTCAGGAGGCTTCATCTATGATTGCACAGACTGATTCTACTTAATTCATTTATTTCTTTTCATGTACATGAGGTAGACAGCAGGTGAAGAGTAAGATACAAAAACGGGAGGAAAAACGGGTTATTAAAGTGAATCAAAATAACAACTGGCTGGGCAAGTACACAGGTACATTATCTATGATTCACGAGCCTGTATAGCCTGTATAATTTTTAAAATGCCATTAGCCAAGTGATGACTATATGGAGATGATAGTAAATGCCCAAAGTTTCATCAGCTTCAGAATTTTCACTCTAATTCTCTGAATTCACACATTGTCTCTGGAGGTCTGAGTGCTGCACTCACTCTCCTCTGAGCAGTGGCTGGAACAGAACCCTCTCGAGCTCCTGCCCAGCCTGAATGACTCTAGGATTAGTGTCTTCTGATTAAAAAAAATTGCTTTGTCTCTCTTGGGAATGAAAAAGTATGCAGCAAAAAAGAACTTTGGTGATGGGTCCCGCAATAAACACCGAATGTGGACACCAGAACTAAAGAGTTCCCAGACAGATCGGAATCTTGAACATATTGATCAAGAGTGAATTTAATTGAGGTGATAAAAGGAATTCACTCTCATCTGTCATGTGGGGAGGTAACTTGGTGAAGAATAATGTTCAGTCCTAGTTTTCATCAAGTCAACTTGGGGGCAGCAAGAACAACCAAGCAGAGCCTGCCCATCTGCTGTCCCGTGTTTTGCAGAGGGATGAGAGGTTACCTGCTGCTGAAGATGTGTGAGCAGTGTAAACCCCTTTTTAGAGATGGACTGTGAAAACTCATTGTTCATTTCCTAGCAGCTCAAGGTGTGAACTACCTTTGTTGTCCTGGTGGAAGGATTTCCTTCCAGCAGTGTCCTACAGGAATTCCCCAGCTGAGGGATGGATTCGCAGTCAAATGCTTTAGCATAGCTAGGAAGAAATTTTTAAAAATCAGATGTAGACGGCACTTTACAGAACAAAACTGACAATATGCATCCTTAACTGAGCTCACATTCCTGAGTTGTGAGGTTTGGTCTCTAGGTGAGCACCAGAAAATGGATACCCTAAATTGTACAATGAGTTTTATAGGAAAGAGAATGAGATAATATTCTAAATTTTCAGGAACTGACAGGAATTCCTGATGAAAATCAAACTATATTCTTCCATTGACTTAAACAGGAAAAAGATATTTCACCCTGAGATTGCAAAGAATTGGTTTGGGGGGGAAATGCCGGTAGGATAATTAAAGAGTGATTGAAGCTAAAACTTTCTTGATAAAACGAGCGAGATCCACAAATTTCTTACTTTCACAAAAAACTGATGTTTTTTTTTTTCCCCAGCTGTCTAAAAAATTTAGTTTAACACGGCTATATAAGAATTGGATGTCTTCTGGGTAGAAATTATGTTTTTAAAAAGCAAAGATAGGCACACAATACAGTTACAATTATGTAAGCTGGAGCCTGAATTTGCAGTAATTTAGCTCATCTGTGGTAACTGCCTGTGGGGAGACTTGTACATGGTTATAAATGTGTGGTAATTTGAGGTTGCCTATCCCTCTTCTGAATTCCCCCTCTTGGAAGTAAATGATCTTACATTTACTGATGGGTAAGAAGGTGCACAGTTATTACTAAGTAGCCAAACACTTGTGGCAGCTTGTTTGCACATCTTTAAGATCAGCTAATTACAGTAAGGAGAAAAAAAAAAAAAAGAAAAGAAGTTATTAGTGCCATAACAAAGCACTTTAAATTATCAAAAGAAAAATGGTTTTATTTATTGAAATTTAATCATTTGTAGATTTCTAGCCATGTAAATATTACTCTTTTACCATTCTTCCTGATTCACTAAACGTTATTCACAGGTATTATTCAAAATTTCAGTACTTGTAATCTAGAAAACCTAGTGCCACTCCAGAGTAAATAATCTTTTTTTACTTCTGCTCTTTCTCATAGCTGATTGAAGTGAGGCTATTTTTGTATAGACTTAAAGAGTTTTACATAATTGCGACCTGAAAGTCTAACTTTATCTCCTATTAATCCTTCTGATTTGAGACCATTTACCCTTCTACAGAGGAGATGGAGTAGCAGACTCCATTTGCATGATATCGATGTCATAATTGGTGAAGGATTAGGTTTATTTTTCTGCTGACCAGCCCTCATCTAAAGAAGCGTTCAGGATTTGAGGCAGGAAAAGGCACCAGTACCAAAGTACAATATCCCTACTGGAACCTCGTAGGATCTGTGTTCAAAAAAAGCAGGTAATGGGCTGGGATCTCCTTCCTACGGATCCTATGGGGCCAAAATTTTACATGGATTCAAGAGGAGACCTAGAAATGACAGTGCTGCCTTGCAAACTTGGATCTCCAATGTCTCCAGCCCCCTTCCTCTGCCTTTTGGTAGATCTAATCCTGCGAGACAGGAGAGAAATTTAAAACAGAAAAAGAAATTGAAAAATTCTGAATTTAGTTTTCGCAATTAAACACCAAGCGTTATACCATTTATTTTCACAACAGTTGCTCTGTACTCTCCCTCCAGTAACAAAAGCTGTTGACTAACTTTACCGGAAATCTCCCCTAATTAAAAGTGGCCACAGAGTTAGCCTTTCATACAAACATTAAAGTAGAAGTGTCCACAGGGTTGCATACAAATCAGAATCCAAGGTTGCCAGCCAAACCACATGCTGTAGATGTGGCTTTGTAGGAAGAACCCAATAATTTTCATTCCAAAACCACAGGTACCTACTCCTATCTTGTTTGGCTCCAGTGGTAATAAAGCTGAAACTTGCATGGGAGCCAGCAACCCTATGGCCACACTGTGGAGGACACCTAACACCCCATTCCTTGGCTGGTCTTAGTGAGCAGCTAACCTTGCCACACAAAAGGCAAAGTGTCCCTTCAGGAATTTAAAAATTGCAGACAATTTCTGTAATTCATGGGGGCTGTTCTATGTTCTCTAGAAATAGCTTGTGTACGTTTTTCCCAGCCTTATGTTCCACTTATGCAGAATTATAGAAAAGGGGAGAGAAAGTTCAGGATGAATGATGTCCTCCTGACTACATATGCTTCTTCTTTGTTTTTTGTTCTTTTAAAAAAAAATACAAGAGGAATATGTGAGGCTGGAAAAAAAGGCAAAACTACATCTGGCATCATTTCATCTGAGCAAACTTTCCACAAGAGTGAGTGAAGTATCTCCAAAGCTGGGGTAAAAGTGCTCCACCTCCAGCACACCCACCAGGCTTATCAGATCAGTCATGCTGCAGGAACCCGCCTTGAAGTTCTTGGCCTCATAAGGATCCTGAACACACACTGGTATCAGGTTCTTTCCCAGTGTTTCCAAAACACCAGGAGAGAACTGGTTCCTTATTCCTTTTCAAGTTGCTCCTGAAGTGGTGCAAACCTCAGTTTGAAAGCTTTGCTCCCACAGCCAAAGCAGGTGAAGATGTCTCACATCTCCCCTGCTCTGCACACAGTTTTGAGGATGAGCAGTGATGTCTCCTGAACATCAGAGATCACAGACAGCAGAAACAAAACAGCATGTCTTGTGGGGAAGTAAACATTTCGTAATTGTTAATGTTTCCTTTTGGATAAGTGAAAAGCCTGAACGCATTAAAAAAAAATAATTTCTAGTTTAAATACAGCTGCACCAATTCTTTTACACCACACAGCTGTTCAGAGGCCTGGCAGCTGTCCATATCTTATGTGTTCTATCATGTATTTTCCAGTATTGTCCTCTTGACACATAAAGACTGCCTTTAAATGTTGGGAAAAGATAGTAATCTTTGAGTTAAACACATTTATGTCTCATCACTGCTGGCTTTTGCACCCACCAAACCTCTTCACCTACGTCCCTGTGACCATGCTCTTGTTAGAGAGGAGAGTCATGTGGGTTTTTTTGTTCCTTTCCTTGACATAATCCTCCATACCATACTGATGGCTGACCCCAAATTGTACACTTGTTTGTTAGACACAAACCAAAATCATAGCTAACACACATTCATATTGTGTAAACAACTGGGATGACAAATGTTTTGACCGAAACCCCAACAGATGTGCCAGTCCCACTGCCAGTGCAGAGTGGGAAGGGTGGCTGACAAGTTTTCCTGCCAGCATGTGGTGTCATTCTGAATTCATTTCTTAGAGAACAGAATTTCTGTTTTTATAGATAAAATGAGAATAAAGAACATCTTACCGGTATCATGAATATTTTTGTAAATAAGCTTCTCATTTTTCCTTGCTTACTTTTGTTCCAAGCAAAAATAGATGTGGTTGAACTGCTGTTGCTCAGACTGCACAGAAAAAAATACACTAAAATGTTTAGCTAAAGATGTCGTGCATCTCTGGGAAAGGTTACCTCCACTCTTGCTTCTGACATCTTCCAAAGTACAAGATACTAAAGGCTCACGAGGTGCTTGTGCAACAAGGACACCATTTTCCTCTTACAACTGGGGAAACAGAGGCTGGAGACAAAAAGCTCTCCATGCTCATGCCTAGTGGTATCCCTTCAACAGCTTTACAGGGACACTTCAGAGAAAGACAAAAGCACAGGTGAGGGGCACACGGCTTTGGGTAACCCGTGCCTCCTTGGCCAGGATTTGACAGTCCTGGTTCAGCTGGTGTCTTGTAACCTTTACATGGCTCTGGGTTGGTGCCAGCTCATGTCCAGCCAGCTCAGAGCACAACCAGAGAAGTGTGGTGTTTTCACCTGTCTTTGTAGGTGCTGATTATCTCCTCTGTTATTATGAAATATAAAAAAAATACCTTAAAAGAACTTTAAGCTCTAGCAGCAGACAAGCCAAGCTTTGCCTCCTTCACACATGGCACTGAATCTCTTTTTCCATTGTGCTGCTGTCTTTTTTCTTTTTTTAAAACCATAGATTAGCTTCTGTATCACTTGCTAGCCCCACTTTGCCTCCTCCCATATTTGTATATTCTAGCATATCTAAGCAAGATGTTTTAACATGATAAGCTCTCTTCTCTCTATGCAGCTTGGGTAAACAGTTTTTCCAGAAATGTTTCACTCACTACTGCGTTATATACGTCACCTGTAGTTTGTAGCTGAAGTACAGTTTTTACTAGGTAACTACTGTACAAAGACATTCCCTGGTTCTATTTGCCCTTAATCTGGGAAACAGTAAGATCAACCAAAAGTTACTATTCCTGTGTACCTAAAGATACAGAAAAAATATTAGTTTAGAGACAATATGTTATCGTATTTTACAATACATGTGCCCTTTTTAGCTATTCATTCCTGGCCACAGGGAAGTACATTTTTAACCTTAATTTTGAACCTAGTACCTTTTGGCATATGAAAGTATGTAGCACTGAAGTCTGTTTACAGAGTTATTCATTTCCTGTTTTTTTTTTTTTTTTTCAATTACAAGAAAAGAGGAGGCCCTCTGGAGCCCAGCAGGTGAGAAGCTCATTGCATGTAACAGCACTTCATCGTTTCTCAGATGAATATTATGTATTGAATGACAAAAATACATTTTGGACAGACTCTATGATTGGATTTTAAAATGCTAACAAGACGGTAAAAGGGAAGAATTTATTTCTAGAAGAAAGCTGCACACTTCTCTCAGCCAAAAGCTAACTTTACACACTCCAAGTTTGAGGCTTGTCAGTCCTGTTTTTCCTCAGGTCTCCCCAAGAGTTTTTATAGAAAAGGAACTATGACAGCTTCTGCAAGAGCAATGGAGTTGGGATTAACCTGATGGCATCTTTCAACTGCAGCTTTTTCACACTAGCATGTTTACAATTTTTTTGGTATCAGAGGGAAGATGATTGGTTTTCTTTTTCCTTTCTTCAAAACTGGGAAGACTTTTTTGTCAAATTTTTAAAAAACTCAACACCAAAGATGGTCACTGTCCCAAAACATGTTGCAGCAATGGTTTTGCAGTCTCAATTAGAGATCATTCCTCCAATTTCCCTTTTGAATTTTTCCTGACAGACACCAGCATATCCCTTGCTCCAGGTTTTCCTTCATGTTACTTCATAGGCTTCTGCAACGCCCTTGTCTTTTCCCTGGTGCTTACACCCTCCACTTACTCATAGGCACTCAGCATGTCTCCCTTTAGCTATACATATTCAGTTCTTTTAATCTTTTATCATAAATCAATCATTCAGGTGCTTAATCATATGTTCTCTTTCCCCTGGAACGCTCTCCTGCTCCTCTCCCTTTCTCCAAAAAGTGTTATGTGCCCAGAACCAAACTAATTTTTCTAATTGCATGACCAAAGAGACTGACCAAAGCAGGACAGTCATCTTTTGAGAATATATAATAGAAGTAAAGTCAACTAATAGGATTGATGCATCACCACTGCCTTTGGTACCTGTCAGTCAGCTGATTATTTGTGTAAGTTCTTTAAAAATAGGGATTCAGGAAAGTTGCCTGGATGGCGTCAAGGATGGCAAATATTGTTTTGTTTCAGGCATTGGCTGACCGATGGGACCCAAAACCTTAGAGACAATATGAGAATTCAAATCCAAATGTGGGCTCCATGGCTCAAAAGGTTCACTTTTATTTGAGGGATTCAGCCTTGTAGTTACCCTAAAGAAGTCAGACTCTTCCCAGCTGCCCAGTCCAAGCAACCTTCTAACTCCACTAAAACTACTTGACTGATCAGGACAGAAATCATCCACAGGCATGAAGGCCACAAAGCTTTTCCTTTGAATCATAAATTCATTACCAGAAAATGAGACATAGTAAAAGAAAAAGAATGAGAGAGAATAAAGAAGAGTCTAGGGGTAAATAAGACACTGGAAAAGCTGAAATTTTGAATCTTTTGTATTGATCTGAAGGGGACAGGGATAGAAATAAAGACCCAGTCTTGATGCTAGGCTTTCTCCTGTCCCTGAAGAAGGAAGCCTTCTTTTCCCATTCCTATTCCTGAGGACTAAAAGAGCAGCTCATTAGTGCCACAGAAGAAGAGAAATGGCTGTGAGTTCATCAGTCCATCCAGGAGAGGTCGGGCAGGCTCTGGGGACAGGACAGCGCTCCTGAGCATGTGGTATTGCTAGGAGGGATGCTTCCACACCAGGCACAATGCAAAGACAGACTTTACAAACACAGATGGATGTGAAAAGGAGACCGGGTGAATATGAGAACAGACAAAGTCTGACAGGGGAACTACTCCTAGTGGCTCATGTAAGCAAAACAATTTTACCCCCTTCAAAGACGAGTGGGAGCCAGGATACTCTGTTTATAATTTGGGGGATTTTTGAAATCATAAATCTTCCATCATAAAATGCCTAAAGCCTTCAGTCACAGCAATCAAGGCCTGCAATATCCGGTGTCATGTAAAGAACTACCTTCTGTATTGTAACAAACATCATCAAAGGGCTTCAGTCTAAATCATGGCAGTCAGAAGAATATACTGATCATGTTTCTGATGAGTAGGTTTCCTTATCACAAACTCTATGTTTCTTGCTTCTGTAATGATCTTCAATGATCAATCTGAAAAAAGCATCCCTAAATACAAAAGTACTCGAGTGTGTGCTTACGTTTTCAGCCTGCTGGTGTCCTTGGGTTGTCCAGGTGGGTTTATCCACGTGCTGTGGTGCTGCTGCTTCTCAGGTGTGGCCTTGAGGTGCAGGTGACAGCTGTGACCACCCTTAAGGGCACTTCATTCCCCACAAGGGTGGGTTGCCAAAACAGCCTACAAATGTTTGGCACAATCAACTTTTTTGGCAGATTCTTTTTGCAAATACACACGAAATATTTCTAGAAGTACACTGTTGGTCAAATTTTTTTTATGACCAAGTACTGTGGGCAGAAGAACCCCACAACACATAAGACATTAGTCTTACTATATAAGATAGGTGTTAATCAAGCTGCAGTTAATTGTACCTTCATTTGTTTGCACACACAGTGGTGACATCCAGCCTGTTAATGCCTGGTGGGCTGGAGGCAAGAAACAAAAGTCTTATTTCATTTTGGCTGTATGAATCTGTACAAATATAATCCACTGCAGATACTCAACAGAGCTTGAGCACTTGAAGCAACCCTGCTAAATTGGAATCTCAGGCAGAAAATATTTTGCACTAAACTGAAAGTTCTGTGCTATCACCAGAACCTTTTTCATGGTAAACATTGAACTATAACAAAGCAGAAAGAAGCCACTTTATGTTCCTGCAGATGGTGGTAATTTAGTGCAATACTAAGAGCAAGGATGGCAAATCCTGGATTCTTGTCTTGCTCCTTTCAATCACTGAAGGAACTTCAACCTGCACACTTTGCCTACAGTCAGAACTGAGAAGGCTTGACATGATGCTGTGCTGTTGGGGTCTATTAAACTGATAGTTCATCACACACTGTGTTTCAGGGGTGCTGTGTTCCACCAGATCCACCATCCCCAACCTGGCAAGTGTGGTCACCAAGAGTGACTGAAATTGAAGGGAAACTATGAGAAAGCTCTAACAGTGTGAAAAAAAAAAAAAAAAAAAAAGAAAGTAAAGCATAAATCTGCAGCAGCCCTGTTTCTCTCCTGTAAATACCAAGCGAAAAAAATGAAACTCTCTTCTTGGGAGAATTAAAAAAGCTGAATAAAGAAACATCTCTTCCAATGTCTATCACTTGACAGATGGCATCCTAAAGAATTTAACAGCTACCTGTGACTTACACAGTTATCTCAGGTCTCTGAGAGAGCCTTGGATGAATATTTTCTGCCTGTTCCACTGAGATTTAGAAAATGTATTTGGGTTTACAAGAAACTGGTATGCTCTGACAATAACCTCTACAAAGACTACATATTTTGGGATCTGGCAGACTTTCAGGCAGTTTTTAAGATCTCTTGTATATGCAAAGGGAGCTTTGATTTCATGATTAGGATAGATTTATAGCAGCAGTAGCACCTATTTAAATATTATGATAACGAGTGAAAAAAAAACAATTTTAGATGGTATTTAAATGAAATGACATCTCTAAATGCTGTTAAGTTCAAAGCTGATTTCTCTTTATCACTATTTGTAGGTATTCAGGTTTTTCTTTTGACATAACATACATTTAAAGAATGAGAAGGAAATATATCTCACCTTTTAATGAGCCCTGTGAGTACAATATTTTAGGGTTATTTCATTTATAGAAAGGAATCACATCGCTTCTCTTCCAAAACCTGTTTGAACTTTTTTTCTGCATATCTGCCCATTGTGTTCTTCCACAGGTGAGGACTGAAGCCTTTACTAAAGACAGGATTTTGGCAGTGCGGTGTTCAGAAATCCAATATATAGCTGTGCTACTGTCATCAAACTGGCAAAAGAAATCAGATCAAGCCCAAAGTAGACATTATCAAATAAAACTAGTTTTAAAATAGAATATAAAGTCATAATGAGATTAGATTTTAAAATAAGTGCTTGGTTCTTAGGTGTTGTGATAAGTTTCTACTCGCAGACATTACTGATTTTGTATGTAAAGCTGTAAAGTTTACAAAAAAAGTTTAAGTGAAAATACCAACCCATCTTCACTGAGAGGAATAAAAACCAGATAGAAACAGGAATATTTGTAGGAAAGCTGTAAAAAGATGAAAGGAAATTTGTCCTGGTATTATCTGAAAATTTGAATTTTTAAGTTTGCCTTAAAGTACATTGCTTTGGGTATGCTGTGAGTATGGTCATCAGTTGTTTTCTCTAAGCAGTTTCATTTAAATAAATGAAGCACACATTCATGTAAAGTTCAAGCAAGATGTGATGTAGATCTCTCTAAATGTGTCTCCTCTCAGCCACTCAGATGTCATTTTCTAAGCCTTCTGTTTTACTCTCAGACTATATGTATAAATTAAGAAAAATATATGCATTTTTTAAAAGATTATGTGCAGTTACTATGTTAATCAAGAATTTGTGGTGGAGTTAATTCCCAGCAAGACTGATGGAAACCAGGTTCAGTCTGATGCCCAGAAGGATGAAAAATTCTCAGCTGATTGTACAGGTAAGTGTTTTGTACAGGGAAGACTCAGTATCATTTTTGGGTGTTCAAAGATGCATTCTCTTTCTGCAAGGAGAATCTTTTATTAAGCTTATTCAAATTTTGTATCAAAGCTGCTTTGGAATCAGAAGTAGATTTTCAAGTAAATTTTTCATGCCGAGTGATTTTTTTTCAGAAAGCAGCAAGAGCTAAATCTTCAATGCAAATATAGATGTTTTCACTGTAGGCACATGTCTCTGGCTAATCAGCAGCCCTGTTAGAAACATGTTCTTTCATAACATGGTCCATCTCAGCTCTGTGAATAGAGCAGGTAACTCTGAAAATGTCCATTTAATTTCAGTACCAGACAGACCACCATGAGGACTATATGGTACACGTCTCCACCAGTGGGACAATCTGCATGTAACTTATTTAATGAAAACTAACTTTCTACCAAAGTGGAAAGTTTTGGAAGTTATTGACTTTTCTGCTAGAAAATGAACTCCTCATAGCCTGAGTTTTATAGGCAAAAACACAGAGAAACTGAAAGGAGAATAAACTAACGACTTTTAATTTTTCACCACAAATAAAAATGTTTTTATCTTTAGGGAATATCCAGTTAAAATAAAACATAAATAAATATTCATAATGTTTCCCTGTAGATGCAGTAATGTATCACATTTTTCATTACTCCAATTTTAGATGTAAAACAAAAAACCCCTTTTGCTTTTTTTTGAAACATACTCAGCCTGCTAACACTGCCAGGAAAACAAAGTTAATAAGCCAATTTGTTTCCTTTTCAAGAAGACATCCTTGTGTTTTATCTCAAGCTGCTTTTCAAGCTACAGAAAAAGCACCTGTAAACATGTGCTGCAGAACTACCTCATTATCCTCATTCAAACCCTGTGCAAGCACCATTAGTCAGGCACTGTTTTCAAGCAGATGCATTTCTGAGCTTAATGCACCTTTTCCCAGTACACAATTCGCTCATCCAAAGGGACTCTTTTTTTTTGTAGCTCCTGTGCAGCTTGGTGGTCCTTCACATGCAAATGGAACAATAGATTTGAAATCCTAGTAAGTGGAGGACAGACAGACATACAGACTGATAGCAATATATTACTTTCCAGAATACCTGATTTCTTCATTTTTCACGAATGAAACTCCTGAGTTCCATTTCTTAAAGTTTTAGAGGGATTGGTGTCCAGACACAGGAACTATCAGGTGGCTTTGATTCTTTTGATTTTCTTAAATTTCAGTGGGAGAAGTGGCCTTCTTTTTAACCTTGTTTTGCTCCAGGAATCTATAGGGTATTTTACCTTTATTTCCCCAGATGATTAAAAATTCCTGTAGATTTAGACTGTGTGAGTCATTCATATTGATACACTCATTTTAAGACAATATGTGAAAACCATGAGTTTCCAGGATGTCCCAATGAGAACCCAAAGGTATCCTGACTTCAGGGTCTGCAACGTAACTAAATCTTTAACACTCCAACACTTTAAAATGTTCTTTTCCACTGTATGCTGAGTAAGGCTTATAGCAAATCTATACCTTTACTTAGGCTTTTATGATTCTGTTTGTCATCATATTTGGTCAGCTCTGTTTTCCTTTAGCAATGACAAGAGAAAAGTCAAGCTTGTCTCAAAATAAAGCAGAAATTAAAAATAATGGCTCACCACCTCTCTCCTTGACCACATAGTGATTGCAGGTGGCAAGGTGACTTTAGGCAGAGAGTAAGTTATTTTGTATCAGTCAGAGTTCTGTAGGTTTATATTGAAAGGGAATCTAGGAAAGGGAATGACAGGGAAGTTTTGATGGAGAATAGAATATGAAGAACAGAGAATATAAAATATACTGAAATGCCAGTAATTTCAGTGAGAAAGGAGACACAGGGGAGACAAGACTTAAGTTCATGGCTATTCACAGCAGAATCAGACTGATAAGTCCTTGAGCTCCCAGAGCTCTTACCATGGATGACCAGTGAGAGGAAAATACTTCCCTGGCTGATAAAAGTGTGACAAGAAAAGAAGAGTGAAGCCACTGCAGGTTACATGGAGCAAGGATGTTGCAGGGACAGCCACACAACAAGCTCTTTGTCCTGTTGGCAGGTGACTCTCCCCACCTCAAAGAGGCAGAGGGATTCTTCTCCCTTCTTGCTTTCTACCTACAGGAACAAGAGAGGCTATAAACATGGGACGTGGTGCAGCTCAGGGCCAAGGTATGGGTCCGTCTTGGCTCTCTGGATATAAATACAGGTGAGTCACTGGATGTGCCTGTACACACCTTGAAAGAAAAATACCTGAAGTGATCACTGACTGCCAGGAAACTGTGCCAAATTGTTGGCAATGTCCTTTGCTCCTCCTTGGCTCCTCTTCATTCATGTGTGCTGAGCCAAGTCAGAGTCTGCCCTTTGGCTCGTTTCATTGGCTGGCTCATTGTACAATGTACACATTTTCCAGTGAACAACTGTGTACACCCATGTACATACACACACAAACATGAATTTTCTGCGGATTTTAGCATCACTTGTCACGACTTCAGTGGCTCTTCTTTCAAAAGGTGTGTGGTGAATATTATTTATGCCTGTGACAGCATGCACAGAAGTTTCTGTGCTTCTGAGGATTTTACTTCAGGGTTTGCCTACTCACCTCATGGAAGCCCTCTCAGTATTATCTTAGTTATGCTCAGATAAAAGAGGAGTCAGGCAAAGAACTTCTGTAGGTAATTTAAACAAATACTTCCTTTTAGAGTGAAACTTGTACCTGTGTGTAAATGTGATCTAATGGTTCAATTCTGATCTACTTAAGGATGTGAAAGCATTTAATAACTCCTATTAATTCAGTGGTCTTGTTATAGATCCTCATGGGCATATCTGAGAACTGAATTTGGTTTGCAAACTGAAGGAATCCTGAAATGACTCCTTTTCTCTTCTTTTTCTCTTTGCTGATGGTGTGCACAGTACTTTATCACTGTAGTGGGATGAAAGATATTTTCAAAGTTACTCTTGCAATACTAAAGTGAGGGTGTTGTACAGCCAAGGTTTAACTGGGAAACGCTCCACTTTAAAAAAAAAAAAAAAATCCCTCTTCTGTGCAAGATCTTTGCCAAAGGGTGTACATGTTACTGTTGCAGCCAAAATTACTGTTATAGCCAAGGGATGTACACGTTTCTGTGTAAAGGCTTTGCCAAAGGGTGTGCGAGTTACAGTTCAAAGTTACAGTTGAAGGGGCATTCCTGGCTTTAACGTTTGTGATCTGCTTATCCAGTCAATTAAACGCGGTTTATTTTCAGATGGCTGAGGGGATTGCTCATGTGATGCAGAGGCTATTGCTATGGGAGCCCTCAAAAACAAGTTCCCTTTTAACTTTTTGCTGTTATGCAAGGTATTACTGGTACTCATGGCATTCCCCATTCCTTCTACAATACGTGCTTCTACAGAGAATAGCTTACCTCCAATTAAAGATGGTAAAAGTGCTCCATTTTTTTCTCTAAGGGCTGCAAATAAATTGCCAGCCTGCCCCAGGCCATGCATGGCTGTTTAGCAGGCTACTGTGTGTAGCTGCAGTCACATTTTGCATGGTTTTGAATTATGGCAATTGTTAAAGAAACAGATCTGGTTGGCAGACTGAATTCTTCAGTATTAAATGCCAGTAGACAGTGGGGTCAAAGTCAGAGCAAACAAAAGGCAAGAAATTATAGAGAACAGTTCAAAAAAGTAACACAAGGGAATAAAACTAGTTGAAAATGTAAAATGAATCCTTCACATTTTCTGGCCAGTGCCATTGGAAATCTGATGGCTCTGTGATGCCAGGTTTATGCTCTCTGTCATGCAATAATTTCTTATCTTAATCCTTTAGTGCTGTATCAGAGATCCTCACCACTGCCAATGGGGTGTTTCTTCCATTGTTGTGGTCTAAGCAGTTATTTCCATGCTAGAACCCTGGCCATGGTTCATCTAGTCTATTTTGCATTTAGGAGGAGAAATTGAACTAAAACTTGGATATTGGCCACTAGACCTCCTTTGACCATATAGAAGAAGTCTTTCATTCACCTTTTTCTTCAGACATTAAAAGAACTAACACTGGCCTTTAGACATCTACAGCAGTGCTGGTTGTTCAATACATCAGAACTAAAGAAAGATGTCTAATCTTTCTGAAACAGATATGAAAAAGTTGCCCTTTTGACATGCTTGGTTTTCTTCATAGACTAGAAAATTTGCCAGGATTAAATGAGACTAGATCAGGCCTAAGTTCTACATATTTATAGTTAGATGAAATAAATCTCTTTGTCTCACCACTGATTCACACCAGAAATAAGGCAGTTCAAAGAAAGACAAACAAGATGAGTGGGAGCAAGGAACATTATTGTTTGATATGTGTATGATGAGAAATTAATTTAGAGGCAAAGTAGGTAAAGAATAACATGATAGGGCTGTTGACTAGCAGACTGGAAGAGACAAAATGAATACAGATACCTACTCCATTACACCCAGGAGGAAAGGAAGATCAAATTGGATGGAAAAAGCTTGAGTATGGAAAAGAGAACTCCTCTCCTCCATAATGCAAAATTATCCCATAACCATGAAAGAGCAAGATCCCCACAGTTTCAAAGGACTTTGAAAAAATGCCAGGCATATCAAGACAAGGAGGATACCAGCAGTTGCTTTAGTTAGTGAGAAAATGCAATTACTTTCTCACTTAGGGGTAAAGGGTTGCACTGTTCTTGTATGATACATACAGATTGGTTCAAATTGAACTACTGACCTTGTCATTAGTCATTATATGAGAAACCTAAAAAAGATTGTACATTAGCCCCAAGCCCACGTTTGATTTCTGGATGCATAGCCATGTTTACCTAATGCTTGTAAACAAGCCAAAACTTGCATGCATAAAACCGATATTTTTCTTTACAAATTTGTTTAGAATTTGCTCCTTATGTTGCATGTAAAAAGTAACATTGCTTTTATTTGATGAAATGCAATCACTTCTAACTTTCTCTTTCATGTCTTCCACTTTTACAAGATGTTTCTTCTGGCAATATCAGTCAACTTTCTTTACCTTGCTCTTTGTTCCCACATTGCCAATTTTTCTGTGCTGCTGACTTCTGCACATATCCTCAGGAGTTTTTTTGATGATACTGTGAACAGGAGACCCTGGATGTTTACCAACTCTTTACTTATTTATTATACCTGGCTCACTTCCTAGGACACAGTGAAAACAATGTCTGCTCTTGTTGATTGCTAAACAAACCTTGTAAGGAAACAGTCCTCCAGTATGTCTAGGAACATTGCTTCTTCCCTTGGGACCCCATCGCTGTCATCGAGAGCAACACCTGGAAAAGAGTGGTTGTCTGGGCTTTCTTACAAACCTTGCTACCTGCACATATATCCACATTTTTCAGCAATATGCAAAGGTCTGTCTGTTCTGCTTTATTCTAGTTGTCTTTAGTATTTACTGAGTTAAACCTCAAAATCTGTAACCCGCATTGCCAAATATAATTTACTGAAACATTCCCTTATGCATTCAATCCAAAGCTTAAGCACATAGCTTTGATTAACTCATCAGAGTATGGAAAACTCCAAGGCCGGAAGGAAGGTTTGTGCTGCTCAAAGAATATGTGATTCTGTTGCTCTCCTGCCCCCAGTATGTGGTATTATATGGGGCTTAAATTTTCAGCACTGACCTAGAGATTCTATTATTTCCTTTCTCATATTCCCTTAAAACATCATCCTAAACATTTCCAAAAAGAATTCCAGGAATGTTCATACAGATATGAGTCTCTTGTGTCATCTCTGACTGACCTGCCATATAAGTGCTTATGAAACATTAAAACCTGCATTATTCCAAATGCATCTCCATGATGGTGCTGCCTTTAATGGTGGTTGTAGTGAATCTCCAGCAATAAGAGTTTGCATGTCCTTTGACATCTGTCAGGAAATTTGTGTTTTGTCTTCTGGTCTGCCACAATTTTAATGTATTGATGTTTCTCCTAGAGCTACTATCACTATTTTAGAACTGAGCAATGTCTGGCAAAGAATGGTCAATACCTAAATTCTGAAGGGCTTTTTAAGCAGCTGGAAACCCCGGCTGTCAACATGCTACACAGCAGTTTATCTACGTCTCCTTTGGACCCCAGTCTCCAGGGTTTGTCAGTGCAAAGTGAAACTGTCCAATCATTGGAAGTGGAAAAGAGGGGAAACAGTGCTGGCAAACCAGAGGAAAGCAAAGAAGAAAAACAGCAGAGACAAAATATATTAGAAAATGAAACTGGCCTCTGAACTGCTGATGGTATTTCTGAATGGTATTATTTTTAAATATGGTAAGTGCTATTTTTCCCTGAAGGGGCCTGACTTCTCTCACTGCTTGAGTGCAGGGTGTAATCAAAGAGAGTCTCTGTTCCAGGCTCTGACTTCTTGGTCTGTATCCCAAAGGGTGTCCCGCCATAGCCCCTATTTCTGGAACCCACAGTAAAATGTGGCAAGCTCTCCTGAGAGCATTCCTAAGCAGGAGAGGATTTTCACCATGGCTTTGTACCCACCTCACATCACAACCAAGAGATGTTGCATTTCTCCCTGTCGGGCAGGACTCCAGGGTACAGCCAGACCTGCTGATCCTCCTTCAATGATTCCACTCAGACCTGTTCACTGCCCACTCCATGTGCCTCTAGAAGCCCAATGTCCATTGCTCAATTTTATCACCTGACAAATTTCCAAGAGTTTTCACTTCACTCAGTCTAATAGGAAAAGGAGATCACTTAAGTTCCCAGGACTATGTCACATGTCCCACAGACTATGACACACACCCTGCTGTTTGATTCCCAACATGACTGGGGAATCACGTGTAGCAATGCAGCAAGTTTGCTCTTGCACTGACCTGCAACTGCTGAGTCCATGACACAAGAGGATACACGCAGCTTTAATTAACTATAACTCTCTTGTTTTATCTGCCACACTGAATGTGTATAAAGGCAATATGGACAGTAGACATGCATCCATGTGTGACACGGAAGGTAAAATCAGCTCAAATGTGAAACAGATAATCCCGTTTTCCTCACCTGTATCAGCCTAGCAGAGCATCCATGTCTTTGCTGCCAGGGAGGAGGAAGGCACCTCCTTGTCAGACACTTCCAAACTGCTTTGTGGGTAAAGGTGTCATAGCCCAACTCAAAATGCCCTAAGATAGTATGGTTGGTGAGTAGGGACTGGCATTCACTGGATGGGACAGGTCAGGGACACAGCTAATCCAGATGAGCCAACTGCTGTGTATGCTGGGAGTCAGAACCATCAGCATCCTCAGTGGAGATTAAGAGTCTGTTCACTGATTAGCACTGACTCCTTGATGTGCTGCATGCTTGCCTTGCATTTAGAGCATCTGCTACTGGCCACAAGAACCTCACCCTCATCATCCTCGTTTAATTTGAACAAGCATTGTCCTGATGATTTTTATGTTCTGAATGCTCACCCTACGTATATATATATACCCTCATACAGCAAAGATGATCCTGCCAGAGAGCTCAAAAGACATTTCTAAAGGGTTGAAAACTCTCATGTTTTGCAGGTACCCTAGGTCAAATCACCCAAACGGACCTGACTTATGTAAATCAGTGGCCCAAAACCCAACGTTCCTGGGCCTTTCCAGTCCTGTACTGGGATTTTCATAGCTCCAGATCTACAAGTGTTCAAGCAAGAACAGTGGAAAAGTAAGATTTTGGCCTCCCTCTTTATCTTTTGAGGAAGTTAACCACAGTAGAAGTTAGTTATTTATACAATAGTTTGAATTGTTCTGGAGGAAAACAAAAATCAATCACACAGCTCTTTTGAGCTGTTTTTTTCTCTCTTGCTCTGACGTACAAATTAAGCCACTGATTAATCAAACAGTTAATTGACAAGAACCTTGACATATATTAAGTTACAGCACAAAAATATTTGCACAGTGTTGGATGTAGATTTAAACACAGACTCCATAAGTATTTTTTTAACCATCAACATTTCTTGAGGATAATCCAAGTGCAAAACTCAAGCTCTTCCTCCTTCCTGAGATTTGAATGGATGGATTCTGGCAAGAGTCACACCATTTGTGTTAAAACCTTAATCTGATAAATAACTCTCAGGATGATTTTTAAAAGCACAAAGGGCAGTAATGTGTCTTGCTCCCACTAACAATTCAACAGAGTTAGGCACCGTGCTCTAGTTTACATTTTTAAAGATTTACCTTCTTTGTCTTGAAAGCTGTGTTGACAGCAAACTCCATTCAGGACATTCCTCTGAGAGAAGACAACAGGCAGTCTCAGATGCTCCTGTGGATGTGTGAAGAACAACTGAGTAACCAAAGAGCAGAGAAAGGGACTGATGTGCTGCAAGCAAGGAAAAAATAAATTTCTCAAGGTAAAATTGTCAACAGCTTGTCCGTGACTCAGAATCTGAAACCTCCTTCAAAAAGTGGCTGCAAAGTCAAAAGTCACACACACACACACACACATCTATCTAATCTATCTATCTATCTATCTATCTATCTATCTATCTATCTATCTATCTATCTATCTTTGTTAAGCTACCAAAAATATCTTCTAAGGTTATATTCCTTTGTCAAGAAAGGACCCTAAGACTGCTGTTGTTTAAAATAGCCCTTTGGAGAAGTAAATCCAGTTATCTATTCTTTAGTGTGATGTTTCATTCTGGAACAGCGCTCTGCACATCCTACAAGGTAATGCTTGTGAGGGTTTTTTTATGCAATTTAACTAATTTTGTTAATATCTATTATTTTAAGACTGTGTAACCCATGTATTTCAAAGGTAAGTTAAATAAATATTTGAGGCTTTGCTAGAGTTTTCCAGATGTTTTGAGGAGTTGAATCTAAATCTTGGTTTGCTGAAGCAGTGCTGGCTCCTAGCAGAAATTCAACTATCCCTGCCTCAGTTTCCTTATTTATTGGATGGGAAGTAGAGCACTTTAAAGTGTCTTTACAGAGGTAAGCCATACTTTTTGCAAGGTAGCACAGTCTGTCTGGCTTTTACTAACACATGGGAGCACAGTGCAACTCCTTCTGCACCTTATGCTAAATCCTGCAGTCCTTCAGGGCTCTGCTGAGCTCATCTCTGTGCTGGGTAATTCTCCACAGCCAGGCTCTCTGGGCTGGTGCTCCCGTGCAAACAAAGCTGTCGTGACACAAGAGCAATGCCTGAGAGGTTACCCGCAAACAAAGCCATGCTTACAGAGTTTATCTGCATGAATTGGTAGAGCTTGCCCATTCCTGCCCAGTCCTTTTGGCTCAGACACCTTAATTCTGAATATATCCCTTGCTATATGCTGAGTAATCTGTTGTGAAAATGCCTCCGAAGAGGCCCCATTATGCACTCTCTCCTACCAGGCAGCATTAAAATCCTGCCTAAACGGCCTGATGGCTGATTAAAGTCCCAGAAGTTTTTAAATGATTATTTATGCTTCTCAACCATTATCTAGTGATTGTTGAAGCACCTTGCCAGAAGCCTTCTTTGTGGTGAGTAATGAAATAATGCAAATTCATGGGAGCTGGTGCCAATTTTTAAAGGAAAACAGGCTTCTTCATATGGCAGGATCAATGTATTCTGTGTGAGTTGTTGAAAAAATTTGTCAATGAGTAGGTCAGAAACCCCTTCATGACAATCCACACAGGAAGGTGTCAGCGTCCAAAAAACCTTGACCTCTTTAGCTGGGAGGCTTGGCCAGTATTTCTGTAAGTGTGGAAACAGAGAGGGGAGAGAAGAGCCCTGGAGAGTGAAGACATGGAGGAATCCCAGAAAAGCTTTGGCTTTACATGGCTGCATGGGCACCGAGTTATGGATCATCATATCACACAGGGCATACATTTTGCCACCACCCCAAGACTGCAGCAAGGGATCACTCCAGCTTTCTTGGACCACTGACATATTCTTTGTCTAGGGTGACAGAAGGACAGGATGAAATTCAGGTTCAGTTTAATTTTTTTTAAGATAATTTAGGATTTAGCACCGTGTCAACAGAATGTACAAGAACCTATCAATCTTAGATTGAGCATTTTGAACATGATTTTGGCCAGCTATGGTTTAAGTCATCGTTGCCTGCATGTTTGTTCTGGTTTCTGGTATTTAAAATGAACCAAGAGATGAAGTCAAGTTTGAAGACCATCAGCTTCATGAAGTGACCATATGATAGAAAAGAGAACAAATATCAAGAGAAAAAAATGGCTAAAATCCTGACCTTCTAACATGATATTAATTAGGACTGATATTAGAATCAGGATATTCAGTGGCAGTTAAAATTAATTTTCAGGCATATTCCTATTACCTCCATGACTACTAAGTAACTCCTAAACATTGATGAAAATACACTAGAGCAAAAAGTAACTCTTTCACTGTCTCAGTTTCTCTTGGAATGGAACGTGTGTAGTAAAAGATTAAGGTTTTATTGGTTTCCTTGTCTGTTTGCTTTTTGCTGGGCATTGTTCCTATGAGAAAGCTCTGATTTAAAGTTGCTGTGTAGCAGTATGATATGCTCAATTGTGAGACTCCAATGCCAAATGACAGGAAAACTGAGATTCCTCCCAGCTAGGTCTTATTTAATCTAACTCTGGAAAAAGGCACCTTTTTATTTTGGAGACAGATCTGGAACTGAAATGTTTAAAAAATATTTTGGTTTGGATATTTGAGTATTCCTGGTGTTTAAAGCTGTAGTTCAGACCTACTCCACTGGGGTTTTCAGTGTTGTGTTCAAAACATCAAATATGAGCTCCTGAGAGCTCATTGTGGTACATAAAATTGAGCTGAGTCTGAGTCTAGCTGCCTCAGTCCATTCAGACCTGCTTCAGACCCTTCTAAAGACAGGAACCCTGCCTTTACTTGGTATCCACATGGTCCTTGTTCCCACAAGTTTGTGGAAGTTTGTGTGGAAGTTTAGAAATTTTAGCATTTCTACTTCCTAACCTCTAAGCTGTGGAGAACCAGCACAGAATTTAAAGAATACCTAATGTGTGCAAACACAATTTTGCCCAGCCCAAAGAAATTTAGTTGTCACCACTGACAACTTCTGCATTGCTCCCAATTAATCATGTTTAAATTTTCTTGTTAGCAACAGAGGAATCAACACCTCCACAGACTTATATTAAAGAGTGCAGGGGTGTCATAGATGTCCATGACCTCACAGAACAGATTGCTGAATGTCCTCATATTAGAAGGCACCTCATGATGACGCTTCAACCATCAATACATGTCATGATTGTATAAAATAAATGGAAAGTGGAGAATCAACAACAGCTGTGGCCCTTATATTTTTTTAAAATGCAAATAGAATCACATCTTTTAAATTTCCATAACAAAATTAGTGTCCCTGCCCAGAGGCCAGGAAGATGGTCTGTGCATACATATTAGACTGAGGAGTTAGAGCTCACAACTACCACCTGCCCAAGTAGAGTCCTAACTGCACCAAACAGAATGTTTTGGGCCCAGCATGTAGCCAGATATACAAGAATGATGGGGCCACATGGCCAGTGAAAGGCAACCTAACTAGTGTTGAGGAAGGTGTCAGCCATGGACTTTGTGCACGAACTCATTTTTGTGGTTGCAGTCCTTGCCAGGAGAAGCAGCTCTGATAGAAGGAACCCTCTGAGGGCTCTCCTCTGTCTGTCTTGTCCATTGAGACCACACACACTCGGAGCCAGGAAAGGACCTCATTCCCTGAGGCCATGATTCCATTCCTGGTCCCTGACTGACAAGGACAAAAGTGGGGAATGAAGACAAGGCTGATATTGCTGATGTCCATGCTCCACCAGGTTCCTCAGGGACTCAGGGTGGTTTCTGTGGAATGTGGTGTACACTGCACTGTTTGGAATTTCTGATCTGCCCCGAATATACAACAGCACTGGAGCCCTCGCCTGTTTGCAGGGGACTTTGATTTGCTCTCTGGCCACACGAGTCTTCCTTAGTTGTACCCATAGTGCTTTATCGTGTGAAAAGGGTGCTCCATCCAAACAATGTGAATTAAAGCAGGTCTAGAGAATTCCTTCTTTGTAATAAGTTATCCATTAAATACCACTTGAGCTTTTCTTGTTTTAAAGCATATGTCAACATAATCTCAAATACTTTTTATAAAGTACTAGTAGTAAGTCATTAAAAATGACAAAAATGTCTTTAATCTATAAAAAATATTTTAATCAACTGAGATATCTTTTTCAACATGACAAAATAAACACGACCCAGACTAGGCTATCTAATCTTCAGCTCACAGTGGGATGACTTTACAACAGAATGTCAGAATCACCAGCTAAATTCAATTGGTGCTTACTGCTCTCAGGAGTTTTCAGGTATGTTCTCCTCACTACTGTGGAATATCCTAGTTCTTCTTAAATATTTACAGATGTCGAATATTTATATGTTTGCATTTCCTCAGGGGTAAATCCTTGCGCTTTCTGAAAGGTGCCATGATTGAGAAATAGGAAATAACTTCTTGGTAGCCATTGCTCAAAGGTAAGATAATAATTCAATAATGTTTGTGAGCAGCCATTCAGAATTTTCATCCCCTTCATTTGATTAAAATGACCAGAAATCTTGGAAAAGGCAGAGGAGTTTGGAGGACAGGGAAAAAATTAGTCATTATATGAAATGGAATATGATTTGGGACAACCATATATTGCATAAACATATAGCATTAATAATCTAAATGCAATATTTATCCATGTAGCATACTGCAGAGTTGAGAAGCTATGTTGAAAGGTGTCCTGTTTTTAAATTACTCTAATTGAAGCTGATATGTATTTTATATGGTGAGGCCATAATAAAGACCAAGATGTAGCATAAAAGTTTATGATAGTTATGCTCATGGTTCACAATGTGTGCTTGATGTCTGCTCATATTTCATATTTTATTGCATACCAATTATCAAATACTTATTTTCTGTGATCCTTATTCCCTCTCATGCTGCTTCTAATTGAGCAGAAGAGATCTCCACAGAGGGATTTCAACCATTTAGTCATATAAAGAGATGGAAATCTCTCTGTGGTATTTCCCCAAGTAAATATTTGCTGAGATTTAATAATCACATTGTCTAATGATGGACAAATTTAACTTCCACTCAGACCAGTTTTGTAAAGTAAATTTCATAGATTTATCTCTTCTCTACAAATTTAAGCTGTTTGTTTTTAATGGAGTCTCTAATCTGGCTGTCATAACCAAATACACAATTTAATATCTACACTTGTTTCTTTGCAGGAAAGACTCGGGGAATCTTGAGCTTCTCTTGAACTGAGGGACTTCTCTTCATGCTTCATGCTCCAAGATATGTAGGTGATACAATTTTGTGGCTTTGGTCCATGTGATGGTTGATATCTGTGGCTCAGAGAGTTGGGAAATTTGCTCATCTGTAACCCAGGTTCCTTTTTGTCCTGAGGACCAAGAGGACTTGTAGATGTGATCCCTGCCAAGGTACAATCATTACAGGGAACAACACCCTGACTTTCACCTCCTAAGAATCTGCAGTCACAAAGAACAAATATCTTTCTTTGCTAGTGAGTGCGTGACAAGAAATTAACTCTGTTTTCTGACAGTTGCTAGTGCTCTATCCTCATTTCTTCACTAAAACATGAGGTAAACTGTGTTTTATATGCATGTTTCACACATTTACACAAACACAGACAGATTTCTTTCTCAGTACAGGCAGTACAGAAGCCTTTTTACCCCATTACAGCAATAAAGGGAGCTGTAGTAATGGTGAAGGCAAGGTGACTCACAACTAGAAAGAATACACTTATTGTTTCTTATTTTCTCATAAACTAAGCATGTAAGAGTAGACATAAGCCACTCAGTATTTGTTTTATTTCTGAATTATTTATTCATCATTTGTTTGCCCCTGTTTTCTTTAGAAAAGTGTGACCAGTAGTTAAGAACTGTTGTGATTTTTTGCTAAAATTGCTTATTTGTGTATGAGGTTTTAGCCATGTCTGTTCTTGGAAAGTAGCCTGCCTCCTCTGCAAAATGGTATTCCAATAATGCTTGTGCTTCTCACCTCTGGGCTGGAGAGACTATGGGAAGTATCTCCCTTTTTAACAAATCTTTCAAAACTACTCAGCCCCTTAATTTCATTATAAATTGGACTTGTACAAATCCTTACAAGTATGGTTGCCCTTTGACAGTTTTTCCTGCTTTAGTCTTAGAACAGCAATGGGAACAGAACTCTTGATCACAGCAGGAATGCGTTTATGATCATGCATTGCTCAAGTCTGTTTTTATTTCTCGTTTTATGTAAAATGCTGCAGTAATCCCTTTAGAATTCCCCTCAGCTTAAATCTCAGAGACTGTTCAAGACTGCCTCTTAATGTCTCAAGAGCACTTCAGCTCACATAAGCCTCATATTCAACAGGTAAAGCCCACTTTGTTCTATAGAGATGGCTGAAGTAATGTAAAATTAAAGATTTAATCTTCTGTGGTAACTCAGACTGTCCTCAGTGCAGCACAAAGACACTAGAAGTCTGTTAACTTTTAAGTAAGTAGAAAATTCTTTGATTGACAGTGGTCTGCTGTATTGATCCCAAAAACTATGCCACAACAAATTTTATTACAATTGGGTGAGAAGACTTATTGCACACTTTGGGAATGCAAGGGGATTCATTTCATTATTGACAGGTTTTCCCCATTATAAATTTTAATTGACAGGATTAAAGGCAATTGAAGTAGAGACGAAACATTTTGGACAAATTAAGGAAGGAATTTTTTTTTTTGTTGTTGTTGTTTTGGGGGTATTTAAAACTAAATTTAGACTGAAGCAGTCAAAGGAATGACTGGACACTTGAGAGTTCAAATAACTGGTAATTATATGGAATGGAATATAGTCTGCACACTTTTATTCTTGTTAGGAACTTCACACAGGGCTTTAACTGATCTGTACCTTTAATGTGTTTTCTCCCAGCTAGTAGACAGATGCTTACACAATGGATTCCACCAATTAATGCAACCCAGGCTGACATTCAAAGTGATTGCTAGTATGGACACAGCCAAACTTAGCACATATTTCCTCAGCTGCAGATCAATCAGGTGCTTCCAACCCCCCCCAGTCTTACCCTCAGCAAACCAACAGAAGCTGTGTTGAAGTTGTCTGGGCTGGTATCCCTCGAGTCCCATAACAATTTTGCCAAAAAGAGCAAATGCAGCCCACAGATGACTCAAGAAGAAAAGCAGCCAGGCAGTTTGGTTGATGCTTTGGAAATAATTCTGATATTTCAGTGATACTTTTCCACCTTGAACTGAGACCAAAAGTTAAAATGTTTATTTCTTTGTATACCTAAGTGTTCTGGAAAATTGCAGATGGCAGAACACCTAAATGAAACATTTTCATTGAGAATAATTAGTACTAATCTGTTTCCAATGCCATGGGTCCAAATCCTCATCAGAGATGTGGAGGACCAGGTAGGTCCCAAACACAGGGTGACTGAACAGTTCTTTAGCCTGTATGGACTTGACTTTACATCAGAACTTCACTGGTGACAAGGGAAGCCTAGACAGATTCCTCATGTGAACACACAGAAACCCATATTTAGGCATCATAATATGTGACCTGAATCCTACCCAACATGATTAAACTGCTGTAGCTGTCTAATTTGCTCATGGAGACCACAGTCTTTGCAGTCTGTGTGATTCCTTTTTAAATGTAGCTTTGGAACATCCCTGACATGATATTTCTGCAGTATTTCAAACCGTATCTTTTAGGGTCAAAGTTATGAGATTTGTAAAATAAATATAAAAGATTACAAAGAATCTAGGCCTATGGATCATTCTTTTTTTTGCCTCTGTTTTGATAGCTCCCCCTCTAGAGGGATTCAGTTTTTTCTTTCTCTGCCTTCTTTCCTTTGCATTCTCTTTCTCTTACCTATGTGTTGCATTCAAAATGCCTGATTCAATGTAAGATGGGAAATTGCTGCCAATATTCAGAGACCATTTTCAGTGGAGAATTTTGGTGGCCATGGGAAGCACTCCCATCCAAAAGGTGACAGAATGCAATGCACTGGGCCTGATTCTCCTCTTTATTGTTCCATTTTCTCTGAAGCACAATCTTGTCCTTGAGACCACGGCTCTAGGAACATCCCATTCTTATTTGTTTTGGAAGACTCCCAAATATGTAGCCAGCGGACACCTCGAGCATGAAAAGCAGAGAGAAAGGGTTGCTTCAGATTCTCCTTCTTCCCCAAAATGCCTGCCTAGCCTGGCAGTAAGGCAAAAAGATTGCAGGGATGCTGTCATTAAAAACTGCTCTGAGCATAGAAGAATCCTGACAATGGACCTTGCACAACAAGGCTGTGTTTTACACTGTAAATAGAAAAAAAGTAAGGCTACATTTACTTCCTTTAATCTTTCAGAATCCAAAGGTGTTTATTTTAAATTTTCAAATACCCTCAAGTGAACAAGAAATATGTATTTGGGCAAACATATATTTGGCCAAATCCCTTAAGACCCCAAAGAAAAACCTCAAAATCTCACCTAGGTTTGCCCAGCACCATCCAGAATCAGGCACTCAGCTGCAGTTTTAAATGGCTTGCTGAAAGTGTGCAGCCTCATAGGCAATTTAATTTTGTAAATAAAGGCTCTGTGAGGAGTGCCAGGATAAAGACAAGGCTATAATTACTTAAAGAAAAGGCAGAGGTTGCTCCTCCAGCATTCATCTCCCTATCTTGGAGCTTTACCCCTTTGCCCATCATCACACAGCTGAGTGCTTGCTCTGTGGAAGATCACACCTCTCTGGGAAAGCTGTAAAGGGAACACATCTGCAAAATGTCCCTAGCCCAGCTAGCATCTCACTGCTCTGTCATGGGTTTCTTTAGTCCCAAAGAAATAGTTCAGGACCATCTTTTTGAATGAACAGCAATAATTCTGGATTTAAGTCCAGCCAGTGAGAAATACTGGGTCTGAGGCTCCCATTAGCTCATTTCTCTTTAACATAGGGTCTTAGATAAGTGTTTGTAACTTTTCAGGCTCTCAGTTTCTTATCCTCAAAGTGAGAGCACTACTTTAGTTCATCTAGAATCTAATAGAAAAGCCAGGAAAAGCTCTGGGGGCAGGAACCAAACCAGAGGTCTCTCTCTGCAGTTTCCAATCTCTGCATTAGATTTGCTATGTCCAGCTTATTTCCCATCTCTCCCCCTCCAACGTACACAGACTCTTATTTTCTATTTTTTTCTCTAGCAATATGTCAAAAAAGGAGAGGCAGAGAGTGCCCCAGTATGGCCAGCTGGTGTGTACAAAGCCAGTCTCTCTTTTGGGATCACATGAGTTTGATCCCCTTTGACTGAGGAAGACTGGACCTGGCTGATCTCAGCCCCACCCAAAGACAGCCAGGCCTTCATCCTGAGGAGTCTTTGCTTCACTTTTCTATAAATACCCAGTTTCTAGTGAATTTTTAGGCACTGATGATGTCACAAATAAATGCAGCCCAAATTCAGTTTAGATGCCTGGGCTTTTTTCACTGTGGCCCATGTAAACTGCATTTAAGTGCTGAATTGCTTGTTTGGCTGTTACTGTTTTTGACATTCTCACCTCATGCAATTCAGTGTGTGTTCTACCACTGACTTCAATACAGCTGGAATTTTTCCTTAATGTCTTGGAGCTAATAGCCTGTTACTTGCTATCAGCTATGACTGACAATTTTTGATTTATCAGAGGAGATGAAACATTCTTGATGCACCAATTTTAATCAATCCAATGCAAAAATCCTCTTCTTCCTAATAGAATGTTCTGTTTCTCCCTGCTCCCTGGGAAATTCCATTATCTTTTGTCATGTGTCAAAATATATCCACTGAGTATTGATATCAAGCAATTATATGAGACAAAATCATTTGTATATGGTAAGAAAGCAGAGGCAAATGACTGCATTCTGAGCTGCCTCTCTTGGTAGCAATGTGGCAAAGGCTTCAAACCTCATATGGAAATGAGAAATGCACGTAAATTACTTTGTCTAAACGGATTTTCATTAGAAGTGAAATTCAAGCAGTTCAAAAATCTCTAACGTTCACTGGCAAGAGCCAAATGGCTGAGTCAACATCACTTTTAGTCTTTAGTTCTCTTCTATAATGCTGAACCACTGAAATAGTCTGATCAAACTTGGCATTGCATTGTGCCAGATTAGTTAAGTCATGGACTGACTCATCCTTGGGGTATGACAAGTGCTAAATGAGCTACTGATCCATTGCATTGCTGGGTACAGCTCACTGTGGGACTAGGACACAGACAATAGCAGATATTAATAGTGGGTGGCTCTGTCTTCCTGTTTAATTTTTCTCATTTATTCTGCATAGGTGCTCTTCTTCATCCTAGATGCTGATTATTTTGCCATGAAGGAAAGAAATCCAGACCTCTTAATTTTAAAAAGTGAAGGGCCATCAAGATTCCAAATGTCAGTTTGAGCAGGACTCAAAGTGTGGGCCTGAAATCCTACATCTGTTCATGATACAGCCTCCAGGACATGAAAGAGGAGGTGTACCATAAGCTCTAAGCAGGGTTATGCACTGCAGAGATAAAGGTTGTGCTCTGCTGTGCATCCAAGAGCATCTCTGTGCTCAGAGCCTGCCTGACAGAGCTGTGCCCCAGAGGCAGCCAGGCTGGGGGGACCTGCTCCTGTGCAGGCAGATTCCTCAGGAAGATATCCTGAGATCCAAAATATGGATGCTGACTGAAAGCCAGAATTTTCAGAGTTCAACAAGGACTTTTTAAGTGTAGGTATCTGAAGTCTGCTTGTGTAGAAGATGTCCTGATGTGTATCCATTCAGGTGAAACAGGAAAGAAACTGAGAGAAGCCTCCCAGCACCCTTTCTCACGGCTTCTTTTAGGATTCACAAGCTTTCTTTCTACTTCTTTGGCTACAGCTCTGTGAAAGGACTTGGAGCTTTATGGCCTTGTGTTCTGTACTTGCTTTCCTCTGAGGAGTTGCTTTGCATTCAACCAAGATTTGCTAAATGGAAAGCTGTTCTATGTATATCTCAAGGCAGTTTACTTCACGTTATTGTCCACTGAGGATATTCTTATCATACTATTTGTGTGCAGAACTGTCATAACTAACACAGACAGGCCTGCCCCATCCTTGTTTGCCTTGAGCTCCATGGCATCCAATACTTTTGAACCTGTACAGAACATAAGAATGCACAGTTCACAGTAGCTTTGTTTAGCTTTTTGTTCATTATCAGAGAGTGAAACTATTCTGCCTGAATCCACCTCACTAATGTTTCTTGGGTGCTCTCCTACATGAAATAGGAGACTTTTGCCATAAAAAACAAAAAACAACTCCCCCCCCCAAAAAAAGAAAAAAAACCAAAAAAAGAAACCAAACCAAACCAAAAAAACTACCCCCCCAAAAAACCCAAACCCGCCAACAAAACCAAAACAAAACCCCAAAAAACCAAAACCAACCAACCAAAAAATACCCAGAAAAACATTTAATAAAAAGGATACCTGCTCAGTTATGAATTCGAGGTCCCTGTCTCCAGTCCAAAGGCAAAGCAACTGCTCACAAGCAAAGCAGAAGATTGCACTGAGCTAGTTTTCCACATAGTCCTGGCACTATATATAGATGGCATAAATCAACTACAGCTGGAATGAAGTGTCAGCAACAACTTCTCAGGTGATTAAAGTATTTTTAGACAGGTAATATCATCTGTTGTTATTGGCTCTCATAACTTACACTGAAAGATCAGGTACAAGTCCTCCGCCTACTTTCTGAACTGCTGCTTGGGACAGCTTTAGGGCCCCTTAAACTTGTTTTTCAAATAGAACCAAACATTTGAAATGCCCAGTACTGGTGGTACACTGGCACAGATTGCCCAGAGAAGCTGTGGATGTCCCTGCTCAAGGCCAGGTTGGATGAGGCTCTGAGAAGTGTGGTCTACTGGAAGGTGTCTTTGCCCATGGCAGGAGGGTTGGACCTGAATGGTCTTCAAGGTCCCTTCCAACCCAAACCATTCTCTGATTCTGTGATTTGAGAAACCTGGATCTTCTTACTGGGATATCTGGGCTCTCTGGATCTTGGGCTGTCTTGGTTTGCTCTTCCTGCCTAAGATGCCCCAGATCTGGTTCACATTGCTGAGCGGAACAGCCCCTCTCACCCATGGTTTGACTGAACACCTGCAGGTGTGATTGGGGCTGCAGTGTCTGGAGATCTCGCTAAGGTTAGTAAAAATGAACATAGAAACTTAGCAAATTGACTGTTACTTATACAAAGTTCGTTTAGTACAGTAAAAGTACAGCAAAACCTTATGGTATCTTTTTTAATATCCCAGAGATCACAGCAAGTTTGGCTTGGTCCATGATAATTTTTCCCACAGCAATAGCACAAGGTCTAAAGTTTACTCCCAGGCTCTTGATAGATGTTTGAGTAGCACCTCTTGGTCAGCAAAAGCAATCCTTCCCTACCCCAGCTTCTGCCAAATTAATCCCATAAATGCTTTAGTACTAAAATATTTGTAAGCTGGAAAAATTAGATCTGGAGAATGAGGTATTGTCTTAGTCCAGGAAAGCATGCAAGACTTTAATGAAGGCAAGTATGATATCAAACTAATAATCACTTGTTTAGAAATTGCTAAATGCTATGGAAAACTGCCCTGGCATCTGGAGAGTTTGAAATAGACCCACAAGGTAAGAAACAGCTATTGCTACTGGTGGCTTGTGAAGCCATGAAATATGTCTGATGTTCACTTTCCAGGCCTGTGAGACACACAGATACCACATCTTGCTTCAACCAGAAACAAGACCTGCTTTACCCAATAAATTGACCAGGCAAGGCTGTTCATTTGACTTTAATTAACCAAGTGTTCAGCCAATATTATGCAGACAGACAACATCAGTTGACACATTGGTCCTGCTAATAGTGATACTTAGCACTCCCTACCATTTTTCATCTTCAAAGCACTTTCCAAATTTTACTTAATTAATATCTTTGAAGATGCCAAACTGTTTGCTGATATTTCACTGATAGTTTCTGCTCTTTCCAGAGCAGAGGAAAAGATTCTATTTCCTAATTAAGTTTTAGTAAGGACACTACTGATTTCCCCTTCTTCTCATCTGGTTTTCAGTACGCTTCTATTTCCAGCAATCTGACCTCTCACCACTCAGCACCTGGGGAATTATTGCCTTACTTGCCTTTTAAATAGCAGATAACAAATTGTTGTCAAAGTCAAACTTTTCCATTTTTCTTTCAGACAAATTTAAATTTTACATGCTTAGGTCTTAGAACTTCAATCCTTTTAGTCAGTAACGAAGTAGGAGTCAATTAGTTAAAAAAATTCAAAATAATTTTCTATCTTTTAAATATGTTTCTTAGGTGTAGTTTTCTGACTTTCTGCTTGCTGTAGTCTTACAAACATTTATCAGATGCTTGAATTATAGCCACTGTTTCAGCGGAAGCTTTGTCAGGTTGTTGAAATATGGATGTGATTCTGGACCTTTCATGTTTTCATGGAGCATCCAAAGCCACATACAGTATATTACATGTCATTAGCACTGCTGCATCTGTCACTCTCAGAGGGGAATTGGCTACTGGCAGAATGCATTCCAAAGTCACAAACAAGCATTTCCACCAATGTCATGGAGCCCATAGATTTTACACACAACAGTGAATTTAGGAAAAAAAAAAAAAAAGAATCTGCAAAGGATGACTATATCCTATAAAATTAACTGTGAAAGGCAGGTTTTCAGTAGGTGTGAGGACAGTGCATTGCTCAGACAGTTTTACAAAGTTGACAAACAGCAGGTTGTTAGGATACTGCTTCAGTACCCTCTGGGCCACTCAAAAATTGTGCCTTACTACATTACAAAACTCTCACTTGTTGAATTTTAAATGACCTAGACGTTAAGGAAGATTAATTTCCTTCTAGTCCTTTTCTTTTCATTTTGTTCCAACCTCTCAACTACTTCTTCTTCTAATTCTGCTCAAGCTATAATCATCCTTTAAATACATATCTGTCAGACACAGTACTGTCCATCATTTGTCACAGCTTAAATACAGACACACATACACACTGCACACTCATGTGTGTGTCTGGCTGTAGCTCTTTCATCTGCAGTTCAGCAAAGAATTGAGCCTGCTTGCATTCTGTTCAAGAAAGCACTTAAACATAAAAGTAAGGATCAGGTTGAAGTGAAGTGCATTGCAATTAGAAATGCATTGTTTAATTAAAGGTTGAGATGAATGGTACTTTTTGATATTTTATACACTATAGGAAGAAATCTCCTTCCAATAAGTTTCTGGGATGAAAAAGAAACTATTTCAGCGGGTACTTCTGCCAAGAGAAAATCCATCTGGCCTAACTATAATAAGATGTTAAAAGCAGTAACAGTGAGAAACACCCAGAGCAGAAATACTTGCTAAAGATGTGATCAGCAACCAGTGTGCCCCCTCAGGGATTCACTGTTTACTCCTCTGGAAGTTTAGGGTGGGTTTTTCCAAAAGAAGAAAATCTTGATAAAAATACACCCACTCTACAGGAAAAAAAAAAAATTAAATAAGCAATTTGGAGTAGAAGAAAAGAGAGAAGACAGATATCAGGGAGAAACAATTTTAAACCAGTCTACTGCTTCCCCCACCACAAGCCATTGACAGAACAAAAGGCCTCTGAGAAGCTGTGGACTAAGAGAGCTCATAGAGGAGGTACAGGAGATAATTTGTTTAAAAGAAAGAGCTGCAAAGCAAAGGTCACTTCAAAGACTGCCCAGAAATGTGGAATGCTGGCCTGCTCCTCCCTTTCACACTGCAGTGCTGCCATGATAGCGTGCTCTAACCTACTTGTGAAATTGTTTCTAACCACAGAATATCTTGGTGCCATTTTCCCTGTTCTCCTCATGGCTTTCAGGATCAATCTGTTCTCAAAGCTCCACGACTGAAAGATTATATATTTAGTTGCAAAATGAACTATCTTGGTTTGTTTGTTTGTTTTTGACAGCTGTATTTATAATTCTTTGCAGATTGCTCAGCTGGGATTTAAAGCTTTTCTTTAATTGTGCTTATTCTTCTGGAAGTACCCTGATACATCCTGCAGTGGTTGAAACTGGATGACAAAATTAGAGTGAAAGAAGAGCTTTGCTGTCCTGTGGCAGCCAACTGTGAAGCAAGCACAGATGCTGTAAAGAAGAAAAGTTTTTTAAAAAAATTAATAAACCAAACCATATTGCTCTTCATGATTCTGAGGTATTTTGCTTCATTGTCAACATTGTCATTGTCAGAGTTTGGACACCTCTTCAAAGCTCATGTTTTTTTTGTTTCTGGGCCATAGTATTGTAGTCCATATTTGTCATAGCAGAACACATCTCAAGATGGGTCTTCAGTTGCCTCTGCAACTGAGATGGATCAAAACGTTTTGCATGAAAACAAGCCAATTTCCCAAGGATGTCTTAAATAGTTTCTTTCTCTGGCCATTATTTTCCAAGAATTCAAGTTGACAAATGTATTGCAGCCATTGGAAACTCATAATTGAAAGCAAAAATTACCCTGAAAGATGATTGAATCCTAGTAGTATTTGCAAAGCCACTGTTTTTTAAGTCCTGTTTCAACTAAAATGAAGAAGTCTGAAGAAGATGCTACAGACTTTTACTTCTTTAGGGCTACATCAACTCTGGCTCTCATTGGCCATGGTCTACAGCATTGGCCTTTGGTAGCATTATAAAAATTCAAAGGAAATGAAAAATAATTCTTTGCTAGTCTGTTGCTTACCAATTCTGAAGACTTATTTTTCTCCAGGTATATGTATTTTTGACGTTTTCAAAATTAAATCAGCACCTAATCCATCCATGAGTAATCTAACTTGTAGGAAATAGAGAACAAAAAGTGTGCTTTTAGATAAATCCTAATTAATTGTATATGCAAATGTCTTGCATGGATGTGGTCACGCAATTCAATTACATGACTAATCACATTGGAATTATAATGCCATATTTAAATAGATAAACATATATGAAAATGCCTGCCCAGGAGTTTGCATACTGGAAACTGGTAATTTATTGGCTCTTTAGTGCCACCTGTTGAAAACCAAAAACTCATGCAAATGAATCTGTGCGCCAATTAGTCGCCCATTTAGCAGGGGAATGTCCACTTGCTTGGCTGGTGTGAAAGTCAAAACCTTCATAAATTTAACAGCTGGGGTGGAAGAATTTGAAACATGGTTGTCACCCTACGAAGGACAGTGTAACATAGCACTGGGGACTCTGGGGAGCAGGAGCCAAGCTCTTGGGACGTGTGGCACATTCACAATGTCACATCCATTCAAAAACTGGGCTGGCTTCCCATCTGGCCAGAAAACCATCGCAGCACATACCTCAAAATAAGTGTCCTGATTGCTGAAGCCTCTTCTTCCATGAATAATTCCATAGCAGTGCTTCTCTGCTAATCAGGAGCAAGATTACTGCTGCCTTGGTCATGCAGAGTTGTGCTGGAAGCAGACTGAGCCCGTGGAGTTCAGCGTGCTGTGCCACACGAGGAGAGCAGAGCTCCCACTGTGTCTGAGGGCAGAAGCAGCAGTGAAGTCAATGTAAATCCCCCTGCCAGTGCATTGTGCTCAGCTGTGACAGCTCAGTGGCCAAGATGCTGGCATCACCTCTAAGGTCAAGAGAGAAGATCAAAGTAAAAATGTCTCCCAGAAGTTCAGTTTTCAGAAAAATTACTTCTTGCCTGCTTTGCCCTTTTACTTTGAAAAGAACATCCATTTTAGACTGTATTTTGCCTTTGGATTTAATTTATGATCAAGTTCTATCCAAAATGAGAATATGCTCAGGTCTCAGGCCTGGGCTGTGTTCTTAATCTAATGTCACATGGTTTGCCAAAGAAGAAATAATGCAAAAATTCTTATTAAAGAAGTAAAATTTATTTCTTGACCAAAAGCACTCATTTCACCCTCTTACCTACAACTTGAAAGGATACTCTGCCGATTTAAAAACAAGAGGTTTGACAACAGTAAGCAAGGTAAAGGTAAATCACGTGGCTACTTCACAAACATCACATGTGGTACCATGGTTTAGCCAAATGGCACTTCAGGTGAGAAAGGAACACCATGGTGGAGCAGGACAAACCACAATAGAGATTTTTAGCAAGTACTTAGGCAACCAGGATGGTGCAGGGAAGCTAGGGCACTTTGTTCTGTGCTCCTCAGTCTCTCTCCAGCTCTGCAGGAACTTCTGTCATGAAAAGATAGTGAGAGATTGAGGCAAATACCCTCATTTCACTGTGGACTTCAAGCACTTTTAAGGTGATAAAGCAAAATCACCATCCCAGTCTCTTTGCCTCCAGCTCTGCTGAGCCTTAAAACATAATGTTTCATGCACACCATTTGGACGTTGAAAGAACAGAACCCGCTGCCAGAGCTGGGCACAGAAAAGTGATCCCCTATTTTCAGAGGGCATATTTTTCAAATTCTAGTGCAATATGGAAAAAAGCCTCCAGAGATATTGAAAGCCAGCAAGGAGAATCTGGCAGGCGCTGGCCCCACAGCTGCACACCCACCTGCCTGTGGTAGAACCTGCATTCTTTCCCCTGGGACACCCATGGGGTGAGTTGACGTGACCAGGCAGCTGAAGGACAGCACTTAAATTCTGCCAGTGACAGGTCAAAACAGGACCTTCTCCAGGGGGTGTCTTCATTTCTCCACCTTATCACATTCCCACTCGCGTTTGCTGCATTTCTTTGAACCATCTGCCCCAGAGCTTTAAGCTCAACACATGATTAAATCAAAGTACCACAATTGTCTCCAGCGTTTTTGACCTTTCTGGCTGACTTTCACTACCACTGACAGATTCAGCTGCCCAGATGTTTGTCCAGGTGTCACTTTCACAAAATTGCCAAAATAAGGGGTGTGTCCACCTATTTGGCTGGGCTTTCTAAGATTTTTATGTAGGTATTTGAAAGGATAATAAAATACAGAAATCATCCCACCCAAATGAAGGCAAACCTTTGTCTGAAACATCAACTTTGAGATGATGAGCAACCTTAAGCACAATAGTTTTGGCACAAAATACTTCCTGTTTCAATTTTAATCCTTTTTAAACATTGCTCCATTCCAGTTAAACACCTGTTTTAGCCTTACAGAAGCTGATTCTATACAATTATATTCAATACCTATTATTCTTCCAAGTGGGAAAGAATGCCATAGAGAAAAGTAGAATAGCTATTATGACAGTAGCACTTTATTATGGAGTAGCTTTGGGAGGAAAAAAGGTAAGTCAGCGGCTTTGACAGATAATTATGGACTCCTATTACACAGCAGAATATCATTAAAAGTTATAATATGTAAAATGTCTTTCACATTTCAAGTAATGTTATCTACATTTTTTTCAGTTAAATGACAGCAATTTAATGAAGCAAAGTTCTTTTAAATGTGAAATATTCACACTTTGATTTTCTGGCAACATATATTTTAAAAATATTGTATATATTGTTTTCATGTATATTTGGTGTTTGAGGAGAAGTGTTTGGAAATGACTCCACACAATCTTGTTGACCTTTGTGATGCAAAATGAGAATAGATTTCACAGTAAAATAGTAAACAATCCTAATATTCTTCTTCTGCATTAATATGGCTTGAAAATACTCATGATTTCAGGACTAAGCACAAATATACAACACACATAAGAGGTGCTTTGTTATCACTTGTAGTGCAGAAGAATGACGACAGCAAGGGGGCAAAGCAAAGTTTTATGCCAAAAATTCAGGAGCTCTGTCAGACTCAGACATAACTTGTTCCACCAAAGAACTAAATCCGGAGAAATTCTCTCTTTTCTCCAAACAAGCAGTTATTAAAAGAGCTTACTCTGAGCTTGTCTCTGCTTCAGCAGCCCAGTAAGAGTGGACGTCAGCTCTAGCAAATGCCAGAGTCTATCTCCTGCAAGACTGTGAGGGAGAGACAAAGAGCTGCAGAGCAGTAGGTGAAGAGCACTTTGTGGCACCAATTCCTCATAATTTACTGTTTTCCTACTTTTCTACTTGCCCATTCCTTAAGGACATATCCAGGGAGTAACAACTTGAAAGGTCACTTTGGATGCCGTCTAAAAAAGGTTTTTTATTGCATGCTGGGGATGCTGAGACCCCTGCCTGCAATTCAACATGCTCCAGGAATGCAATCTATTCCACAACAGTGGGGTTTCATTGCTTCCAGTCAAAGAAAAAGTCATTATTGATTTGCATCTTCATATACTATGGTCTAAAGGTACATCACATGTTAATGGAGTGAAAAGCCTGGGAAAAAGATGGAGCTGCTGAATAACAGGAGTTCAGAGTAAGCAGGTGAATTTATTCATATTTTGTTTTGCAGGTAGTACATTTACCCAGTGCTAACTTGGACCACATCTACAAATGATGGTGGTAAAAAAAACACACTCCTATGTTTCAGTTGATACACATCAGAGAGTTCCACTACCAAACCAAAAACCACACTCAAACGTGTTCCTAGGAGAAAAGTAGGCTAAAGATATTGTCTCCAGACAGGGCCTGTTCATGTGGCTGATGAAGATTTTTATCTTAGATTCAAAACTAATAAGAATAACCTTTCCAGCTGCCTGAAAGAATATGAGTGTTCTTAAAAATATAGTAGCTTTGCTTATACACAGCTGTTATTTTCAAAGAAGTTATTGATCTGAAGAAGATAATTTTTTCAGTTTTTTTTTTCCTAGTAGAAGAAATAACTTTATTAGAACAATGAAGCATAATGACCAAGGAATAATTTTATGTCAGAGTCATAACTTCATAACTATAATTGCAGTTGGAATTACAGGGAACATTCACCTGCAACTGTGTTTTCAAAAATATCCTTTTTTGAATGTAGAGCATAATGGAACTATGCCAAATGTTTACCACTGGGATCCACTTTCCCACCACAGAATTTTCTTCCCAGTTAATTCTTCTCGTAAATTCCCTTCTACCAAACCTTTTTCATTGTACGTGGTAGAAACTGGCTGAAGTCTTTCTGCACTCTCTCCAGTCCTTGACAAGCTGCGAGGACAGCCCAGTGATAGAGAAAAGCATATTCAAAGTACCTAGTCTATGACTCTACCTTCTTCTGAAGCAGACAATCCACTGACCTGTGTGAACAACAACAAATTACTAGGATTTCAACAACAACTTGCTTCAAGTATTTGCTCTAGATCATATTACTGACCCTACATTCATTAAAATAAGCAGCTGTTTGTGTTAGTACATATGTTTTAGGATTCACATACAAAGGAGCTTCCCTTCTAAACAAGAGGGACTGGATTCCTGATGACAACCCAAGTGAGGAGCACTGCAGGGATGATGACCTGAGATGAGCAGCAGCAACAGCACAAACCTTATTCTGTGTTCACAGGACTTTTACAGCATCAGGGCTTTTTTGGCTGTTTAGCAGGGTTAGATGCAACCATGAGTCTGTGCTTATCTACCATGAACCAGTGAAGATTTAGAATAATATATTTCTCCTCCCCTTCCTGTTCTCTGCTTACACTTTTTCTTACTCCATTTATTTGCAAGGTGACAGGCTGAGACCTTCTACCCAGTGTGGGAGTTCATTCTAGGCTCAGGGATGATACAGCTTTCCTTCTCAGGGTGTTGCTAGGGTAGGGCTTTTGCCAGACACTCTGCAACTACAGAGCTAGAAAATGCCTGTAACTACTTCACTGAGGCCACAAAAGAAATCAGAGGTAGAGAGGAGAACACAGATCCTCAGAGAAGTGCCTTTATGGATTTTGATTTCAACTGTGCATGTTTGCTTGGCTGCTTACAGACTTGCAGGATGAAGAGCTTCTATTGCTTTGGTCAAAACTCATTTTGGAAGTGTCCACCATGAAACATTCCCTCCAAAATGAATTAGATCCTCAAAAGAGGGCTGATTTTATACAGAACCACTGGACCACTATCACAGACCATACACATGAAGTTCCTCTTGGCAAAAGGTACTTTCTCATTATTCCTTCTGGACCTTATTTAGGCTCATCAATGGGGCATTAAAACTTCAGAGGAACAGGACAGCAGCTCATCCCTCCATTAGTAGCCAATTTTTCCAAAAACCAAAAGCAAATTCACCTCAAAAGAGTTAATGGCATGATTTGCTGCAGCTTTTTCATAGAAAACTGATCTTGCAAACTTGACGTGTTGTTTTATCCGCAGAGTGGGTGGAACCGAGCACAGCTGAAATGTGAACTCTGACAAGGCACACAAGAAAGCCTTCACTCTCTGTTTGGTGCAAGGTTTTGCTTCATTAGCCTTGAAACGTTTCATTAACAGAATGCTTTTGGTATGCTATAAACAAACTGTGAGGGCCCTAGCATGTAACAGCACTCTGTCAAAAATGAACGTGGTTTGTTGCCTTTTGTAAAATATTTAGAGAGAGAATGACAAAATTAAACAATGGTCAGGTCTAAACAAAAAAGTAACAACATGGTAAAAAATACCTAAAAATACATTTGTTCACTTATTGTTTTCACAGTGCTACAGTTTTATTTCTGACTGAGAAGTGGAATTCTCTCTACCTTTTGCGTCCTTTTCCCAAATATTTTAAAGGAAGAAAAATGGCTAAATACATTCTGGTTCATTTAAGTAAATAATTAAAATTATTTAAGGCTAAAACTTCTTTCTTCATTTGACCTGAATTAGCTCTTGTCCATCCCTGGTCTTTTATGCAAAGGAAGCAAAGGTCAAATATTGTAATTTTTGTTCTGGCAAAGCTTTCAGTGAAGGCAGACATCTTTTTTTTTTGATGGTACATAGGCACAACCTCCAATAGAGTCAGGTGGACCTCTGCCAGAAAAAAATACCCCAACTTTGTAAGGACAGATTTTTTTGGATCAAGTAAACAGAAAGAAAAACATATAAACAATCTAACAAACAAAACCTCCCGATCTGATTAATAGCTCAGATTTTAAATTAAATCTTCTCTGAGATTAGAGAAAATTTTGCTCCTTATTCTTTTTCTTTTGCTCCTTATTTATGATACTTGCTCACATATTTTGACAACAAATTGTCATGGCTCAGAGCAATGAAGAAGCCAAAAATGCTCTAATACAATGAAGCTCAGTGTTCTCCTTTAAGTACTTGAGCCCATGAAAATAGGCAATTTTTCTGGGTCTATTTAGTTGCATAGAGCAATTAAGTTAATAAGAAGTTATCATGCAAACAAGATCTTCTGAAATAAATTTAATAATATTTTGGAAATGTGTCCCTGTGTATTGGGAATGGTTTTTAATGGTTTGAGTGAAATGACAGATCCTAGACAGATAATTCTGTATATTAGCCTTAAGATATGTTGGAGCAGAAGGCGTAAATCCAAGAAATTCCTAAATTACCTTGCGTGACTCAGCTGGGACTAGATCCTTTGCAGGATTTAAGTTTTTAGCTCCTTTTTCTCTGCAAAAGTATGAAAGAGTACCAGCAGTGCTAGGGCAGCTAAGGAAGGTCTAACACAGGTTGAGTAGCTGCTGAATTCATATGTATTTTTCACAGACACAAATCTCCCTGTCCAGGTTGAGTGTTGTGGCTCCTTAGTGCCTCCAGAAATCCCCACTGGAGCCCCACTTCAGTGAGGCAGACAGCAGTGATTGCCTTCCAGGATTTGTGAGCATTTCTCAGTGTAGGGATATCTGAGACTCACATGTACCTTTTTCCACCTGGAAAAGCTTACAGTGCTGGGGTCACAGCAAATACCATGAGAAACAGGAATAACCCTGTGAATCTTCAATTCAGTTGAATTTCCAATGATGTCAGCAATAATTTGGGGTACAGAACTGAGTCTTTTCCTATGAATATTTTTTTTTTTTTTCAGGAATTAAACTGTATTTTACCTAACCATACAATTTTTTTGCTAGGGGTAACTTCTGTTTCAGAAAACTTCAAAAGAAACAGGAATGGGATAGGGAAGGGGGAAAGACAGGGGGATTTTGGCCCTAAATATTTTGCTAAGTAAGTCACCATATAGCACTTTATTTGCATATCTAGCATTTAAAGGGTTACACGTGTAATTAGTTAACATAACTCCAAATAAGCTGTTTGATTTTCTTTCATCATGAGCCAAACATTAGACTTCGAAAGGAATTCCTTTTAACTTCAATAATATAAAGGCACGTGGCAATGTGAAAGTTACAACTCTAGCTTAAATGAGTCAGACATAAAAGTATTCATGACTGATATTCTCTGAATATACCAACTTCAGACACTTTAAAGTCTAGTTCTGCTGTACAAGAATAGGTACAGAAATATCAGCCATTTCACATCTGCAGAAATCTTACTTTCATGCAGAGAACAGTCCCCAAACCTTCTTTTTTTTCTGCTTTAAGAAGTAAATTCCCACATAACAAGCCACACCAGGCCGTCAGCAGCTAAAGCAAGTAAAAGCAATTCCTTTATGAACTTCCCACCAGTTATTTGTTTTGTGAGGCTCATTGAGAAAAAGAATAAAAAAAGCTAGTGGAAAAAAAAAACAGTGAAAAGAATTGCACATGAAAGAGAGAAAGAAATGAACTGAATGTTGTTTTTTCTTGATGAAATAACAGATTTGATCTTAGGCTTTTTACAAACTCCAGCACAGGTGATCATCATTTGTTCTGTCAAAAGCATTTTCAATGACACAAGCAGAACAATGTGGCTGTGATTACAAGGATCAGCATGGATTGAAAGATACTCAGGGCATTTACCAAAGGGATATTTATAGTGGCGCTAAAGACATTCACTTTTTAAAACATGCTCACAAATTCGAGGAACAGAAGGTTTGAAAATCAGGGTTGCTCCATTTGATTTTGCCTTTGCCATGCTAACCTGCACAGCCGTGTCCTCTTGCAAATGAAGGCTGAACACGCCAGTTGAAATGCTATTGTCATAAAGTCAAATCCAAATGCTGAAGAGAAAAATTGAGATAGTTTTCATTGTGAACTTTGATGTGAAGCATCACAGCTTTTGGAGGACAGCCATACCTTTGATCTTGCAGAAATTGTGAGGAATCAACCACCTTGAATCCAAATCGTTCAGCAGGTGATTTATAATGTTATAATAGGACTGAAAGGACTTTTCGAAAAGTCATGTAACCAGCAAAGAAAAAAAAAAAGACAAAGATTTAACAGAAATTCAAGCAATTCTGGTAGCAAGCAATGTAAAGTTCACAGCATAATCTTTATTTTCTGGTAGAAACTCTGAGACATCCAACCTTCAAAATTAGCCTGCCTGACTTGTAATACCACTGAAATGGATAAACGCAGCCTTTTTGGGTGCCTCAGCCCTGCGGACAGCCATGGGGCTCAGATTCTGCCATGCGAGGAGGAGGCAGAGCCTAAGGGAAGGAGCATCTCCTGATGGCAGACTGGCTCCCCAAAGCCTGTCTTCATCAGGAGGGAGTGGAGAACAGCTGCGAGGCAAAGGCTGCCAACTTTAATTCTCTCCATTAATGGATCATTATCAAACGAGAGGGTTAACGAGAGCGGGGATTGCATTTACTGTAAAGGGCTGCCCTGTGCACAGCCAGGCTCCCTTCCCTGAAGGCTCAGGAAGGTTCTACTGGCAGCAGCCCTCAGGAGCTGCTGCAAAACCTGGTGGCATGGCCAGGGTCAGGGGTGGGGAGCTCCCTCCAGGACAGAGCCTTGGGTCTGAGACAGCCCAGAGCACAGAGAAGGGTCTGGGCTTTGACGTCTGCATGTGGCTGCACAGAGGGGCTGTGCCCATGCACCCTCACCCAGCATATCTTTCAAATTCACCTCACTTACAGCTTGCCAGGGCCTTTCCAAATAGCTGCATTTTGCTTTTGTTAAATCCGCTGTTCTCAAAGCGCATTAAACTGTTTTCCCTGAGAAGGCCATAGTAGGGGTGATCACAATACCAGAAAATACCAAACAAGGTAGATTTCATATGCTGTCTCTCCCCCTTAGGATTCCAAATTTTGGCCTCTCAGTGATTCCTCCTATATGAAGTGATGCAGAACTTTAGGTTTGAGATACTGTGTTTTAATAATGTTAAATGAAATTAACTACTCAACAGCATTTCTACATTGATGTAAGTACAGAACTTGGTGAAAAACTGTGTTTGTGTGATCAAACTAGACACATAAAACCTTAGACCATTATATTAATCGAGAAGAGAGAAAGGACTCTTTCGTTATACTTTTCTTGAACAAATTTTAAAAATTCTCCCTTAACAGCATAAACAATATTCATAATGAATTTTTATTTAATACAGAGCTGAATCATGCTCTTTTTTTTTTTTTTTGCAGTCAGAATTCTTCATTTAATTCAAACAAAATCCATCAGTAGTTTCATACTGTTATTTTATTTTGTGGATACAAGAAAAAAATTGCCTACCTCTATTTAGAACATCAGCTCCTTAAAAGCCTATGTATCATGGATTGTATTGTTTCTTCCTAGTTTTAACTTGAACTCGAACACTGGATCTTTAATTTCCTCATGACTATTTGTTTCTTGTACTTTGAGATATGTTACATTTCTTGAGAACTAGCTAGTTTAAGTTTCAAAGTTTTGTGATGGTCTGTTTGGATAAAATTACTTCCTGTAGCCTACAGCAAACAGTTTTTTTATGTCAAGGGTTTTTTGCTTTTTTTTTTTTTTTTTGGTAGATTTGCAGGATACAGGTAAAATGTAGGAACACAAAATTTTCCAGTGCTTTGAGATTCCCCTGCCATAAATTTTCCTGCTGAAATACATTCTAAGCATGTCTTAAGAGAAATCATATACAAGAACATGACTTGATCAGCATCCCAGTGAGATACAGGATATTTTTCAGCTAGGGAGTTAATGGATGATGATACTATATTTGGCCAGTAAAAATAATGACACACTTTCCACTGGTCTACAAGAACTACTCCCACATTGATTTTAACTTAATATCTCCCTCATTAGGAACCTGCACAGAAGTTTGGCAGAAATACCCAAGACACTTATTGGATCATTCGCTGGTAATAATAGATATTGCTTTTATTTTATTTTTTTTTTCCCTGAGAATGTACAGGCTAATCATAAAAAGGATTGCCCTGAAACAAAAGCTTTTTACAAAATACAGATTTTTATCAACTCAATCACTGTTGAGGTTTAATATTTTATGGAGCTCAATAAAACTCGGACTTCTCCACTTTCCTGTTGTGGGATGCAATAAAAGCTTAAGAGGCTGATTTGCTCTGCTCCTGAACGACATCCATTACACATCAAGTGCCCTTCACTTCACAGTGGACTCTGCCTCTGATATGATCAGACTCCCAAAGCCCAGGTAACCTGATATACAATTTCAAAATGGAAAAGCCCATGCCAATAGCTGGGGAGAGGCTCTTCTGCAGCCCTACAATGGTTGAAGAACGAGATCCACAGCTCACCAGCAAAAATGCCATAAAAAACACTTCTTTTTTTTTTCCTTAAATTGAGCCAAGGGTTCAAATATAATTCTACTTAACAGAGCATCTGCTTTAATTCCCTTGTTTTCTCCAGGGCGTATGTGCTTATCTTGAGCCTTGCATATGACAAGCACAGCACCCAGGTGCTGTGAGCCCCTCTGAAGGGACAATGAAAGAGTCACCAGGCTCGTTTCCCACCTGGGAGACTGAGGGGACACTCAGCCAATTGCTCCTGTAGCTAAGAAAGCCACCAAACTATTTAATGGTGACACAATTTAGAGTAATAACTTGACTAATAACTCATTGCCTGATTGTTATTTTTAAGTGCACTCGTGAAAATTAAAGCTCTGGGTCTGAGGCATGAAATCATTATCTATACAACAGCTCACAGAGAGGGTTATCTAATAACATGAGAAATCTATTAGACTCAGTGGAAGCAAGAACTAAAGGAAATAAATCATGCAATAATGGTAAATCAGATCTCTAATTATGGCCCCACACAGGAGGTGGAGGAGAAATATGTCCCTAGAACTACTAGGTGGTATTTCTCGTCCTCTCTCTTGTTTTAGAAGCATTAAATCATATCCTCCTGCCTGAATTCCATCAATCCCACAGTAATTTCTGAACACAACTGGCATGCTTATGAAGAAGATGACTAGCAATCACCAGAGTCTTTTTCTAAACTGCTCACAGACCAGGATCCTCAAAATTTTTTCTCTGCTAATGATGCTGGAAACACCAGCACTAAAAACCTGTGGGGTCAGAGGAGCTTCAAATCCTGTGCAATTCCTTTACAACCAGCTAATTCTGCCTGTGCTGGGGACAAGCAGTGCTGGTGTCCATTCCTGAACACAATCTAGTTGTGTCTGCAGGTCTCTTCCCTGCTGCCCCTGCAATCTGAGAAGTGGTCTGGCCTGAGACCCAAAAGACAGCAGTGACTGGGAGCACATGTGGAGCTACAGCACATTTCACCTCCTCTCAGTTCAAAAGAGATGGAGGAAGCCAGTCTGTGGCAGTGGGACCCCAGAGAAGGGTATTTAATTAAATTTCATTTCATTTCTCCACCGCTCTGATGCGAGACCTCTGGCAAAGCCACTCCTTTCCCTGCTCCAGCTCCAAGGGTTTAGCCAGGTCAAGTGTGAAACTGTGGGTTGGCCTGAGCAGGAGGGATTCTACTCGTGCTTAGCACTCCTCATGTGGGCACAGGCTGCAGCAGTGCCCCTGAGCAGCTGAGCCCACCACTCCTCCTTCCCACCCCAGCTCACGGGCAGCTGGAGAGGTGTGGGACCTCCTTGTCCCAGAAATCTGGAAGATCTAAGGGTGCCCTGTCTCTGCACACTGCCCAGGCTGGCCGGGTGTACCTGCCTGTCATATCAAGCACTGCTAAAGCAAACAGTCCCACAGCATCTCTTAATTATTTTGTTGGAACTGAGGACAGCGTGTACTTGGGAATTGTCCTGGTTGGAAAAACTTCACGCCAACCAGATGTGCTCAAAAGTGGACCTGACTCAGTAGAAATGATGCATAAAAAATCATGGCAACTATCTAGATAAAAGTAAATAAGCAAGCCACAGAGTGGCATAAATAACAGTGATGAAAACATCATCAGACTTCTAATTTTAGCTCAAAAGAACCCCTATTGAGAACACAATTTATCAGGAAGTCATGATGCCCTTTTCTTTATCTTAACCACTTTTGTATGAACAACTGTTTCGTCGGCCACTCATTTTGGGCCAAATCCTGCCCTATTTTTTTCCCATGGCAATCAGCATTTGTGGCTGACAGGAGGCTGCTCTGCAGCACTGTGGTTTTCCACTTGGAGGTCTGTTCTGAGGTCTGTGCATTTGCAGAGGTGGCTTCTTCTACCTGGGTGAAAGGAGGGCTGTGACACAGTGGGAGCACTGCAGAGAGGAAGAGCCATTCTCCCTCTTTATCCTCACATGGGAAGCAGAGCTAGCAAACGTTGTTTTAAGGAAGTGTTGAAATTCATGCTAGATAAAGCAGGCCTGAGGACAAATGACCTGGTCAAATCCCTGCCATACCATACTTGGCCCTGGGTTTCTTCTGGACCACGTTTTGCTGCCAACATGGAAAATTAAGACAGGACCATCATCCTTTGTGTCTTCTTCTGCAGTTCCACAACTTTGAAATGCTGTGAGAGCTGTGTCTCTGCCCACCAGACTGCTGTTTTCATAGCATGAGGTCTTTGGTAAGAATTGTTTTCAACACATAATGGCACATTGAATATGCATTTAAGGGTCCACAAATCTTCCTTGGACAGTGCTGGAGTACTGTGTAAGGTGAAGGCAGTCAGAAAGTTTTCAGTCTCTTCCTGCCTCTTGGGAGCAGCCATGGGCACGTGCCACTCCCTGGTGGGCACTGGGATGTGTGCAGTGGGGTGCCAGTGTGCAATGAAACACTGTGGATAAAAGGGATTCACTTCTCTGAGCCGGAGCCCCAGCCTTGCTTCCTCTGCAAATATTAAAATACCCAGGGAGGTAAAGCTGTCATTAGGGACAAGCTAAGGCCACTTTTCACCCACAGAAGAGATGAGCAGTCACCCAACACACCAAATTACATGTTCAGAGTGATACTGATGTCTCAGAAGGGGTTTGCACCCCTATTTCCAGGGAAACAGTTGTGCCTCCAAGGAAAGAACAGAAAAAAGGTACCTTTTGAAAGATGAAGTTTATTTTATCTGATGTGCATTTTAATGAGAAAATTATATATATAGAACTTTACACCGTTTCCTTGAAGCAATGTAAATTTAGCTACATTTTTGCAGAGTATATCTGAAAATGGGAAAAAATACTTTTTATTGGAAGCCTTTTCCATTTACACAGGAATGAAACAGAATAAACTCCACATTTCCACACTCACATATTACTGTAGACATAAAAATATTCCTGTGGGATCACACAGTCAGAAATCACCTACTCAAGGGGATATGAATGATGACTTCAATAGAAGATGGACATAAATTTTAATTAGTTGGTTATTTGATCTTGTGTTGTTAGTGATGGAGGATCTCAGAGGGGAATTAAGTATGCTTGAGACTGAAATTGCTTAGAACCAAAACACACTGCAAGGTAAGTTAGATACCACTAAATTAAAAGAAACTTTGCACCTATTAGAGATACAATAAAATAAAAATGGCAATTACAACCTAGCAATCAAAAATGCAATTGAGATCAAACCAGCTATGGGGATAACTAAATTTATCCTTGACTTAATAAGACAGGCTAAGTTTTTTCAGCAGATTTGAGAAAAAGTATTGACATTCTTGGGAACATTTTCTCTTGGAAGATGCAATTGAGGAGTACAGAAACTAGGTCCAGGGGGTTTTTTTGTTTGTTTGTTTTTTTTTTTTCTTTTTTGTTTTTGTTTATGTTTTTTTTTCTTTAACGTGTTTTTTTCATTTAATTTCTCCTTCTATTTATGTATCCTAAGCAAAGCATCTCTTGCATCATTTATACACTTTGCTTGCTCTCTCCAGAATCCCAGTCTTTCACTTAGTATCTGTTAGCTTATGTCAGGAATACCTCTGAAGTTGTCACAAATGTAAAATATATATATATATTTGTTTGTTTATTTATTTATTTGTTCTGCTACAATTTTGCAATCAATAAAATTGTGCAGGTGCAGCTTAATATGAGGCTGGGCACGTAGGACTGCAGCCTGCTCTGGAAAGGGAAGCAGAGCAAGGAGAGATGCTCCAGCCAGAGATGCCCCGATTGCTGGGACGCTGCTGGCGAGCCCGTGGCACAGTTTTGACCTCTGCCAAGTGTCTCATTTTTTCCCTGACAAGGTCTGGGCACAGCTCAGGCTTGCTGCAGATGGAGGACCACTGCCAATGAGCAGCAGGGGATGAGGCTTCTCTTCTGGGGGATGATGAAAATGAAGCTGTGTGGTTTTGAGCCAGGCCAGGCTGTGCCAAAGGGAGCTCCCATGTGTTTACTGCATGTCCAGCTTCTACACACAAGTGTTCAGGCTGCCTTAGCAGCATGTAATGAAATCAATCAGTCCTGACTATTGCTGGCACCCACTTGCCTCATATTCTTGGTTTTCAGTGTTAGAAAATTGCCACATTTGACGTTACAAAAACTTCAGCTCCCTGAAATTTCTGTGCCATTGCACAACTACACCTTGGATGTCTTTTTAGCAGTCAAGTACATATTGGATAGATGGATGTTTAATGGTGAAAATTGTTTATTTTTCTCATCAATTCAATGACAAAAATTTTTCTGAAGCGTGGGGTGAAAATTTGTACATAATTGAATCGTCAGATAAAGCTCATTAATGTTCTGCAATGTCAGAGAACAAACTAATGAGCTGGAATCAGAATGGACAAACACAGTCACTTTAATTAAGGAGTAGAGATTTTTTGTAATAATTTTCATCCTTGCAAATATTTTCCTATTTTCATTCAAGAAAAAAAAAAAAAGGAAATAATCTTTCTAATCGACTTGCCTCCAACCTTGCATTTGTCATCCTTTTTGCTCCATCTTACAGATCTCTGGCCACTCAACATGCAACACCATCACAGTTCATTGACACGCTTCTACTGTGATCCCATAAGACCTTCTTCTCTGGCAGGGTGTCTGTCTGGAACTGTTTGCACTATCTAATCCTCCTTTAAATATAATTTATATTATAGAAACAAAGTAGGGCAGTCTTCTTTTCTAATAAATAACCACAAATCCAGATGCAAAAACATGAACCACATGAAAAAGATTCCTGTTAAATCTGAGCACCTAACACCTTTCATCAAATCTTCAACAGTATAGTATCAATTTACATCTTGATCTTACATGTCTAAAGCTTAAATACATGACAGTTCATACCTAAATTAACATTTCCCCCCCTGTTTTCATTATTACAATTTGCTAATAATCTGACTGCTCCATTGTTTGAGGAAGGGAAGAAGAACTGACCTCTCTTCACTAGGGGAGGAAGGAACCATTATTACATTGCATGTTATATTGCTTATGTTGCTCTTCTTTTCTTATTTAAAGAGAAGCAAGTTTCTATTGACTGCAGTTTTGGAGTTGTCTTGAAACTTGCTTGAAAATGGCATAAAGAATTTAGAAAATTGTCAGTCCTATATGTATTCCTACACATACAAGAAAACACAACAGTAATAATAATATGGAGGAAATGCAGTAAAGGAGTAGGAAAACAAAATGTCTTACCAAGCTTTACATTTAAAAATAACTATAACTTCACAATTATAATTTGGCAAGCAAAATGTGAGTCCCTGACAACAAAACAACTCTTAACACAGAAAAATATGACCACATAGATGGAATAATAAGAAAAACCAATTAATATAATCAGTAAACAAGCCCAAATTTATCTACAGCTCTTTAAAAGAGCAAACCATATCATAGGAAATTAAAACTTTCCTCAAACTATTCATTAATGGATAATTGGATTTTTAAATATCCTGAATTTCTTTACAAACTAAAAAACTTACAGAAGAACCTCCAACATGTACTTATCTATGTATTGAAACCATACGCCCAAATAATTACTTTACTTGTAACACAGTTGTGGGACTGAAGGGAGTTCTGCCCAAAGAGCCGTTAACAACTTCAATCAAAATTACTGTGACAGCCCTAAGCTTGATTTTAAGAACAAATAGAAGCAAATGCATGCACACAGCTGTATTTAAGCCTAACTTTGAGGAATCCAGCTTGGAGGATTTGTGCAGAGTAGTTAGGACATAGGTCATTAAGGTCTTATCTAAAAGATAATCTCCCTAAAAAATTATGGAAACCTATTGCTTCAGTCACCCAGCACTGGACAAGGTATTGAAGAACATGCTTCAGGAGTAATCCTCTACTGGCAGGGGAAGAGATTAAATGGCCCAATAGCTTTTCCCATCTTTAGTTGTTATGATTGCACTGTAATCCAGCTAGTGCCACTTGCCTGAAGAGGGGAAGAAGACCTCAACCTTGGGGGTAGGGAAAGACACAATATTTCATTGTGTACAATATTTCAGAAGCTATTCTTCCCAGAGAGCTCCTCTCAGATTAGTGTTGTTGGGAAAGGTTTATCATTTGCATTCCCATTTCTGCAGTCAATCCAAGTAATATGATTGTGGCATTAAACTTATCCTACAAAAGGTATTTGTTTAAGACATTTCTTTTCCATTATTACTCACACAATGAATGTATGCACTAGGTTTCTAGAAGTCTGCACCAAAAACAACTTTTAAGCCCAGAATCACATTTCCTTCTCCATCGGCCTTAATTCCTCTATTGAAACTTTTTGCTGACTAGTTGAAAGGGGCCGTTCACTCACTTTGCAAAACCCAATATGCGATTTATTCCCACATTTCAAAGGAAGAATGGGAAGCTTTTAAATCTCTACAAAGGAACCGAGTAATACTGATCAAGCCCATCTGACAAGGGGACAGATGTAGGGTGATGAGTGAATTCTATAAGATGCTTTAAAATTTGGATCAGTGGAGACAAGTGTCTTCCAGGAGTAGCAATTTGATTTTCCCCAGCACAGCTCACTTGGCTGAGCAGAAGTGCCACAGTTCCTCCTTCAGTGTTCAAGAAACACCAGTTCCATCTCAACAAGGTGGATGTGTTCCAGAGCTAAAGCACACTGCAAAAGGACATCACCTGCACTGCAACTTATTACAGCCTCTAACTCCAAAAATCCTGAGGAGCAAACTTATTTGAAATGCTTTCTTATCCAAGAAAAGGTTCCTGTACTGCTCCCAGCTCTGAAACTGTTTATCAGCTTAATCTATGTGCTATTCATTGTGCCCCAAACTTTCTCGAGCTCTCTCCAGTGTTGTATCATGCACAGAATTTTTAACAATAATTTCTAAAAGACACCCCCTCAGCTCCTCACCACATCACACGGTACTTCCAGTCACACAGCAGCAACATCTATCATGCTTTCATCTTCCTGCAGAGCCATATTTTGATTCTTCTGTTAGAGCTGAAGGATCTAACTTGGCACTGTTTTGACAATGAATTTTACGCAAAATTTCCTATGAGATTCATCCCATTAAAAGTGGGCAGGTTGCCATGGCCTGCTGGGTCCCTGATCTACTATAAAAGCTGGTGCATTCCTGGGCATTGCTGGTCTTTTTTTGCCCTCATTAAGGCTCTGATCAGAGTAGAAATATGCCCACACAAGGGAGAATAAAGATTTTGGACCTCATAGTAAAAATGTAAGATTCAGCTTTGTTAACATCTTAAATCCAGGTCATCATTACAGTTGCACCATAAATAATAGCCATAATAAATAGCCATTCATACAAAATGGTGCAAAATGGGTGTAAAGGGGCAATCTGGGAGTCAGCAGTACTCTACCAATATATGTTTGGTCACAGTTTTTTAAACAATTGCAACCACTGGGCAGTTGAAGTACACTAACAGCAAGATACAAATGAGATTGGTAGTTATTTGTACCCAATACAGAAGCTCCCTGCAAGAGTGTGTAAGAAAGTAGCTGAAGAATTTGTTTTTTGCCTTTTGGATGAAGACAATGCCCACATTTTCACCAAACACAGAATTTACAATCATTTTCCTTGAGGGGAAAAAAATGTCTCTTCTGACTTTTCTGCTCCAAAAAACAATAGGGAGGATATGAAGCTATGTTGTCCTTACTTTTGGGGAAATGCAGGTAATTGTTGCAACAAGATTTTTGAAGAGGATTTCTGTGTATGCTTTAGGACTTAGAACTTCCATAGTAATTTTACATAACATTGTTTTACATAATATTATTTACATAATATTTTTTACTGTATTTGCCTTTTTAAAGACTGAATCAATGATTTCAAAGACTGAATCAATTATTTCAAAATAACTGTTCTCCACTGGAAGCTGTGCAAATGACACAACCTTGCCAGCTTCCCTTTGCACAAAAATCACCAACCTCACAATAAAAACTGCCCCTTGCTGCCTTAAACAATAAAGGCTATCCTTTGTTTCACACCCTTATTATTATCATTTCAGTTATTGTACTGCAACAATTGTGGTGCAGACCTGTAGGGGAAATGTAAACTATTGGAAGGTAATGTAAACTATTGTCTCTGGTGAGCTTTGATACCTGTGCCCAATAAAGCAAGGAGGAATTTTTCTGTGTCAGACTTGCCTTGCATGAAACTTCCACTTCCTCCAAGGAGTCCAGTGTGTTTTGATGTACAGTAGTCCCGAAGTCTGTTCCCATTTTGTCCTATTCAGCTGAAGCAGGCAGAAACAAAATAGGAAAGTTAACACTAACAACAGGAGAAATTTAGGGAGTTATTTCCATAAATGGAAATGACTTCTAGAAAAGCAATTATAAACATGAAGGGAAGAGGTAGTTCAGTTTGTTTTGTTTCCTTACCTTCCTCCAAGTGTGCTAAGAGAAAAAAAAAAAAAAAAAGGTAGGCAGACAGAAAGATGCAGATGGAGATACAGAATGTACTCATTAAGTATCTGCAAGGAATGCTTTATCAGCTTGCTCCTCGGCTGCCGAGTTGTGCATTTGAGGGCATTAGATTCCCAAGAGCAGGGATCTATAGAGGATTCCTACCTTTGGAAAAGAACAAAAACACAGAATAAAAGCCTTAATCTTATAACCCCCAATCTAGCCAACTAAATCCCCAATTAGCAATTCAAACAGATTAATATAGTCCTTCCCTCCATTAAGCATACCCGACATCATGTGGTTGTGTATTTTAAAGTCGCATTTTTCTTGTGTGCAGCTCTTTTTCTCACCAAAGTTGACAATTCCTTTCAGACCATCTTACTTTTCCATAGACTGGGAATGGACTCTTTATCATTTTGCCTTTCTTTTTCCCTCTTTTTATTTTCCTTTTAAGTGCAGTCAGTCTCACTGATGCACTCTGGCAGAATCTCTTAAATTAATGTTTTCCTTTATTGAACGTGTCTCCAGATGTCTGTCCACCTTGCCATTTCCATACTGCAGGTTGTTTGCAGTGTTCCCTTGGAGAGCAATGCAGGGGGTGGAAATGGCACACTTCTCTGGCTTGCTCAAGAATTCTCTGTTATTCCCATCAAGCTCATGAGTGCTGTAACTTTAATGATTGTTTCTGCTCTTGACTGAGGAGAAACCAAGCACAGGGCTGTCCCAGCTGGGAATAAGCACTGCTAATGACTCCCTGAGAAAGGCAGTTTGGTTCTTTCCCAGATTTCAGAGAGTAGCCAGTGCCAATGCCTTCAGACATATCAAGACCATGTTTCTAGAAAATATGAATTACCTGTGACCACTAGAGGTGGCCAGCAGTCTGTTAATTGACCCTATATAAACCTTTTCCCCCATTTTTAGCAACTCCATTGGGCTAGGTGCAGCAGAGGACCATGTAGGTCCCTGGTCCTCTCCCATCCCTCACTCCTCTGCATGTAAAATGGTGGAAACATTTCGAACCTTCTCTGCCCTGCAATTTCATCCCTCCCATTTAATATCCAGTTTTAAGCAAAGGTAAGGAAAAACATTTCCTCTTGTGTTTTGTTAAGCAGACCATTTTAAAACCTCCTTTTCTGTCAGCTGCAGTGGATTGCTAGAATGGAGGCTTTGGGAGGAAAGTGAATCTTGCAGCAGAGCATGTCTGTGGCCTCCCACAACTAACCAGACTACTGCTAGACTACTGGAATTGGGAACATTGAGGCTCATGCCTGTGCTACTGGCTTCCTTTGCACACAATAACCCTCAGGAAGGGTAAAGGTGTTTTGTAGGTGAAGGGTAAAGATGGCTTTTTGTCTTCGGCATAGCACAGAAAGGTTTAAAACTTATAAAAATGTAATTGCTGACCATGTTTCTCTCACATTGGGCCCCCAAAAGCAAATGCAACATGGCTTTGAGAGTAAACGCAGACAGCTCGTATTTCTCAGTTCTTATTGTTGACTCTCTGAAAATTAATAGTGAAACTTGTAAAAAAGTTTAATAAAATAAATGCAGACATGAGTACATGGAGATTATCATAATGATCATTATTCTGCATATGTCCAATCCATTCTGCATATTTCAAATCAACAGCAGCATTTCACAAATACTTTGCTGCCCTGCACTTTACATATACAGGTGTGCTTACACCTTATATAGACAACAATAGGGCCCAGTCTGACATGTGAAGCATAAGAGGAATAACAAATACATGTCTGCTTTACTTGTCTACCAGGTGGAACAAAACTTCCCTAAACATTTTGGATCAAAGGCACTTTCCATCAAACAAAGTTTTGTCTGTATTTTAAAAGTTTGACTTGACTTCTTTTTCTAGGTTAAGTTTGCTTTAGGGTTTTGTTCCTTTTTACTGAGAGTTTAAAAATCTAATAGTCAACATAAAATTATTTTTTAGACGCATGAAAATATTGTAAGAATTTATGAGAAAAAAAATAATTTTGTCAGTTCTTGACTTAAGCTTGAAAAGATTCATCAAATAAGGAACCTGTTCTTCTTGTTGAACTTACTTGGAAGCTTTGCTACCACATCTCAGAATTGCCCATATTTTGTTTTTTGTTTTGTGTGTCATAGTCACTGGTGACTTTCTAAAAGCTTACTCTGTTGGAATCGGTAGTTAGTTCCAAAATATCTATTTTCTTATTCTATAGAAGTCTTTATCCCTTAAGACCTAAGGGTTAAGATGTGACACATGATCAGAATCTACTTCACACATTTTGCAACTATTTAGCAAATACAATTACCTGAATACATTCTCATTACATTTAAATCTTACAATTTGTTGAAAGCTTCATAGATTCTCAGCATTTTATGTTGGTCACACTGAAGTATCAGGAACAATTTTTATTAGAAGTGTTTGTATGGCTATAACAGATGGATGTGCATGAAGATGTGTACTTAAGAGAGGGCCTCTGACCTTCTCACTGTCCAGAAAACCATCCAGTGAACAAAACAGGTGGAAGAGGACATGAAAACGAGATGTAAGGATTCCACCTTTGATGGAATCCAAGTCACTGCAGCTCCTGGCCAGTCAGTCTCTCACACACTTCCTTCCAAGGGATGGATCACAAACACAAACACATGCAGAGTGAACAGCCATGGGTCTGCAGGCTCCTGTGCACCAGGAGTGTGGAACATGCTGTGAGCAGCAGGGTGGAAGGGATCACCCAGGGCAGATGGGTACACGCTGGGGGAGAGGGGAACCGAGTGGGGATTTCCAGCACTGAGCTGGAGAAAACAGGCAAGAAGCAGGAAATTCTGGCTGAGCCAAGCCCCGTGGCATGACTCCCAGAAAAGAAGTCAATATCGCAGGGATCTGGAGGCATCAGACATGGTTTTCAACAGCTGGCTTAAACAGCTGGATCTCCCTACTTTGCCATCTGTGAGGCTGCACAGTAGCAGAGCCGGGAGCAAATTATCTGCTGGAGATCCCAAATCCATGCGTGTTGGCCAGGGGTTACTGCAGACAGCCAGAGTAACTGGGCAGACATGCTGATTTTTATTGGAAGTGAAACACTTGCACAGAAGTCAAGCTCCCAGGCTAAGCTGGCTGTGGGCAGAGAACCACATGCTGCACTGATACAGCCCGTGAGTCATGGGCAACGCTTCCACCAATAGCAGAACTGGTCCTTTTTTAATGACCCCATTAATGGGCTCCTTGCAAGATCAGACACACACGCTTCTTCTTGCTCAGCCTACTTGTGCTCTCTGCAGGAGTATTCTTCTTATGCCCAGTGAGCTCTTAATTTGCAGTCAAGTTAAAACCTGATCTGGTTCCTTTCACTATCAAAAAATAGCAATGTCCTCTGAATTCCTTGGTGCACAGGAGAGCCAAGCCTGGCAGTTGCTGGCTTTTGACAGCTAGTGGCTTGCAGCAAGCATGCTTTGCTGCCATGAGGAGCTAGCTTAGGCCTAATCCTGCTAACATTTAATGCTAGACAAAGTCCTTACTCACAGAAGTCAACAGGCATAACTCATTGCAGGAAGTGCTACCTCTGTTAGTGCTTTGCAAAATACTTTGCTCAAATACTCAGATAAAGTTACATCATTCTTATTTAAGAATGAATTTGATTCTGTTTTGCTCTGCTTTAATTGCCATGCCAAATACAGATGAATTTACCAAAGCTTAAATTCTTTCTTCCTGAGATATTTATATTCTTCTGATGCCACCTTTACAGTACAACCCACCATAACCTTCCTCATGAACACATACAACTTAGAATTTAATGAAAATGTATTTTAATAAATTCTTGTAAAAAGAGGGAAACAGTGCTCTTAATCTTATCATTATGTATCTTCCATACCAGCAGATTTGTGTTTAAAGAATCTCGGAAGCACGAAAAAGGGAGAAATTCACCAACATCTATCAGAAGATAAAATACAAAGAAACTAATAAAAGAGTAAAAGAGCTGTGAAATTATAAAACTTTTGATTCTAGGAGAAATAAGGAGCAAGAGTCAGCAGAACTGCCATCTTGGACTTCTAGAGGTCCTGTTAGGAACTTGGTTGGCAGTGTCCTTCAGGAGGAAGTCCTGAAGGACAAAGTGGTCCAGGAAAACTGGACATTCTCCAAGAAGGAAATCTTAATGGTACAGGAGCAGGCTGAACCCATGTACTGAAAGATGAGTCAGTATGGAAGACTGGCCTGGCTGAACAGAGACCTTTGGCTGGAATTTTGTGCATAAAAGAAGGAGTTTATGAGCTTTGTGAGAAGAGTCGGGCCACTGAGGAATACTACAAGGATGTTATGAGATTACACAGGGAGAAGATTAAAAGGGGTAAAGCCCAAATAGAACTTCATTCTACTGAAGTAAAGGACAGTTGTAAAGGACAATTTAAAAAATTGTTCTATAAATGAACCATCAGCAACAGGAGGATTTAGGAGAATCTCCATCCGTTACTTGATGCAGGAAAAAAGGTGATGAAAGATGAAGAAAAGGCTGAGGTACTTAATGCTGAAGGTTGGCAAATGTGATGCCCATTGACAGGAAGGTTTGGAAGGAGGGAAGTACAGGCCTGTCAGCCTGACCTTGGTGTTGGGAAGGCTGTGGAGCAGATCATCTTGAGTGCCATCACACTGCATGTACAGGACAACCAGGGGCCAGGCCCAGCCAACATGGGATTGTGAAAGGCTGCTTGACCAACCTGATCTTCTGTGACAGTGTGACCTGCTCAGTAGGTGAGGGACAGGCTGTAGATGTGTCTACACAGGTTTTGGTAAAGCCTTTGGCTCCATTTCCCAGAGCATTCTCCCGCAGAATCTGGCTGCTCATGGCTTGGACCAGTGCTTTGTTCACTGGATAAAAGCTGGGCCTAGAGGGTGGTGGGGAAGAGTTACATCCATGGCTGTAACTCTGGAAGGTCACAAGTGTGTGTCCCAGGGCTCAGCTGGTGCCAGTCCTGTTTAACATCTTTATTATTTGTATCTGGATGTGGGGATACCTCAACCACTTTGCAGATGGCTCTAAGTTGGGTGGAAGAAAGGGAAGGGCACCAAGGGGGTGCAGGATCTGGAGCACAAATCTTGTAAGGAATGGCTGAGGGAGCTGGGGGTGTTCAGCCTGGAAGAAAGGAGGCTCAAGGGGGACTTTGTCATTCTCCACATCTACCTGAAAGGAGGTCATAGCCAGGTGCAGATGGGTCTCTTCTTCCAATTAAAGAGCCACGGGACAAGAGAAAATGTCCTCAGGCTGTGCCAGGGAAGGTTTAAATTGGATAACAGAAAAAAATTCTTCTCAGAAAGTGCTGTGGAGCATCAGAACAGGCTGCCCAGGGAAGTGGTGTACCATTCCTGAAGATATTTCAAAGATGTGTAGATGTGACATTTAAGGACATGGTTTAGTGGCAGTGTTGGATTAATGGTTGTACTCCATAGCCTTAGGGGTCTTTGCCAGCCTAAATAATTCTATAATTCCATTAAAACAGTGAAAATAACATCTTAGTGCATTAAAAGCTATGTAAGTTACCAGAGACTGCAATACCTTATGGCAATAGTTTTATCAAAACACACGTAAATACTTTGTACAAATTAAAATCATCTACAACTTTTCCTCTTGTCGTTTTTCTCCACCCTGCCCTATTATGATGGATTTTATGTTCTAAGTACTTCTTTCTAAAGCAGCGCTCATTGTTCAAGGACACACATACGCATACATAGATACAGAAGCATAAAAGTCTCTATCTCATGCCAGAAAGCTCTGTCTACACATTCCACCTGAGGGTCACCCTTTGACAGGGGTAATGAGAACAAGTATGGTGTGGAAGAGCTACCCTAATACTGGGGAGATAGAGTCCAGGACTTCAGCACAGGACTCCCAGTCCTGGATAAACTAGGATAAACTCTTCCTAGGCTGATATGTGCATGCCTTCTCTGAGAGTGACCACAAACCTTTTGTCCTTTTAACCATGAGTTTTTTCCAGGTGACCAGGATCAAATGTCTCCTACTCACTCAGGCAGTGTGAGGGCTTTTTGAGATGCTTATTCTTTAGAAGGACTTGGTCTTCCAGGTTGAAGATTTCTGCATCTCAGGGACTATTGAATTTCCCATGGAAGCTCTCATCCTTGCAAGCTTCGGTTTGTTTTCAGTCTGAGCTTGTACCTGCACTACTTGGGTGGATATTCCTGGAGAGCTGGTGGTGTCTGACTCTTCCTTGGGCATCACCTGTGGTTTCTCCATTAGGTCTGGCGGCACCAACCATGGATGTCTCTGTAACCAAGGTTACAGAGCAGGGATGTGTGTGTCCCTCTGTCCATCGACATCCCAGGGCCAGGGCAGCTCTCCTGAGGCTCCTGGCTCAACGGAGAGGGCCTTGGCAAGGAGCTCTCCACCACAGCAGGAGGGGAGGGCACAGGCACCCAGCCTCACATGCTTCCAAGGTGTAAAAGTCACAAACCATTTTATTAGGCTTTTTTTTCTTCCCTTTTTCTCACCCTGTGGTTACAGCAGCCATGGATAAGATGGGGTAATTAAGCGTCAAGGTTACCAACCCTCCCACCTCCACTGATAAACCTCCCACCCCTGCCTAGACATGCTCTCTGACATCTCAGAGCCCAGTATCCTCTTGATCCTTTGGCTAAACAACAGACCTTCACTATCACTCAGGAAGCTGAGCCTTTGAACTCAAACCATGTATGTTTAAGGTGGGGAAAACCATATCTCTGTGTACGGAAAGAGACTGAGTTTTTTGGTGTATTCCCCCCCCCAGTATCATTTTAGCAGTTTTAAGGTCTGATTAAAACAGGAGGAAACAGAAAATCCTGGAAAATTTTGGATTGGATTACTTCTCTGCAGCGAGAGGAAGAATCCTAAAACAGAAAGGACAACCGAGTCATCAAGTATTCTGTAGTTTTGGCTCAGAGAGCTTGCACTTGCAGTCACTGAGATAATAACTTGCTTTTCTTCACTGCTGCCTTTTAACTCCTGCACATGCAACTACTGAAGACAAAAACAGATGTACATACATATATAAATAACAGTGACCTAAAATCACCATTTGAATAAAATCAAGTATTTCACGTAAAGATTTTTGACATGATTTTATTGTATTACTTGCTCTTTTACCTCGGCAGTAAACAATTGGTAGTTTAAGAAGGAACTCTTTAAATATACTGGAGCACATTTAAAAGGCTGACAAGTTGTATTTGTGGTTTTCAAAAGAAATAATTTTTGAGTAGAGCTACCTTTTTTTGGCATAAAGCAATTGGAAAGTACCATAGATATCTCAATAAAACACATCAAAAGTAACTTTCTATAGCTTGTTTTGACATGTCCACTTGTGGGTTGTATCAACTTTAACTAAACATCATTTTTTTCCTCTGTCAGTACAAACCATTAAAAACATTCAACAGAAAAAGCAAATAGAAATAACCCAGTCCTATGTTTGCCTATTTTCAAATAAAAGGAGATACAGAAAGGAGTGGTCACTGCAGTTGAAAGTGCATTTTTCTGATTCATATATTTGCTGTAACTATTTGCATAGGATTTAAATGTCTAAGAAAAATGCCCAACCATTTTAGAGAGAATGCTGCATTTGAGAAACCTGAAAATGCTAATCTGATTTCATATTTACAAAGGTTTGTTTACTGTGTGTGTGATCAATTCACCAAATGACAGCAAACTTTGGTAAATACAGTTTTGATGCCAAGACTCTTTGACCTTTTTATGAAGGAATAGAAAGCTTATCTGCTCTAGAACCAGTCCTAAAGGAGTACATTGTGCTGATTTCATTTGAGATCTTATCCTTTCTCTACCTTTCCTTCTCTCGCTTTTTCTCCCACCCTCCCTTCCTATGAACACTGAATGCTAAGTAATTTCCTTGTCAAGGTTGCTTATCAGGACTAGATTTACACTTGATATCATTTTGTAAGCATGTAGCAAATGGTTCATACATTAAGAGAAAAAGGGAGCAGACAGTGTTTGTGTCTGAGGAGGAAACTAATCTCAAAAAAGTAAATGGCTGTTAATTAATATCCTGATAAAAAAATAAATAAAAGATCATTCAATCACAGAACACGCCTAGGAAACAAGCAACAAAATCAAGTCTAAAAATAGGCCTGCATGCTCTTTATCAATCCTGAACACTCAGAGGCACTTTCTGTTCAGTGATGGAGTGCAGGTAAATTAAATGGATGATGGAGGATTTTTCCTTAACATCCCCAAAAAATTAACTGCAAAAAATAAGTGTGGCAAATATTTCAGTGCATCAGCATCATGTCACTTCCACAGCAACGTTTAAAATGACAATGCTTGTCTTACAGGAGAAAAACATTTAAGTCTTCCTTATGCCTAACCCAAGGTAATAATTTGTAAAGACTATGGGCAATCAGGTTGGAGTCAGCCAGTGGGAAGGACTGGAAGATGATCTGCACTGACTGGGCTTAAACTTTCATTTTAAGGATTCCTATATTTTCAGTAATTTTGCTGGAGAAAGAGGGAGTCCAAAGATTATTCCAGGCAAGTAGAAGTCTAAGCTTTGGCCAGCACCCACAATAAAGGCAGCAATAACATCTGCTTTAGTGTCTGAAAATGAGAACCACAGATGTTTTCTGCAGAACTACATGATCCCCAAATGAAGAATTCCAAATCCTGTGTTACAAAGAGATGAATCTGTAACACATGACTACTGAATTACACTAATGTAACCCACATAACCTGTTAAAACCTACCACTGAATAAGAACACCCATAGTGTTTTTCTCTATATTGAATCCTAAAACGCATCAGAAGCATTTTGATAAAGGTATATAAATATATTATATTGGTTAGGCTAAGTGATAAATGTCTGGCACATTAGTTGCATTAAATGCCCATTGTTTTGCTTTCCTTCTCAGGTTCCTGTGTAAGAATGCCAGGCAGCCAGTTCCTCCTCAGGTATGAAAACATTTAATATGCCCATCTTTGGGGACAGCACACTTGGGATTAATGCTCTCCTGCCCTCTGTACTTAATCCCAGTGAGTGGCTCCTGGGCTCAGATTGTCTGAAGCCATCCAGGGCAGCAGGTTCCCCTGTCTTCCTTTATCAGCTTAGGTTAAGCAAGCAAAAGTGCAGTGATCTCACCTTGTCTTTCAGATGTAGGTGTCAGTGGACGAGAGGGATCTAGGGACAAATGGGAGCCAATTCCTGCAGCACTGGAGAAGAGATCTTTGAAGGTATTTTTTTTTTTTTTTTTGTACAACATTGAAATCCTATTTTTTTCCTGGCAGAAAGGAAAATGTAGTTCCAGTTTTCAATTATTTTCTGATCTCTTGCTCTTCTCTTAACCTGCTCCCCACTTTCTCTTCTGCAACCCGCGTTATTTCCTGATTCTCATCATTACCTCTCCTTTAGCAATGTATTTCTGTTTTCACTGACTTTCTTCTGCCTTTTACTCATTTTCCCTTCTCTTTCCACAGCTGTTTTTTCAGCCAAGTCTCATGCTTTGCTTCTTGTTGTGGACTGACTCAGATGGGAAACTGAGGATGAAAATACTTTCCAGGGAAGGTACAGAAACCCAGGGATCTCACAAACTGTCAAAAAGAAGTTGCAGCAATGCAAGATTTCCAGTGTCTTCTCCATTAAATCTCCCAAGGCAATTCCACGAGTGAGGCAGAAGGAAGGTAGCCATGACAACTGAAGGCTTAATAGTATCAGGTGCTTTCTGCTGATGAGCCTCTTCCCAACCCCAGAGTGGAAACTAATAATGCCATCTCCAGGGTGATGCATATCCTCCACTATGACCCATGGACTAGAACAGACAAGGGAGAAGTCTGGCATAAAAGGAATTATTCTGAAAGCAAGTCAGATAAATTAAGATACAACATGAATCATAAACTGAAAAGGTGATGTCATGCCCTATTCAGATCCCAGACAGGTTTTGCTTAGACCATCTAGACTAATTATATAACTCAGAATTTGTGTCTGCCCCTCTCAGTTGACTGGAAAAGTATTCAGTCTCTGTCATATTGGCAGCTCTGCCTCACCAGTCTCTTCAGTGCAGATGACACTGAAGGTATCAATTCCCAAGCAAAGTGCCATTGCATGTGCCCTGATTGCATTCCCCATGGTCCTTCATGAAAAGTGAATGTGATGTTTCAGAATGAGATCTATGGTTTGGTTACCTTAGAAGAAAAGCAACATGGAAACTGAAGGACTGAAAGCGAGTCAAACAACAGACCCCACCAGTAGGACACTGCTTCAGAGACCCTGTGAATTCCCAGCCATTCCCCTCTTCCTTGCCAAACTTTGTTAGTCTCTAGTAACACTGTAGGGCATAGAGTGCCAGGTTCAAATTCAAATAAAGCCTCTAGAGTGTTGCTGCCTGACTGATCGGAGCCCCAAGAAGCACACCAAGACAAGGTGGGCAGTGGTTCCATGAGGTAAACCAAGGAAAGAAGCCAATCACTCCTTAACATGACTGACTTCTACTAGTGGACTTCAGTCACTGAGGATGTAAAATAGACTAAGCCAGAGAAGAAACTTTATTTTTTAATAGCTCAATTAAATTGTGCATGATTTAAGATGCTTCTGACAAGAAATGCACTTAGGAGCTCTATTATCACATCACACCAAACAGCAATGGGATAAAGGTTAAAGTACTTAGCTTCCAAAATAGTATAGAGCCAAGATCAATCAAATGGGAATAAGTCCTGTCTAACATGTCTGCCCATCTTCTTAATAGTAGAGTGGTACATAATGCAAAACCAGATTCTCACAGTTAATTTAGACTGTGGCACTGGCACTGTGCCATATACTGCCCATGGTAATTTCTGAACCTTATGTTAGGATCCAGATAAATCTATGGTTGGTCAGCTGTGATTTTAATCATGATTTCAAGCTGTTTCAAGTAAGAACTTAAAGGATGTGTTCAGGTCATTTCCTACCTTTCATGGAAAAAAACATGGAACAAATTCTAGAAAAACCCTTTGCTGCCAGCTTCTTCAGGAGGCACTCACATTTGATTGATTTTGTCTCCTGATAGCTAGTCATTTCTTAGGGATTCAGAGGTCACACTTCCATGGATTAAAATCCCTGAACTTACTTTTCAATAACATCTTCTACTTCACATTGAAATTCATGTATATGAGAGAAGCCTTCAGAAGGTCCCACTCAGAGGTTTCCTTCACTCAGTAGTAGAGGAGTTTCCCTTGTGGTCAGTCATGTTAAGTACAGCTTAAGTACAGTTAAGTACACTGCCAACACTCACTCTAGCAAATTCAGCTGGATAGGGAACATTTCTGGCTCACAGGAGTGCCCATCCTTCTTTCCATGAAGGCAGAGTCTTCCCTCCAAACAGCAGCCACATTGAGACTAAGAGATGAACAGCTCTCCTGCCAGTGCCCTGGCCTGCCTAGATCCCTAGGAAAGGGCCTAAGAAAAATAATACAACATAGTGCTACCATGTCATCTGATCTCCAGTTCTGGCAGTCAGTAGATAAAGGTTTCCATTAATCAGATTTGAACATGGATCATCATTTTTAACAGCCACCACCCTCCATTTTCACTCATCTGGAATTTTTGTAGCCTTTTTGAACCTACCGCATTTCCACACTTCACCACATCCTGTAGCACCAGGTTAGTATGGTGCTATTGTGCAAAAAAAAAAATCACCCTTTTACAATGTTGAACCTGCTGCCATTATTAGCAGCAATTGTGACTCATCATTTCCTCTTTCTCTTCTTCACAGCATTCATGTGTGTTTAGGTCTCTTATCATATATCTTCTCTTGTCCAAATTAAAGGAACCTTGTCTATTCAGCCTCTGTTTGTATGCAAGCTGTTTGATCACTCCAGTAATTCTTATTCCTTTTCTTATTACCTTAGACAGGGAGTTACCAGAAGTTCATGCAGTACACAAGATATAGAAATGTCATTAATTTAAAGTGGTAGCAAGATATTCTTCATTTTTCTGTGTCTTGAGTTTGTTTTTTGGTTTTTTTTTCATTCTCTATGCTGTTTGCTTATTAACACCAGTTGAAGATGTTAAAATCTTCATTAATTGAAACAGTCTTCGGAAACTGAGGTGAATTCTGAACACAACCTTTACTAATATTCAGTGAGAGACATGATCCTAAGGTGCTATTTAAAAAGATTTCAGTATTTGTTTTATTCTCTCAGCCAGTCAGATGCTATTAGGTGTTACAAGAAGAGCCTCCTCCTAAAAAGAAATGGGAAGGTTCTGACAGACTTCATTAACAGACAAACAAACCTACTTGACCTAATTTCACAGTCTTCAGATAGAAACAGCGAGCTCTTTGCCCATATCTCTGCTCTCATCTTCATATTTTCTATTGTCTTGGGATGACTCTGAAACCATAGTAGCATGGAGTGAATCTTGTCCAGCTGGCCCCAACTGCTACATTGGCTCAAAGAGACCCAGAAAGACACAGATGTCTTTAGCAAGTGTAAAAAGGCTTCACCCTTACAAAGAATTTAGTACATTTTCGCACCCTATTAATTAGTTCAAGGAGAAAGTATTAGGCAGACTCGTGTAATTGTGCTGGTCCACTAATCTAAGGAATAGCATTTGTTTTGACTTGCGAGTAATATATGATACATTTTTTCATAATTATGAACTTCATCATAAGGATAGACAAAGAGATTTTAATCTCAAGTTGATAAATTTTGCAGGGTTGGGTAACAGGTGGAGCCATTTATCTTTGTACTAACATGATCGTGTTTACAAACCAATTGATGAACACTTCAGAGGAGTTCCAGGCCTGCCTTGTTACTTATTTATTAACCACATGGATCCATGGGAATCCAAACTGGGTTTTACAGCACAACTTGGTTATTCAAAGCTGTAGCTGTGTACAACTCCCACTTCCTCAAAATAGAGATTTATCCCTGCATGCCTATTAGTTACAATGAACATTGTCTCAATGGTCAGAAGTCTCAATTATCCAAACAAATCCCTTATGACATTGGGATAATTGAGCTCAGCTACTCTTGTGGATAGTTGAAATACCAACATTCCCATGTAATTTCTCATTAGGATTTAAGGGAGTTTAGATTATATCTTAGAAGTCTGTCTTTGATCATAAAGCTATAATGCAAACATAGCAATGACATTATTCCCACACAATTAGTCATTCCTCTTAAAGTGTATTTTAAATATTAAGGATGATATGTCTTCTTGTAAACTCTCTCCAGTTTACCCATAGAGCTTAAATACTAAATCAGTACACCAGAACACTGGGATGGTGACAACCTATTTCTAATCAGAAAAATCATGTGTCATAATACAGTGTAAATGTCAGCAAGCAGTAGCTACTGTGAATGGAAGCAGGAGCCTCCAAACAAATCACAAAATTATATTTCTGAAATTAAATGAGAAAATTAGTTTAGGGTAATAACACATCAAGCTTCATGTGGCTGGAAGATAAGACATTACCTCAGTGAACACAAACAAATAGTATGACCCCACTGGGAAAAAGCTACCCAGATGAAAAACAATTCTGAGGAACTGTACTGTCACTGGGAGCTTCTGGGACAGTGCAACAGGCACAGGGGAGGATGTTCAGGAGTGGAAGTTGCTCGCTTTTCAAATACAGAAAAAATATCTAATCTGCTCCCAAACGGGTTTTTTGGGTGAGAGCACATCTTGACCTTGGGTACCATGAGCACGAGCAGAGAGAGCCAGGGCAGGACAACAGTGGACCTTGTTCATGGAGTCCCAGATGAGAAAGGTGTAGAGTGGGAAGTCAGGTGTAGAGCATGGGCACTGCTACAACACACATGCATAGCTTTGGGCTCAGCTTATGGTGGTGCTAGCCACAGTTTGATTACATAGGACAGGACAGAGGTCTGCTCTCATGGCAGAGATATCAGCTCAGGAGTGGAGAGCAGGTGGATGGTGGGAAAAGAGGGGAGAATGGGTGGGGAGGCTGGAGACAGGTTAACAACCTCAGAGGACATTATTTGGTGTACCAGGGAAGCACGCCCAGCAGAATGTCCCAGTTCATGAGCCTTCCCACAAGCTTTCCACCTCTGCTGTCTCCCCACATTTTTTGCAGAACTTTTGTAGCTAGACTGGGACAAGCTTGTAGAAAAAACTGCTATACCCCACAAGACAGGAGTATTTCTGAAAGTGATCACTGGTTGTTTTCAGCATGTTGTTGGTCACCTGACACCCATTAGCCAGTCACCCAGCTCCCTGCACACACATAACAAACATTTCAAAGTTCTTCATGGACCTGAAGTCTTGTCCAGACAGTCACTGAGAGAGCTGGACTCCCAGGGCATTCAGGGGAGTGTTGGTGTGCATTTCAATCCCATGTGCCATCACATGCACACACACACATGTTCACCAGCTGCTGTGGCTGTGTCCAGCTCACAGAAAGATCCCAAAGGTGTCTGGGGTCTATCCACTTTGCAAACACCTGAGTGGACTGGAAGATTGTTAGTGGTCTGAAAGGATAGAGACAGTCATCTGAAGCTCCATTCCCACCCGCCCTGCTCGAGCAGGGTGTGCCCCAACCCTGCTGTTTCCTGAGGCTACAGAGCAGGGAGAGGGAGTACTCGTTTTGCTCCCACCACTGCTCAGCTTGCTCAGCCATCTCCTCTAGCTGTTAGTGAAGCAATGAGGAGGGATAAACCTCTTCCCACAACAAGGAATATGAAACACCACTGGAGTCAGTGTGTCTTGGAGAGAGTAGGCAGCCATGAAAACAGCACAGGGACTGGTGATAGGGTCTTGGGTAAGGTCTTGTCATCCCGGTTTTGAAGGGCCTAAGGGGATGCTTACAAAAGTGATTGCTCCTGTGTCAGCTATCCCTGTTTCAGTGGTTGCTCTCTGGAGCTTTTCTTCACCTCATCAGTGGAGGCTGTCATTTCAGACATTTGGTGAATGACAATACAGTATCAGTTGCAGGGACCTGGGCCACCTGGCAAACATTCTCTCAGGGGCAAGAGAATATCCACTTTTGGGTTTTTTTTGGTCTCATACAGAAGTTTCCATATGAAGAATATGTATCACTTTCCCCTTTTGAAGATGGTCAAACTTTAGGATGTCCTTTAGGATGTTTCAGTGAGGATGGCTGACAGAAGAACTTCCTCTTTTGGAGATTAGTAAGTGGCAGAGGGCAGTGGATGCTGCAAAGGATAAGATAAATCTAGCAACCTTAGACTGCAACCCCAAGACTGAATTTAGGTAAAAACAATCAGGAAGGGTCTGGTTTGGGAAAGCCAGTGGCTGTGAAGGTAAGCATCAATGGAGGTCGCTTGTCTTCAGTGGCAATTCCAACTTGTCTTCTAGGCAGTAGAGTTATAGGGACTTCATGACTTTCTGGAGACCTTCAGCGGCACCATCTGCAGAAAGCTTCACCGATCTCCTAGAGGGGCCTTTCTTTCACTGATGTCATGAGGTGACCATCTCAGACTTGAGATCTTTCAGGCAGGTGAAGTAAAATGAGCTGAATCTCATCCCAGGATCCACCACCTTAGGCACAACTCCAAGTGAGGTGGCTACACCCAGGCGAACACAGCTCTGACTTTGCATCCTTTTCTGGAGCGAAGACTTGATCAAGAGGTGTGTGAGTTGAATAAAGCAGTGAGGGATCCTGCATGTTCTCTCAGCTGTTTCACTGAGCTCCTGAAGAGCCCCAGTGGAAAATGAAAGCTGCCTTTGCTCCTCTGCAGTGCCCTCCTGGGAGGGCAGGAAAGCACCTACCCTTCTTCACAGCACATCACCCCTCAGGCACAAGGGCTGGCTGTCACCCAGGGATGTCATTCATTCTCCTTCTAGGTACTTCAGATGCATCTATATTTTTGAATTGTTCAGTTCTGTCAAAGTTGTGGGGAGAAATAAGCAAAGCTTAAAATAGCTAAAGCAGAAAATTCTCCAACTGTCAGCTTTATAATTCTTAAATCCATTCCAGGAGAGCTAGCTTTAGCCCTATTTCCTGATCGCTTGGAAAAACTGAGACGATCAATTAAAGTTTTCCCATGCACCCTCTTGGACAGATGGTTGAACCATTTTAATTAAGTGTATGTATTGGACTGACAGAGTTGATGTATCTGATGTGACAGACATTTTCTGTGTTCATTTAGGTTTTTAATCTTTCACTCTCTTTAGTATGCTCAGAACTGTGCTATTTGCACTGTGCTCTCATAAGAAATATTCAATACACAGTCGATCACTCAGATTATTAGATTTTTATTGCTTGTTGTTGTTGGGTTTGGCCACAGTGAAAAGCTCCTCAGTAACAACTAGCTGCCACTCTGACTATAATGATGAAAGGATCTAATATTTTGAAGTCTCTGTTGGAAGATAAGTGGCCATATTTTTAAAAGATGTTTAGATGTCAAGAAAGGCAAATTAAGTCATACTGAGATTTTTAAATGCATTTAGGTACCCAGTACCTCAAATTTCAACGGCACTAAAATGGTATGGGTTTTCTGCAATGCTAGACTCCTAATCTCTGTGCAAGCCTGCATTGCTGCAGCAGTACAAGGTAGCTGTTCTCCCAGATTCCTATTTAAAATAAAATTAAATCTTGCTCCAACAGGTTTTGAAATGAGACATACTTCTCTTTTCCTATATCTCTGCATTCTGTGGCCTTGCATGGGGTAGAAGGTACAGCATAATGGCACTGGTGCCCCTCAGTGTGAGAACAGGATTCCATGGAGTGTAGGATTTCCCTTTACATGACTTCCCAGTGGTGGGATCTGGGTAAGAGCAAATTCCTAACACAGAGAGATAATTTCACAGCTAGAAGTCTTTCTCAAGTGTATCAGTCCATAAGTTTGTTACAGTATAATCTTATAAGTTATAATGCGTATATGGAAACAGAGAATCACCAGCATTTTTTCTTTTCTTCTTGTGCAGTGATAATGGTATAAAAATTAGACATTGCTGCAGTATGTACAAACCCTCTGGGTTTCCTGGGTTTCTTCACATTACTCTTTCAGTCCTGTTTTAATATTAATAGAGATTAATAGGTAGATTTGGTATTAATAGAATCTACTCTCTTTAGGCTTCAGTGAATATCAATCAATAGCTGCAAAAGTACCATACACTGGAATATTGTAGTGGCTACAAATACTCTTCTTATTTCCAGTGTCTTTACTGCCTGACATGAATGATTGTTTTCACCCAAGATAAACTCCTAGGCTCTTACATGTTTCATGGCAGAAAAAGCAATGTCTCCTGCAGCTAAGAAAACCATTCTGGAAAAGTACTTCTACAGAGACCTGGTTGACATGCTCATTACAGAAAAAAGTATTGTCTTTATCCTCAAGACTTTCCAGTGTCCTATGGCCAGGACCTATCAGTTCTAGAAAGTAAGATTTCTTGACTGGTCTTTAATGAAAAACAAGTGGAAATAGTAAAAATCATGAATGTGGTCATGTGCCTGACAGTTTTAGAAGATAAAATATTTGTGACGTAGCAGACAAATAGAAGGGGAAGAGTAGGGAAAAAATCCGGTTGTTCTGTTGAAGCAACACAAGAAAACCTGACGTTTAAAAATAAGTGTAGGCCTTCCTGGATAGGCAGAGTGAGAGAGAGCCCTAGTTATATCCAGCTTTTAATAACATGTATGTATAGTCCAACCAGTGCATGTACAAACCCTGCACTCCCTCACAACCTTCAAATACCTGCAGGCATAGATAAATACTTGGATAAGCACATACCTCTTTGCTTGCTGACATGGGAGATTTTGTTCATGCAATAAAGGCTGAGCACTTTTTTTGCAAAACCTCATGCTTCATCTGCATATGGGAGTGTTCTGGGAAATTCAAAATAGCCACACGTTGAAAGTCACAATAATGGGCACTATCAGAGGGCGTTTGGAGAGTGGGCTAATGAACTTCTCAAATCACTAATAACTGGTTTTGAGAGGTCAGGTGGCAGGGGAATGGAAGGAGAAAGGGTGGGATATCCCTTTGCTCTGCAAAAAAATGGCAAAAAGTGTGATCATGTAGAGTGCTGATTGAAAAACAGAGAACTGAGCAAGCTGCAGCCCTTTTCCTAGCAACAAATCAGGAATGTTAATATTCCACGCAGTATTGCACTAGGTGTGATATTCTGTACTGTCAGATCCACACACAGAGATTTGGTAAACAGATTCACTCCTGACCAGAATCAGCAACAACACATTTGATTTTCTAAGAGCATCTGATCTGGTCGAAGAATATCAAAAGGAGCCAGTAGCTCAGACTGACATTATTACACAAGCAGTCATATTTTGATATTTAAGCTTGTACATTCCTTAAGCTTCAGTTGAATTTCTTGGCATTGTCAAAAAAAAAAAAAAAAGAAAAAAGAAAAAACAAGCCATGCTTCTGATGAAAGCAGCTGTCATTCAGCACTAGGACTTGCCCTTCGAACAGCTGTACTTGATCTCAAAACTCTCACCTGCACAGCATTGTAGGCTGAATCAACTCAGCTCTTTGTCTCAGTACCTCAGATAAGCCTGTCATCAAAGTGAAGAGATAAAAAAGAGACAATCATAACTCTAATGTCATATTTGACAGAGGAAGCTGTTAGTCAAGTAGCTTTAAACTGTTTCTCCTCTATACGTATCGAGTGACGTCCTGGCACAGCGACAAGAACTTATCACGGTACTTTTTAATATGAGAAAGAAGGTAAAAAAAAATACCAGAGCAGATGTGTCATCATAGACACACCTTTTAGTGGACCTTCAAAGTGAAGAACTGGAGAGGCTCTTTTGTGAGACAAGTGTCACAACAACTCCATCTTCCTAGAGGTGCCTGCACAGGCCACTGCAGACAGCACATAGCAGACAGTAGAGGTAACTACACTGACAAGGAATTGGCCAAGAGAATGTGCCAAGAGAGCAGGTTTCCTACGGCCAGATCCTGGATTTGCTACTCAGGCAAAATGCTAAGTAGTGTAGGAACTGGTCCAAAGGCAGCTTCCTAATAGGAAACTGAAAATAGCTTGCTCATCATAGCTGGCATTCCAGGAAAGGTGAGGAGGAGAGCGAGCTCCTAATGTAAAGACTGGGCTGTAGCAAATTTAGGTTGTTGGCTACTCACAGGAGAATCATTAACTGATCCGTCATATCAAATAATTATGAAACCTCTATTTCTGTATCACTGAAGTTCTGCTTTCATGGTGCAGCAGCTTCAATAGTAGCATTCACATTTATGCACTGCATTAAACCCAGGGATCTCAAAAAGCTTTAGAAATTATATCCATAACATTCTGGTCAGACAGAGCTTTTGCATACAGAAAAACGCTTATGCTGGAAAAGCATAAGCACAGCCTTGGGCCTATGGGGCCCTGTGTTGATATAAAAAGGAGATGAGTTGGACCTAATTCAAGAGATCTGTAGTAATTTTACACACCTAAGCTGCCTTGTGACTTATTTACCTGCCTGAAGCTCCCACAGTGATCTTACACAAAACCTTCAGCACCCAGGAGTTTGCCTTGCCTGGGAGTTCTTGTTTTTAACACCAAGTGTCTCTTCTATTGGTTTCAGCTGCAGCAAGGTCAAGGAAAAGAATGAAAGTTGCTGACTCCTAGCCCTTTAAATTTTAACTTTAAACATGCCTAAAATATACATGCAGGAAGCTTTAGCTACTAGTTACATGTGTCTGTAGCAGTATTGCACAGTACCACATCTTACACTGGTGTTGGATCTATGTCCCATAAATTAGGTCTCTCAAATTTATGTGTCTCATATAATCTATGGATCTCAGCTGCTCCTGGGGTCAGTGGAAAGAGTCAGAAACCTCCATGAAATGACCAGCAGTGCCTTTTGCAGGGAGGATGCCTTGCCCTCTGCCAGGGCTCAGCTCCTCTTTGGGATGTGAATTGGCTCACTTAGGTTAGACATGCACCATTTTGGTGGCTGGTGTTGGATGTGATGTGTCCCATCCATATTGCCAGATATTTAAATGTCTCAAGGTCCTTCCAGTGAATTTTTAAATTTTACAAACCTCACACCTCATAACAGTGCATAAGATATCATGTTATTATGTCCTCATGAAATTTAATAAAGTACGTGGGAATAACAAATATTGGAAAATAAGAAGTATTATTCTACCACCAGAGCATTTTCAATTTGGAAACCATGTAGCACAGCACTGCAGAAATTTGAGCACAGCTCCTATAGGAAACACTCTGAAGCAGAAGAGGAAATACTCTCTGATGCACCTCACTTGTCATTGTGATGGGGTCCCAGAGTTGCATATGAGACTCAAACTCTTATGGTCAAGCCGGGGTCGTAGTGCAATGACTTAGTTTTACATGAGGCTGTAATGGAAACACTACACAAACAGAAAAATTTAATGCTGATGTTCATGCTGATTTTTCTCAGTCACCTATTAATAAATGCACTGAACTTTTCTAGGCACTGCCAACCCCAGCAGTAGTTGCCCTTGCTGCCATCAATACACACAAGTCAAGGCAAGGGTCACAGTTAGGAACAGAACCTTTTCCTTCCCCAGAATACTGCCAGCACGCTGTGTCCCAGATGGAGCAGGAGGTCAGGCTAGCTCATTCTCTGCACTGCCCCATGCCTGCAGGGCAAGGGGAGAATCTCTTTGGCTGATCCAAAGGGAAGGGAAGAGCTCCCCTTTCTGCAGAATCCAGATGTCCTCTTGGCCAGCGGTCAGGCACTCGGGGAACTGGACAGCTCTGTGAACAAAGAGGGGCAAATGTACCAGGTGCCAGGTATATCCTGCACCAGCCATCATTTCTAATGAACCCTCAGCATGCTGAGAACTGAGTCTTGGATAATTTTTACATCTGACCTGTGAAATGCAGGTCATTCATCAAGGATGAAACACAATACTTCCCAAGTTCCAGACAGAAGAAAGGTTATTTCTACTGTGTCATAGCAGCTAAGCCACAGGAAGCAGTTGAATCACTCTGCAAGCTTTCCTGAAATAAAATAGCTTTATTTTCATTAATGTAGTGAATTTTTACCTTACACTTGTTAATTTGAGCCACAATTGTCTTACCTGCAGCGTGGTTAAGCAGTCTATTCTCTTCCCCCTCTGCTGCTCCTCAGCCAGAGCTTTGCTACCCTACAAAGGTTCTAGATGCCCAGGAGCATCCTGCCTTTTCTTGCTGCTGGTGGCTTTGCATACATGTGATGGACAGAAGCATGTTTGGCAGAGCTTGCAATTTGGGCTGGGACCCATCCAGGTGTTGAGTTTTCATTGACAGCGTCATCACCAAAACTTGCTGTTTTTATAAAGAACATACTTTATGTTCTTCTGTGGATTTACTCCCTCTGCACTTATACCAATTTAACTTCATGGTGCTATTTTGAAATCACACTAGATCAAATTCTCCACTCAGTTTCTCTTGCATAATCACTGTGAGGCAGTGTGCATATAAATGAGAGCATGGTTTAGCACACTGTGTATAAATTAATGTGAACTTAAATATTAAGCACAGGTGACTTGCAGCTTCCCTCTCATATAGTCAGACTCTGCTCCAAAATGCCAATGAAATAATTACCTTTAAGGTGGTGCAGAACTCAGTAGTTTTCCCACCTGATGGTGGAAGACAGTAACTTCTTTTTATGTCATCTTTACTGTTGCCATCTATGGCCAGCATGGCAGAAGACAGTGATGATGTAGATAAATGCTTTACCCACCTGCTAAAAGGAAGATCATTCCTGTGGATATAAGCAAATTGATGCAATGAATGTGTTTGACAGATATTTTTCAGCCTTACCTTTCTGATACACCTTTACGGTGGGTTGTTGAGCTGAAGATAGTAAGGCAGGAAAACAAACAAAACTAGAACTAGATAATGTCATGTGTACACAGACATTCCCAGTGTGATTAATATCTGTGTGTTACCAGTTTGGGTCTTGGGCAGAAGGGGGCCACTCACAAGGAGGAGTATTTTTCCTCATCCTGTCCTGCGCCAATCAATCTTTCCTGAAGCCTTGGACTGCACTGAAGGAACCATCAGTCCACCACTGGGCTTTTACTTCCTTTCCCTCAAGTCATTCTCCTGCCAGGCTGTTGCTTTGTCTGTTATGATGCAGCAAAGAGATCCTTTCTAGATCTGTTTGTCTTCCTTAAGCCTTGATTCATCAAAACATGTATTATATAGGGAGTGTTTTATCCTATATTTCCAAAACATGACAGAAGCATGGCTATTTTCTCATCTGTGCTGCTTAGAAGCTGTGAGTGACTTTGCCAGCTCAGAGATTGCCGTAGCCCACTTGGTAACATCAGAAAGAACAGGAGAGTGTGGCATACCCTTCTGCTCCCTGAAATACACGACTCATCTGAACTTTAAACTCCTTAGCCCAGAAATAACACATGTAACATAAAACATAATTTGCAGCTCGAGGCCTGGGCATATTAACATTGAGAGTACTGACAGCCTTATGGCTGCTGCTGCTGCTTACCACCAGATCAATAGCCAGGAAAGGACCTGTAGCTCCTTGTGCCCCATCAGGAGCTTCCTTAACAGTGCTACATGTTTCTGAAAAGGCCAGTGTTATTATACCCCAGTACCCATGTCTGTGGGTGATACAAGCTGTGCATGAGCAGCACTGTCTTTTCAGCATCACTGAAAACCTCTGTCAAGGTTTTCTGCCTTGACCAGATCTTCCTGCAGGCCCAAGACTGTATGAAGACTTTGCAAGGTCTTAGCACCTGATCACTAAAAACTACCCAAAGGCTGTGTAGACTCAAGTCTACCTTTGGTATCAAGCAAATTGCTGTACAGCTATGACAGCTGGACACTGAGGGGGCTGGTGGTGACCCCTCTGAGCACTTCAAACCCTTGTAATATGGTACAAAACACCACCTCCCTGGTCCAAGACTGATCCAAACCCACTTGCACTACACAAGATGTGATCCAGTGATGAATCAGATCAACATTCCTCCACTCAGATGCATGAGATACACAAGCCAAGTTCTGCCCATGAAAACTTTGAATGTTAGCTATTTGGCGGGGAGAGCTAAAGAAGTCAGAACATCAAGAAATCAGAACCACAAATTCAAGCTCTCTGGCATTTGGAACTACTTCACAGAAAGCTACATTCTCACCGCCCACTCTCCAAAAACACTCAGGTGCTGGCATTTTCACCCAGACTAATTAACAAATAGTGTGGCAATTAAATCACATGGCCTCACCATTGAGTTCAGAAAACTCCCTTACTTTGCCGCAGAGTATAGCAACATAACTCATAAAATTATTTTATAACAACAATTTAAGTGAAGCAAATATCATGAAAATACAACACAAATGTGATAATTATTCTAATTTATGTGATAACAATGTTACGTGTAAACTAAATTGTCTTCCCAAGTCCATCCAACTTTGAACAGCTTCCCTCCTCCACTGATGTGCCTCGAGTATCAGCAGTGTGTGTAGAGATGCATAGGATGACTTTTCTAAATCTGACTTTGCAAAACTTCCCATGGCAGCCTGTGGGGAATCAGCATTTTTTGAAGATCTTCCAAAGAGAGATTTAGCTGCCAAAAGACCTTTCCCATCTCCGCAAAGAGCAAGGAGGAGTGAGAACAAGGGGGTCTTTGCACAATACTGTTTTGCCCTTCCTGGCTGGCCCAGCTGTTCCATTAATTTCAGCCAGACTTCATGGTCTGTTGTGTTGGTCGGTAAGATCCAGGAGGGATAGATCAAGGCCAAGCTGTTTCCAAGAGCAGCCCTTGTGTGGTTCACAACCCCAGGACCCTGCATGTAAGGGAGGGTGTCTGCTATATTTGGTCTGCCTTCCTGTTTCTCAGATCTTGACTCTTGGACAGCTGCAATGAAGATAAGAAAAGCCTCAGGAAACTAGAAGATGCTCATTTGGAGAAGGTATCTAGAGGGGGAAGTTAATACACAAACAGATTGAAGGAAAGCAGAAGAGTAAATGAGAAAGGCTTGGGGTCATTTTTTTTTCTTCTTTTTAAAGTAGGATTAGTTAGTGGTGAAGAGATATCATTTCTATGAAGGGAAAATGAAAAAGTCCACTAATTACATACTATACGAACATGAGTAAGCCCAGCATTTTCTGAGTCACAACGAGCAGTTACGGAGTGACAGGGAAAACTTTTTAAGTGATGATTCAAAAATAAAAAAGGCATTTGGAGTCATTGAGCGTGCAGAGTTAGCCCAGGTAACCACATGATCTTATCATTACTACCCTTCATCTGTCTGCCGCCCTCTTCCCACCTAGTGTTTGATACACTCACTTGTTGCATCTTGTCTTGCAAGTGGCATGACTTCAATTGCACTAATTGTGTGCATAAAGTTAAACATGCATGTAAATGTTTGCAAGATTGGAACCTCAGACTATAAACACTAGGATAGGGCTCATCTCCTCTAATGTAGTCAAGGAGGGCTGGATGCAAGGGGGATTCAGACATAAGAAGAGTTTTGGTGTATTATACAGGAGAAATTACATCATTATTATACTTCACTATTTTTTGTTTGATTCCTTTTGTCTTCAGTTATTTATGTCACCTTCACTTCCCTTTTGTGCTCCTACTTTTCTTTAAAACACACGGTGGGAGAAAAGGACCTATAAGCATTTAAACAATTCAATTTGCTTTCAAATGGAAGGGTTAATATTGTGTATTCTCTTATCTGAATATAGTTCTCCAAGGTAGCTACTGTGCTAATATTATACCAAATTACGTAGGTGTTGCATGAGGCTGTAATTTGCACTAGAGGTTTAAAGGTTGTTATTATTTATTACCTGCATTACAGCAGTATCTGAGAGTCTGGTGGGGAACCAGGGTGCTACATTCTGCACAAACACAGAGCAGGAGGAAAGTCCCTGACCTAATACCAGCCAGGAGCTCCACAGGCAGATCAGAGAGCATCCAGGTGGGGCCCAGGGCAGCGAGCCAGAGTGGATTGGGCTGCCATTTTCTGGAAGACTGGGGACGTCAGGGTCTGAGTCTCTTCAGGCAGAGGAGAAGTAGCCACCTGCCAAAATAGGCTCAGGTGGCAAAATTCCCAGCAAGGGGGGAAGCAGTGGCAAGGAGTGAAACTTGCTGGAAACAAATTTTAGCAGAATATTCCCAATACCCAAGGGAAATTTCCTCTCAAAAAGCCCAGTCCCTGACCATGGGCTTGCCCTACAGGATTAGAGGCAGCACAAGAATTAAGACAGAGAGAAGGCTGCAGGAGACAATAGGACAAGACTGGTCAGCCCCACAGACAGGGTGAAGGTTATAATATAAGAGGCTGTAGGAGAGACCCCTCTGCCTTAAATTCACAAAATGACTCACTAACCTATAATAACATTACCTAAAAGTCATAGTGAGCTCTTCATCTTCAAAGCACTTTACAAAGATTAACTAATTAATTTCACTGTCAAATCTTTTGGAGATCTAGTAATGGTATTTGGCTCTACCTCAGAGAGCAATTTTTTCCAGGTACTGGCAGGGTAAACATTCATAATGATATAACCAGTGGGAAGAACATTTTTAGCACTTGAATGATATTTTAATGAGAGACAAAGGTTAGGAATTGACCCTGGACCAAAGGGCTTCACTGGGCCACTCACTTGGAGGTTGGGACCCCTTATTGGTCCCACATTGGTGCCAATACAACAACCCATGCAGCTTCTGCATATTGTATTTTAGGAAAACCCAACAAAAATGCCAGTTATTTTCAGATGTGTACATGGGTAAGGGCATTCTCAGGTTTCTGCCCTGTGTTCTCACATGTGTTGCCATGCTGGTGACATGGGCTGAGGGATTGAGTGCACCCTCAGCCATGAAGCTTAACAAAGCCAAGAGCACCTGGGTCAGGGCAATCCCAAGCATAAACAGAGTCTGGGCAGAGAATGGATTGACAGCAGCCCTGGGAAGAAGGACTGGGGGCTGTTCATGGACAGGAACTAGCAAAGTGAACCCACAGCCCAGAGAAAACCCGACCACATCCTGGGTTGCATTAGAAGCAGCGTGACCAGCAGGTTGAGGGAGGGGATTCTGGCCCTCTGCTCCACTTGGGTGGGATCCAACTTGAATCTGGGGACCTCAAAATAATAAAAACATGGACCTACAGGAGGGAGTCCAGAGGCAGCCATGAAGAGGACTGGACACTCCTCTCCTATGGATGAGAGAGATGGAGCTGTTCATCCTGGAGAAGAGAAGGCTCCAGAGACACCTTAGAACACCTTCCTAAAAGGGGCTACAAGTGAGGTGGAGAGGGACTTTTTATAAGGGCACGGACTCATAGGACAAGGGGAAATGTCTTTAAACCGAATGAGGGTAGATCTATTAGAAAGAAATTGCTTATTCAGAGAGTGGTGAGGCACTGGTACTGGTTGCCCAGAGAAGCTGTGGCTGTCCCATTCCTGGAAGTGTTCAAGGCCAGGTTAGAAGGGCTTTGAGCAACCTGGTCTAGCGGGAGGTGTCCCTGCAGGCAGGAGGGGTAGAATGGGATCTTTAAAGTCCCCTCCAACCCAAACTGTTTTACGATGTTATGTTTTTCCCTCGTGGGGACTCATTACCTCTGTCTGTCACTCTTCTTCCCACCATGGGTCCAGCATGGACCCTCTGCCAGCTAAGAATAAAAACATGGTGAGAGTGCAGCTCCCACGAAGTTTCACTTTCAATCTCCTGGCTACCTTGCAAAGAGACAGAGTAACTCCCAAAGGCATCTCCTGCCTCCTCATCCAGATGCTCAGCTAACGTGGGCTCAGCATGCTTTGATTTATGGAGGCTGGCTCACAGTGCTCTTCCAGAACAGCTATATTGGCTGCAGTATGAAAATTTCACAGCAGCAGCAGCCAAAATTAGGCTGAAAAAAGTCTTCCATGTGGACACAGATAGGTGAGTGATTTTATCACTGTAGATTATGTTGCCCAAAGAGGTCGTGTATCTAAAAATGTAGAGAATCTTCTACTGCTACATGCTGCATCTGTATTGTGAGGACCTACTGGCACTGGTCTGAGGACAAGCATAAAAACTGGTGACTTTCTGTGTGCTCATAGAGAGTTCCAGTGTTTATCACAGACTGACAGCTGCTGTTCTAAACCAGCTCATTTGTTTAAAAATAATACTTGAGAGAAACTCTCAAAAATTAAAAAATGTCAATACTATATCATGTTTTTCTAGTTTTTATTCAACAAACTGTTAAGTATGTACAATAACCCTCAGACTGCTTCTCCTGGAATAAACTATTTCTCCTAGAGTAAAAATTAATAGGAAATGAAGTTGTTGGTGCAAAAAAAAAAAAAAATAGTGGCAGGTCTGGAAAGGAACTGAAAAATTATCTGTCTCATTTCTCTGCAGGGAAGCAATAACACAATATTGTCACAGATAATTTAAAAATGTGATCTTTGATTTCTAGTAATGGAAGTGGGTAAATAGAGATGTCACTGTGTAATGGTCATTCCATGTGATATGACCAGGGTTATATATTGTGACTGAAAGGGAACTGCACAGGCTACTTGTAAAAGTTTGACATTTGGGAAAAAAAATGCCTGAAAGCTGGAGACAACTCCTCAGACCAAGGGTATGTCAACTATTCACACTTCACATCTCAGATGTAATGATATAAAAATGTTTCGGGAGCTCAAAATATCTTGTGAAAACACCTTGATCTCTCCATTTGCACCTTAATCTCAGTATTGCTTATATTATCCATGGTCCAGTAAATTCACATAATTTACAACTGTGAATCTCATTCATCAGGTTAACAGAAACAAAATCCAGGGCAGAATTTCACACAGCTGAAGGTGTATATTGCTAAAAGTTCTCGCCTTCATTTTCCCAGTTGTTACTGTGGGTAAGGTGTTTTGAGAACAATGTTTTGCAAATGCCATTACACACAACACTTTAAGCCTGCTGCCAGCTTTTCCTTAGTCTAGCAATGGCACAAAGATGCCATTACCAATCACAAAACCAAAGATGCCCAGTATGAACTCAAGACCCCCAGTGAGCTCAGTGAGATTTTTCAGTGCCAGGAAAGGACAATTTGGGTGCAGAATATTTGACAACTGCTGTCTGTGTCTCCCTGGGTTGCCTAGGAACAAAGAGCAAATGACATCCATTTTGGGACACAGAAGGTAAAACTCTTCAGGGCGTTCCCAAACTCTGAAAACCTCTTTGCTGCAATGAATGAGGTTATGCTGCTGGATGAGGAGCTGTTGACCCTTGCGTGTCCCCTGTTGCTGGTGCTATCTTGGAATGCAGGGAGACTCCAAAATAAGAGTGTAGTGTTCCTTGGTGGCTAAGAGAACAAATCTTTCAGCTTCAGGAATGTGAAGTGCAGTTGGAGAAAGCCATCAAGTAGCGATAGTAACAAAAACACCAATGGCATCTGCTATGGATTGTAGCAAAGAAGATCCAGCTAAAACACACAGGATCATTCTTTCAATCAAGACAACCAGGACACTGCTGCATGTCACTGAAAGCTGAACGAAAGACCAGTGTTAGAGTTATACAGGGAGTTACAGGAGGGCATCTACAAACTAGTTCTTGTCGTAGCCTACATAATGCATGTGTAGCAATTCATATTTAAAGCACAGCATAAACTCACCTGCCAGACCCCTCAGAGGAGCAAAACCTAAAGTAGAGGCATCAGTTATTCATTTTCAACAGAGTTAGTAGCCAGTGTGTGCTAATACCTTTGAGTTTCACCTCCCTGAACTCACTTCCTTCCCCTGCCTTTCTGTATGCATTCTGCACTTCCTTGCTTCAAAAGGACTTCAGTTTTGTGCTGTTTGATGCCCAGACTGTCAGCCTTGGTGCCACTGCTGAGGATTGTCAGGTAGATGAAAAGCCACAAACCCTGGGAGAAAACCCATCACTGTCTCTGTGTCCTTGCAGCCCTAGTTCAGCAAGCCACGTAAGTGCAAATATCACCCCTATGGCCATTCTGTCTGCTTTGCTGGGGTGGTTATTGCACTGTAAATTATGGAAGTGTTTATGCTCCTTGCTGAATTCACTACATTACCTGCCAACCCCACATTATGGATCAAGATGGGGAAAAAATGGAGTTTCCTTATTGACTTTGATAGCCCTAGGACTTGACACAGTATTCTGCTGCTTTAAACCCCCAGAATTTTATCATGTCAGAAAGGTGATGCCTTGCAGTGGATAACTACAGGTGCACCCTTCTAGTCACCCACTGCAATACAGGGCCATGTTGTGAGAGGAGCTAAAGAACAATGCCACACCCCAGCCTCCTCTTCCCTCTTATTCCCAGCCCTGAGTTCTCTGAGCTGCTCAGTCCAGCAGAAATTTGGCTCAGGAATTGCCTTATTTCTGCATCCAAGACACTGTTTCACTCACTGCTCCTTTCTGGAGAAAGCAGAGCAAAGTGCATTAAGAGGTGGATTAAAGAGAGGAGAGAAGATAAATAAATAAAAACTACATATTTTCATAAGATTTTTTTCAGTATGTCTCTTAAAAATGTGCTGAATAAGTGATTTACCTCCAGTCTTAGAACTGTGAGGTTTAATGAAGCTGACATTTCTTCCTCTCCAATGTTATGTCAGACTAAAACCCTTTTCAACTTATAATAGATACGTATGGTAATAGATATCTGAATGAAAGATCAAACAGACATTAAGTACTGCAGAAATAGCCTGGTAAAAAGATGAAGTCACCCTCTAATGACACTATTATGACATACAGATTAAAAGAAGAACCAGTAAAAAAGAAGGATGATAATGATATTGTGTTACTCCACTAAGGTATTTTACCAGTAAAATGAAGCTACTCACTTTCTGCATCTATCCACTCATCTGACTGATGCTTTAAGGGGGAAAAAAAATGTGCAGGAGAAAAGAACTGTTCTTGAAGGAGAAATAAGCCCACCAAGCAAACCCTACCTGTATTTGGGGTTGGTATGTAGTATCAGATGAATATTGCATTTCAAGCGTTTGATCCTGTGCCTCCAAAAACTACAAACATCATAAACCAAAATTAAAAACTTTGCCAGCAGTCTAGTACACATAGTAGGTTCAAACTGAACCCCCTTGAGGAAAGGATAATTACTACCTTGTTGTAAAGCAGATGCATTTTTGGAAGCAGATGCGTGCAAGGTGACCATAATTTGGGAAACCACATTTGAAGTAAATATTTATTTGCATAACAAATAGAATACTTTCTACCAGCCTATTATGCAGCTAAGATTAGCTCAGACCTTTATAGTGACACTACATAGATAATGAACTGAAAGCAAATTTGAGCTGGTGCAGTTTCGCTGGTTCCTCAGCTGTCCAGCCCTGTGTGGGTCGAATGGGTGGAGAGCCATGTGGCTTTGTGCCTGCCAGAAGTAAAGCCTCTGAGACAAGGGGTCAGAGGGTGATTCCAAAGCACAGGATCAGCAGGATAACTCCTCATCCCAAGGGGAATGTCTTGGGAGTTTGCTTGAGAAGGCTGAGGCTTCTCTACTTTGTGCGCTTGTAGATAAGACCATCTCCCGAGGAGAAAAGTGCTCATGGACACAGCCCACCTCTACTGCAACCTATTTATATCTGCCACACACACAGAGGACAACGTGATTCAGATGTTAATCAGTTCCTGGCAGCATTACAGAACCTCCTTGAGTAAAAAGCAATCCAGTTCTGCAGATGAGGCAGGAGCACACAGGGCTTCATTGTAGCCTCCTAGTGCAAGTGCCTAACTTAGGCAGAGTGACTGCTCCCATCCAGCATCTGCACAGGGAGCTAAGATCCAGCAGACCTGGATTTTAGGGGTCTGGTGTCTCCCTTTATTGCCCTGAATTTCCATAACAGTTATGGCAACTGAGTGATGCTCTTGTAGGTGGTCTGAACCCAGCCCACATTGCCAGGGTACTAGGCTCTGCCTTCATCTACTCCTCCCCAAGCCACAAAACCAAAACACCTTCAATTTACTACTGGCTGCTAAGAAATGAGAAACTGTTTCCCCTCTGCTTGCTTCGACATGGACTTTAAATGCAATTCCTTTCTTAGAAGAACCTGCAGAAATGGCACTGCAGAGTTGCACCTGGGCTCTGTCCCAAAGACTGCAGGCTGTAGGCTCTCACCCTGTGTGGAAGTTTATTTTTTTTTTCCTAGCTATTCATGCTCTCTGGCCAGTCTAGGATGAAAACCAGCAATATATCCAGTCCTAGGTATCTAGGACTTGAAAGACAATTTCTACACTGTGGCCTTTTACAGCCACGTTTGCATGTGTGCCAGGGAGCACAAGGAGGTGACATTTTTTGCAGTGAATTTTCAGAACAAAGCCTCACTGGTAGACAGCAGCAAGATGTGTTCTGTTATGTTCACAAAGCATTTCTCCCCGTGCTGCAGGAGCAGCACATTAATGAAACAGTCAATACACAGCTGCTCTTTTTCCTTCCCTTAGCTGCTACCAGAGGCTGAGCTGGCTGAGTGAGCTGGGTCTCTGTAGCTTCCCTGGTTCCCTTTGAAGAGGTTTGTCTCTGTGATACAGCAGCACCACTACATCCACAGAACAGTAAGTATTGCTTCCCTTGATGTAGTCTCTTTATGCCTACTTGCTGCTCCTGGGCTTAACCCATCTTTCTTTGTATTTGCTGAAATAAAATACAGTCATAAAAAATGGCCATATAATTGACATGACAGATATGCTGCCTTTTAAACTCAAAATGAAAATCTCTTTATCTACATACAATTTTATTAAAAGAGAAGAGGGATTATTGAATATAAAGGAGACTGACCTCAAAACCAAGCAGCAAGGCCTAACTTCACCCACACTATTGACTCTAGGTCTCCTTTGAGCTTGTTTTCTGCCTCCCTGGCCCTGGGATATCAGGTTTTTCAGTTGCAAGTGTCTGAAATTATATGAGGGCTGTGCTGCAGCCTGTCAGACAGATGCTTTTCACATAGGAAAAGGAGACTGTAGGATTCTGCATGGCAACAGTGAAGAGATTTGTGGTGATTATCTGGCACAGCTGTGTCCCAGGACAGCCTCATGGGTCATTTTTCCCCAGCAAGACGCCCAAGCAATGTCTAAGGGAGTGCTGGTTGGCACATGCACAAACCCTTTCAGGGAACAGGCCAACAATTTACACGTGGATGGTCAGCAGTCCAGTGCCTGGGCTCATTCCTTGGGGGTGCCTGACATATCTTAGATGTCCAGCACAATGTGTGATTAATTAGTCTTGGTTGGTTCCTAATTTTCTCCATTGACTAAAACGAGTTTGAAGATTGACTTGCTTAGACTCCTTAAATTTCAGGTAGCAAAGGAGAGCAGATGAAGAACAGCCCTTTACTGCTTCACTGATACTCAGTAGCTGAAGCCAAGTAAGAAACCACAATACATGTGGAATCTGGCATTGCAAATGATCAGTGTCACAGTGGGTGTTGCAGAGCATTACAAAGCAAAGTTGTATGATCCTTATCTGAAGAGCTTAGCATCTAAGTGAGCAGCATATATTTATATTCCTTGATGCATTTTATGACCATAAATTTGTACATAATGGTCCGGATGAAATCTTTCTCAATAAATAATTAAATCAATATATGAATATCAAAACATTTTATTTCCCTATAAGAAAGGAATAAAAATGTTACCAAAAATGGATCAGGAAATGCTGATTGTCACAATTGTCCCGAGACTTTCAGTGGGCCAAATTTGCCAACGTAGCAATAAAATTTATGTTAGCATGAGCAAAAAAGAGCAGGAATCTGATGCAACCATTTTCTGATGCAGCAGTCTGTGGGACCCAACACGCCCTGGAGCCTTGGCCATTGCATCTTCATTTATATGAGTGTGTATTGATTGTACAATGGCACAAAATGTAAAAGTGGTGATTCATACCAGACCTTCATCCATTTGACAAACTGGAGGGCACTAGCAGACTGTGGTCCATAGATCTCTGGCAGAATTTAACTACTTCTGCAGTTTCCAGGGAAGATTGCTAAGAAGAATGAAACAGTCCTGTAGGCTTACCTTGCACTTTGAAAGCAAATTGAGAGGAGTCTACTCTTTCATTCAGAGACGTAATGAAGCTGACAAGACAAAAAAATGTCCAGATGACACTGCAGCAGAAGTTGCTGGAGGCCTGATGCCCTTGCTTATGACAGAAGGGTAGAAAAGAAGCCTCATCACAGTGGGCAGGCAGGTTATGCCAATTCATTGCTTCTCAATTGCCCCAAACCCTGACCATTGATCACTACCCCTGGACTTATCTAGATTTTTCCAACCACTGGAGGGCTCACCTTTTTCGTGGTTTAAACTCCCCTAATTGGGGAAATGGATGATGAAAAATGTCATCTGTTCTTGAGGATAAAGGCTTTAAACTGAAAACTAGTAGGTTTAGATTAGATATTAGGAAGAAATTATTTCCTGGGAGGGTGGTGAGGCACAGGAAGAGGTTACCCAAAGAAGTTGTGGATGCCCCATACCCAGAAGTGTTGAAGGCCAGGTTGTATGGGGCTTGGAGCAACCTGGGATAGTGGGAGGTGTCCCTGCCCATGGCAGAGGATTGGAATGAGATGATCTTTAAGGTCTCTCCCAACCCAAACCATTCTGTGATTCTATGATTTTATTAGCTTTAAGCATTCTCACATCTGGACTGACCTGCACAGAGGACTCCATGATAGGCAGTCCTGATTACTGTTTAATCCATTTCTTTGCAATTTAATTGTTATGAAATGCACCTATCACTGAGCATGTGATCAGCAATTAAAGACCACAACAGACCTTCAACCACAATAAAAAAACGTGTTGTTTAAATTATCTAGATAAATGCAGGGCATTTAGTGTAGGAGTCAATGACATACAGGTCATGTACAAAGGTACATGGACAGAAGACAAAGGTAATGAAACATATTAATAATATAACTCCAACAGAGTTTGACCCTGTCACTAGATCATGCTGAAGTGCTTAAGGCTGAGTGGGATTTACAGATATTATTTTGGCCACCAGAGGGTTCCCATATTTTTCCATTTGTGCAACTGAAGCAGTGAGAGAGTAAAGAACATATAAAAGCCACTTTAAAAATGTGAGAAAGCAATCAAGATTAAAAAAAAAATTGCAACCCCAAAGTAATGCAAAAAATCTACATGCAGGTCCAATTTTGTTACTTCAAAATTCAATGACTGCATTTTGCAAAGCAAAACCAGACATTTCTGCACTGGTTGCAGCACCCTCATTCTTATTTGCACCATTGCACATGAGATCAGGATTCAAGCAGCTGACGATAAATTCCATGTATGTAGGACACCTATTAAAGGTTTCATGTGATGTTAGAGTGAGTAGGTTAGTACAAAAGAAACCCCACAAAGTAAATAAGATTTCAAACGTTGTGGTATTGTCAGGGCAAAACCCCAGATTCCAAGTCAAGTTCAATCCTGCAAAGCTAGTAATGGCAGTGCTATTTTCCTAACTTGGCTTCAGTCACTACCGTGACTCTCAATTCTCAAATAATAGGTGATTCATCTTAATGTTATTTAGGGAAGGAGTCATAATGGCTTTGATAAGTCAAATGATGGTCAGATATTTTCCTTACAGCTCATTAATTTTCCCAGGAAACAATGGGTCAAATCCTGCTGTCAGTTGTGCTACCAAAGTCAGTGTACTAGAGATGCTTTTTAATCCAGGTTAGTTCCAGATCCCTCTCTGACATCTACAGGATGGGCTTTTGTGTTTTCTGATATGCTTCATCAGATCTCTTGGGGCTCTCCTGAAAATGTCAACCAGAAATATAGTCACTGCAGCAACCTGATAAAATCTCTCTAAAGGGTGTGATCAGGGACAGCCCTCGGTCTGAGCAGGTTCCTTGCAAACTTTATCCAAGGTCTCATGGTTCCACCAGAAGATTCAAGCTTTCATGGGGAGAAAAGGCTCCAGGCTGCCTGAAATGGGGGTGTTGGAGCTCCTAGGGCTGCAGTGCCTTTTCCCCTGGAGGACAGACATAAGGTGCTCACTCTTCTGCTTGCTGGTGAGTTTGATGGCCAGAGAAGCAGCCCATGAAATTGTGTTTGTGGCTTTCCTGCTTGTCCTCCTGCAGAAGGAGGTTGAATGGGCTGTGAGGCCCAAAGAGCAACTCTCAGAAGGGAATGATCATTATGCTCCTTCCTGAGACAACTCAGACATCTTCACTGCTGTGCAGGCTTCTACCAGGAACTCCATCGTCTTGTGCAATGTGGTCCAAAGGTTTGGCAAAATCAAAATCTCTTTCCTTATTTGAGGTCAGAGCCTGGTGCCTTCAATCACAGCAAACAGAACCTTACTGCACAGTCCACTGACTTCAAGGAAGCTTCTCATGAAGAAATGTATTTATTCAGCTTCAATAATGGGCACAGGAATCTGCCTTTTGCTAATAGAAAAGGAATGGCTGCTTTACAGATGCTACTGTGTTCAGCATTATTCCAAAGTTTCAATTTTTATTTCTAATAAGATGCTGACCTTCTAGACATTATAATTAGAAGACTTATTGGGAAGCCTAATATAATATTATACCCACTGGGGAGTCAAAAGTGCAAAGGGCAAAAATATCAAATCTCAATATCTAATTAATTGAAACATATTAAATTTCAACCCATTTCTCCTTTCTGTCAGCTACTTAGAGTTGTGTATGAACTTTAGAATTTATGTAGATTTTCCCACAGAATTTCTGAGCTGGAATTTTAAACAACTAACATCCATGTTTGTAGACACACTGTGCAGTTTTTTAAGGACCTTCTCAACAAAGAGCTTCCAGGGCTCTGTGTGGGAGGAATTAATTGAATATGACTGCTCTAGTCAGGTGCCAAAATGGGATTCAGACACTTGAGAAAACCTGGCTTTTCTGCTTGGTGAAGAAGGCTTCTGGAAGACCATCTTTTAAAGCTCCCCAACCAGGCTGTTCTCAAGAAGCACTTTTGTCCCAAAGCACATGTAGAAGACTTGAATGTATAAACACAGATTGTTTCAGTGACTCAGTGAAAAGCAAAAGGCAAATAGAAACAGCTTTCACAAGAATTGGAATGACTTCCATATTTGTGTCACTTCTGACCTTTATCCAGCGTACAGAAGGCCTTTCGTGCAGACAAATGAAACTGTGCAAAAAATAACTGAAGAACAGGTACTTTATCAGATCACAACAGGCTATTGTCCTTATTCCTAATAATGATATCCTTACAGCACTGCCTTCACTGCCTTACTGTGCAGTAGAGATTTGTTATCAAAAATATATAAATAAACGAAAACCGGCACTCAGTAAATGAACCACCAATGAAGGACCAGGAGTTCCTCTGAGAAATTTATTATTGCTAGACAATCCACATGACTGCACTTCATCTGCGAGACTGCTGTTCTGCAGTTGTATTTCTCCATGGTAAAGAAAATTTACAGTACTCAATCATATGCTATGGGCCCTTTGATTAAATGTGGGTTTACTGTACTTGATAGCCCACAACAACTAAAGTACCATAGAGAGTGTTACATAAAGGCATGTTCAGGATTATTTCACATACCAAAGTAAGCATGTACTTGATGGAGGTTGTTATGGTTTACAATTCCCTTTTCCCTTTCCCTCCCTGTGGTAATAACTGTTCATGTATTCGCCTTAAACACCTATATATCTTAAGCACAGGTTAAATTATAAAAGAGATTGCAACATCTTCTTTGTCCATCATCATCTAATAAATCAACAGGTCCATTTCTGTGGATTGATGTAATGGCATTTATGAGCATTGGCAAAGTCATATCCACTTAACTGATGCAATTAAGTAGTGCCGTGCTCTTATTATAATAATAATGGATTGACTGATGAGTAATTTATTTCTTTCCAATGTAACTGACAAAAATAGGCTATATTCGTAGACAACGCAATGTATTTGGATCGTAAAATTGCTGTCTTATCAAATCTACCATTATCTCAGATTTATCTTACCAGAGAGTGGCAAAAAAAACGCGTTAAACCATGGACTAAGCTTAATGAGGTATCCTGGCCCTGATGTATAAAGTCCCACTGAGAAGGTGAATATTTTACTAGCTATTTCTCATAAGAGAAGTGCTGCTAAACACTGTCATAAAGAAGTAACTCTCAGAGCTGCCAGCTGAACTCTCTGGTCTAAAGAAGGAGATGGCTGTGTTTGGTTTAATTTTAATTGAGTTTCCAGGAAAAATATTTCCTTATTGCTACTTGTTACCCTGACACTCCTTTCCTATCAATATTGTGTGGAGACCTGGTAATAACTGAGATCAGTGCTTTTATCGCCCTCAACGTGACATTTTGGAGTATCTTGCTATTTCCTGTGTTTATGATTTCATTGAATCATAGAAGGGTTTGGGTTGGAAGGTGCTCTCTCAACTTCTCTTGATTATGCAAATAATCTCTATGTAGATTATTTGCATTACTTTGGGGTAGCATTTTTTTTTAAAAATCTTGATTGCTTTCACACAGCCCCAGTTCTAATAGGCCTCTCTCTTCATAGCTCCAGTTTTGTGATCATGGCCCTCCTCTGGACTCACTCTGAAAGGTCCAAGTCCTTATGTTGAGGGCCCTGGAGCTGGATGCAGCATTGCAGGTGGAGTCTCACAAGGGCAGAGCAGAGAGAAACAATCCCCTCCCTCGACCTGCTGGTCACACTGCTGGCCATGCAGCCCAGGACACCTTTGGCTTTCTGGGCAGCAAGCACACAGTGCTGGCTCATGTTCTGACTCTCATCCACCAACACCCCCAGGTTCTTCTCCCCAGGACTGCTCTCAATCCTTTCTCTGTCCAGCCTTTGTTTGTGTTTGGGATCACCCCAACCCAGTGCAGGACCTTGTACCTGGCCTTGTTGACCTTCAGGAGGTTCACCCAATCCCACCTCTTCAGCCCGTCCAGGTCCCTCTGGATGCCATCCCTTTCCTCCTGAGTGACTGCATCACTCAGCTTGGTGTCTGGTAAACTTTCTTCAGTCCCACTACCCATGCCTCTGAAAAAATATTAAGTAAACCCAATCCAAACCGTAGCCCCTGAGGACAAGCATTGTTCCCTGGCATCCACATTTCGAGTGCAGTCATCCAGCCATTCCTTAACCACTGAGTGCCCCACCCATGAAATCCACATCTCTCCAGTTTAGAGACAAGCATGTGTGTGGGACAGTGTCAAAAGCTTTGCACAAGTTCAGTTAGATGACACCTGCTGCTCTGCCCTTTTCCACCATTGCTGTAAACCTGGCATAGAAGACCATCAGATTTGTCATGCACAGCTACACATGTGGGGATCAAGGGCCAAATTATCTGCGGGCTGGGCATGGACATGGTTGTGCTGACTGCAGCAGTGCTGCTTCAGTTTACAGGCTGCAGGTGATCTGTAGGTGAGCAAGGGCAAACACTACCTCCAGTCACCCCAGATTTTCTACACTGCAGTCTGTTTTTGTTCACAGCCCTTACCTCTATCATTTGCTTTGGATATAAAAGCTCATAGTTCTCAAGGGCATATTACATCAATTTCCATCATCATTCTCTTTAAATTATGGCAGCAACGGCTCTGTCTTTCCCTGACTACAAGCCAAATGTGCCAAATTCCAATTTCACAGTATTTTATGGTTCAAGAACAAAATAATCCACCAAATTATCTCATTTGACCTCCTGTATAAGACTCAGAGAACAGAAAACAGAGGGTGAGAGTCCTGCATTGACAGGGAACCGATTAATTGGGATAAGCCCAAATGATTCCACACACTTTCTGGGAAGAAATGGAAGAAGAATAATCCTAACTTTTGCAGTTTGACCTAATGGAAAATACCTATCTGATCCCAAAATCTGGAGATCAGCATAACCTGAGCCCATGAACCAGGAATTCTGGTCAACACTCAGGCAAAGATGATTGTACATGTCACCTGGGAACATTGTTTTGTCCCATCTGGGGGTTTCTCTATATCTGTGGGGTATATTCTCTATGTTCCACATGTGTTTATATGAGTTTTTTTGTGTGCACACAATTCTTTACCAAAGAGAAATTCCTTCCTTGGTTCCTGAGGTCCAGTGTTTGTTGCTATTTTAAATAGTTTCGTTTGTCTGAAATAACACTGGGGACAATCCAGGGCTTGTTCTCTGCATGGATCATGGATGAAAAACGGAATGATTACATAAGCTCAAGGCCAAGAGATCACCACAACCACCCCATACTGCTGACCATGCTGTCTGTGACACCCTGATGAGGAGGGGAACAGCTCTGCTGATTGGGGAAGAGCCCTTCAGTGCTAAAAAAAGAGATAATACTTCTATTTCTTCTCATCAAATGATGGCAAATATCATAAGCTGCCCCAGCACTAACAGACTCATCCTAAATGTTACACCAGGAAGCTAAAAAGACCTTTAAATGCACCGTGAGAACACTAACATAAAAGTAGATGATGTTGTTAATGATATTGTCTGGCCTAAGAGAGAGAGAGAAATCTACAGATGTTTATTTACTGCTGTGTTAACAAAGTTTGAAATCAAGGTGGTTTATGATTAAAGACAACAAATAGGTTAATTTTTGCTCATTGGATCCAACTGTCTAATGCAAGGTTAATTTATTGGCCTCACCCCAAAGGCATTATATATTTAATTTTCAAGGCACAACTGCATGTTTCATGATGACCGATAAGATCATCAATGCTGTCTTTTATTTCTGGACTGAAATCTTTAAAAGAACATAAACATCTGATCCCTGAGAAGGTGTGATCTATGCCAGCACTCATACACTCATATATTATTTATCTTGATCTACAAGTGAAGTATTATAAAGGGGTCCATGGAGGAAAATAAGAGCCATTTGTGCTACATTTCATCCAAAATGTTTATATAGAGTCATCTCTCTCTGACCACAGAGCAGGCATCTCATTCCTGAAACTACACCTCCTCTCAGGATGAAGCACTAATCATTCTCACCACTGCAGAATGTCTGGTTCTTGTTGAGACCTAAACTTGCTGCTTCAAACTCTCCAAACTCTCTTCAAACTCTCCATCCTTCTCACAGATGATGTAGCCACTACCCCTGTCCAGATACTGGTGTTAGATCTTGATACACAAGCTTCCTAATCCCTGCTCTGAACTGATCCACACTAATAGAATGCAGGATCTTTGTCGTTGAATAGCTGTTAATTGTAGGTCTTTGATAAAGCCCTTTGGCACAGGAGAAAAACAAAGATGAAATAATGTCCCAGTGACAAAGGTTGAGTGCTGAATCATGACAAATTCCCATGTAATGAAAAACCCAATCCTGCCTCTTCTAGGTGTAGCACCAAGATGCTGGCCTCTGAAAATTCAGCAGGATGTACTAGTGAATCACCAACATTAAACAGGAAATTACAAGAAAATCAAGAATAATGACACTCATGGCCAGGCATGTGATGCAATGAAGAGAAAGTTTCAGCTTCTGGCTAATTTGTAGGCCACTATATTCCACTGTTCTGCATGAAAGCTGAAGAGCTCTTGTGACACCACAGTCACCGTACTCTTAAGGTCTGGAATGTGATGTTCTGGTCAGTTAAGACAAACTTTTTGATTACTCATGCTTTGCACCTGGAATTTAAACCAGGGACTGGATGTGAAATGGTGCTGGATGTGCTTTGGAGATTAGGACTCACTCACCATGCCAATAGGGCTCTTTGTGCTGCTGTTGTTACTTTATTTCTCTTGTGGCATTTACTCCAATTCAATTAAAATAATAGAGGTTAATTTTAAAGACATATCTATCTTATTTAAACTTGACAGACAAAAAGATTGGCAAGGAGTTTCAGATTTTTCTGAAAAAATAATGATCAGTCAATTTGCAGTAATGATGCAGTTTTGTACCATGCTGTCAAAGGGAAGACAAAAAAGGGCCATGCCTGAAGAAGAAAAGGACAACTCCATTTGGGTGGGAAAAAAAGGAGGTTGAGATGCAGAAATGTAGCAGAACTATTGTCATGATCAGTGTCAAAGGAGAACCATGTTTGTAGCCTGTGAAGATGGGCAGCATGAAAAACTAATGTTTTTCACAGCTGGATAGCCACCCTGGGGGAAGACAAGCAGAACATCCACTATTTTCTGTCTACTTCTAAAATTCTGTCCCTTGTTTTTCAGCTTGGTCAATGTCTCTAAGAAGGCCTCAGGGATGAAAAATCGAGACAGCTGTTGCCAAGAACTGTGTGCAGAAACGAGCCAGGCTGAAGGATCTGGAGGTACTGAGCCTGCCAGAGGATGTGTGCTGCTGCCACATACCTGCCTGTGGCCTCTGGAAATGACAGCAAGCCAGACAAGCATGAGTAAATAGTGGCACACAGAAGAAGGCAAGGAATTTAGAGGGATTTTTAACCTTATATTTGGGAGTAAGGGAGCTCTGTTGAGATACAACATGCAGGTTTTGTCTTTTGTATGCACAGCGGGGGTGTGTTGACACAAGAATCATAGAATCACCCACCTGGATTGTGGCTATGCATATTCCCTGTACTCATGGAGCCCAGCACAGATAATCAAGGCCTATCTGAGGATTTTAGATAGCCCAGAATTCCTCTAGACTAGAGGTGAAGTATGGCCTTTGATTCACTCAGAACAAGATGCTGAAGGCTCAGGAAAAGGTGAAACACCAAAGTCTCTCCCCATCACCATCTGCATCACTGCAGCTGACAATCTGGCATGTCTTTTGGAGGCTGTCCAGAAGAGGTGTGCACAGCAGGACCCAGTCCCACAGGCCACTTTATTGCAGCCTGTTACTGCCAGTCCTCACTCCCAGTATCCAAAAGAAACACAGGAAGCCATTTCCCACTTATGCATAAAGAGAAGTAACTGCTACAAACCCCCCAGAAAACAGCTAATTCTTGGGCCCAGGTTGTCTCTGCAGTACTCCCTTCTCTTGTTCACTGACGAGCTCTCTCCTCTCCTGACCCATACCTCATTCCCTTTTTCTCCCAGCTGAATATTCTCCTGCACCATCCCAAAGTCTGTGAGGAGCAGACACTGTACTGCTGCCTGACATGCTTTTTAGGAGTCTCCTTTCAGCCCTAGTATATCACTTCATTATGAATACACAGTGTACCTAGCAACAATCCCTTTTCATGCCCACGGTCTTTTCAAGGAAGTTACTCTGAATATCCAGACAGTAGCCAGCCTAGACCTGAAATCAGTTCCTGTAAAAAGCCAGAATCTATTGGGAGATGAAGGAGAGGTCATAGCTTTGATTATAAAATCCATTCTGTTTCAAAAGTGAGAACTAAACAGGCTTGGCTATACTAGCAAATCAGAAATTCTAAGCAAGTATGCAACATGAGTATAGTAAAAAGGAAAAAGAAAAGCCCCAAGGCATAGTGTGCAGCAAGAATACCTAGAAAGTGGAACAGGAGTATGACTTTACATGTGGCCAAGTTAGACCCACTATGGCTGTTGCCATATTGCACTTAGAACCCTAATATTTCCTACAAGGTCCTTCCATAACTGCTGAAGGAAAGGGAACAATTGTGGGTAAAGAAATTCTTGTGTGAACCAATTACTAGACTAAAGGGGGAAAGGAGAGTAGAAATGTATGGTCAGGTTTTGCCATGATGGAGGTTATTAGTGGAATTTCACAGAGAGCCATCCTGGGACTTCTGCTCTTCAAAATATTAATAAACCATCTGGAAAAAGAGATGAGAAATAACATAACAAAAAAAACCCCAACAAGTAAAAAAAAAAAACACCACCAAAATTAAAAGCAAAAACTGACATATGGCTGAAAGTTTTCATGTTAATTAGTGACCAGATGATGAAAACAGTCCAATTAAATGTATTTGATAAATGCAGGACAGTAGATATAAAGAGAAACCATTCTAAATATAAGAAAATGATAGTATGTTCTAAATGAGTTATTACTCTTCAAGAAATGGGGTATCAAGGAATATAAAAATATCAAGATGCAGATTTAAAACAAAATAATTATTTTTTGCTGCATAAATAAACTGCAGAACTCAATGCCACAGGATGTTGTAGGGGCCAAAAGTATAAATGGGCTCAAAAAGCAATTAGACAAATTCCTGGCTGAAAAATTCATCGAGCGTTACAAAACGCAAAGATTCAGATACAATCTCTGGCACACAGTGCCCCTAAGGCACAGACTGCTAGGAGGCTGTGCCAGAATAAAGTATCCCTCTACAGTTGCTCTGCTTTTACACTGTTCCCCGAAATACCTGCTACAGGCCATTGTCAGCAGTGCTGGGCTGAGGAGGGGTTTCTGCAGCTGCTGCTACGGGAATAGGTAGTTACTCATAAAGTTAAGCAAAAAAAAATAAAAAATAAAAAAGAGGAACTGAATCCAGCAGCACTTTTGATTTCTGAAAAAAAAAAAAGAAAAAAGAATCAGAGAGGATTTGTCAGTCATAAGGTAAAAAGATATTGCAGTAGAAGAAGTAGTTTTAGCATGGGCTATCAATGTAAAGTAAAGGGTATCAGTCTTGTACTGTCAAGTAGAAAGGAGGCTACACACTCACTGGCTCGTGAGGCTTCTGGGGCCATAAACCACATTAAGAAATGAAATCCACACAGAAAGACATCATTTAGTAAAAGACATAAACCAAATCTGTGGAGCTGTATATGTCATTGATATATTTCTAGCAGCTTACCTTGTTTTTCTCTTGAATCCAAGAAAAGCCATTTGTATTTAAATGATAGCAGAAATGGTAAATTGTTTCATCTGGGAGTTTAATAAATGGTTTGCCCTAGTTCGTCAGAGTTTGCCATAATTTTACGTGACTGGCCAAATAAATTTGCTGGAAATGATCAGATAGCAGGAGATTGGCACAGCAGAGGAATTCCAACAGAAGCACAGAGTTAATGAATTTCCACCCGTGTCCAGACACGTGGATGGGGAGAAGGCCAAGCAGGAGCACCCATCTGGGATCCTCTGAGCTGAGCACACCAGCTCTGATGATCCCCTTCCACTGGTGGCTGCATCCAGGGGGGAGTGGCTGAGACTAAGGAGAAACTATCTGTGTCCAGCCCCTCTGAGCACTTGAGAGGTTAAAAAACATATCCCAAAGCAAATTATTATGGCACAAAAAATCGTTTGTGCAGTGGATAAACTATACAAATGCCCTGATGATAAAAAAACCCTTAATTCTGGGAATTAATCCGCCAAGGCACTGCAGCAGACTCCACCCATTTTGGAGGAGCTCAGGTCCTGCTAAAAGCTCAAGTGCATCCTCAGAGGTCCAGGGACCACAGTGGTGAGTTGAAAAGATGTCCTGGACTCTGCAGAGACACCTCCTGTGCTGGGGCTGGACAAGGTGCACATCAGCTCCCAACGGGCCATGGCTTGGCATAGCGTGACCTTTCTTCTCCGTGCTACACTCAATCCAAACTGAAAGCAGTTGCTCAGTTCCTGGGTTTTAAAGCACCTCACTAACTATTTCAGCAAGGAGGTAACTTCTTTCTAATTTCACAAGTCTATTATTATCCTGAAGTTACCTACCAAGAAAGTCTTCCTAAAGTTAATACATTTGAAGGGGTAAACATTCCCTGAAGTGCAGATGATTTCTGGTTATCCTGATTGACTGTGCTCTGCAAATCAATGTGCTTGAATCTGGTCAAATCTACAGCCAGACAGGCTGAAAAAAAAAATAATAAATCCAGCAGGGGTTTGAACATCTTTCATACATGTTGATAGGGACATTATGCCTAAAACCCTTTGTGACCATTTAAGTGATAAGACCATTAGAACCAGTGAGTGACAAACACAGCTCTCATAAGGAAAATGCATCGTAAGTGTCAAGTGGATATAGTGTCAATCTTAAATACAAGCATCCTTCCACAAAAATTCACAAAAATCAGGAAAAATGCATTGCTGATCCCAGATTGCTATCTTGGCATAATTTATTGGTCTTTCCTAGTGAGTTTTGGTGAAATGAAAAAACTTCTACGAGGAAAAGAATCTTATGTTTACAGAAAAATTGGAGTATAATAGAATTTATTTTCTTTTTCCTCCTGCATATTTGGATTTCTCCTGCACACAGTCTATGACTTTCAGCTACAGGCTATGACTGATCCCTTGACAACTCTAGTCTCTGCGATAAATTGTTCAAAGTCAGACCTGGGGCTGTGTCAGTTCCTAGAATATCAGGGTTTTATATCTTCTCTAGCCTCATTTTAAATTTAAATGATAACAAATGCAATCTGACCCCAGATGGAACAGAACATTTTTTTATATCAGATTAGTGGTTTTGGTAATACGACTTTGGTAAGGATCTCAAACCCCAAACAGTCTCGAACAATCTCAAATCTCAAAAAATAATTTATGCTGAATCCCTACATGCCTCCTAAGAGGAAGGTGAGCTTGAACCACCATGGAAATGATGCACAAAGCCAACAAGGGGCAGGCATTGCCTTGCAGAGAGGCAGTGTCGTAGTCTGCTGGGCACATCTTTTCCCACTTTTGTCCCCGGTTCTTCTGGTTCTTTCTGAGTTGGTTTTAGCAAATGCTTTTTATGTTTATATTGTGTTGACAGGGGGATTTAAATTGGGGTTTTATTGTTTTGTTGTATTTGCACATGTACTTACTGCATTTTGAAAACCATGTTTAATCTATGCTCTTCCTCCAATTTCAGTGTGACAGGACTCAGACCCAAAAAGTAGGCTATTCCTTTTTTGTTCTTGCTCCACACTCTCTTTTGGTGTTTGTTTTTTGCTTTTTGTTTTTGTTTGTTTGGGGGTTTTTGTTTGTTTGTTTTTTGTTTTGTTTTGTTTCACTTTTTCTTTTTTTTTGGAGGTCCATAAAATGCTTTATAGCAGGCTGGGCCTCTGTCTCTGTCTGGAAGAGGCTGAAGAGAACAAGGCTCACAGAGAGTGGAGATCAAACTTGACCATGCAGTTGTGTGGCAAAAAGACTCTTCTGATTCTGTGGGCAAAAGGAAGCGTCCTGTGGCTTGTGCTCCACAGTGACATGGCTGATGGTCTGAGCTGGCAAAGCATTTCTATCAAACACTGTTTGATTCACAGACGTTTTTTTCTGGTCTTTAAATCTAGTTCTCGTCTGTCAGTAATCCCTTTCCTGTTTTCAACCAAAGGAAAGCCTTGTGCCATGAACAAAGGGGAAAGAGATGCCACATATTAGTAGCCAAGATAAGGTACCAGTATTTAAACAACATGAAATGCTCAGTCCAGACAAAGAGGGATATCTCTGATGAGTCCAGTGTAAATACATGCCCTTACATCTACTGTGGTCATCTACAGAGCCATTTTGGTTGGATTTTTTTCCCTCTTTCCCTCTTTGACCCCTCATCACCTCTTTATTCAGCCTCCCCCAAGCAGAGCATGATGTCTGACTCAAGCTTTTGAACTCTCTGCATGTAAGTAGGTTTCAAAGTAAGCAAACAAGCTCATACATCCTTGCCTGTGTAGGTGTGTTCGCATATTTTTATTTATTAAAGACAAAATAAAAACATAATCTGATACAATTAAAGATGTGTTTCAGAGAGTGGTCTGTGCAGAGAAATGCTTGCATCTGGTATCATAATTTATAATGTTTAAGAAACAAGTTGGCATTAAAAAAAAATGAAATGGCAACAGAGATAATAGGATCCAAAAGTCTCTCCCGAATTACTGAACAATAGAGAATTAGAAAGATCACTCAGGATATTTTTCTAATATTTTAGAGTAGTAGTTGCCTGCTCAAACCTTTGATCTCATAACTTTGCCAGCTGACAATAGATAAATAAGTGTTACAGACAATACAGCAAGAATGAAAATCGGTGCATTTTCTAGGGAGGCACTGAGATGTGAAGTGATAGGAGATTGAAGTGTATGTGAAGGGCAATTTTCCCTCTCAGGTCTCTAATGTACATGCAGATTTCTGAATATGGCCTGTTGGAGGAGGATCAGCTGAAATAGTTAATTAAACAAATAGAGAAAAAAGCAGTTATCCAGTGCAGGTTTGTTGTTTTGTTTTTAATTCCTTGAGCTGATGAGACACTTATTTGTTAATCATATAGAGTTAGTAATGCCAAAGGAAGAGACCAACTATATAACAAAGCAACTGAAAAACTATCCTCTCCAGGAAGAAAAAGATGGAAGAAGAGTCTCCCGTTTCACATCTGTTCTTCTGGAATGAGTGAAATAAAAGCTCATCAGGTCTGTAAGGCAGCTTCTCAGAGTCTGGAAAGAACAGTGAGGCAGAACTCTGTGAAGCACTGGGCCTGCTGAAGGCTTGGGGGTTCTGAGCCCTCCAGACTCCAGTGGTCCAGCCACAAATGCGCCCAAAGGGACCATGGAGGCTGAAGGTGAGTGTGCAAATACCTAGGCATCCTTTGCAGAAATATTAAGAGCCACGGATGAAGCAAATGAGAGATGGTTGCGAAGGGTTACAAAGTACTCTCGAAGCCACCATAATTTTGCAGTAAAGGAGAGATGGGAATCAGCAAGAGAACAGCTGGTAGAACCAACTGTGCTTTCCTGTTTCACTGGCTGGTATATGAACTGCAAACATTGGGCTAAAATAACAGATACTACTGAATCCTTGGCTTGGTCAGTGGAGAAATATATTGTCCTGATGCACCTGCTCAGAGTTCTCTGCAGGAAGTACTGTGTGTACTGAGGTGAATTAAATAGGCTGAAAGAAATACACCCATACATTTTAGCAGTAGTATAGGAAAATGAACTTTCTTTTTCCTCACACCAAATGAACACCAATAACACCCAGAGACAATGTTCAACAAAGGCAGAGCGAGCTCCAGATACCAAAGGTCCTAAGACCCTGGTCTGTCACCCCGGTGGGATTTTGCTGTGTGACTGAAGTCCAAGGTAGAACTTGGCTCTGGACCAAACCCAAGGCCAGCAGAGCCTGAGTTTGTAGTTTTCTAAGAGACCCAATCCTGCCATCCATATGTTTACCAGCGATATCATAATTGTCTGTGCATCCTCAGTCTGCTATGGATTTTGCAGCAGCTGTCAATAGCACTCATTCATCACCGGCCCAAGATAATTGAAGCACTCCATCTGCTGCAGGGCCACTGTTACCAACACTGATACTTGTGTCAGTAACTTACTGAAGAAGGGCCTGAACTTGCTTCTAGTGAAAAATCAATGGGAGGATTCCTGTTGGCAGAAGTGGAGGCACCCTAACCCTTTCAGTACTGGAAACCTGAGCGGCTGCTCGGCGTCCAATTCCACGGCAGCATCCAGACCCGCTGTGCCCCTGGATCTCTGCATGGAAGCAAACCAGGCAAAGCTCCGCTGTGATCACACAGCCTTTGCATACTGGTCCTGCAAGGCACTCTGGAGCACAAATCTCCACTGAGGGGAAGGGCAGGTAGAGTAGAAATAGAAACTGGGCTGAAGAAACACATGATGTCAGCTCACATGGACGAGAGAGGCAAAATCCAAGTTATGCCTTCAGTTTAAAGCCCCTGCCTGCATAAACAGTCAGACATATTTACAGGAAAGTGCTAAAGGAATTAATCTGTTACTCAGCAACACTAATCAAGACTTCTACCCCATGCAGTTCACAAAGTCTTACATCTGCGCATACCTTAATATTCCTGTTCACAGTCAGCCCCATTCCATCTTCTGTCTGCTGTACAAACAGAAGCAAAAAAAAAAAACAAGGTCTGCAAAAGAAAACTGGCTACTGTGATAAAGCATTATTTTTTTCTCACATGAAACCTATTTTTTTTATCATTTGCAGTTCTCTTTTCTCCTATTTTTATCTACTTATTTTCTTGCAAGAAAAGAAGAAACTTTTGAAAACCAAGGCAAGTTATGACCTTTTTAACAAGCAGGGGAAAACAGAAGTTGTTGTCCTGCTGCTGTGAGTGCAGATGAGATCAAACTAGAAATTTAAATCAGAACGCCCTTGAACTTTCAAGGTCAGGTTCACCTCTAAAGTTTGCTGCTAAGGCAAGTCAAAGCCTGTGCTCAGATGGATGTGGGTAGCTCCCACTGAGTTCAGGCTGCCCTCCTCAATTGTCACGGTAATATTTTTGTTGTGTTTGTTTACTCCAGTGTTGGTTCTCAAGGATCTGACTCCATTTTTATTCTTTCCTGTTCATACCCGGTATAAGAAAAGACCCTTTCTCAAATATATTTAGGTCCTTTTTGTGCACACAATGATGTAATTGTAGGAAAATGAGAACTTTAGTGAGGACAGCTGTCCCTGAAGTGTCACTTCAATGGCCAAAAACAAAGAGTGCTGAAGGTTCAAAGAAGATAACACTACAAGGTCTCAAAACACAAAGCAAAACCCGTGATTTCTCTTTTCGTCAGAGGAGCAGAGAAAGTGAGGCCCTCTTCTTCTGGGCAGTGATTTAGATGCTTTTTGAAATGTTTTGTTGTTGGGTACACTCTAGACCTGAAAGGTTTCAACAGATAAATAATGCTTTTTTAATTGGATCAATGGGAATAGCAGAAAAGGGCAGCACATATTTGAATTTCCTGCCAGTGAAGTCCTCCGGAGTATTTTATAGTACCACAAGATGGAGGAAGTCATGTAAGATTTCTGTATTGAGATGACTGGAAAACTGTAAAGGAGATTCCTTTACAGTTGTCTTTGTCTTCTATGGATGTCTCCTTACTTCCTCCAATATACCAGGAATCAAGGTAGCTTTGTTTTTTTAAGCAAAAAGGGCAGGGAGAAAAGAGAGAAGAAAAATCAACAATGAGGAATAGTTTGATGAGTGGCTGAAGTCAAAATAGAGACAACCTTAAAAAACATAGACATATTCCACTGGTAAAGAGAATAATTTCACAACAGAAGAAAGACATATGATTTTTTTTAAGTAAACTTAGATTTTTAGAAGAGACATACCTTTCTTTTCAATATTTAATGAGCCTTTATTTTTGTCCATCTACTTTCAGTACATGAAAACAAGCCTCCAGCACAGGAACACATTCTCCAGCTGCAATGTAACAGATGTGCAAACCATTAGTATCTGCTACCCATTCCAAGTCATTAAATCCAAAATCCTGCAGGAGGAGTCAAAGGTACCATCAGGGGACCTGTGGCAGTTATGGTGTTTCTACTTAGCTGATTTCACTGGAAAGGGCCAGTGCTTTACCTTGAGGCATAGAGAGTAAGGAACCCAGATCTGGATTAAATGTAGATGAAATTATTATGAAAATGGAGAGCTGGAGTCATAAGATCCATCTTCTGATCCCCCCCACCATGGTGAAGGGGAGACAAATGGTGTGCCACTGATGAGGGAAGGTGTAAATAACATCCATTGGGCTTAGAGTTAAAACAGAGAAGACCCTGGGCTAAAATGCTGCAGTGTTTGGGGAAGAGGGCAGAGCCAGGATTTGATTCCTGAGAGCTCAGGTCCATCAGAGAAATGGATGGTTCAAGTTGGACACTCTAGAGGGTGACCCCAGCAGGGTCTCTGCCACACAGCTGACCCAGCATTTGGGAACCACCTTGTAGTCTGCATTCAGTGTCTCTGAAAAAAACCCTTATCACAAGGTAACCAGTGCTGGAAAGGGACAATGCAAGGACTGAACAGAAAGACAGACCTGCCCATGAAGGCAACAAAAGTGCAGGCTGGGGAGTTGTCTTCAGAAATGCCCTTGTCCCCATCCCCTGAGAACACAGCCATGGTGGGCACTGAGACTGCACCTCAGCAGAACCTGACCAGAACGAGATCAAACAACTCAGGCATCTTCCAGAAACCCAGGCATCTTGGTTTGGCTCAAGCACATCCAGATCCCCTTCCCTCCTCAGAAGACACTGTTCCTCCTGGGATAGAATTCCTCCATCTCCAGACGCCCAAATTCACAGCATTTTTGTAGACTATGCAGCATTCCAGCCGCTGGCTGCCTTTCTGATGTCACATGTGGGTGAGCTTTTGCTCACTCTCTTGCCATCTCTCTGCAAGCAGTGGGGGCCGGAGTGGGGCAAGTGTCACAGGCAATATGCAGAAGCAATTCCGGAAATTTTATCGCTCAGAGGTGGCACTCTGCCAGGAGAGGAGAAAGAGAAGAGCTCATAGTTGTGCGCTTGCACACACTGACAAAACTGCTACTGATGAATCAGAGAGAGAAATCTGGAGAGGTGACCTTGGGAGGTCACAGAAGACTAGTTTTTGCCAACAAATATGAACATTTGCAATCATGCTGTGGCCTGATGCCAGTCACTGTTTTATGTGCTATCTCATCAAAACATATGAATTTTCAATAGCTGTTTTAGAGTCCTACTTGCTGCGGCGTTATATCTCTCCTACTCCTACAGGTTTTGGATTGTACAGATACAAAAGCAGGGTATTGAGGAAAGCTGGCACTTGGGTTGGCATTGTTTCCCATGAACATTTTCCTGCATTCTGAAAATTGCCGACTGGTCAAGTGCCGGAAGGTCACTATACAACGTGGCAAAACTGATGACAGAAGGGAGGCAAAAAAATCTCTGGAAAAATGAAACTCCTCCATTGTCCAGCCTGGAAGGTCAAAAATTGCCATTTTAAGATTGCTTCTGCTAAGGGAGACTCACCCACCCTAGGTGTCAGCCCTTCAGAGAGAACTACTGCAAATATCGCCATCTGTGATGTTCCTGGTGAAGGACTCTGATGATGTAAAGGTTATTACTCATTTATAAACATATGGCTGCTGTAATCCTTCATTCCTCTATTCATAGTGGGATTTGTGTTTGATTGAATTCAGTTTCAAAACGAAGATTTTTTTTTCCCTACTCAGCACTAAGGGAACATTATCAATTTGATTAATATTAATAAAAACAACAGCAACCCACTGTGGCAAATTCTTAAATCAATAGATGTGATTTGACTTTAAAAAAAAATCCCATTGGTCTGAAGGAGCACCACCCAGTGCAGCCTGAAATCAAATCTGCAGTGACTGAAAAAGATTGTGAACAAAAAACCAGAGGATTCTGCTACTCATCATTGCCCCAACTAAACAAAATAATACAATCTAACAGCAAATGTATGCTTCTCTGGCTTTATTTCTGTTTTGTAAATCCAGAGATTAAACACTGAGGTTTAGAGTACGTGAGCTGACAGCATCTTTTCAGTGATACTGTGATGGCGAACGCTCTGAAAATGTGTTTTCAAACTATGGATTTTATTGCCTGTGTGTGTGATGTGTGAATACTTGAGCATAGCATATACATGCCTTTCAAATGAGCCCTTTAGATCTAAGATCCCATTTCCTCCATATAGTCAACAAAGACCATAAAGCAATTTCTGTAGGAGCAAGAGTTCACATAGAAGACCTGAAAGCTAAAAATTCCCACCAAACCAGTTCAGACACAAAGCACAGCTTACCTGTTGTCTGTCTGCTTCCAGGGGCAAAGGGACCAGTTCATCTGGCTTATTGTAAATGTCTAGCTCAGGCTGAGATGAACTGCTTCCTAAACTCCTTTGACTTTGGGGAGAGTTTTATAAGGCCCTTGATTAACAGTTTTGGTGGCAGTAGAGCCTGTGTGTGCATGGCTATCCATAATATAATGCAGACTCTGGGGGAAAAAATATTTCATTCATTGCTGCATTGAAATACCTTGCAGCAAACAGCACTACCATCCCCAAATGGTCATAGCTAAATTCCACATAACAAGACATGTCTCTCTATACTTTTGACCAGCAGATAGAATAAAATCAGAACTACCAATATATGATCCTGTGTCCTGAGAAACGTTTTTCCTGATGGGGAACTCATCTGCCATATTATAGATAGTGTCTAAAAAACCTTTTCACTGATATTGCCTTAGATTACTCTAAAAGAATACTTTAGCACCCAGCCCACATTTCATCATTAATAATATTTATGTAATGCAGCTGCAAGGCTGAGCAGCACATTACATCACCTCAGCTGAATGAAGAGCAAGTTGCACTTTCTAGATCACAGCACTGCCATGCTTGCATTATGTATGCTGGAATTCAGTAATGAAAAAAATTTAAATGATGGGAACAATTAAGATGGCTCTGGGATTTTAAAATTAAGGTTGCGGGATGAAGATGAAAATGTACTTCAGCATCCTGGGGGTTTTAACTTTTTAGTGTTTAAATCAACTTATAAAGAAATTCCTTTTGTGGAATGCTGAGTTAATTATTTCTATATGTAATCTTTTGTTAAAACTAACTAACTTGTGAGCCCCTGAAATACAGTGCAAAACTAATGGAATTTATTGAGGGATCATCACATCCATGAGAAAGCTTCAAATATGGAGATCTGAATTTTTTTTTTTAATGTGCAAGTGTGTGAATATCCCTGATTTATGGGATCTGAGCACCAAACTTCCAGTCCTTCCTGGATTGCTGTGAGATGGCATTTGCTCTATAACAGTTCTTGACACTTTCTTGCAGCAGAATTAAACATATCCATGCAGCTGGCAACGGCGGTTTCTGAGAGAGGGTGTTAAATGTCCAGGTTTTGGAATGTTTCAGATGGTAACACCTAGTATGCTGAAAAACTTCACCTCTATGTGTTTGTGTTTTTCCTCTAATCTGTGTCACGTAGTGTTTGAGCACACAGGGTTTCACCCTTGCTACATGCCAGGCAGAGATTTATTAATTGCAGCTATTTGAATGGAACAGAATAGAAGCACAGAGAGAATAAATGACTTGGCAGAACCAGAAATAGAATCAAGATTTCCTAAAACCCATTCCAGTGCCTCAGCCACAAACCCATTCCTGGGAAAAGACCAGGAAATGTACCATATAGTTTTTTCCCCAAATTTATTCCATTAAATCACTGTGAAAAGGTCTGTGGACATTCTTGCTACAGTTTAAGTAGTAGCATAATTCAGTTTGTCTTGAACCTGTTCCCAACAGGCTTGAGACAAATCAAAACATCTGTGCAGTACAGGTATTAGCTTTATTTTTAAGCCCACTGTTTAACTGTTGATTTCTCATGCCCTGAGCTATGGGTAAGAAGAATTCAAACCTGCTTCTCACAGCTTGTAAAATTGAGAGATAGTCAGATTTAGGGACTTTTGTTCAATTAATAACTACAAGCAGACCATTTCTTGCAGATTTGCTTCTCTATGAATTTTAGCATTAAGCTTTCACCTACAATCACTCTCCACAAAGCTCAGAAAACTCTCTGTTGTTTTAAACTAATTGTTTAAGAGTTTTTACAAAACAGCTCCAGAGACAGTTTCACCATTCCAAGGCACCATGACTGGCAAAAATACCTGCAGGACTTCTTTTAGTTTTCTCCCCCAAAATTCCCTAATAAACACTAGAAGTGAGTTTACCAAGTCTATACTTACAGGCGTAATCTCCTATTGACACATGTATAAATTACAAGGGGAGAAGCACTATCCAGTCACAGGGTAATGCTCTATCAGTGAGATGTCTGGGATTTTTGAGCAGTGTACTCTGTATATGGCAACTGCTGGCTAGTGTTTGCCTGTTCTTCACTTGCTTAAAACCTCTGGTTTTGTCTTGAGGGTCCACGTAAGGTCAACTTCCCACCCCCCAACAGTGGCATAGAAAACTGCTCTGAAGGTGGAAGAAAGTGCCTCTCCTCACTGAGCAGTCAGTGTTGATAAAACAGCTCTCTGTTGGAATAGCTCTAAGGGCAAACAGTGAGGAGGTTTACCCATTCAAACAAAGTTAAGAGTGAGCAAATTCTCTTAAAGATGTACCTATGTCTGAGATCTTTGTTTCGTTTTCAGTTACTTGATAGAAAATAAAGATAAAGCCAAGAGAAGGCTGCCTTGAAAAAATCCTCTGTGCTCCTGAAAATATTTCCTTTGTGTTCAAGAGAAAAACATAAGAGAAGGCCACTTTAGCTGAACTTGTAATAATATTTTTTAAAAAAAATAAATAACAAACACTTATATGTATATATATATACATATTGAGTCCTTTTTAACCTTTGCTTTCTCACTGTTTCTAGAAAAGAGCAAGAATGGGGAAAGTACATGTTTTGCCATGTCCAATTTACTCCCTTTAATGGGCCCAGGTCTTAAGAGAAAACAATCCAAGGTGAGGTTGTGTGATCTGTAAATGCAGATGGTGATTGTATCATGAAATCTGCTTATAATTCTGTCACCTGTTTCCACTTGGTTGTCCTCTCCTGGAGTGTCTGGTGGCATCTCTGGCAATGTGTCCACAAGGACTTTCCTAAAAACATGTCCACTGATAAAGTAGGAGTGAGGGGTTTTCTTAGGGGTTGTCTGGCTTGGGGCTGAGATTTGACAGGTTGGTCCAGTTTCAAATTTAGACACGGGCCAAACTGGAAATTCAAGATGCTGTTAGAAGAGGACCACAAACAAGGAGGGAGTTGAGCCTGAAACATGGGGGCAACCCAGAACCGCCTCTGCCATGCACACCAGGATCAAATCACCACTCAGAGCTCCCTGGAAGAGATGCCTCAAGCTAAAAGCCTGCCCTACACAAACACATCTGCTCCTGCTTCCAGGGATGTGCTCTTTGAAGTAGATGTCCTGAAAATCATGTGTAGGTCCCCAGGGATGCAAACAATGGCTCCATGTGGAGCTCTTGTTAAAAGGGGAGGAAGAGAAATCCTGAAATCCCCTGCACTTCCTCCAGCCTCCGCTTCAGCTGGTTTTACATTTTCTGTTCCTGGAAGGTGGAGGGCTTCTCTCTGCTGCCCATCAGCAGGCTGGCCTTATGGCCTCCTCCATGCAGCCAGTCTCACTCTGAGAGATTGAGAAGATTGCTCTTCTCCCAGGACTGAGCCTGCTCTGAGCTGACTCGACAGGCAAGGCATGCTCAGCAGAACCCTGCTGTAGACTACACATCTTGCTACCTAGGGGCCAAATCATCAAGTGCATAGAAAGGCTTTAGCAAACAGGCTTTTGTGAATATTTGTGGGCTGGCCTCGGGCTGTCAGGATGACATCCTGCTCCATGCTGTTCCCCAGTGGCTGCCTGGTGAGAGGGAGGAGCAGTGTTCCTGCTGCCTCAGCCCAAACCCAGCAAACCGATGGCGGCAGACAGTGTGGAGATGTGCTCTGTGTTGGGTGCCTGGGCTCACTCTGAGCCTCCAGTCCTCCAGTGTATTTCCATGGATGGGTCCTGCATCATGAGATGCTCCTCTTGCACCAAGGCTTCAGTGAAGCCTTTCCACATCTGCCCAGCTGGCCGTGCTCTCCTATGGCAAAAAAGCATCCCGGTCTCCTTTCAGTGCATATTCTCAATTTAACAGGTTGTTACACAACCTGACTATTTCTTTGCTTACCTCCCGGGTGGCATTTGCCATGGTGAGGAGTTCAGACCTATCCAGTGAAAGCAGGACCAGAAAAGGCAGCGCAGACAGAAAACTTCACCTTCTCAAGAGCTATGAGCTCATTTGCAGAGATAGAGCACTTAAAATGAATTAGTGTATTCCAGCACAGCAAAAGCTATAAATAGAGTGCTTATAAATAAACCAGTTTTGTCCCTTGCTCAGGCACCAATTCAGCAGTCTCTTCCTCCATGTCTAGCACAAGCACGTACTTACATCCCGCTGATTGCGATGGGATAAGGCACTTGCTTTCAATTAGGCATGTTTTGCTTAATGTAAGCCATAATGCTAAATCTATCCAGGTACCAGCCCTTCTTTCCTGTTAAATCAATAGTGCTTAGAAGCCTAACTCCCCACTGTGAATCCAGGTTTTACATTTTAGGACAACTTCTATGTTTTATGAATAAGAGGGAGATATTTCCTGTTTCGCTCTTTGCTGTTCCTGAGGGACTACCCTTCCCTGCATAAGGGAGCTACTATTTGTATAGGCCATCTTTCTTATTCCAGCACATGAGCAGCCTCCTGATGTTTTGAAAGAGAAAACATCACAACTGTTAGCAAATCTGCTGAAACAAGGCTTAATTTGAAAGCAAATGTGTGCAGTTACCACACGTAAGCCACTCTAAACAGACATCACTATTATATCAAACACATTCTGATGGGCCAAATCAAAAAACCTCGAATCTTTCAGAGATGTGCATTTCTGTACTGGCAAGAAGAGCCAGATCTCACACATCTGCTTGGCCAGTTGCCCCAAGCGTTGGCACACCCAAGGAAGTGGCCAAATGTTTGATACTATCCCATGCAAACTTGGACACAGGTTCATGCCACCACTCAGACCAACTATGCCCAAAGTGAAAATACCCACCAGACATCATTATGCAGAGCTGTTTAGCATGCCCAAATTGGACTCTGAGCCTATAAACAGTTTTTTATACAGCTGACAAAACCTCAGTGACTCAGGCAGGGAACCTGGTGGGAGTGGACAGAGTCATAATTTGCACCATAATTTCAGTTCTAGCACACCAACTCTACTGGCAGTATCTGATTTTGCAGTTTAAGCCTAGTTTGAAAGCTTATACTGACACACAGAAATACCTGAGGTAATATATTAGCTTAAATACAGCCATTATTTACCTGCAAATTGCAAACATGATTTTGCCCTTGCCATGTTTGCTAGCTCAAGAAATGTCATGTGGATATGTGAGACGCCTCTGAGTGCCTGTCATCAGGTCACCAGCCTCTCCAATGAGTCTCACTGCCTCTTTAACCATTTTCTCCTTGGCTGCTCTTCAGTGCAGAGTGCAAAGCTTTTTTCCTCATGGAAGTGCTGTGTATTCCTGCTTACTACCCTCTGAACATTTTATTTTCTTTAAATTTTGCTGCAAGCTCATTTTCTTTGCTTATTTTCATAATCTTTCCCTACAGGCACCAAAAATACAATCATCAGTGCTTTGTTTTGTTTTTAAATACAGCAGCTAGTTCCAGAATAAGCTGGTGCAAGCAAATTAAAACTCTCCCACATTTACATCAGCTGTGCAGCAGACCCACAGGCTGAAAGAAAAGCAATGCCCAACACCAAGAAATGACATTGGCTTTTGAAATGGCCCTTTCCCCAAGCATTATCAACTAATTCTTCTAATTCAGCCTTAGCACCAGGAAGAATGTAATTTTTTTAAGGAATTCTGACATAATTAAGTTTAATGCTGGAACTGAATTTGTACGCTATTAAGTCACACATTTTAAAAAAATCCTTTCCCCTACCAAGATGCCAGGATATGCCAATCTTGAGGTTTCAGAGCAAGACCTTTACCAGGACAAGTGAAGCAAATTCCTTTTTATTTCGATCTCTTTAAATGACAGATGTCTCTGTATTTGTATATAGACAGGTAGGAATGGTTTCAGTACCCTGTGAGCTGTCAAATGACAACTGTTGGACTCTTCCACCCTGCCTCTGAAGCTTTCTGAGCACAAAAATCTCTAAGCACAAAACCTTCTGCAGAGTCCCTTTGTCTCCTGTAGGGTTTGAGGGAACCGTTAGGTTCAACTGTGCACCCAACCAGGGAAAATCAACCCAATTTCTTGCTGAGGGTTTCTCCTGTCTCTTGTTAAAAAACCGGGCAGAAAGCAATTCTGGGTTGTTCACATCTGAGTCATTTCAGAGAAATCCAGCCCACAACAATATTTCTGAGTCCATGATGATGGTATCCCAGGATCTTGTTCTGTACTCATGTTCCCTTTAAGAGCACAAGGTTTTCAAATTTGTCTTCACGAGGGAAATAATTTCATTCTGTAACTTTGACTTTATTATAAGGAGAATGGTAAGAACATTGAAAACAGTAGAAAATTTCATTTTATCTTGGTCAATACTCAAAAAATCTTATCTTTTAAAACAAATTTATAGTATCTTCCAGCCATGGTGTCTGGAGATGTCTAAAGACTCTGCCAATGTCACCTGGACCTTAAGAACAAATGCATTCATCTTGAAAGAAGACAGATTAAAATAAAGGGCCGAACTCTACTCCCACAGAAATTTACCCAGCAGAAACATTTCTAAAGCACCAAACAAACCCTGCAGTGGCTGAGTCCTCAAATATTCTGTATTAAGTACTGTCTCTGGAGAGGTGCTTAAAAATTCATAATATGGTGTATCTATTGATGTATTTAACGGAACTCTGGAGTAAGGAAGTAGAACTCTCCACCACTGTCAAGATAACACTGCCAAATTTTCCTTTGGATCTGTACACCTCCAGATGAAAACCTGACTTCCCTAGGGGCCCAGATATTATAGTTGGAGCTGACAGCTTGGATCTCTATTGTGAGAAATTATTCATGATATTAGCAGTTCTTTCCTCTTAAGGCAAGCATGTGAAATATTACATCTTCACTCAGATTTCCTGCAATAACCTGATACATAACTCAATATTAGGAGACGTTCATCAGCAAAAACAAACGTGTAAATGTTAGTGCAGCAGTATAATATAACAGAACTCAATACCAGGATGTAGCTGCTGAAATGAACTTGCAAAAAATAGCAACTATATAGACATTACATCAAGTGTGGAGCCTTTTAGGGTAGGCAGAGAGATACATGCACTCTGAGCCTTTCCAGTTATATATCACATCTTTCCTCTGCATGAGAGACATTCAGTTTCACAACAGAACTTCCCTCTCTATTGCACTGTGAAAATATTTGCCCTTTTTTATCTGTTACCCCAGTCTAACACTGTCAATAACCTAATTGTTGAATATATGGGAGTAAGCTGTGGGTTGTTATTGAAATGCTTCTCCTGAAGATCTGATATCAAACATACAAGAAACAAGAGAGAGTTTGAGCCCTGCTTTGGAACAGGCTAAAGCTCCTCCTTGGGTCGTGGTTTTCTGCTTATGTGACTTGTAGCTCAGTATTTACCCTTCAGGGGTAGTGAGGCATGAGGAGAGGACACATGCAGGGGACATACTCTACACACTCCTAAAATGAAAATAAATTTCAGTTGTAAGGGAGTCTCAGCTTGAATAAAGTGCAAATTAAATCAACTGCCATTATTCTCTGCATTTAGCCAAGACCTGACTGTACCTAAAAGGCTCTGAACGAGGTAGTTTTTTATAATCTCCATATTCTTATATGTTAAATCCTACTTTACCCTGAGCAAATGGACAAGAATGCAGTTGATGATTTGACTTCAAAACTTCTGATTCAGGTTCAGATGTGTAATCATCTCTCTGCTCACTCAGGCCCATGTTATGCAGGTTTTGAAACACAAAGAGCAGTAAAGACTGAGTGAAAACCCTTCAACATCTGTGTGACCCTGTCCTCCTTCTGAAAAGGAGATTGAGGTTTAAAAGCAAATGCTTCCCTGTGGTCTATGCAATTTTAAGTAATCATAAGCACATATAATGAGCAGCTGTAAAATCCTAGCAAATGAAGTCTCTTTTCCCAGCAAGAGAGGAACAGTTCTACAGTGCTATTTAGTTTATACTTTTCCAGGTGTGTTTGCAAATTAAAGTTATAGTCTATAGCTCCTATCTGCACAGGATAACTTTATATGGCAACTGTTTTGTCAGAATGTATCAATCCCTGAAGTACCCAAGGAAGTCTAAGGTCTTAAGAAATCACAATACAAAAGAATTTGACCTGAATTAGCACAAGGTTTCACAGCACCACTTGTAAAATCACATATTCCTGGAACTAAGATGAAGGGCAGGAGCATGTGGTAGGTAGGGATGCTTTTACGTGGTAAATAAAGCCCCAGAAAAGGCGGATGCACCAGGGACAGGGACAGATCTGCAATGGTGAAAGGAGAGGGGGTAGTTGTACCTTCTTCTTCCCAAGAGGGTTGTTCCTCTTTCCCAGCAGGGAAGCTGCTACAGTTCCATCCTGCCAGCAACAAAAGCACCCAGTCCAGCACTTGGGGACTCTGGCACAAGCAAAGTGGACAGTGGGGCCCTGGCAGCCCTTGGCAGCCCTGGCATAGGCAAGTGGATGCTTTGTTGACCCCAGATGAATTCACAATACTGCTCTGAAGAGGGTAAAATTTTTTCACAAAATTACAAATGGAAAGATTGAAGAAATTCCTTATGACTTATCTTGTGGCTAGTGGCAGGAATAAAATGTGCACTTCCTGCCTGAAAGCCATGCCTTTACCCATAAGGCCACCCTCGCGTCCCACTGACATAGCTGAAGAATTACATTGGATGAGTCACCAGTAACTATTTATATTTGAGGGCTTAGAGCACTTGCTGTTAACCAGAACACAGAAGTTGTGCCGGGCTGATGCAGAGAACAACTTGTGGATGCCCAGGGAAGGTCTCACTTGCATTTCCAATCTGTCCTCCCACACTATCTTTGTCATAGGGCAACAAGTAGCACAGTGGCATTTTTATGTGTTGATTTTTTTCCTCACCCACTCTGATTTCCGCCTCCAAATAGACCTTTTGTTTGACAGAGATGTCCACTGGAAAGGCAACTGGGTTGCTACATCATGTAAGACCAAACACTTTGATCGGCAGAAGTTCAGTGGTCCCCAAAATGCTTTTCTACATATTTTCTACTACAGCTCCAAAGGGGAACTGAAAGGTTTGCTTGGTCCATTGTATGTGAAAAGATCTGATGGATTATTGCAACATTTTGGCCTACAAAGAATTAAACTGGCAAAATATGTATTTGCACAGACTACACCTTTGGGTGCTGTAAACCTGGATAATGTTCTGTAATTCCCATCCACTAGCAATACCGTCCTCTCCCAGTGGGGAATTTACAATGGCCTTGGCAGATTAGGTTAAAAAGTCCAGATTCAAATGGAAGAATAAATAATTGAGCATTATTTTAAAAGCTATAATTAAGCTATAATTGATTATTGAGGTAGGTTTAATACATGGTGATTCAGTTGTTAGAGTCCAACAGGTTTCGTTTAGCCAGAGATCACAAACATCTATTACATTTCCTTTTGATGTGCTTATAACCATCTATAATAATTATGCATGTAACACACTCATAAATCCAGTGACTCTATATTAAACCTCTCTGAACCCTTTCTAAGTGAAATCTTAATACAAAGGGCGAGAAAGGTGCTCCATTATGGAAATAGACCCAGATATTAAGAAATATCCAACGTTAACAATTTCAAGCACGTGCGAGGGAACAACGATGTTTTGCCAGTTGTGTGCAGCTATGTGTGCAAAGCATATTCCAATGAAATTGGGAGAGAAATCAATACATATATACTCAGAAAACAGTGAACTGTAGAGCAGTAGATATCTACATGCTGCCCTATTAATATCTGCCTCACTGCATATGCCTATTAATAGGTCTTCATTTTGTTCTCTCAAAGAAATTATCATTTCTAGGGTTTTTGTTTTTAACTTTAGAATAATAAAGAAAACACAGATATGCATTTACAAACACAAGTCAAGAATTAGGCCAAATCTTGCTCTTCACTGCAGCTATTATCCTGAAAGTGAAATTTGAGCACCTTGTACTGAAAGCACAGTACTGTCTTGGAAAGAAGTTTGTATGGTAGGAGCCACTCTGCTTTAATAAAATGCAAGTTTCATCTCCCACATGCAAATTTTGCCATAGACTTTAGCAGTCAGAAACTCTAATACAATTTGAGTATTTTGAAAAGAAACTAATAGACGGATATTGCAAAAGTGAAGAGCTTAGACCCTTTTGCACAGGTTTGCACACTGGATTGTCTGCAGAAGCATTACTCAACCTTTCTGACTCCCTGAGGAAGCAAAAGGAGGCATTTTCATTTTTCAGAGAAACATTAATGCTGTATAATACTGTGCAAGGATCACCTCAGCTTGATTGTTTAATCATTTCTTTAAAACAATGCAAATGGAAGGCAAAATTATTTTGATTCACCACAGGCTGAAAGGCCTTGGCTGAGATTTCATAGCAGACAATAGAAGAAAGACTGCAAAGAGATAACAAGGAAAACATGATTAAATCACAGAAGTGACATAAAATCAATAGAAGGAGGCAAGGATCAATAATTCTTTGCTCTGAGTAACAGTCAGTAGCACTTGTACTCATTTTCAGATTTTTCCAAGATTATTTCCTGTTTGATTTGTGTAGACAGAGACTTTCTTTACAATATTGCTCTTTCAGCATTTTTATTAAGACTATCCTTTTGTAGGTATTTAATGCCTAATTCATTACCTACATTGGTTTCATTTGTGCTGGCTTATACAGGAGCCTATGAGTAATCACAAAATAACATCGTAGAGCAAACATTTAAGAAAAGTTAATGTGAATTCATAGCCATAGTTAAAGGGAATTTTCAGCTTTTCGTAGCTGTGTAGCAGGTTTTATCTAGTTCTTCATTTATTGTGTCAGTTCAGAGTATTTGTTGCTAAATATCCAGAAGGCAGCAACAATTCATTAAATCCAGGCATTCCAAAACAGAGCAGATGAAGCAGAGAGATTCACCACCATGGAGTCAGAAGGATCTATTGCATTTATGCTGGGTTGAAACAGGAAGAGGACCAGACAAATTGCATTCTGCAAACTGCCTGAGTTTTACAAACCCATCACAGACCTGGAAGCCTATTTCTCAAGTTCTCCCAACAATGCCTGGTACAAAGAAGCCCAAGCCTGTAAAATATTCCAGCAGAAAGAAACTTGTACAGATGCAAGCCCACAGCACCACCAATTCATCCCATGGTATAAGAAGAGAAAATAAATGGTCCTAGTCCTGGGCTAGCAATTAACACAGTGCTAAGCCCCAGCCCCTGAGAACTCAACTCTATCTGAGTGCCATTGGGTCTAAGGATGTAAGTGCCCAAATGTTGTGCCCCACACTTTAGTGTCACTGGAAAGCCCTAAGATGGTTGTGCAACATCCACGGATCCTGAAGCTTCAACGTCAGCTTTCATAACTATTCTCCATGGGGTTATCCTACTACACCAGCACTTTTGACAGCTTAAATTTCATCAGTCAGGCTACAGAAAACACAAGTCTGGCTTGCAAACCTCAGCAGTTAAAGAAAAAAAGATGTTTTTCTTTGCAATCTAATGCTTTTTGTCTTAGGTTTCATTCTAGTCTGGTTTTCCTTAGGATCATGAAAATTTATTTAGGACAAGGAATAATGGCTTTGAACTCAAAGAGGGCAGGTTTAGATTAGATATTAGGAAGAAATTCTCTGCTGTGAGGGTGGTGAGGCACAGGTATAGGTTGCTCAGAGAAGCTGTGGCTGCCCCATCCCCGGAAGTGTCCAAGGCCAGGCTGAATGGGGCTTGGAGCAGCCTGGGATAGTGGAATTATCCCTGTCCATGGCAGGGTAGGTGAAACTAGATAATCTTTAAGGTCCCTTCCAAACAATATCATTCTACAATTCCATTATTATTTCTTCTTTAGGAAGGTAGGAAAATCATTAAGTGCTTACTTGGATGACTTTCTTAGCTGATATTTAAAACACCATCAAACCCCAGTGGGGCTTGTCCCAAAAGACTGGGAGTTTGTCCCAAAGGCTTGGTAAAGTCATGGGAGTTGGTAAGATCAAACTACTTTATGTCCTAGGAGGATTTTTTACTCTTACACTTAAAACCTGTGAAGTACCACCTCAGCTCATTTTGATGTCTTTCTCCCACAACAGCTGAAAGAGCTTCACTTCACATAGAGCATCCTGAAGTGGGAAAAACACCATGACCAAGAGGCATGACCAAAAGCAGTAAGGGGTACAGAGCTATTACCTTCAAGTATATCCTGCCTATAATTATCTCCCAACACTTATGTTCATTCCCTCAGGTGCTTTGACTTCAACTACTTTCAAATACACCTGATTGTATAATGATAAACTTACTAAAATTGCAAATAATGGAGTTCTTTACAATCTGCCTTTGATCCTCTGGCCTGATGAAGCACAAAACCACGCAACAGAGCCCACTCTTATTTTTCTGGAGGTGGCAGAAATTTAGAAAGAAAGATATTGTAAGAACAAACAGAAAAGAAGAAATCCCATAGCTCTGAGGGATGAAACAACTGTTCATCTTTAAGTGTAAGGAATGGGAAGCCTCCACAGCACACTCCACATACACTCTGGGTGAATTCTTCATAAGCAGAGTGCAGAAAGCATGGATCCCTCTTGGCTCAGTGATCATCAGGATGGGGAAAAAAGGAGACAATCAGAGGAAGAATTTGGTCACAAAAACACCCTACCAAGGTGGAGAAAACAGCTGGAATAAAATTATGATGGCAGGAGTTTCAGATTTGTGTTATTGCTGCCTATCTTGGTAATAATTAATTCACATTTCTGCATATACACAGGAGTGGGAAAGTCCTTGAACACCCCTCAGTAAATGGTCAAAATCCAAGTACACCCCAGTTGATCTGAGCGCCTTAGGTACAAGAAGAAGGTACCAGAATTATGAAAAGCAACATTGTCCAAAAAATATCCTCATTGCAAAACATTCACCTCAATAGAATTTGGTTCATTATAGACTAGTATATTAGTTAGCTACTATAGAATAGATTGTGAAAATATTATATGTAATATGTTATATATCATTATTTATAATGCATATTATATAAAATTATATATATAATATTACCACTGACAAACATCTTGTTAGGTCTTGTAATCATCTCACAACATTTTCTTTCCATTCCATGTCCACTGCTAAATATGGTTCAGAAGAACTCAACAGGAGACACCAACAACTGTCAAATTTTGTTCTTTGGAAGCCCCCCAAAAGAGAGACCACAAGTTGCCAAGGGTCAGAGGAGCTGAGCAACCATTAACTTCAGAGATCCTTCTCATTCAAGCCTATTCTTCAATTAAAAAGTCTTCTGAGAACGGATAATGTAAATATGATACAGGGAATACTTAATACAGCACCAACATTAGAATCAGGGATGCATCTTTAAAAGCACAGTTTCTTGGTTTTGATTTTCTTACCTTGTAAATAAAGCCGAAGAATCATGTATGTATTTTGGGCTATATAAAGCTCCTTTTAATGGTCCTCTAAAAACAGAAAGAGGGGAAAGAGACATGACTCCAGCATCTCCGCTGTTTAGACAGGACATTGGTATTTGGCAGGGATATAACAAATTACACCAACTTGTGTGAAATCCCTATTGCAAGGGGAAATTTAGAATGATGAGATTTCAGCAGCAGTCAGCTAATGGAAAACTCAGCCTATTTGTGCCTTTTGGTTTGTCTGCAGATCAGAAATGTCCATATGCCCTAGTGATGCAATAGCACATCACTAGGTACTGTAACCACCAGGGCTAAAAATTTATCCCTGTAGATGACAAGGTTAGAATAATTTTGGGTGAAGAATATGGGACTGGGTGGTGGCAGTGGCTGTAAGTCCTGTCAGGACTTGCAGGACACACCAGCAAAGGGTCAAGCAAAATCTGAATTCCTGGCACACCAGCCCTCTTGTCTGTGGCCCTCCCCATCAATGGCAAAATTATTCAGTGGCCAACACAGCTGGACCCACTAGACAGAAGGAAAAGTGATGAGTAAGATGATGGATTTTCTATAGACCCAGAAAATTCTCAATTATTTCACTTTTGAAGTGTGCAATTACATGAGGAGTTGTACACAACTTCATTTCATTGACAGTGGAACAATTCCTGAACAGTGTGGATTCAAGCACCCTCATAAGCCAGGGAGGTGTGATGGTGTAATCTCACTGTGCAAACACAAAAGTTCAAATGGCATCCCTGGACTGTCTGTACCTGCTTGCTCTGCTCACACCCTCTGCACATGCAACCAAAATTGTTTATGTGTTGGCCAATCCAGTCATATAGCAATACAATAAAACATCAGGGGCATTTTGAAGACAATATTTTTCATGCATAGGCAGCAACATCTCAGGCCAATACAATACTGGGAAATGCTGCTAAATGGTAAAAACAAAAATAGAATATTTGAGGAAAGTGGCTTAGAGAACCTTAAAATGGAAGATGTTTTCATTGTGGTACCAAAGATATTCTCTCCTTCATGAGGACCCACAGGATTTATGCTGCTACTTCTGCAAGGAGCACTTCGGAGAACCCTAGGTTGTTCTTGGTCCACAGCTCTTCTGACAAAAGTCAAGAAAAAAGTCTCTCTCCTCTGAGCACACACAGAGCATATGAATAATGGAAAAAGCAATCTGTAGCTGTCCAAGAGTGCTAGGGTAGTATATTCTAAAATTTTCCTCTTGGAAAATATGCTGAAAATATGGATTTCTAGATGTTTCTTTTGCTTTGTAGCATGAAAAGGGAAAAATAAACCCAACTATTTATTGATTTTTTTTCCCCAGAAATACCACATTTTAGTCTTTTATAGTTTTCTGTCATAAACAGACACTGTCTTCAAGCTGGACGTTTTCATTTAACTTGTTTTTAATTACAATCAGAAGTTTATAGTCCAACTATATATAACCCCATAAATCATCATTAAAATGCCTCCAGTCATGAAACAATGACCTGAACAATAATCACAGAAGTGAGAGATTTACACTCCGACTGAGACAATAGCACAAGAAAGCAAATGTTTGCACTCTTCAAGAGTATCAGTGTCGTTTATAAAGTATGAGTAATAAAATCAATACAGTTGATATTAATCAGTATCTGGGTGGACCTTGTTCTTGTACTTAAGATAGTCCTTCTGATAAGATAGTTAGCTATTTGTATTCCTTTTCAGTAAATTAAAATATATTTCCTTGAACATATAACTTGCCAGCTATAATAATGTGCCATTATGCTTATGATTTACAAACATATTGTAAAACACATCAATGGAAACACAGCTGTGGAAATAAAATAATCAGCCTTCCACCTCTCTGCTACATCGGGTCAAACCTCTTATTTGCCTGTAATGACAATAAGGAATAAATAAATACCCCGTACATGATGAGGGGGGTGAGGCTGGCTATTCTTGAGAATGTGCTTTGCATGGCAATCAATGATGTGTACTGAGGGAGCACATTTAACCACTCACTATTTATAGCACATGGAGAGGCTGGCTGTTCCAGGGACTCTTACCTAAGCTGAACTAGAGAGGCACTTATAAAATTGAATCTTCTGCTCAGAGCTTGGGCTCTGCTGCAAATTACCATCCACAGCCCTGCCTGACTGCTGAGCCATGGTGAGCTCACCAAGCTGCTCTGAGGCTGTTTGTGTGCTTTTTATGCAACTGTGTCAGGTGCACACAGGAAATAATAATCAGGAGGCAGAGAAACACATCAGAGAGAAAAAAAAAATGTTTAGCAAGAGCGGCTTCTGAAAGGATGTATTACTTTGTCTTTCCAGTGCACTCCTGGCTCAGCAGTCCTGCTGCAGTCTCATATTAATGTTGGTAATATTAATCCAACCTCATACCATTGTTATGAAGAAAAGAGAGCAGATGATTCTTTGCAGGTCACAATCTTTGCCTCTGTTTTCCCTCTGATTTGTACCTCTTTTATGGAGCTCTGTCACACTGTGACATTTGCAGGTCACAGTAGCATTCACTGGGTGTAACACCTATTTAAGCTTATCTGCAGAAAAGAACCTGGCAATGATCTACCTAGAGCTCTTTTACTGCTGGAGATGATCCAGGTTTTCCTTTCCTTCCTTACCACCCCCCTTCTCATCACATGAAGTAAATACTAAACCTGCCTTGCTGAGCCTGTGTTTTGCAGGAAAGGGGCTGAAGGTCCAAGGTCAACAGAACATAACTTCCTTCAAAACAATGGGATAATTTGGGCTTTTCCATTGGCTTACAGAGAGCAGGTTTTGATCCCCAGTCAGCACCACAAACAAATCTGAATCGTTGAGCTGTACAGGGAGACACCCAGCACATTGGGTAATTCAGCTGGCTGACGAGCTGCAGCAAATTGTACAGGTTTTGGTCCAAATTTAAATTTGTATTATTGCTGTTAAAATTGATTGGGTAATGCTTTATTTGATTCAATTCAGTTAAAAGTCTCATAATAGTCCTTGCATACTTCCTACCTTTTGATTAAAGTCACTAAGGACTACCCCATTGTGCAGGGACCAGCAAAGAAAACTAAAATATTGAAAACTGTTTTGCCTGCCAAGCACAAAGAAATGTTAAGCTGGCAGAGCTTGGAGCCTGCCAGAACCTTATGATTTCAGTGCTTGTGTTTGTCCAATAAGAAGAATTCTGAACATTTTAGGTCTCAACACAGCAACTCACAGCATAAAAATAGAATGCTTTGGGATATCAGTTGTGCAGGCAGACATGCACTTTCACAGAAACCAGCTACATCCCAAGAGGTGGGACTGCTCCTTGAAGAAGTTCATGCTCATCTGAGTCCAGCAATCTGGAACAGAGGCTGCTAAAGCACTGACCTCAGTAGCAAGATTGTCTTGTCTCAACCCACCAAAATGGAAAATATTGTAGATCTGGGGAAGCACTGATTCAAAGTAGGAGTTGGCATGGGTCATTTAGAAAGAAAAGAGAATGGTCAGCCTTTTTTTAATACTCAGAACTATATATCCTAGAACAGGGCATATTTATTGCTATATACACGTGTACACACACATGCAAATTGCATCTTATAACCCTAGAGGTGCTCATGTGTCCAAAGTCTTTCCAAGATAGAAAGATCTATTCTTGCAGACAAACAGATTTATTGTTGTGTTTGTTGTTGTTGTTGTTTTTCTCTGTAGACAAAGACATGCTTATCTTAGACCACATTTTTTCTATACACAAGTCAAGTCTTGTCCAGGCAAGGTAATCAAAATAAGATCAAATGGACAAGAAGTTATAATCTGGCTGAAAAATCAGGTTTGACAAATCCAGCATTATGTCTGTGAGCAGGAGAAAAGACCTCAGAGGCCTTTCCACCAGACGTACTTTCTCTGGAATAATTCTGCAGCAGAAGCACCATGATCATGGTGAGACTGAGAGGTTTCTTCTGAGCTCCCTCTAGTGAGCCCAGAGACCAGCTCCTGCTCCCTCACACTGAGACACCCTCAGCCCAGGCCAGGATTTATAACAAATTGATATTTTCCTTTAGTGTAGACACTCCTTGCTTGTAGACACAGTTATTATTTTTCTCCTGAGTCACTGATGGAAGAAGATGAGGCTTTGGAAATTAGGGGCGGGATCCACTTATCACATCTCTATCTGTAGCCCATGAGAAGTTCAACATTTGCTACAAACCAGTTGTCTGGGCTCCACCTATAGTCAGCATGGAGAGACATAAATACCTCCAGAGGGCCATTCATTGCTGTCTATCTCTTTTCACTGGCAACAGGGGACTCCAGATAGCCCTTTTAGATTAGATAACTAAGAGTTAAAGGGATAAAATTAGGTGAGATGAGTCCCTTGCGATTTGATTTCTCCATTATGAGACCATTCTGTTATTCTTGTTTAAACATGTTCTTTAAAAAAAAATCTTGTTCCTAGCTTCAGTCCAGAATGGTGACCAATTTGATAGAACAGAGCAGAAGCAGAGAAACTTTCTGAGAATGATGAGCCCAGTGCCATTCCAAAGCAGTCAGTAGGGTACCCACAACACCCTCTCCAACAGAAAATAACTCCTGGATGTAAATGCTGAACATTTGAGTTCACTGCAAGTTCAGACAACCTTTGAACCATTGACGTAGAAGCATAAATTCCCCAAGAACTAAGCAAATAGTTGCTGGGGTGAGTTCATCCTTTCTTCTTCTGTGAGACATCCATAGGAAAACATTTTCTTGAGTACTTTTGCACTGTCACAGATTTTGTTTCTACATGAAGAGATTATTCATTAAAATGTGTCTCTGAGAATTGAAACAAACTGATTATTAAAGGCTGAAATGCAACATCACCCAAAGGCACTGACTGAAACTGAGGTGCCATTGAGCCAGGGAGTGTGTAAATACCTTGGGGCCAGACTCATGTAGTTTTGATCCCATTGGATAATCCCAAACAGCCTCACAGAAGCCAATGGAATTGCTCAAGGAGTGTGTTACTCAATGGGAATAGAATCAAATTTGGTTTACCCTGAGGATCTTGCAGGAGCAAAGAATACAGATGAAATATTTGGTCCTATTACAGACAGGAGTAAAGAAAACAAAATAAAACAATTAATTTCAAAGAGTCATATTTGACCAAGAGTATAGGCAAAAATAGTACACATCATCCATCTGCTTGATGCTACATGTTTGTCATTCCCAATGAGAGAAACAGAAATGTACAAAATTCGTGGGGAAACATGGAATCAAAATGTCCACAAATACTATTATTGGCAACCATATAGATTGCCCATATGATATGATATGATTGATATGGCACACTTCTCTCCATTGTACACTTCTCCTTCATTTTGCTTTCTAATTTGAAAATACAAATCACGCAGTCTGGTTAGGGCACATGACACGGCATTATTCTCTTTCTTGATGACATAAACCTGGTGAGAAATGGTTTTGATTTAAATATTTTTTCCATTGAAAACCTCCAGTTACATGAAAACAGTGGTTGTAAAAAAGTTCCACTTGCTTAGTGACAACACAAGGCCAGAGAGGAGGTTCTGGAAAAAAACATGTTTGTGTGTATGTGAGAAAGAGAGAGTAAAAGTCTTAATATCCCAATGGCTAGGACATAATGAGGGATTATTAAAAGAAAAAGAAAAAGAAAAAGAAAAAGAAAAAGAAAAAGAAAAAGAAAAAGAAAAAGAAAAAGAAAAAGAAAAAGAGGATACTGTCCCTATGGTGATGAATTATTTATTCAAATGATCAAGTTCTCATAGGAATGAGTGTGAAAATTCACTCCTCAGAGTGCAGTGATTAGGACACTCTCTGGAAACATGGGAAACCCCACCCTCAGTCTCCATTCTCCAGCAAGCAAAGACCATCCTGCAGTCTTCTGAATCTCAGTGAAATAAAGACTGTTGTCAAGTATATTTTTCTGCTGAATTTTTGTTTTTTGTTTTGCTTGTATTTGTGGAAAGTGTGCTGGCCCTCAATTTCACTCTGATGCTTAAAGGGGTTCAAGTTCTTTTTACACTTCATGGTGGGAAAAATTCAGTCCAAGTCTTGCCACTGAAGACTCATATCATTCAGATATTTTGGGTTCAAATCTGTTCAGGGAGCTAACAAAACTACTGAATTTTGGAAGGAAATCAGGAAATTTTTAATATCATTCCTTTCAGAGAAAAAAAAAACAAAACAAACAAACTCTAAACTCATCTACGTAAAGACAATTTCCTCATTTAAACCTTCACCAGGGCAGGTAGAAGCAGGGCCCAGGAGTGAGCAACACCTACTCTAGGTCACGGGGTGGGGGAAGGACAGTGCACTGCTCCAGGAAATACCTGGAAATGCTGGGACTCCTTTGAATCTGATCACTGCCTGATTTCACCACTGTACATGCCAGAAACTCTCCTGGCTCTCAGAGAGAACGATGCAATTCTGTGTGAGAGCTACAAAGGTACCCTCTTATCCTTCCCTAGGTTAAGATGTCAGGATTCTTAAAGGAAGTTTGCTGAATATTATCATTCTAACAGCCTCTGTCCCCTGTGAAATAGATCATTCAATGTGGAAATAGCCAGGTGTTGGGGAAAAAACAACTTTCCACGTACTATATGAAATCCCCTTAAGTGAAAATCAAGCATATAATTATGGGTAAACAAAAACGGAACATAACTAGCTCTTCTTCTATTTTAATATTCCTGTGTTTTGCAGCATTCACCCAATATTCTGAAGGTCATTCAGAAGATAAAGATGTGTGAACACCACCAGGAACCTGGGGACAGGCTGGGAGTGAGTTGAACCCCATGTGTATGTGTGCATCTACACACCTTACACATCAAAATCTCATAGAGTTTGGAAAGTCAGTCTTTAACACAGATAAAGAATTTCAGTCAATGGTGGCATAAAAATGATAACAGCTTGCAGATTTTGATTCATAAACTGGGAAGTTACTGGGAACATTTATCAGGAGCACAGCAGGGGAACACCTAGAAAGCTATTGTTTAATTAAACATAGTCATAACTACAGGGAAATCATGTAAGGACATCAGAATTCTCAACTTCTGGATATAGCACCATGCAAAAGCATAAATTCATACACAAATGGTTGAAGGGCAAGTCACTCTGTTCATAAGGAACTGGTCTGTAGTTTCAGTTAATGTAAAATCAGGTCAGGATAGGAGAGGAAAACTCAAAAGGATTAGTGTATGGGTGATCATTGCTCATACTGTTATGCCAGTGACCTTAAAGAAAAAATGAACCAGGTGATTAAATTAACCAGGTTATACCTGCACAGAAAGACAGTCATTAATGAGGACTCCAAAGATGGGCTTAATTCACTGGATTAAGAACATGTGATGAACACTACAGATGATACAGACTAAATAATAGAAAATAATACTAAGAACAAGAAAGAAGTCTTAAAGAGAAGCAGAATTGTTCAATCCAGGTGAATTTTAGTGCTGCCTTCAGTGGCAGCACCTTTTGGAGCAGTCCCATCTTAGACAAAGCAGGATTAGGTTGTTTGTAGTGATTGGTGTGTCCAGAGTAAAGTTTAGAGATTAAATCCTACAGGAAATTGGACAATGCTGAAATGGAAAGTAAGAAAAGAATGGGGGGGCTGTGGCGGGAGGAGAAAGCCACATAAGTCCAAGACTGCAAATCAAAGGAGACAGGTTTCAGACACAACAAATTATCTACAATAGTAGAGTTTGTAGAGATATGGAAATATGTACAGGCCAGAGAGCTCTGCCAACCTGAGACACAGGCACAATAGTGACCACTAAAGTGGATGATAAGGTCTCAAATTAAAGGGAAAGTTGTCACTTCTATTGTACAAATCACTCCTGCACTTGAGTTACAGTAACACCCTTTCCCTGTTGTGTTTATTTCAATAAGGTGGAGAGCTGTTTGTAATTTCACATTTAAACACAGCTCAGAAAACTGAGACCATGATTTCAGTGATGGTTTGTGGTTGCCATTATAATAGAAATAACAATAATAATAATAATAATAATAATAATAATAATAATTCTAGTTTTGAAAGGGTACAACAGAAAGAGAAGCAATCCAGGGCATTCAAAGCAATACTTAGATTCAGGAAGTTTGTCTGCTTCAACATGTTCAGAAAGGATTATTCATGTCCATTGCAAAGAAAAGTACACCTATGGCACATGAGAGCCTGGTTCTGGGTCTTTTAAACTGACAATGTTCTTTTGATATATTTAATGAAAGGTTTTGATGATGAGAGAGAGTATTAGAAAGGTCTCAATTATTGATAAACCTTTCTTGAAGACAAAAAACTGGAAAAGACAAAGCTGACAGTGACTACTGAAGGCATCCTCCCCTAGACTTCATTCTGCAGAGCAGTTGTAAACAGGAGCTATAACTCACAACTCAGACAGGAGACAGATCCAGATGGGCCCTTTGGCTTCCTTCCATAACAAAATCTTTAATTTTCCTAAAGAAAATAGCAACTCCATGCACATGCTGCTTACTTCAGAGCAAAACTTGGTTTACAAACTTAAGCAGTTTAAGGATTAAAAAGTTTAGTCTATCTCAGCAAATGAACTTTATCAAAGTGCAGGGAAAATCAAGCCTTCAGGTAAACAGGAGCATTTGCCAAGTGGAAATCCCAGCTCTTTGTATATTTAGTAATGAGTGAAGATAAGATTTCTTTTTTTGACAGCATGATGGATACAATCATAAAAGGAATCATGCTGCTGTAACACAGTATACTTGAAGAGTGAATTTGAAGGCTGTGTCTTTATTCCCAAACACATCTTACCTTTCTTTTATTTAGAGTACATGAAAGCTAGTTTTTCTGGCATGTGAAAATGTTAAAATTTTGTTGGTCTTTATTTTTTTTCTTTACTTCCCGCACCCCAATATGAATGTGTTATGTTTAATTGTGAAACTCAGATCTGTTTCCCAGTTCAATAATCACTGACTCATTTAAGCATATTTATTTAATTTTTTAATAGATAGAAAGGTACAGTAAGCAAAGAAACACAAGATCTTGGATGAACATGAGCTCATAAATTGCTACATGTGATTCTGCTACTGTGGGTTAAAGGAGGGGGCAGCACCAAGAATGTGGTGAAACCAGCTGCTTTGAACCCTGGTATTTCAGCATAAAAGCCACAAATCTTCCATAGATAAAAATGAGATTAGTTTATTGGTCTCAGCCTGTTACATTTTGGATGCTTAGCCACATCACAAAATGAATCAGGTCTGATGTGACTGACAATCTCTGCTCAGAGGAAAACCTCATAGCTGCTGGCCACTCATGACTGAAATCTAATGACCCAGCTCTGCTGGAAAGCTCATGCAAAGAGAAATTCTGCTGTCCTGAAGAGACAGGGCACCAAGATGACTATCTTATTTGTCTTAGCATTCACCCAAAACTTGAAGGGCTTGAAACCCTCACAAGGAGGATAAAACTAAGCACAGGTTCCAGAGCGTGGTGGCCATTCATCTTAAGGAGTGCTTTAATTGTTCTTGTGAGATTCTCTTTTCCCTTAAAAATATGCTGAGGGAAGCCCAGGGCACACTATTTCATAACATTAAGCTCACAAATTGCACAAGTAACAGAGGCATATTCCAGCTCATCTCCTCCTTGGATCTAGGATGCATCAAGAGATTCCAGCAGAAAGGAGACCAAGCTGTGGAAACATCTTACCCCACAACACATTCTCAGGGAGAGTGTCTTGTTCCATGACTGGCCTCAAAATGAGGTTGTGAAGATGAACTTATAACTTTAGCTGATATCATCGGGCCAAGAGGCCAACTTACCTGCCTGGGAAAAGATTCCTGGGGTCACTGAGAGCTGTGCCTGGCTGTCTGTCCATGGAGGGAAGGAGGCTGCATCTGAGCCAAGCTGTTTCTTCCCACACTGCTGAGATCATGCAGCAGACATTTGTAAGGTTGAACTTTCATGGGTTTAACCTCTTGCCAAAAGTACATTCAGGACCCCGACATAAAAAAGAAGATCATAAAATCATTAAGGTTGGAAAATACTTTTAAGATCACCAAGTCCAAAGAAAGATCTGCACCTTCACACCAAACACTGAGATCCTTCTCAGTCTGGTACTTGACAGTGTAAAAATAAAATGTTGTAATATAGCAGGGGTAAATGCTCCTTCACACTCTTCAACTGAAAATGAATAAGTAAAGTGTATTAAAAAAAAAAAATCCAAGCAAACAAAAAAAACCCCCAACATATTTTTGATCATAATACTTTTTAAAATGTCTTGAGTTGAAATTCTCTGCATTTCTCAGCAAGGAAGAATAGAACAGTGTTCTCAGGAAAAAAAGAAAACAAAACAAAAAAAACTGAACAAGTTGGACAGTAGATTTTCACTCATAAATCCATGAAAAATCATCCACGAGGGTATTCATTGCAAAAGCTGTTGCCTGCAGACCTCTGTTTCCAGAGGAGCAATGGTGAAGGAAGGAAAGCCAGTTATGATCAGAGCTGAGTACTGGTGCTATCTCCAGCACTGGCAAGAAGATGGCTTCCAGCTGGCACCTATCAGGTGCAAATTGTCTTGCCTAAAATGTGATGGATTGATTAGATTTCAGATTCAGACAACAATCTGAGAGAGGAAAGATTGGATATGAACTTCTTCATTTAATCCAGAATTAAAAAATTCCCATCACAATAATTTATCATGTTTTTAAAAAAAAAAAAAAACTGTCAGAGAAAAGTTGTTAGCTTTCTACATCAAGATAAAAAATATGTAGATTTTGATCAAAAATGTCAGTGGTTTTGCTTCTTAGAAACATATTGTATGTCTGCATTTTAGAAGGATTATCTATTTGTTCTGGGAACTCTTTATCAAATTTGAAAATAAATTAAGTTCTTTGGAGAAGAGATATTTATGATCTCCCATAAGCTTTATTAGAATTCAACAACTCTCTTGGGGCATTCTTTGGGCAGTGCACATATAGAAAACCTGGTCTAACAGACTCCTACTCAAACAGGTTTGTTCAGAGAGGTGTCCATTCATTCTGTATATATTCCCACAGTGGTCTGTTCACAGTGAGATCAGGGGTATGAAGAAAACACTGGATTTTCTTTCCAATGTGGAGGGAAACAGGTTCCCTGATATTTTTATTTTCTTCTCCTTTGCTCTCAGCCCTTAAAACTTTTTTGTTTGATAGAAAATAATGAATAATTTATATCTTAAATACTGTAGCATAGATCTCAGAAACTATGCAGTGTTTTAAGAAGGCCTCTCCAAATTCATGGTGATATTTTATAGAAAAAGAGTGTACAGATGCTTTGTCAAGACAAGCACTGCCTTCTTTGAGCTTGTCAATGCATTGCACTGACATAATCAGAGGCACATATTTGAAATCATATAGTCTGTGAATACAAACAGATTAGGATATTGATCTTATAATTATTTACAGTATATGAACCAAACACTTATTTTGGAGTAATTCCAGTGTGTTCTGCCAATACAGGTCAGGAATAATGTTTGCAATACTTTCTTTTGAAAAACACAGGTCTATAACCCATAACAGGAAGTTGCATACTTTCCTTGGGGAAGAAAAAGATTGTACAGAAACTCCAGGAGTTTGAGCAGGACACAGAACACTTCAACCCTCCCCCAGGAGGACTGCATGGTCAGCAGCTGCCTGTGAAGTCCCTGCTGCTGGGGAATCTGCAAAGGGCAGATTCTGCAAAGGGCAGGAAGGAGATGTGTCAGTTCCCTCTTGATGAAGCACAGTAAGTGATGCACAGTGTTGTAGTCAGTGCCTCTAATATGTACTTGCTCCAAAAGCTGCATTTTTAATAATGAAGCCATGAATAAGTGCAAATATTCTGTGATCCTGGACTCGTAATAGGTAAAGATGAAGGCAATCCTGATCTGGGATCGGGAACAAAAATCAGAGAAATGTCTTGGGATCATTTCTTATTCTACCCCATGTGTTAAGCAAAATCTAAGAGGGTTCCAACATTTTTAAACTTTTGACAGAAAAAAAATCAAACAAGAAAAAATTCTGTCCTAAATTCAGGTTGTGAGAGTGATTTAATACATTAAAAGGACTAGGATTCGAACTAGCTACACAGGGCTTTCCAGCATCCCAGCCAGCTGGATTTGGCTTTGCAAGTCTCAGTCTGCTTGGATCACAACAGGAGTACATAGGTATAAACAAAGGCAGAAATTAATTGCAAGTGCACATTTTTGATTGTACAATGGTCTTTCAAAAATGCCTATGTGAAGTAGAACCATGATGCTGAGTTTGATCATTTGTTGGAGGCTCTTTGTTATACAGACATGTGGGCCTGACATTTACTAAGGTAATAAATTAATTATGTTAATGTACAATAAATGCATTCAACAAGAAATGAAAACTGCATAGTGCAAGACCAAAAAACAATTCATATATTTCCAAGTGGCTGTCATATACAGAACATCAAGATCTTAGCAGAGGTTTTTTGGAGGGTGATAATATAAACATAGACTGAAATAATCCTTATTTCTAGGGAAAACTATAGTGAGCTTCAAGACATCAGATTAGAAAATGTGAATACAAATTAAAGATATCCATTCTCTATGTTGTGTTTGACAAAATGAAAAGTGTGGAGTTCTTTTGCTTCTTTCCTCTGTAGAACTTGCCATTCACAGCCTGATTCTTGGCTCACCAATCAACTTGGGCAACATTATGCTGCCTGAATGACATTTTCAAAGGCCACTTATGGATCTGTAATATTCAAGGAAGCACTATGGTGGCAGGGCTGAATTAGTCACCACGCTGCATCTCTCCTACCATAACAAGCAACTCAGGCTCTCCCAGCTTCCTGCACTTAAAAGCAACCTGAGCTTGCCTAGACTGTTCCACAACACCCAGCTGGGCTGGTGGATGAGAGGTTGGACGTGCCCTTGCAGCCCAGAAAGCCAATTGTGTTCTGGGAAGCATCAATATTATTAGGTTGGATGTTGGGAAAAGGTTCTTCACCCAGAGGGTGGTAAAGCACTGGAACAGGATCTCCAGGGCAGTGATCAGAGCCCCAAGCCTGACAGGGCTCAAGAACAATTTGGACAATGCTCTCAGGCACATGGTGGGATTCTTGGGGCTGCCCAGTGCAGGGTCAGAGACTGGATTTTGATGATCCTTGTGGGTCTCTTTGAACTCAGGAAATTCTAGGATTCTGTGATTCTATGGAAAAGAGGGGTGTCCAGCTGGCTGAGGGAAGTTTAGAGAGGTGATTGTGCCCCTCTGTTCTGCCCTCATGAGACCCCACCTGCAATGTCGTGTCCAGCTCTGGGATTCCCAACATAAGAAGGATATTAATTTGCTGAAGCAAGTCCAGAGGAGGTCACAAAAATGCTCAGAAGGCTGGAACATTTCTCCTGTGAAGACTGAGAGAGTTGAGGTTATCCAGCCTTGAAGGTTCCAGGGACACCTTACAGCACCTTCCAGAACCTCAAGGCACTATATGAGAACTGGAGAGGGATTTTTGAGAGGGGCATGGAGGGACAGGGTGAGGGGGAATGGCTTTAAACTGGAAGAAGGGAGGTTTACATCCTAGGAGGAAATTCTTTCCTGTGAGCATGGTGAGGCACTGACACAAGTTGCCCTGAAAGGTTGCAGATGCCCCATCCCCGGCAGTGTCCAAGGCCAGGCTGGATGGGGCTTTGAGCAACCTGGGATAGTGGAAGGTGCCCATGCCCAGGCCAGGGGAGTCAGAACTAGGTGGTCTCGAAGGTCTCTTCCAACCCAAACCATTCTGTGATAAACCTATCTTGTACATTTGCCACAAGTGAGGACGCCCTCTCACAGTGACTTGTTAAGCTGTCACAATTCAATTTTGGGCCAGAGACTGCAGATGCACAACTCTTTGCTTAAGAAGGATCGCTGTGCTGCCAAATCACCAGGAGTCTTTAAAACCTTTTCCCCCTTGGCTCCAGCCAAGGTCAGAGAATACTGCTGGCGAAACCTCAAAATGGTTATTTACACAAAAAGGTGTTTAAAGGGAGTTTTCTCCTGGCTCCAAATAATTAATAAAACTTTCTTTCAAAATCACTAAAGCTCACACATCATTTAAAACTGTCTACTCAGCATAGATACTCCAATTATGTAAGTATCCATTCCTGTTTGAATCACTCCGAATATAATTGCCTCAGCAATATGTAAAGATGAGTTTGGCCAGAAAGCTTTAAAATGTATGGATGACACCTTCAGCTAAGGCAAGAGAGGCATTTCTCCCACTGCATCTTATCAGGAGCAGCTGAGGACTTTCATAAAGTTTAATTTTGCTACATCAGATTGGAAATCTTAATATGCCTCATTCTGTAAATTGTTCCACTTACTTCAATGGGTCTTCATACAGATAAGGTGAACTACAAACAGCACAAATAAAAGGGTAGGCTCTTTGAAGAAGAGATGTTCTTATATTTGTTTGGGTAAAGTCGAGAAAGGTGGTTCTCTCTTGGCTTCTAAGCTTTGCTATAATAAACAGAAATGAATAAAAATAGCAATAGCAAGCTGCACCAATGTCTGCAGCTTGTTTGGCTTGCCCTGGGATTCAACTGGATGCTAATGCACAAAAATACTGATTAAAGCTGAGCAGTTTTGCCCCAAATTGAATTCATTTTAGCAGCATGTAGGAGAGGGAAATATTATCCTGCTCTTTGCTCAGCATATTTAGATATAATGACATAATATGCCCACATTCCAAAAAAATTGCTTGCCTTCAGGTAGTGCATTTTGGAGTGATTTCAAATTCCCTTAGGTTATATCAGCAAAACGCCTTCCCCTGCCTCAAAAATCACTAAGCTCTCAGTGCCCAATTGTCTGTGTCACCTTGTTTACATGCTGGGTAATTTTCTAGCCTATAGTCTGTGCTTTATTTTTTATTTTGTTTTTTATTTTGTATTTTTTTTATTTTTATATTTTGTCAGGCTGCCCTTATGCTACTTTGTGACGATTTTGATTTTCAAATCTCCATGCATAAATTATGATTTAATTTGCTTTCCAAAAGAAAGTCTGAGTGAAGTAATAGAGTGTGGAGGTTTTGTTTTTTGGGTTTTTTTTATGATAAATATTTCAAGAGTATGCTTTTTCCTTCTGAAGAAAACTCTGCACCTCCAGCAAGTACTTTTTCTCCTATACAGAAAAATAAACACAGAGAAGAGCTGAAATAAAAACATCTCTCTTTGAGCCTTGGGAGATGCAGAGATCTCACAACTCCAGCACTGGGGTGAGAGATGCATCATACTCCTCCTTGGTTATCAGTGTTAATTTGTATTTAGCACGGTTCACTGTGTGCTATGGTATTGTCACTGCATTGTTACTCCATGCCCACAAAGAAGCCATGTGCACAAAATATGGTTATATGAATAAAATAAGCATCAATATCAGCACTGTCTGATTCTGAGGGTTAATGAAGCAAATTGCTCTTCAAAACTTACTTAGTTGTTTTTACAACAGCAAGAGGCAAAAGATAAGGCCATAATTGAACTGTTGCCCAAAGGCAATTACTGATTGGAATTGATTAATTGTACAAACAAATATGACCAATAGATTATTTGTCACATTACAGCAGATTTGGGCAATGCTGCTGCAGTTGTGAAGGAGACACAAACATCTAGCATGAATAGTTAACACAGTTTGTTACCCTGTAGAGCTGCTTGTTGAGTTACCCAAAGAAATCTCACTGGGGAACTGAGCAGGGCATGCTGCTTTGATGCTATAAAACCATAGTGCTACCTCCCTGTTTTTATGTATGAGTCCAAGGAATTGTTAACAGCAACACAAGCAGTTTGCTCTGAGAAACACAAATGTGATGGATTTGACATCAAAGTAATGTGAAATCCACTGAAAACAACAGAAAGGCTCCCACTGAATCCAGAGGACTTTGAGTCAAGGTCTACCAGAGCCAAGTCTGCTGTTCTAATGGGTTTTCTAAGGGGATCCTGTGGGAAATTGGAAAAAGGATTTCAATTTCTTGAATCCAAGGATTACTGCTGCTTCAAGCTACTGCTTCTGCAAAATCATTGGTTCAGCTTCTTTCCCCTTCCAGCCCATGACACAGCAGCACAGGAGCTCTAAGCTTCATGGCTGCACAAAGGATTCTTTGCACTCAAGAAACATCCCTCCTTCCCTTCCTCTTTCCCTCCCTCCCTCTTTCCCTCCCTTCCTCTGTTCCTCCAGTAAAGATGCTCCAGAATCCATTTGAGGTAAAAACAGTCATTGCTGCTACTCAAAAGGAGGCAGGACAAAAGAGGTCCTTGCACCATCAGCTGTCGGAGGATAGTGGGGCTGAGGTGCCAGTCTTCCTGCAGTGACCCAAGTCCTTCCACACTCAGAGATTAAGCTGATGAATCAGGCACTGCTAAATTATTTATCAAACCAATATGGAAGCTCAGAACGATGTGCAGTGTGACAGACCTCTCCTAGCTCTGGCTTCACGCTGAATTCAGAGCTGTGTGGGTGATTTTTCTTGAATGGGTTTCTACAAAAAAAAAAATCAAGGTTTTGTTTTCATCATTGGAAGCCCCACATAGTTTGAGATGAGTGAACAGAAATCCTGAACTCTCACACAATCCAGTTGCAGATGTGATCACTGAAAGATGTTCTAAGGTTTCCTGATGTTAATTCAAGTAACTTTACCAGTCAACTGTGTGGAGGATTGGGCCCTTCTCTGCTCATAAGGACATAGCAGCTGATGGAGCATCTCACATGCCATTTCCTCAGCTCCCATATCTATATCTTCTCTTGGAAAGGACAGGGTTTTGTTAAGCTTTCAGGAACATTTCAAAACCCTTTTTTCTGCTATCAAGGTGTTTTAGAGGGAAAGGGCATAAATGAGCAATATGATAGATACGGGGAGTTTTTATTTTGGTTGGGAAACAGATGAGGCATATGGGTAATTTATTGCACTATAATTGTGTTATGTGATATCGATGCTGCAGTATTAATGACTGCAAAGTGCCCAGATTGATTCAAATGGCCATTTACTGTCATTATTACAAATCCAAATAAATAAATAAGGGCAGTTGAACCGATGTAGCTAAGAAATGTTTCAAAGTCACCCGGTGACATACATGTAGGCGCTTGTGAACAGGGAGTGACTCAAACAATATCGGGGACACTTTTTATTGGGGTCACAAGGAAATAGAACAATTAAGTCATTTTCAGTCATATACAATATATTAGGAAAGGTTTTAACAAGCGCATTGCTGGACTGACTGGGATGAACAAAGCGTTTTAAAAAGCTGGGGTGTAAATATGCCAGGAAAAAAGAAAGAAAACATGTAAACTATGCTCAAAAATAGTCTGCAAATGTAAGGAAACAAGAAAAACTAAGACAATCATGCACATACCTTTCCTGCTACCATGGCCCAGTGAATACAGTGGTTACCATGGCTGGATCTGGCTATGAGGTGGACTTTAGAGGGCAAGCTTTGTTTCTGATCTCTGCCCAAACAGAGAGCCTTGATCCAGTCTGTTGGTTTGTGTACTTTAAACAAGCCAACCTCACACTGCAAGAGCCAGCGAGTTAAGTTTGAATTTATCTCGTGCCTTCAGGTTTCTCTTAGCATCCCCTGTCTGGATGTCTTATCATATAGAGGGGGAGATGTATTATCACTCAATATTCCAAAATAAGACTCTGCACTTTTTTCCCTAAAACACAAGAACCGTGCAAATCAGACACCTAAGAATTACTTGCATTTCCCAATGGTTTTTATGTATCCATGGGTATTTTTCCTTTTCTGAAAAGAAAACAGTATATTAAAATGTAGATCTCGTTAAAAGGTAATTATTTCATTAACCATTTGTGGGGAGTATTAATATATATTAAATATAGGCTCTTTGTTTACACTAAACATTTTATTGGTTTCCAGAGTCATTCATACTCAAAAAGATGAGAGCAAGTCTTTTAGAATAAATAGCCTCTTCATACTCAGAGGTACATTTGTAAATAGGTGGGACCCAAAGACAGCCAAGTAAGAACCTGCTGGTATTGATCTGCATGGAAACAAAGATCTATTTTGGCTCTTCATACATCCACAACCTCTAATGATCATTGACTTCGTTGCCCAGATAAATTCCTTAGATAAACAACCAAAATCCAAATTAACATACTAACCATAAATAATCCAGTCAACAATTTTTATAACAATGACAAAAGAAAGATACTATTCCTTTTGAAGGTTTATTCTCAGGAATGTTTCTGTGATGCAAACTTTGAATCTAAGACACCTGCCAACGACCAGAAGTCAATTTTACCACTGGGATAAACATTAGATATTTTTGTACTCATGGCTGCTGCTTAAGCAGCTACATTTCAATATCTCCTCATTTTATGGGTTATCAGGAGCTAAGAACATACGTGTTGTGGCCATTTCTCACCTCACAATTCAATGTACAGAGCAACGAGAAAATAATTTTTAGATACTTGGCTACAAAACTGCTATAAAAATTTTGAAAAATAAAGCTGCAAAACTTTCCCATTTGGTATGTTGCTGCCTTTTTTTTTTCTTTGTGTTTTCTTTGTTTGTTTTGGTTAGGATTTTTGGTTTTTGGTTTTTTGTTTCTTATTTAACTGAACACCTGCTTTCGAATTTCCACTGCACAAAAGCTGTGTAAGATGTGAGGAAGGTGCTCAGAGGTTACTCCCAACATCGAGCTCCCCTAGTGGCTGCTTCCCTCCCACCGTCCCCGTGGACAGAGACACCTCCGTTGGGATTTTCCCCATTCATGACCAGAAGGAAGTTACTGCAAAAGGGATGCGGATCACAATCCAGGGAGGAAGAAAAAATTATATTCACTCCCACCTGGGACTTTTGGAATGAAAAACAGTTGGGTTATTCTAGCAGAAATGAAAATACCTATAAGAGAAATTTAAGAGTTTCTCTATAAACCTATCATCAAACACTACATATTGCCCTGATGAAGATATAAGGAAACCTGTGGGAAGTTCTGCTTTAAAGTTCGGTTCAACAGCAAATGCACAGCAAAACCTAAATAACAATGTCTTATGAATCATTCTGCCTACAAAAATTTTTGCATGTATGATGACAGGCTCTATTGACCATATCCAAGCCAATGATTAGCATTAATCCACTAACAAATGGATATGAAACTCAATGTGCAGTTAATCTGGAAAACAAATATTTTCTACTTCTCCATAAACACAGAATATTCTTTTCTTGTCGCAGAAATGGTCACAGACTAATGCCAGACTAAGGGCACAGCAAAGCAATACCAGGTTTCAGCTGCATGGCTCCCTGAATTTTGCTGTCAAACCAAAATGCATGGAAAACTATGAGCTTAATTTTTTTTCTCATTGGTGGCCAGGGTTTTGGGGGTTTTGGAAGAAAATTCCAAAGAACAAGACTCGTTCTGCTTGACATTATAAAGATATAGTAGCCAGATAGCTAGTAGTAATTCTGAACTGAAATTTCTAAGTTGATTTTCAAGGTAGGTATTGCAATACCACGAGAATGGGCAACAGGGATATGGACAAAATCCTTTAAAGAAAATGAGTTAACACTGCCATGAAGGAGGGCAGATATATAAAAATAATGAAACAAAAATACAGGTGAAAATCCTGCCTGAGTCTCCTTCCTTTTGCACCAGTTTTACTCTAGTATAACCTCTGTTTTCACTGAAATTATTTATGATTTACTTCTCTAGTAGCAATTGATGTGAACCCAAATTTCTTGGGAAATGCTACAGGTGCAAAGAGATTACAAGAATGAAGCTTTCATGCTCGAAAAATGGATAATTTATTTTAAAAATTATATCTTAAACATGAAGACAAATGTCGGCTATTAAGGATGCTTAATAGTTAAGATCCAGTTAAAAGTCACACAGCATTTGCTTGTGTAGTTTTCTGTTTTTTGGGATTCATCAACCAAAATATATCAGTGCAAGGAAAATCTGGAAACTTGAAATGGCCAATAAGCAGCCTCTCTTGTGCAGTCTGAATCCTTCCTTGGCTTTATGCAGAGCACACCGCCATCAGCAAATCCAGATTTCATAAAAAAGAAGATAAATAATGTCAGATTCTCAAAGAGCTTGGCTGGGGGTAGGGTGCATCCATCACTGCCCCTCTGCAGCCCAGGCTGGATGGGGATGGCCCTGGACAGTGCTGCCCAATGGCCATCCATGCCACCCCAGCAGGAGCTGCCAGTTGGCTTGGCAGAGCCCCTGGAAGAGCCTGAGTGTCAGCAAGGAGTGCTGGGCATTGGGGTTGGGGTGGCTACTTGCAGCAGGGCTTAGTGGGGTCAGCAGTGGATGCTCCTGGGACTGTGGTGTGGATCAGGGTCTGGATGACTCAAGGGCCCCAGCACTTCAGCAGGGCTTTGGGAGCCTGGTGGCAGCTCTGCAATGGACCTTGCGCTGCGGGCAGGGCAGTGGAGCGAGGCAGCTCCACTTCAGGGTCTCACTTTGGGGTGTCTCCAGTCCCCTTAGGCAGGGTAGCCCTGAGGGACACCGGGGCACATGGGGACAGCAGTGGCTGTGGGCTCTGGACCCTCCAAAGGAGGAGTTGGTGGCAGCCGGGGGTGCTGCTGCTTTGGGATATTTGTTGTGGCTGAGGTGTGGAGTGGGCAGGGCTGGGCAGGGCTGGGTTCGGGGCTCCCCAGGCAGCAGGAGCTGGGAGGACATGGACAGGGACAGGGACAGGGACAGGGACAGGGACAGGGACAGGGACAGGGACAGGGACAGGGACGGGGACAGGGGCAGGGACAGGGGCAGGGACGGGTACAGGGATAGGGACAAGGGCAGGGGCAGGGACAGGGACAGGGACAGGGAAGGGGACAGGGACAGGGACAGGGACAGGGACAGGGAAGGGGACGGGGACGGGGACAGGGACAGGGACAGGGAAGGGGACGGGGACAGGGACAGGGACAGGGACAGGGACAGGGACAGGGACAGGGAAGGGGACGGGGACGGGGACAGGGACAGGGACAGGGAAGGGGACGGGGACAGGGACAGGGACAGGGACAGGGACAGGGACAGGGACAGGGACAGGGACAGGGAAGGGGACGGGGACAGGGACAGGGACAGGGACAGGGACAGGGACAAGGACAGGGACAGGAACAGGGACAGGGACAGGGACAGGACCGCCGCTCCCCGAGCTGCTGGGAGTGCGGAGCGGGGGGCTTGGAGGCTGTTGTTTTCCCAGAAGCTGTGGCATTTAAATAACAATTAAAAAGGAAGAAGAAAGGCTCCTGGTGGGGAGGAGAGGCAGGGCGCATCCCGGAGGCTCGGCGGGGCGGGCTGGAGCTCCGGCCCGGTTCCCCCGGCATCTCCCCGGTGTCCCCCCGGTGTCTCCCCGGTGTCCCCCCGCTGTCCCCCCCGTATCCCCCGGCTTCCCCCGGCCGGGTCCCGCCGGGGCCGCCGCCTGCTCCAGCCTGCGCTGAAGCTGAGCAGAGCCTCCCCGCTCCCCCAGCTCTGCTTTCTTTCACATCTAATTTGATAGGAGGGGGATTTCGAGCTTCCCACAGTTACAACTTTTCTTGATTTCTCCCTCCCCGCCCCCCCCCCCCCCCCCCCGCGCATTTATTACTTGCATTTAATTAATTCCTTCTTTGCTTTTCCTTCCCTGCTAATCTTTGGGTGACTGCTTTGTACATATGGCAATCTGATAATGAGGGAGTTTGTCCTAGACTTCTTCACTGCGATGTCCACCCATCTAGTGCCTGGGATATCGATCTTCTTTCCATGGGGAGGGGGACAAGGTAAGAGGGGTGATAAAAGTTTTGCAGTATTCCACACCATTAAGAATAGCTTTTATTCCTTGGCGCTGTTTAATCAACTGTTATATCAAGTCATGCTGTTTAAGCAACCACATCAAAAGAACATACCCTCTTTTGTATAAATTATATATTCCTTGTATCTGTCTTCTCGCATGCACGCAGACGGGGAGATAAAACTTAGGTTTGTTTTTTAATAGCATGAAGCAGGCATTTAGCTGTTATACAACTTGTTCCTGCAATAACTTGGTTGATAACAACCTAGGAGCCAAGCTACTGACTTTCTAACTTTTTACCCATTTCCAAGTCAAAACTCCTCAATTTAAAGGTCTGAAAGAGAAATCGATGACTCACTGAAACTCCACAAAGAAGCATAAATAGCAGGAGAAAAGCATAGATGAAAAAAGATGAAAGAGCACCAGTTAGAGTCGGCGTGAGACCACTTCGCACCACTTCTTTCGGCTCTTTTCTAAAGTTTACCTAAATAGACTACTTTGTCCCTTGAAAAGTTCGTGCTGACCTGCTTGTTGCAATTTACGGATATACAACTTTTTTACCACTTAAAAACTGATTTTAAAATCCATTTTCAAGGTTTAAATCAGCTCAAAGTCACAGACCGGAAAACTTCCATATTATTGTTCACCCAAAAGAGCTCTTTTTATTTCTTTTTCTTTTTGAAACCCCACAGCTTAAATAAAGTTTATTTTTTCGGATATGTTTTGTTTTTCTGAGAAAGTGGACTTTGAATTACTTCAGCACACAGACCTGGAAATTTTAAGAACTCCTAAAAAACTCCTGAAAGTTTCTAGATCCTAGGACAAATTGTATTTTCTTAGGAGCAAAAGCAAATAAGCACTTTGCAGGCAGAGAAGTGTTTGTTCATATGGGACTCTGCTGTTCTGTCTAACCTGCTCTATCAGCCTCATCTCTGCAATTTTGCTCGTCTCTCAACACCTTTGTCTGATTAGTAGCTTTTGGAGATCGGGATAAAGACATCACTTGCCACGCTGCATGAGATAACAATTAATTTAACATTAAACTTATCCCCTTTCCATTCACTTTGCTTGGATCGATCTCTGTTAATTGTGTTTGCGGATGCTTTCAACACTATGCTTTTCTTAAAAACTAAATGACACCCCGCAAGGAGGTGTAAGAGTCTAAAACGCTCCTCTCCGACTTTGACCAGAGAAACAAAGAATATAGCCCCAGCGTGCTCAGGAGACCATCTATTTTTAATCAGTTGACTATTCATGCACTTCCGAAGATGCAACGTTATTTTAAACTGAGTGATAGTTCTGATTTCATTAAAAAAAAAAGGTGCCACATTGCAGTTGTGTGATGCACAAGTCAGACACACTAACTTCATTTAACTGCCGCTTCGCATCAGACCTGTTTCGGCTATTAAAGTGGTCATTTATCAGCTAAAAGGCGAGTGTGTTTAAAAATGTGTGCCTTTGGGAGGGAGAACATTTCCCTTTTCAGGGGCAAGAAACCTGTTACAAAGCCATTTAGGTGGGTGCGCTCTGAAATGGCTTTATTTCCCCCCCCCCCCCCCACCCCCCGCCCCGGGGCGTTAATATTACCCAAGTATCTTCCTATTTGCACGGCTCCCCGATAATTCGGCATTTTATTTAAGCACAACTGCCCTTAGAAACTTGACTTGCACTGAAGCAGCCTTCTAATCTTAATGTTTTCCCCTCTTTCAGAGAAGCATCTGTTCCTCTTGCTGACAAATGTACCATTCTGCCAAGAAAGTTTTTTTGGAAAAAAAAAAAGAAAGAAAGAAAGAAAAAGAAAAGAAAAAAAAAGCGTGTAATTGATGTTATCCCAAGAAAGCGCGATCTCCACCCCTCTCAGCTCCAAGCCCTTCAGGTAAAAGGAAAAAAAAAAATCTTTCAAGAATTTGTTGCCTTTTTGAGGGTTAAAACATCAGAAGACAAGCTTGTCTCGCCTTGGCCAATCAGCTCTCGGCCCTGGCAGCTATAATATAGAACTAAAGGCAGACTCCTCTCACAAGCGTCTTGCTTTGCTACCATTAAAATCAGACCCTTTTTTTGTCTCTCGATTGCTGTCTCCCGACCAAACTCCGATGTGTTCCGTTATCAGCGACCTAAAGCCTGCCATTCCAGCACCTGTCTTGCTAGGGATCGGTGGATAGTATACGATTCAGAAAGCAGACAAGGACATAGGAGGAGAGAGAGCTCTAGAGAGACAGCCAGGGATAGGCACAGAGAGCTTTGAAGTAATTGGATTCAATGGACGAAATGCTGCTGTTGACAAGAATTCTCTTGGTGGGCTTCATCTGCGCTCTTTTAGTCTCCTCTGGGCTGACTTGTGGACCAGGCAGGGGCATTGGAAAAAGGAGACACCCCAAAAAACTGACCCCTTTAGCCTATAAGCAGTTTATTCCCAATGTGGCAGAGAAGACCCTAGGGGCCAGTGGAAGATATGAAGGGAAGATCACAAGAAACTCCGAGAGATTTAAAGAACTAACCCCAAATTACAACCCTGACATTATTTTTAAGGATGAAGAGAACACGGGAGCTGACAGACTGATGACTCAGGTAGAGCCACAGAGATACCTGTATTTGTGTTTGTTAACCTCTCTGAGCAATCCTAAAGGACGCATCTGTCTTAGTATTTTTGAAAGCCCCCCCTTTCCCTCTCCCCCTCCTCCCCCCGCCCCTCCAAACTCGACTAGCTTCCCCATTGAATGTAAATACCATCTATCCAGCCAAGTTAGCAGGGGCTGGAGCTATTTAGATATTTGGTGGGGGAATCTGTGTGATACTTACAGTCATTACCGTGCCATGGCGTTCCCTGTAACTTGGTTAGAGATTGCTGTTTGCATTCGTCCCCAAGGATGCACTTTGATCAAACGAATTGCATACAGCTCAGAGGACCCCAAGTGTATAGTGACCGCCAGGCCACCCACTCATTATTACAAACGTAGTCCGCGGTTGCTGCGCCTGCTGACTTGATTTTATATATATATATATATTATTTAATTTCTATTTTTTCCTTTTAATTTCATTTTAACCTTCATTATTGTTATTGTTCTCCTCGCGAGCATATTCTAAATTTAGTAGGCATGCAGTCGTGCACTCACAAAGGCAGCTGAAGCCGGATCGACCATTCCTCATCTGATTCCGTATTATATAGCTCGTATTGCAATACCATCATTTGCAATTGTGCCCATCAGAGCGTAAATATATTGATATTTCTTTAAGGATGCTCGCCGCCAATACTCTGGTACTTCCATAGGGGAGGGACTTGCAACTTATCGGCATTGCATCACCTTCTGTTTTAAAAAATCTGATGGCACAAGGTTTACAACTGGGTAAATACTGTATTTCGGGTGGAATCCGATTGCGGAACCATTTTATGAAAAAAAAATTAAAAATAAAGAAAGAGGAGGGGGAGAAAGGATATATCAGAGAGAAAGAGAGAGAGAGAAGCGCTCCGAGAGTCACCTCGCAATTATAATTCATGCTCAACAGAGAGCTCGGTGAAGTCAATTGCTCTGCCAATCCCGGAGTTTCAGAAACTACATGCAATCTAGACACTGGAAATGGGTTTCCTCCAAATATAGGTCAACAGCGCTTTTTTAATATTAATACATTTAAGCCCCACCTTCAGTGCTAGAGCAGGACTCGCCTGGAAGGACTAGGAGGGGAGTGGACGCGGGGAAGGGGGGGTGGAATTTCCCAAACTCTCCCCGTTCCTCGGCCTGATTTTCCGCACGTTGCCGGGTCTCCCGGGGCGAGCGACCGGCGGTCGCCACCATCTCCTCCCGACCACCTTAAATCGCACCGCACCTCGGAGCTCGGCGGCGCCTCCGCCCGCCCGCCGCCGCCGCCCCGCGCAGGGGTGCGGATGGGAGAGGAGCGGATGGGAGCGGAGCGGGTGCCGGTCCCCGCTCGGGCGCGGCCCCTCCGCGCACCCGCCGCCCTCGGCCCCCGCTGCCTCCGGAGCCGCATCTCTCGCATTTTCAGCTCCACTTACTCCCCTCGCGTATCGATCGCGGCGGCTCGGGTTTCACCCTTCCCTCCGCAGCCCGGCGGCAGCGGCGGCGGCTCCGCGGGAGACGGGCTCCCGCCGGGGCTCGGCACATCCCTCCCTGCGCGGCTGCGCCGGTGCGTGTGCGCGGAGGAGAGGAGAGGAGAGGAGAGGAGAGGAGAGGAGAGGAGAGGAGAGGAGAGGAGAGGAGAGGAGAGGAGAGGAGAGGAGAGGAGAGGAGAGGAGAGGGACAGCGGGCGCGGGGGGAGCCGGGGCACGGTCGGGAGCGGTGGGATGCGGGCCGGGGGTGGGCTGCGGGCTGACCCCGGCCCCGCGGCTCTCCCGGGGCACGCCGCGCCGGCTACGCGGCTGGCCGCTCCCGCTGCATTAGCTGGCAGCGTCTGAACTCCTGACCTTCTGTCAACTTCCCTCAGACGAACGAAACGAAAACAAATACTTCCCCCCCCCCCCCACCCCCGCCTTCAGTCCTTGTTCCCGTGCCTTAGACACAAAGGGGGGAGGTGGGATGAGAGCGGCGGGGCCGGGGAGGCCGTAGGGCCGGGTACCCGACGGTAAAGAGGGGAGCGAGGTCGTGGAGCGTGCGGGGCTCCGGCACCGCTGGGCCAGGCAGGGAGCGGGGAAGCGGAGCGGGCCCGGGCAGCGAGCGGACTGCTCGCCCTTGCTCCCCGTTCCCCGGAGTGCGGTCCTGCCGCTGACCTCCCTGCCTTGCTTTCCTCTCCTTCCCTCTTTCCCTCGGCCAGCAGCCTCTCGTTAAATCCCAGCCCTTAAACGCCGGCTTCGGGAGCCCTTCAACCATGGAGAGATCTTTCATGGACAGAATCGTTAAACTTGCAGAGTGGTTGCCGAATGCATTAGCCGCTAGTTAATATTAACTCCAGAGGGGGTGTTGGTGGGGAGAGAGGAACGCAAACAGAGGTAGGTAAGTCAGGTTCTCAACTTTGCAGGTGACACCAGCAGTTTGCTAAGGGCTCCCCCCTTCCTCTCTTTCCTCCCCCACACCATACCGGCCATTGGCTGGATTCGGGAGAGAGATAAGGAGGCCAGGTCAGTATGATAAAGCTGGAATTTGTATGAAATAAAATAGCAATCTCGTGTAATGCAGGCACACAACCGGTGCGTGATGTGAGGAATTTAGAGATCAACTTGGCATTTAGGAAGCCCACCAGGTTGTTTACACTGACAGGTACCTGTTAAGTGTTTCCTTCAAGCAATTCATTTGTGAAGAGATTAGGAGCTGGCAGGAGAGGGCTTGTTGAACAACTTTGCCTCCACACAAAGCGTTAGTGGAGGCTGCCCTGCTGAGCTTCACGGTGGCTGAACAGAATTGGGCTTGATTTGTGGCACACGACCCGATGAATTAATAAATAGTCTGGGCTTCACGGCTTTTGACTCTGACAATCCAGCTCAGGCAGTATAAAAGGGAGAAAAGTCCTTTAGGAGGCCGTTTCTTCTTCTCTATCTCGCCTGGAGCCGGGAAGAGATGCTGGCAGGGCCGGAGCGGCCAGAGCCCCTCGGCGCTGCCCGCACCGCTGCCCGCGCCCTCTCCTCCCGTGCGGGACAAGGCATGGCCGTGTCGCGCAGTGCTGTCGCCTTATCAGCAGTTGAGAAGTTTGATCCTTTTTCCCCTTTCCTCTGTAAATCAGTGAAGGAGCGTATCTATCCGCTCAGGTGTGAGAGGGAGACCGGGAAAAAAAATAAATCAAACTCAGCTTCCTTGTGCTGCTGCACTTTGCTGCCGGGAACGGTGCCGAAACCCAAACATCCGTCTCTCTCCGATAAAACAGTAGGCCAGAGAGTCCAAAGTGAGCTCACGGCTGTGTTTTATATCTCTCGGGTGCCTGTGTGTTGCTGGAATCGCTTTTATTGCTGTTGGTGTGGACACATGGGAACTTCCTTGCTGAGCAACCTTGTCACGTCCCTAAAAGTAGCGTCGTCGGAGTAATGGAGGGGCTTTGCCTCCCTGGGAGCTGTGAAAGGGGGACTTTGTGGTCTTTATTGGCTGTGCTGTGAGCACACTGGGGAGAATGGTCCTGCAACAGGCCAAGCATACCAGTCAGGCCAGCAAAAGTGTGGGAAGAGCAGCTTACTATCCCGCCGTGGCTGACAGCCACGACGGTATTTGCATCAGGAGAACAACATTGGGTGTATCCACGAGTTGTTTTCCTCTCAAAAAGGAGGAAGAAAGCTGGCAACGTGTGTGTTTCTAACTCTATACCTTTAGTCAAGGGCTTTTCAATGTTTTAGATGCTGATTTCCTGTTTCTGCCGAGCTGAGAGTCCTTTTTCCCGTCACCACTGAGTCTATTCCCTGCTTGGCTAAGATGGGAATCTCCCCAAAACTTTCAGGGTTTCAGCTGACCTCTTTTCTTCACTTTCCCCCGTCCTGTGCCCCTCATTACTCGGTCCGTACGTGCTCCCGGTGCTGCTGGGCCCAGTTCAGCCCAGGGAAGGCTGGTGGCTCTGAAGGGTCAATGGAAAACCCTGCAGTCCTTTCTCCACGGAATTGGAAGGGTCTCACTCCACACAAAGGGGTTCCTAGCTTGCAAAGCATCTCTGCTCCGCTTAACTTCCCTCCTCGGCGCTCACTTGCTTTTCATCTTCCCACTAAGAGCTATATTATTGTATGGATTTGCTCGGCTTTGTAGGCAAGCGCCGATGTATGTTTGAAGCAGAGTGAATGCTCCCAGCCCATGCAGCTTTGAGGGCTCTAATGAGTGATGGGCGAAGGGATAGAAGAAAAAAACACCCTTCCCTCCAGCACATAAAGGCTGTTAACATGTATTGATACCCTTTTCAACACAGAATTAAGCTGAAAAGACCCGCAGAGACATTCCGGGGGAGGGGGGGGGGGTGGGGGTGTGGGCCGTGGAATCCGTGACTCCGAGATATATGGCGAATGTTTGTTCTGGGCAGAAACTTTGCTCTCGGGAAGGGACAGGGCACTTAGAGGCAGGAATTTGCTCCGTGCAGGTGGCTTTGAATCGCCACGCTCACACCCCAGCGCCGGCGGTGCGGCGGAGGGGGGTACCCCTGTCCCCGCGGCAGGTGACAGGGAATGGGAAAGGTCCGTCCCTGTGGGTCTTAGTGATGGTTCATCCTCCGTTCATCCCGTGTCCCCAGGTTTCGCTCTTCTCCTCCTCACCTGCCCCCGTCTCTCCCTGGCAGCGGGGGAGAAGATGCTCAGCTGTGGCTGAGCCCATCCCGGGGCGCGTTTGGCGGGGAGAGCAGGAATGCCACCTCTTTGGCTGGAGAGAGCGAGCAGGATGCGGCCCGGGGGGTATAGATAGCGATGGGGGGTGTTCCCCTGGCTGTAGAACACCCACAATGACCCTTCCCTGTCTGCCCGTATCCCCTCAGCGCTGCAAGGACAAGCTGAACGCTCTGGCGATCTCGGTGATGAACCAGTGGCCGGGGGTAAAGCTGCGGGTAACCGAGGGCTGGGACGAGGACGGCCACCACTCCGAGGAGTCCCTGCACTACGAGGGCCGCGCCGTGGACATCACCACCTCGGACCGGGACCGCAGCAAGTACGGCATGCTGGCCCGCCTGGCCGTCGAGGCTGGCTTCGACTGGGTCTACTACGAGTCCAAGGCGCACATTCACTGCTCCGTCAAAGCAGGTAAGGCGGGCAGCCTGCCTAGGGACGTGTCGAGGTGGGGAGACACCCCCGGGAGGCGACTCAGCGCCCTAGAGCCTTCAGTGCCTTGTCCCTTCAGCACCCTGTCCCTTCAGCGCCCTGTCCCTTCAGCGCCCTGTCCCTTCAGCGCCCTGTCCCTTCAGCACCCTGTCCCTTCAGCGCCGCCGGGCTCCCTCCTCGGGTCCCTGCAGGGTCGGCTCCCGCGGGATGGCAGCAGAGCCCCGAGGGCTTCCCCTCGCCTCTCAGCGACCCCGCCGGAGCAGAGGTGGGGGAAAGGAAAAAGTGAGGGCGAAAAAAAAAAAAAAAAAAAAAGCCCAGCCAGCTGCAACAGCTTTTCACAGCCCTTTAAGTTGGGTGATTTGCTTGGCCAGCCTTCCCACGAGAGCTGCGTCGCAGCCACACACCCTCCTCCTCCCCCCGTGGGGTCTGATGCTTTCCGCACCCAAGGAGCATGTTCAACACAAACACTCGCGGCCGTCTTCAGCCGCCCCTCTGGCTGCACGCCTTACTCGCGAGCGCTAATCTCCGAGTGGGAGCCGGCCAGGAAAATAAATAAGTAACGTGGTCCCCAGCCTCCTTCAGCGGTAGCCGCTAGGAAATTCCCAGATAGGGATACACATAACACGGAGTTTTTTTCCCTCCCCTGTGCTTACAACGCCACACGGTGTCTCAACCCGGGAACACCTCTCAAGAAATCTCCGACTCGCAGAATTCCTTTTCTTGACACCTGACACGTTTTTTTTGGGGAGCAAATCTGTTAACGAGTGCCAGCCCCAAGCTCCACTGCTTCCCTCCATCCAGCTGGATGACATCTAATGCTCCTTTTAAGAGCACACTCTAGCCCAGCAACCTGCTGGATGTGTCAGGAAACACTTGGCTGCAAAAGAAAATAATGGGCTTTCTTTAAATATAGCTGTTTGCTTCGAAGCCAGCAGCCCCACGGCAGGGACAGCAGCCCGGCCCTGCCGTACCCACCTGCAGGAGGGGTTCGTGTCCCCCACTGCAGCCCGGAGCTCCCCAGGGGCTGAGCACCTCTCCTGACCCATGTGGGCTTTGTCCTGAGAGCCTGCTACTGCTTTTGTTCAGCTCCTGGGTCCTTTCTGGCCGAAAAAAAGGCCCTGCAAAAACTGTCAGCTGTGCGTAGATCTGAAGCACCCCTTTCAATAGCCAAGATGGGCTTTGAAGCACAAGGTGTCTGATTGTGGTGTGCTGTGACCTTAGCCCAGGAGCATCTCCTAATCCACCCCAGGGGTGCTCCATAGCAGAGGAGCCACCCCAAGCTGCTCATTGAGATTCGGCACACAAGGACTTGGGGGCAATATTTGGAGGGTGTCAGGCAGGGTCGTGTGACTGTACGAGGCAGGCTGAAGGGAGCAGGCTTGAATTCCACTCTCTCAGCCTGATCTTAAACTGTCCAAACCTCATTTCATGACAGAGCATCTCATGAGAAGATTAAATCCCATAATGCCAGCAGGAAGATTCTTTATCTAGATCTCTGTTTGCAAAAAGTATGATCCAGGAGACTGGAATGCAAAGAAGAGTTCCCCCAAGGCCTGAATTATTGTCACCAGAACAGAGGAGGGAGAGGCAGGGGTGGTAAAAGGGACATTGATAATGCGATACAGCAAGTATTTAGAGCAAGCTTCTACATTTAAAATTCAAATACAGATCTTGAGTGCCTTGGAAAAGTGGCTCTGCTGTGCAAATAGTGCTTGGAAGGTCCTGGGTTTTTTGGAGAGTATGTGTGTGAATTGGCACATAGGGTTTCTGCACCTGAACAAATAGGGAGGGGGAGAAAAGGGGGGGAAGAAGCTGGGAAAAAAATGGAAGTGTCCTCTCTTCCAAGAGTGTCTGCATTTATTACATGAATCAGAATGACAATGCTGATCCTTTATTGGATTTTAATTAGAGAACCCAAACAAACACTGCTCAAAGAAGCAGATTTTCACACCTCTGCCAATTCACTGGCATGTTTGTAGAGCTGCTACACTACTACATCTATTCATCAAGTCCCTGAATATGCAAACAAAGCTCTGGCCAGACCTTTACCACCAGCTTGTAGGAAGGTGTAGTTTGCTAGCAGAGGCCTCCACATAAAGCACATAGCTTGTTTGTTGCCATGTCCTCCCTGAAGAGGGAGGCCTTGGAGATCTTGCTGCTTCATTTCTGAAGGAGGAGTGATAAAGTCATTAACAAATCAATAACGGTCTAATTTTCACCCTTCTTTTCCTTCCTGAGAAAGTCATTAGGAGACACTCCTAAGGATTTGTTTAGCTCATAGGAATTTCAGTAAGAACCATGGAGGCAAAACATAAAATCTGTCCATTTTTAGGGGCTAAATCACCAGGTCTCTTAACTGGTACAGGGAGTAACTGCGAGAAAGCAGGGAAAGGCAAGGGAGGCTTGGGGAATCTCAACAGCTGTAGCAAAGACACTTACTATCATGACATACTATGGGGTATTACTCAATATTAAAAAAAAAAAACCCAAAAACCAGAGCACTTAGGAACACTGCAAGTCTCTCTGTTAAGACAGAGGTCAGCCTGAAACAGAGCAGACTTATTTCCCCACCACCCCACAGGTGGCTGAGCTTCCAAAAAGTGATTTTCAAGAGAGACAGAGTCTCATTGCTACTTTTTCTTCATTGAAGTCTGAGATTGTTCCTCTCAGTAGCACTGGAAAGCAGCAACAGCTGCTCTAAACTCTGAGTAACTCCCAAGAGCTGGAGGAGGTGTAGGAGGCATTTGCTTGGGCCTGGTACAGGTGTTGGGCTGCTCTGGGAGCACATGCTCTGAGACAGGGAAGAGCATCCTTCTTCTAGCGGGGAGAGAGAGGATTTATTATTTTTTGAAAGAGGATTGGAGTGGTGGAGATGCCAGGCAGGGGTGCTGTGAGGATGGGATGTGCCATGTTGAGCAGGAAAGCTGGAGGCAGCATGGGGGCTTGTGCAGCACGACGGAGGGGGATTTGGGAAATTTAGGTTGTGGCTTTGCAGTTGCAAAGTGCACCTTGGGGCAAAGTCTCCTCCTGTTCTCTGCTGTTTGCTGCCCTAGAAGCACTCCTTGAGTAAGAGCTCAGTGGAGACCTCAAGCATCGAGAGCACAGGCACTTGCTTAGAGAAGAAACTTTATGCTGGCAAAACCACTCAGCTTTGAAATCCTGCAAGTTATCTGGCATCAGGTGTCAGTGCAGGGTAAACAGTAGTCAATAGAAATTCTTCTAGAAGAGATTTTGTTCTGGAAGAGTTTTCTCAGTGGAAATATTTTGGCTCATTTCCTTTATGAGACAAATCACTCTTGTAACTCCTAACCCAAAGGAGATTTTTGAACTGGCTCAAATCTGGCAGGAAGGGGATTCTCACTTGATCCATGGAGTGCAAATGGGGAGTTCACAGATGAAGGTGGAGGAATTTCAGAGGGGAATCTGGCTGCATCTTGAGCTTTCTTGGTGGGTTGGGGAAGTGATAAGTTCCCCCGTGACCCAGCATGTGCCTCCTGTAACCCTGCTGTGCCTCTCTCCTCGCACAGAAAACTCGGTGGCGGCCAAATCTGGGGGTTGCTTCCCTGGCTCGGCCACGGTGCACCTGGAGACAGGCGGGACCAAGCTGGTGAAGGACCTGAGGCCCGGAGACAGGGTGCTGGTGGCCGACACGGAAGGCCGTCTGCTCTACAGCGACTTCCTCACCTTCCTGGACCGCGAGGACGGCTCCCACAAGCTCTTCTACGTCATCGAGACTCGGCAGCCCCGGGCCCGGCTGCTGCTGACGGCCGCCCACCTCCTCTTCGTGGCCCCCCAGCAGAACCAGTCCCACGCGGGCGCCGCCAGCAGCCGGGCGCTGTTCGCCAGCCGCGTGCGGCCGGGCCAGCGGATCTTCGTGCTGGGCGAGGGCGGGCAGCAGCTGCTGCCGGCGGCCGTGCACCGCGTGTCGCTGCGGGAGGAGGCGTCGGGCGCTTACGCCCCGCTGACCGCCCAGGGCACCATCCTCATCGACCGCGTGCTGGCCTCGTGCTACGCCGTCATCGAGGAGCACAGCTGGGCGCACTGGGCCTTCGCTCCCTTCCGCCTGCTCCAGGGCGTGCTGGCCGCCCTCTGCCCCTCCCCGATGGGAGACCCCACGGCCCCCGGCATCCACTGGTACTCTCGGCTCCTCTACCGCATCGGCAGCTGGGTGCTGGATAGTGACTCTCTGCACCCGCTGGGCATGATGGTGTCATCCAGCTGAGGGGACCCTTCGCCATCGCGGCTGCCGGGCTCCGACAGAGAGACAGAGACACGGAGGGGGAGAGAGAGAGAGAGAGAGAGAGAGAGAGAGAGAGAGAGAGAGAGAGAGAGAGAGAGAGAGAGAGAAGGAGAAAAAAAATAGGGAAAAAAAAGAAAAACCTAACAGAAAGGAAAAAAAAGAAAAAATTACGTATTTTTAAAAGAGAGCACGGATTAAGACTTAAAAATAATAATAATAAAATAATAATAATTAAGTAGGACAGTCCAAAGTAGACCTAAAGGGAAACAAAGACCCCTGGAAGTTCTGTTCTGTTTAGTTTATAAATATATATATATTTTTATTTGTTCTTTTGTTTTGTTTGTTGTTTGTTTTTTTTTTTTTCCTCCTCTCCTGGATATTTATTTCTTTGGTATTTTGAATAGATGTTTTAAATGATATGAACCGGACCTTCAAGAGCCTTAAATAGTTTCTTTGATAATTTATTATCATGTGAACTGTACTCACAGGGGAAAAAATTATTTTGTGAGGCCAAGCAAAACTGCGCAGAGTCTATTTTTCTACATGTCACGTGTGTCCTGACTTTCAGAAAGTAAAATTCTGTACTTTCCCATCTCTCCATTACATTGCTCCTTCATTTCAGCAAGTCTAAAAAACAAGCAAACAAACAAACACACACACAAAAAAGACAAACTTCATGGGGGTCCGTAAATTATATTTTTATACACAGAATTGTAAATTAGATTTTTTTGAGAGATCAATACTTAACTGAATCACATTTCGTTTTTTGAAATAGTGTAAAATATGAGAATATATTATTTTAATTTAAATAGTTTCAAATGTAACATCATTTCCTGTATTGTTTTCCATGTTTTGCTTTGTAAAAACATCATTTGGCCACGTTCATGGAAGTCAAGACTGTTACACAAACATTTTATTTGCAAAAATCGTAAGAAACTTTGTTATTTTTAACTTCAGAAAAAGTTTATTAGAAAATAATATTTTTTAAAAAGCGCACATGGCGGCAATTCTGTGACGATGGAGATGGTAGTTTGTACAGAGGGGGGAAAAGGATGTTTTGCATTAATAAATTGAGAAATAACTGCTGTAAATTTACTAAAATGTATTTTTGAATATTTTGTAATAGTTTTAATAGTTTTATAGAAATAAAATGTGCCATGCACAGTTTGGTTAGTATATAATAACTAAGAGTTCCTGGTGCATCCCATTTTTTTTTTCCTTTTTGCTTATTTGTTTAGGAAACATGATGCCTAAATGAGTGTCCATTATTTTATTTAGATGTGTTGCTTATATCGTTTAATTTTGGTACTTTAATTAAGGAAACGAATCCATCACATCTGTGCATTACCTGGAATCTCTTGTACTGACAGTAGAACCTCACTTATTTGCACGAGTGACCGGCAGACAGGTTTCCCTTTGCCAGAGCCCAGGCTCCCCATCCCAGCTCAGGCTCTGCTCCTCTCTTCCAGCTCCAGCCCCGACTCCATGTCCACTTCCCAGTCTGGTCTAGAGACTGTGAATGGCTCTTAAAATTGATTTCTGAGGATGCTAAATCAAGTTTTCCCTTTGAAGCACATTAATGCGAAGGCAGGCAGCTGCCTTCACCATATGGCAACACCGGGATTTCAGTGGGCTTCAATTTTGGTGTCCAGAAGATGGAAATCTGAGGGAGAGACATTGACCTTGGTGAGTCAGAGGGATTCACGTGGCTGGTGCTGGAAGAAGGAGATGGCCACCAGATTTCACTGGCCACTTTGAGTAAACAGCACAGGGCTTGGGGACACTGAGAACAGAGCAAAACGCCCTTTGCAAAACAAACAAAAGGATAAAGATTTGTTCATTTATCCTGAGAGACATTCCTTAGCTGTAACACAGGAGTCCGTCCCGAGCCACCCATGGGTGAATGTGCTGGAGATGTGTTTTAGGAATTGAGTGGTGGGGCCAGCACTGCATTCCCTGCCTGGTCGCAGCCCCAACCCACCCTGAGGGGATCATCCTTGACAGGTGCTGATCAGTGAGGTTCTGCTGCACCACATGCTCCTCCACGGAGAGTTTCCAGGACCCCTTTAAAAATTTTGCAAAACATTGTGTGTGCATATGTGTGCACGTCTACGATGGGACTGTGCAGGAAGGGAGCTTGCCTTGAATGTCTTCTCACCTTTTCTTTGGTTTCCATTACTCACCAATGCAGGATGTTGATCCACCAGGCCTTTTGCTCCAGAGACGCAGCCATGTTCTCTGCTGGGATGGATGGCAACTCCACAGCCTCCCAGAATGTCCCTGCCTGAGGACATCTCCAGAGTGCAGAACATGCTCTTCCATGAATTCCTAGGAGCTTCTGGAGCACTGTAAGGAGCTGGTGGCCGAATTCCACACAAGAGCACTGCTGTGTGAAGCCCTGACAGATAGATGTGGTCTCTCCTTCCTGTCAGCCTCTGGTCCAGCCCCTATTCCAACCTCCAAAGTTTGGACATGGCCAGGGTGATGAGACATCGGAGTGACCACGGTGTGCTGCAGCACCAGGAGAGGAATCAAGCCACCCTCCAGCCTACCCAACAAGAGGCATCACGGGGCACTGTGGACTGCCTGGTGGGTGCTGAGGACCTGCTGTCCCCCCCCAGCTTGGACTCTGCCATCTCCCTGTCTTTGGGAGACAAACCCAGATGATTTGGGGCATGTGATAATGTGACCGTAGAGCAAATGAGTTTCTGCTGGAAGAGTCTGGCCTTAGTACAGCAGTGTCTGGGTGTCTGAGCTCTCTTACCCTGTCTCTGAGAGGTGGTTGCCATTTTTTAAGGCCTCCACACTCAAATAAATGACCATGTTGGAAGCTGCCTTCTCCAGAGGTCAGGTGGTGGAGGTGTTTAGGAATGTCAGTTATGAAATGTAAAGCCACTGGCTGGAGGGCTTCAATATAAATCACAACTGAGATGTTAAAGAGCCATCAGACCAGAGTCCACACTTGTGTCAGGGCAGGGCACATGCCTGGATGGGACCACATCAGACATTGCCTCATTTAATCTTCATCCAAAGGCTGAGATGAGCTCAGAGCTTTGTGGTGTGAGAGTTGCTGAGATGCTCTTACACCAGGATCAGCCTGTTTCACTGAGCAGAGAAACGCTGTTCCATGTTCTCCATCGTACTTATTCCAAGCAGCTTCATGTCCTCCTCTTACCGTGTCTGAATTCCACCTCTCCCTCTGGCACCTCCCATCAGGATCATCCCTCCGTGGAGTGTTAGAAGTGCTTCCTAAGATGGGCCTATCCAACCCACAGCTACAGCTCTCATATGAAGGATGTACTGTCATAACCTTGTGCAAAACATCTAGGAGATGTCACTGTCCATTTTCAGGGTCCGAGTATGGCAATAGTTTGTATAAAATGTACACATAGTGGTGGCTACAGAATAGTTTATGACTAAATACATATCTATTACTGTCCAAATAATGTATAAGAATGTATTTGAAGCTATTATCCTTGTGCTCTGTTGTCTGAATAATTAAAGAAATTACAGAGACTTCCCGAAATGTCTGATATGTGATGGCATTCCTATCACACACTCTCTGAGGATTTTACCTCGATGATATTGAAATGCAGAGTGGGGATCCTGTGGGATTTGGTATTGGACTCTTCAAACACACCAGGAATTGTGCCTGTGTGTCTTCATGTGGTGGCCACAACCTCCTTCTCCTCCCACCTACAGCCACATAGACAGTCTGTCATTTACCTGTGAAATATTCCGTGGCTCTGTGAAGCCTGCTCATTTGGAAGGGTCCTGTGGGGCAGCAGGGGTGTCCTGAAGGGCAGCCCACCAGCAGCTGCCTGTCCTCTCCAGCTCTCCCACCCAAGCCAACATGAGAAATGACCCTAATGAGACTGGGACTAGTTTGTGTTTACTTGACCAATAGTTCAAGCGGTGCCCCGGTGCTCAGACACCAGTTAAACCCTCCAAAGGGAAGCTTGGATCCACCAGTAAAAGAGGATCACATCCACAGTGTAATGAAAATCCAAGCCAAACATTGGGGTAAAACAGATGTTTCCCAGCCAGGTCGCTGTGCTGTGCCTCAGCCAGCATCTCCTTGTGCCCTCGTGTGAGAAAGTTTACCTAGCTGGATCTTCAGACAGATATATGCACACATATGTGTACATATATAATATTATTTTCCTGATATTAGGAGCTCAGCACATCCCACCAGGATATAAATATGTTTACACTGGCCCTCCTGAGCATTTCACACCATGGCAAGGCTGAGCAGGAGATGTAAATCAGCCTGGTTGGGTGATAATTGGGTAACAGTTTTGCAGCCCCAGTACAGCATCTATTTCAATTACAGGGGGAAGGAAACCAGAAAGAGCATTTTATCTTACTCATTACTGCGAGCCATAAGGGACCACGACATTTCTTAAGCTTTTGAAATTCTCTCTTCAGCAGTTTCTGCCTCAAAACTAGTTCAAACTTAACTGAAAAAAGGTCAATTTTCCATGTACAGAGCCCTACAGAGCTTTCAAAGGAGCAGCGTTAATATGATCCTTGGCCTACACAGTCTGAAAGGAAAAAAAAATCATGTTTAAAATATGCATCTTTACAAGCAACGGGATTGTCTCAGATCTGATAGGAGCCCCACAGCCACTGTTTGTGCCAAGATTGTTAAATATAATTTTGAATGCTTTGCATTTGGAGTGATTTGGCTTACACATTTAAATAATTTTGGTTTTCAGGGATGAAAAGAAGTGAACAAATCCAGTAAATAGGAGTTTAATGATCTTTTCCTGGTTCCAGTGAAATCAAGAGTGGTATCCAGAGGTGATTTGGGCGCACAGGCAATTGTGCACCTTAAAGCCCTGTGCAGGACCTATGTAACTTCTTTTCCTTTCATTTTTAAGTGAGAGCAAGACATCTCTTCAGAAAAATATTACTGCAAATCAGGAGTGAAACCACAAGTTCAGGAAAGCTGTTTGGGGTAAAAATATTTGTTTTGATGTCCTGTGACCTAAATGTGAAATAAATACTAGATTTGCTCAGTTTGGTGTGAATAAATGTCCGTTTGTATTACTGAGGAGGAGAGGTGACAAGGGATGCTCTGTGTGGAGTGGCTGTGGAGGGCTCCTTGGCCACCAAACTCACATCTGGCTGCTGCCCAAGGGCAAGGAGGGGTTGGACATGGACAGGGGAGCAGGGATGCTCTGAGAACACCCTGTGCTCCATGCAGCTCTGCCCAGCTCTCTGGACTCTGGGAGTGGCACAGGGACCCCTTCTTCCTCAGCTCATCTCCAGGGCAAAGCTTGCCTGGACCAGACCTCTGGGACACCAGGATGTCTCCCTTGGGAAGGGGATGTGTTCACACGGAAATCATACTTGGGAATGCTGTATCAATCCAAGATCTGAGACTTTTGATGGAATTCTCTGCAAGGGAGTGGATGACAGTGGATGATACATCTGTGTGCAATTACAGCAACATCCTCTTGGTCTCATGACAGACAGACGTTTTGTCACAGACCTGTCGTAGGCTTTCACTGAGGGGAGGAAGCTTATTTACAAGCAGGATACAGATCAGGCTTTGGCTAGTTTGGAGCATAAAGCATTTCATGGGCTTTTTTTTTTTTTTTTTTTTTTTTTTTTTTTAGCACTTTAGGCTGTAAGCAGCCTCTGGTGGTCCCAGGTCTCATCTCAGCTCATGCTGGGCCCACTTAGAACAAGCTGCTGGAGGCCACCCTCTGTCAGGTCCCACATATCTGCAAGGATGGAGGGGCTCCATCCCTCTGAGCAACTGGTATTGTTAAATAAGCTTACAGTTTTCCTAAATGCAGCAGCCTTGCATCCCATTTATCAAGAATCTTCCTTGATATTCTCCTTGCATATACTCTGTGAGGAAGGAGACCAGAGAGTTAAAACTAATCTTGTTTTAAGAAATCCCGGACTCAGAATCTGGGACATACAGAGCTGTGCCAAGCTCTGCTGCTGCTCCTGCAGCCTGCCCTGAGCAGAGAGCTGAAACCTCACTCACCCAGCTCACCTCTTCCTTGTTAGTCAGCCCCATTCTGCTTTCTACAGCAGTAAGAACTGGTTTTAATTATTAGACAGTGATGCATGCAAATACATATTAGCCTCAGGATTGCTCATGAACAATTCTCTTGGAAGAGTCACTGGTTTGGTGAAAGCTTTGTTGGCTTTTCCAAATGATGCCCTTTCTGCTCAGCGAAGTTTTTCTGGAATCAGGAGTGTAATAAATGTACAGTATCAAACAAGTCTGTTCTGGCACAGTATTTGTGTGAATAACCATCTTGTGCTCACACCGATAGAAGCTATGGGGTTCACAGGCATCAAAAAATCCAACTGCCATTCAAATATTTGCAAATAATGAATATGTGATCCCACAAATAACAACAAACCAACCTGGTTGCTTTCATTGAAGAAAATTATTATGAATCACTGTGTACTGTGGGCTCAATCCAACAACCACCAGCGTCAAAAGAAGTCTTTCCACAACTTCAAACAGGCAGGGAGCTGAGCTGTGTTTGCTCAGCTTTACCTGGTGTATCCATCGCTCTCATATTGCACCATGAAATAATAGAATTTACCAGGCGAGTAAGAATTTCCTAGAGCAGCCAAGAGTGGGCACATGTCACCTCCTGACTGCCTATGTGCATCTCCCACTGATGTCAGCAGGGTTACGTGTGGGTAAAATGAGGTCAGACTGTGTTGTCCTACTTTACTTGCCCTGTGGTATTACACTCAATTAAGTTTTGTCTCCCAGGACACAGCCTCTCTCCCACTTAAGTCACCAGGAGCTTTGTCACTGCACAACAGTGCAGGAGGCACGAAATACCAGTCTTTGATCCAGAGTGCAGTATGTTTTAACCCATGTATTGAGGAACTTTCAGCTGCACTTTGAAACAGGGAGGTTAAATTCAGTAAAAAATAAACACATCCATGAAAATCCAACATGGGCATCTTCAGGAGAAGGTAATGGCTTTGGAAACTCACCCAGAGCCTTGCAGAGTGTAGCAGACTCAGCAAGAGCTTCTTCCCAAGGCAGCAGGGCATCTTTCCTGCCCTCTGCCAACAGCTCCCCACTGATCCCTGCAGAAAGATCCTGTATGTCATGGGCAAGACTTCTTTGCTAGCGCAGCAGAATCAGTCACATCTTCTGTGTGGGTGACCACATGCTTGACTACTCCAAAAATATTAACCACTGGTTATGAACTGAAACTATTAATAGCTGTAGGAAGGAGAAAACAGTAAAAAAAAAATTAATTATTGCAGACAAACAAGCTGCCAGAACAATGCTGGGCTTTGAGTGTACCAGGTTTGTTCCTTGCCCCTTTGATGGGCTTTCTTCTGACTTTGAGCAAGTGAACTTTTTGTCTCCCTGGCTTTACCAGAGATGGGCAGAAAAGTGTCTCTGAGGATGCTTTTCCAGTCTACGGAGTCAACATGATGAGAAACACAGTGAATCAGATATCACCTACTGCCCATGTGTAGCTCTGAGGGATCTCCTCTGTGGGCACATGGTGAAATGCAAGCCATCTTAATGCATACATTGGTAAAATATTCATTTTTAGATGCCTCACAGCTGCCAGTATTAGGCATCCTTATACATAAAATAAGCTAGTTTCCTGCTGCATTTTTAAACCACTCTAAATGCCTTTGGAAAAGTGGACAGCTGGCTTTTTGCATGATGTGAAACTCTGCATTACATACATACATCACAAGGAGGACCCACAAAGGCTTTAGCCAGATTAAAGTTAAGAACTTTGGCTTCTGATTGTGTCTCCATGTACCTCCATGGAGAGGAGATCCCTGCTGGCTGGAGGAGTCTGGCTGGACAAAATTTCTATGGACTAATGAGTGAGCTGAGACACCAAGCACTCACAGAGACAGCTGCAAATATGTCTGAACGTAGATGTCCTGACTTTACTCCTGAATCCTGCCTAAAATGTCATATCAGCCTTCTGCAGAGACTCCCCATGAGGTCTCAGGCTACATTTGGAGAATCTTTGTCTCATCCAGTGGTCCTGGTGTGGGGTGCACATAGACTTTCCTTAGCTCTGGAGAGTAACCAAACTCTGGGCCCAGACACTCACCCCTCTCTCTGTTCTGTGCTGGGTAAACCCAGTGTAATCCAAACCCAGGGCTTTCTCTGGAGCTGGTTCTCCACTGTGGGACTGGGACTTCAGAGAGCCCACAAACCTCAGTGCCTCTCTTTCCAAGAGCAAGGCACACTTGTTCAGCCTTGCCTGCGTAGGTATAAACACCATGCACATACAGTGTAGTTAATTAAAACTATTCCCACTCATCTTTCCCCTGGGGGAAGGAAGGGAGAAAATAGATGCTCATGGGAGGGGTGTTCATCATATTGCTTAATGTGATCTAGAGTGGGACATGCAGTGCTGTGGGGATAAAGAGCTGTGGGGGGCTAAGGAAGCACCATGAAAAGCTGTCCCTGGAAAGAAATTTCCCTTAATGTGTGCAGCGTGGAAGGGAAGAAGTGATGTGTTTCCAGGAGAGATAACAGGAGGCCAAGACCATCTGCTGCCCAAGACAAAGAGGCAGGGATAGAGGCTTGCCCCAACACTCACCCAATGTAGACTTCTTGCTTGGGATTTTTGGGGATCTTGAGAACCTCCCACCTACCAAAGCTTAGGTTTTGGGCAGCTCATGAAAAAGACAGGAGTAGTCCCCAGTGCCTGGGTATGACACAGCTGGGTCTGTGCCCTGAGTGACTCAGCACTGACACCAGGAGCTGTCCTGGGCATCAGACCCAGAACAGCCACTGCTCTCCCACCCTCTGCTCCCAAGTCACTCATGGACACTCCAGGGAGTCACTCATGGACACACCAGGGAGTCACTCATGGACACTCCAGGGAGTCACTCATGGACACACCAGGGAGTCGCTCAGGTCTGTCTTTGGTGGTGTGTGGATGTGAAAGGGTTTGCTCACAGGGAGCTGGTGCCCTGGTCTCTGCAAGCAGAGCTGTGACAGGCAGCATCACGGGTGCTGTCCTTGGCTCCCAACCACGAGTACAGACATACCCTGCACTGAGCACAGGGTATGAGACAGGCCCTTCTGAAACATTTTCATTTCAAGTCAGCTCCGGTGTCTTGCTTTTGTCAGTGCTGAGCAGCGTGGTGCTGAGCTGGTGGTGCCACCATGGAAGGGATGCAGCTGGTACCCACCAGTGCATGGGGTGATGCAGGTGACTCAGGTGCTCCGGTGCCTTCCAGCAGGGGCTGAACAATCCCAGGTACAGAAGGAAAGTTGAGGATTTGTGGGATCTGCTGGTTGCAGCCAAAGATGACATATGTGCAGCAAGAAGGACCTAAGCACCGTCAAGAATCTGAGCATGCAAAGTGTTTATTCCTTTCCCAAAACAGGATTAAGCCATCTGCATTTGGAAACAGGCAGGATGCTGCCAGTCATCGGGGCAGGGGGGATGTCTCTGTGCAGCCCCTGCCCCAACAGGGACTCAGCATGCAGACATCTGGACAGCAGTGATGCCATTCCTGAGGGAGGTGTGCCATGGGTTCTTCACCTGGGCTCAGGCACTTGTGAACCTGTGACAAAAGAAGCTTGCAGGGTAGGACCAAAGTGTCCCAAATGTCCAAAATAAAAGACAGATTTCATCTTATAGGTCCCCAAGAAGGGACCAAATTGTCACTTTACAAATGTAAAAATGGTCAAGTTTGGACCTCTCTTGGAGCTCATCTTTGCACCAGGAAAGTGTTGGTATTCTTTTTCAGAGGTGTTTTTTTCTCTTAGCAAGGAAATGTCTGTACTTTGTTTGAAGCAAGGAATGAAATACACGTAAATGTTACTTCTTATTTGGGTGTAACTGAATATGCAGGAAAATTGGAATATCTTCTTGTAGATTATACATTGGAGTTATTTTTTTCTTATTGATATGGATCCTGACAGGACAGAACTATTTATTCAGAGTTAAATGATGACATCTGTTATCGGGAATATCAAATCCAGTAGAAGATGTTTCATATTAAAATGGAAACTCATGGCCAAATTTCCTCTTGATGAACATAGACACAGCTTTATAAACTTCTTCAAAGTTTCACTCTACACCAGAATAAAATTCAGCCCAAGGAACTTCTATTAACAAGCCTTATCCACATGTGCAAAAAAGAATCTGCTTTGAAAAAGTGTATCACAACAATAACAAAAAAGGCAGAAACAAACCCCCAGACCCTTCGGGCTTTGTTGCATTAGGTGGAATCAAAGTGACCTCTAGTGATTCCCTGTTAACTGTGCAGCTTGGCAGCTGCCTGCACTGAGCTCAAGGAGTGAGAGGGGATGTGTGCTGCTCTCTCAGCTGGTAAAAATGCAATCAATACCTGATTGATGCAAAACTAAAGCAAGGAACACAAACAGCCTTTACTATAGCAATTCTTACAGCTTGAGTGTAGAATATTTTCCCAAACTCTACAGATTTTTTTTTTCATGCAAGCTGCGCACTGTTAAAAGGAGTGTTTTTATCAGTCTGTTAAAAATCAGCAACACAATGAATTTATTAGTAACTTACCATCCATGAGTATTCTGGAATTGCTGACGTGCTGTTCTTTGGGAATAGACAGGATAGGAAGTGCACTAGATTTGTGATTTAACTCATTTGTTCCTATTTTTTGGAACAGTCACAGGCTGATCACAAAATTGTTACCAGTTGTGTGTAGGGAGTGTGGAGTGTTGCTGTGGGGCTAAGCCTTACCCATCCCCAGGTTGAACCAGAGAGATTATCACCTCTACAAGGTCATCTTTCCTCTCCCGTCTGGGAGAGGTTTATTAAGGTTTTTTTATAAAAAGAGCATAGAGAGAAAGGACGTTACAATTCATCAGCGGTGGGGGAAATGAAAACTGTGTATCAGCCAAATTATGTCGGTTTACCATGAAAATCAATATCAAAGGGGGTTAGAAATGGGATGTCATCATTCAGAGGCAATGCAGGAGAAGATCTGTCAGCAGCAAGACGGCTGTGTGCTCTGTCCCAGTATTCCCCAGGGATATTTCAGGGATGGGGAAGGCAGAAAAAATCATTGATTCCTCTGGCACGGGAGATTGGGCTGGGCACGAAGGAGATGCAAAGGAGATGCTGAGGTCTGCTGGGACTCAGAATGTAGATATTTACAAGTCCTTCACAGGTTAGATGTGTCAATCTGTGAATCAGAGCTGGGTGAAAACCAGGACCCTATTTCTACCAGAAGAAAACCCATCCGGCTGCTTTGGTTTTATTTATGTTTTGAAGAATTAATCTCTGACCTCTGATTCTTTCCTGCCCTATCTCTACGCCCATTAAAGACCATGAGGTCTGACATCTGCAGGAAGAACTACATTGCTTCTGTCTTGCTCTCTCTCCCTGCTGTCAGCTCTCCACAATGGCCATGCCGAGAGCAAATTTCTCTTTGAATCATTTCCAGGGCTGATTTTGCATTCTCTCTAATCTTCATGGAGGCTGTGCCACAGCTGCTGTAATGGAGCGGGCTCCCTTGTCGTGGTCAGTGCCAGGCTGATCACCCACTTGCAATAAAGATCCCTTTTTTCCCCTGTATTTGTCAACACCTTCCACTCCCACCAGCAAGTACTATTGGGCACATTCCTAAGACACACTTCAGAAGGACTTCACATGGAAATGAGGAGTTTTGCAATGGGTGTTGCCCAACTCACTGTCTCATCCTGACCCTCTGCCTGTCCCACCAGCCCTGTCAGGGATGCTGGGGACCCTCCTGCCTCTCTGGGGTGTCCATGGTGTGAAACCAGGCTGTATTCCTAATAACCTCTTCTCTCTATCCCCAGAACATCCAGGTTGGACCGGAGTGTTGGGCTGTAATTGTCAGTGTATGATTTCACCTGCCACTGCTCAGGAGCATCTTCTGAATTCAGCCTCCTCCATCCTGAGGCATGGAGAAACTTGAAGGAGTAAAATGATGCATGTGTTTGTCCAGGGCTAGAAATCAGCCAGAGAAAACCTATTTGTCTCCCAATAATGAATCCAGCCACCAAAGAGTCCCAGCCCAGGCTCTGCTCTGCCTGGGTAAACCTTCTACAGAGCTATGACTGGGGGACAAGCAACAGGTCCCATCCACATTTCTGTGTCAAGTCAAATACGACTCAATCCCTGTTTGCTTTTAAGGCTTAGAGACTGAAAACATAAATAAACATTTTTATCTGTTGTGAGTAGCAAAACCAATAAAAGCAGGTGGGTAAGAAAAAGCAGGGAGCTCAGCACTGGTTGATGTGGTGCTAACTGTGAATTATCTTTTAGGCCAAGATATCTTTATTGGTGTTAAACCAAACCAGAATCCTTCTGTGCTTCAGTTATTTTCTTTCTCAAAGAAACATGCGCATTTTATTAAGCTCCTTATAAATTTCATTTTCATTTTGGATTAAACTATATCATTTTAATGAAAGGCAGCAGCTAGAAAAATGCATTTTGTCCTGAAAGAATCACTTTCTGGTAAAGAACTATTTCCTATTTTTAAAGCCAGGACTGTGATAATCCAAATACTTGCATAGCCTTTGGTTACCAGCCCTGAAAGCTGTAAAAATATAATTTATTTTACACATGCATGCTGTGGGTTTATTTTTCCAGCCAAGGAATGAGAGAATACAGAAGCTAGTTTCACTTTTGTGGTCTAATAGGTCAGTGCAGATTTACCATTTTAAACATGTGCAGCCATAAATACAAAACAAAACAAATTGTTGCTGCTGCTGTGATCCAAACCTCAAATTAAAAACAAATACAAATTAGAAATCCCCTTTGGAAATCTCATCTGTTGAAAGCTGTTGAAATATTGTCTTGATGACAGAACTTCTCACATAACAACACTGCATAATGGGTTGACCATTTAGAGTATTTTTACTAAACTTTTGTTTGTTTTGAATATCCTCGGAGGCATTTTTAAATTTGACGCTGTCAGCATGTGTTTGCATGTCAATTCCAGATTGTGTTGGTTTTTTCAAGTCATCTTCCAGCCTTCATTGTCTGCAGCAAAAATGTTAAACCTGTGAACCTGAGATGTTGAAAAAAATTAAATAAGGAAATTAATACAAAACTTGCAGCTGTATTTATGTCATGGTAAAGTCTGCACAGTTGAAATTGGGATCAGGAGATGATTCAAAAGTAGCAGAGTGGAACACTGAAATTCTTTGATGCTGGAAACCATAGAAAAGTATAAACCAGCCAGCTGGGTACCAGCCCACCCAGCTCAGTGTGTCCCTAAGAGTGTGTCACCCACCCCAGTCCTCCTTGGGCTTGAAGGAGAAAAATAGTGATGTTGAATATTTTGTAAAAGGTTCACTGCTGTCTGAAGGAAAGTTTCCCTAAGGGAAGGAGTATGACAATCTGTTCCTTAGAAAATATCTTGCTGAATTCATTGGGACTGGAAGCAGTGGTGGGGTGCAGGAACAGAGACAGCCCAAACAGCCTGGAGAAATCAGTGCTGCAAAATGTGCTCCTGCAGATTCATCACAAGCATCTGTGGAGATTTGGGGTTTCTGCCTTGGTACCCAAGAGCGGATTTAGAAATGTCAAAGGAAGAAGCAAGACAGAGGAGTGGCAAACACTGGGGCTGAGGAGTCCCTTCAGCTCCTCCCCAGCATCTCCTGCAGGGGTTTCCAAAGGGAGCCAACCTCCAGACTTCTCCCAGGCCAGAGGGGAGTGAGTTAAAATATTATAAAAACTCAAGGTTCCTTGGTCCTGCTGGGGCTGCACAAGCTGCCAGGCACATTTTGGGTCCAAAACAAACAAAAAAACCCCCAAAAAGTGCTTACCAACAAAACCTAACACTAATGGAAAGGATGGTGCCTGAAAGAACAGTGAAGCCTTTTGAAGGCGTTGTGACTATTGGCTCTTCTCCCTGTGTCTTCCTGGACTGTGTCCGTCATTTAGAAAATTTTGTGATACCCAAAAGGCATTGAAAATTCATTTCCAGTCCTTTTCAGGCACCCTTGCAGAACCTTCAGGCAGAACCTGACACATAACTGCAGGCAGACCTCACTCCTGGAGACCAGCTGGCAAACCTCTGAGCAGCAAAGATGCCAATCTTTTTGGAGGTTCACAAGGAAAATTCCTATAAATCTATAATTCCTATAGCTCAACTTTTCATAGGAATAACCTAAAGGCTGTTGAAATGTCCAGGTAAAGATGAAGCTGTGCAGGGAGAGCTTCATTCACCCTGCAGAGAGGAGCAAGTCAAAGATAACTTAAGTACAACTTGAAAAGCACCTTGCTGTGGTTTCCAGGAGAATACTGGTACTGGACATGGGAGGAAGAGAGAAATGGCTCATGGATACATATGGAAAATTACTGGATCCACCAGAGAAATTCAATTTGCCCCTTTAAGCCCTCTCCACCCAAGAGCAGACAGGAACCAGCATTTGAGATGACACATCCAGAGAGGATGATGTTACACAGGTCCATCAAATCAGCTGTGTTGGCAGGGCAACTGTGAAAGTAGAAACTCTAATTTGTGGTAGGGAGCAGAGTGCCTGAGCAAGCACAAGTCAAATGTCTTGACCCTGGTTTTGCCCAAAAAACAGAAAAGGTTTTAGATGAAAAAGGGATCAAAGACTGAGAGCTGAACAGAGAATGGGATTTATAGTACCAGACTGGGTCAGTTAATGTAGAATGGCTCTTTGATAAAGTCAGCGATTTTATTTTATTTTTAGAGAGAACAATTGATCTAAGGTGAATTTGCAGTGGTGTTACATTAGTATGTGCTACCTCAGCCCAAGAGGATGGAAACAAGCAGGGCTGATGGGCAAGCTGAAGGCTTGGCAATGAGGGGCTCACCATGAAAATAGAAGGAAGAGACAAATGGATTTCCTCACACATTGATTGTTTCACTTATCCACTCTAATGCCCTGGCAGAAATTTAGGAATGTGTAATGGTAGGTGACAAGAGGAAAGCTGACACAGTCAATAAATGTGACCAAAATACTTGCCAGGAAGCAGAAGACAACCTTGACCAAATAACAGAAATTATAATAAAATGATAATCAGAGGAGCTCCTTGTGAGTAAAAACAGTTATTCCTGTTAGAAATGGGAGGCAAGAAGGGAGAACAGAGTCCTGCAGGCATTAACCACATCCATGTAATCATCAGGAATGTAGCATGCCTGTGCAAAAATCCAATGTGATGCTAAGGTGAGGCATTTCCACCAGAGTTGTGGGGAAAGCTTTGGGAAGAAGCACATAGGCACAGGCAAAAAGGGGCTTTGAAGTTGCATTTTTTTTTGCTTAGAATTCTAGTGAGTCTGATGATGATGGAGATATGGGAAGAAAGTCAGGGGGTTGTGTAGGCTGAAAGAGGGAGGGTTAGAGATGGGCCCTCTGCTGCTCATCCTTTATGTACATTTAATCTGGTCAGTCACACCGCCCATGGAAAAAACAAACATTCAGCAACACATCATGTCTCTCCAGGAATTTCAACAGGTTTCACACATATCTCTACAGCTAATTACTTGTTATTTAAAGCAGTGTTTAAGCTTGCACTTAGATGTCAGGAGAGATTTCCAGGGCTGACCATTGGGTGTTGGAGCAGCTGTCAGGAGATGGGCAGAGCTCAGGGTCACACTGAAGATCCCATCCCAACCCAAGCTTTGGTAAATCAGGCCTGTCCAGCCCAGAGGACAGGGGTTAAACAGGAAAGAGCTCCAGGACAGCTGGGCACAGCTGGATGGGATGTCCAAATGAGGTGTCTGGGAATGCTCACTTATGGCTGATGTTATTTTTGGTGGCCGCAGTCAGAGCTGAGGTGGTGTGGGTAGGAAGTGAAGCTGTGACCTCAGCCAGTGAGGGCTGCCTCAGGCCAGCTCTGCTCCTGTCCAGGAGCACCACCCCACCACAGAAGGTTGCACAGGGCAGCCCCTGATGCAGGGTCCAGTTTTGGGTGGCTCCTGCGTGGACAAACAGCACACAGCTCAGTGTCAAAGCCCAGTTTTGTCCCAGTATGATGAAGGGACTTTTGCCTGGCCAAACCTTGAAGCCCACACTGCCACCCAGCTTTTCTCTTGGGCACCAGTTTGGTGCCCAATTCACTATTTCTCATAGTGAGTTTCCTTCGGTTCAAGAATCTGCTCTTCAAGAATCTGCATCCACAGTTATTATTGAACTAAAACCTTCCCATTTTTCAGTTTCATTCCAGGTAAAGAAGCTGACAATTAACCTGATTTGGTTGTGAGTTAATTCATGTAATCTCCAGGTGCCCTTAATCTTGAAATTAATACCCCTAAAACATGGCTAAGTAGCATTCAACTCTCTTCCTTTAATTACGTGTATTATGAAGCTCATTTAGAAAGCAGCAGCAGTATGGAGACCAGATTGCAGGTGTTGCCCCTCTTTCCCACTATGATCCAAATCCCATTTTCCAGGTTAGTAAGACAGTCAGGACTTCATTCAGCACCAATTGACAACATTGGTCCTAAAATGTCTCACATGGCACAAGGCTCTGGTAATTTGGTTTCTGTGAAATACAAAGAAGAAACAGTCTCAGTGGACCCAGTCTGTGGTGTGTTATGGTTTTTCCTGCCCTCTGCCAGCAGGTAAAGAAGTTTCAGTGGCAGCAGTCCCCTCTCATTCCTCCCACCTCTCCCTGAATTAATCTTCTGCTCTTCCACACAGGACCCAGGCTCTGGCATCCCTCAAATGCTGCAACTGAGCAACAAACTTGAGCTAAACTATTGTTTTCTACCTGATGTCCTGAATCTGGAGGAAAGGAAGCTCACGATAGACTTTATCACTCTCTACACCCACCTGAAAGGAGGTCACAGCCAGGTAGGGGTCAGTCTCTTCTCCCAAGGAACAAATGGTAGGACAAGGGGAAGTGGCCTCCAGTTCCACCAGGGGAGGTTTATATTGGATTTTAAGAAATAATTGGTTCACAGAGAGGGTTATCAAGCACTGGAACAGGCTGTCCATGGCTGTGGTGGAGACCCCATCCCTGGATGTATTTATAAGACGTGTAGATGTGGCACCTGGGGACATGAGGGGGGCACTTGGCAGGGCTGGGTTAACACCTGGATTCAGCATCTCAGGGGTCTTTTCAAACCTAAGCTGTTCTGTGGTTCTGTGGTTCTAGTTTGATTTAACACCAGGAGGAAAACTGGCATGGAAGATGAGCATGGCAGGAGTTGTGTCCTGCAAGGAGTGCCCTTCCCAGCATCCCAGACTGCAGCAGGCTGCATTTCCAGAGCTGCTTCCTTGCCTGTTCATTATGCTTCTGTCTAAAGACTGTTGGGGATGCCAGGAGGAAAAAAAAATAATAAAAACCCTCACCCAAACCACTGGTAATTAGTTCCTGTAAATGAGTTTCAGTCTGGTTACGTCTCTGGCTCACTCTGATGTAAGGTTTTTTCATGCCCTTCCCAAAATCACATGTTAAAACTGGTTCTCTGAGAATATTCTGGGACATTTGGTGTAAATAATTCTGATATAGAACTGCAACAAGGGGGTGATTTTTTGTGTCTCTCTAGGGTGTTTCAAATCATGGCACAAGGACCATATTCCTATGGGAATCTACCCACAGGAATCTCCCTCCCTACCCTTTGCTCCCCTGGGAAGTTTGGCAGTGCCCAGCTGGGCAGCTCATCCACCCACTGCACACCTCCCAGCACACCAGGCACCTCTCCTGGCACTTCTGGACTGGGCATGAGCAGGCAAAACTCCAGCACAACCAGCACCTCTTCCCCATCACTCCTCCCTGGTGGCCCGGCATGGCTTGTGCCCACCCCATTGCTCCATGAACGTCCACATCCCTCCATCATCAAATCTTACCACAGAGACAGGAGGAGGAAGGGGAAGGTAAGCACTACAAATGGATCTTTAATCCATAAAAGGGATCATGGGTGGACACAGGCCCTTCCTGGGATGGAGGGTTCCCTTCTGAGGTGGGACAAGGCTCTCCCATCCCAGTGGCTGTGCTAGAAGAGGCAGCACAGTTCAGGTAAAGGGTTTGGGAGGGGAGTGAAGGGTCCTGGGGGAAGAATTTCCCAGGGAATTTCATCATGGATTGCTGGCCTTGGGATGGGCAAAGGTGTGGTTGAAGGATGTATACCAGGTTTATTTAATTTTATGAGGCTGAGAAAGAAGCAAAGCCCTTGTATCTTCATGCCCAGCATGAGCACTTGCAACCAGGGCCAAAAATATCACAGAGCTGGCAACAGTCTTTCACTGTCTCTCACACTGGCACATCCTTCTCAAGATTCACTCACCAACATAAGAAAACCTAAAAAACATCTGAGGACCTTCGTGACACTTGGGTTTCATGTATCTTGTCATGGGTAACTTCACACCTCCATTCAGGAAGCTACCCCAAATATCTTGTAAATAAACATAAGCTTTATGGAGAAGGTTCCCATCCATCACGTTGCCCGCTCTGCACTTCTAAATAAAACTCAGGAGATTTGAATAGAACATGCCAGCATTTTCTTCATTTGCTTTGATGTTTTTGATGTTTCAAAACCACTTACCTTCAATGTCTTGACCCCATGGCCTGCAAGACCCCCTCACCTTCCCTCCTCCTGATCCTTGGGGTGAGCATCACCTTCACCTGAGGCCTCCCTCACCCTCCTGCCAAGCCCCTGTGGGTGGAGACCCGGGGTCTGGTTTGTCTCCTCCATTCAGCTGTAACAACTGAATGCTCCCAAGTCCATGTGACCTGATGGGATTCATCCTGGAGTTCTGAAGGAGCTTCCAGATGTTATGGCAGGACCCCTCACCTACCAAAAGTCCTGGAAGTCTGGGGAAGGTTCCTCCTGATGGGCACTATTCAGTATAAAAACCTGTGAGGAAAGACCCAGGGAACTACAGACTCTTAGTTCAACATCAGTTCCTGGAAAAATTATGAAGATTATGCTGAGTACTACTGAAGGACACTTAAGGAATGATATAATCACCAGGCACCCTCACTGGGTTCACGTGGGGAAAATCCTGTTCTCAGTGTTTATGTTTCAGCAGACTCACAAAGCTGGGAGAGCTGCTGGGTCACGCTGGTGACCAGGAACTTGTGAGGAACTGGTGGTGGGTGGGAAGACAGAGGTTTTCCTGGCTGGGTCTTTTCATTTGATGGGTTGGCTGGTTTTGTCTGTGGGATTTTTGGATTATTTTAGGATATTTTTAGGCTTTTTGGGGTATTTATTGATACTATTTTGTTAAGTACTTCTGTGCTCAGTAAATCACCTGCTTCATTTAAGAAGGAGGAGGGGGAAAGCAAGAATGCAGCAGCTGCCAGGTACGAGATGCTCAGAGGATGCTGCCTCTGGGGCTCAGCAATCTCTCACATCCTGCCTTGTGTGGCCACCCCATCTCCTTCCGAGGCCAAACCAAGGGGCAAGAAGTCAAGAAGGCAGCACTTCTCAGCAGGAGGAGGCAACACTGGTGACACCGTGCACTAACCAGCCTGTTGCATCCCACAGGACCCTGGACGTTTCACAGGTAAAATTCTCATCTGAAAATGCAGAGTCTCACCAGAAACAGCCACGTAAAAGAGGAGCAGTGAAAGCAGAGCCTCACTGGGCTGTTCCCTCGCTGCTGGCACCACCGTGGCTCACGGCAGCCATCTGGTGACCACAGTCATCATCTTCTACACAAACAGGTGAGTGATGGCAATGGCAGATGGTACCTGCTCTCCCTTGGGCTGTACACAGCATGAACCTGGATGGGCTCTTGCACAGTAATAATTAATTAGATATCAGATACATCATTTTCAATGTATCCAATGTGTTTGCTTTGTCATCAAATCAGTGACAGAGCTAATAAAGCCAGGGAAATATATAGGCATTAAAGCCATTGCCATCATGTTTTCATGTTTGACTTCATGTTTCTTGCATACTCAAAATATTTAGGGTTTGATTTGTGTGATTTTTTGTTTTTTTGTTTTAAGGGTCCAGTATGATCTGTGAGGATGAAGGTTTAAGCTGGACCACCAGTCATAAAAGGTTCCTTTCCCCTTTCCTTTCCCAAGCTATTCACCCTCTCCAGCTTGCAAACAAATGCACTCATCATATTTGTTCCTTGCAATTGATTGGACAAGAAGAAAAAAGCCAGGTGCTTTTAGATCCTAATGCACATCTTTGCAACAAGAAACACAAGGGCTCTTGCTTTGAAACAAAGCAGGCTAAGAGACACTTGCTAGTTTTAATCAATAATGCAGGGAATGTCTTGGCTCTGGGCTCATCCCTGCAGGATGTTGTGTCAGGGTTTTGAAGCTCCCTGGGAGCAGAAGGGCAGGAGGGATGTGCTGAGTCACTCAAGGACATCACCCCGTGCAGGATGTTGGCACGGGGTTCAAGCTGCCAAGATGTGCCATAAAAGCTGTCGGGAAGGATCCTGCCTGCTCCGGGACAGCCCCTTCATCAGCAGCATTCACAGTGTGAGGACCCATTTCACCTCCCTGAGAGGGGTAATTATTTCTTGTCAGCTAGACTCAAGCGCTGAACTCCACACAGCTGGTGGCACAGAACCATTTAGCCTCATTTACCACCCTGATAGCCTTTTAGCTCTTCCACATTTCACACGGTCTCTGCCATTTCGCCCATAAATTCTTCTTAGGGGAAAAAAAAAAAATCATAAAAATTTATGAGGAAAGAAAAAGGCATAAAATGGTGGCTGCTAAGAGAAAAGGTACTAAAATTTTCGAGTGAAGATGAGGTTACATACCCCCAGCTGTTTCAAGTGCAGTGATTGAGGGTCTCGCTGATGAGGGATGATTACATTCCTCCTGCCCCTCACCCCCATTACAAGCAGTGTGCATCCTCCCTCTGGATAGGGCTGATTAACAGCAGCGCGGGGAACTCTTGGAAACAACCACATCTTCCCCGTTTTGATGCAATCCTTGAATTTTCCTGACTCAAGTAGAACACAAGCCCTCTGCAATAAGCAGCACCTTTAAATAGTCTGAAAGGTTTAAAGCAGTAGGAACTGTGGGTATCGCTTTGCAGAGACCCTTTTGTGGCAGTGTTTAGGGTGGAGGATATACAGAGAAATTGTCTTCTCATCAGTTAACTGGGATTTGGCTTCCAGGACTGGTTTTGCTGCACAAAAGTCCAGGCTAGAAACAGAAAAGGGCATATTTACAATGCCAGGGTTCTCAAAGTCCATCCAATCCATGTGACTCAGATTTTGCACCCAGTTGTTTGCTGAAGTGCAAATTTCAATAATAAGGTTAATGATGATAGCAGTAATAATTTTTTTAATAAGCAAATTGTAAAAAGTGGTGAAGAATTGACTGAGGGCTGTAAGAGCAGCCAGGCATCCCAAAACCCTGAATACCTTTTGAGTCTTTGAGCTTCCTTCCACTTTTTTTCCTTTGAAGCTTTTAGCTATTTCCCTATTTCTCAAGTCCTGCACTGGGGTCCAGGTTAATCAAGGCTGTGGAAGGCACCTGACTCACTGCACAGATGAACATAGGAGAAAGTCTCCCAAACCCCTCTCCCTCTGTTCCCACTGGCTTTGCTGCAAGTAAAGACTGTGTGCTGCCATACAGGAACATCACAGTTTCAGAAGGCACAGCCTAATTTGTTTGAGACCCAAGAAAACAGGATTGCAAAACGCTGTGAGGCTATTCAGTCCATCCTTGTGCTGTCTTAAAATCCTTCTTATGAAAGGAGAATCCTTTCATCAGTAATTTAACTGAGAGATTGTTAATTAGGTAACAATCAGTGGCATACAGGACTGGAATTGGAAGAAATAGAAATGCTGAACTCCCAAGTTCTCCCCACAGCATCCCCAGTGACAACAGCATCTCCACAGAACAATTTTCCTGGTCAGCATCTTTAATTTTTCACCAGTTAAAGGCACACATTCCCCTGGGATCTTTTCAGAACAGCACGGATGGGTGAAAATATTTAATGTATATTCAGCAGTTACCAGAACTGACACCTGAAACCAAGGAACAGTGGCACTGTGTGACCAGTCAATTCTCATTGAACCCGGCTAAGGATGTTTTCTGCAGCTTAAGCCCTGGTCTTTGAAAGGCTGAATGTGTAGAGCAAAAGCAGAGGAAATCTGATAGATGAACCATTCAAAAAAGCTTTCAAAAAGAAATATTCACAGGGTGTTTTTACTTAGGGTAGTAGGGAGGTGGTTGTCTGGGTTGCAATTTTTTAAGTCCAGCATTAAATCTTCATACCACACATACACATGCTAATAACTCAATTCAGGAAGTGCTTGATGCATCCAGCCTAAACAGGCAGTACTCTTTTTCCTCATAGACCACCCCATCTATAGATCAAATATCTGCAATTAATTCACGACTCTTCCTCTTTTCCCAGTGACTCTTGCAGCAAAAATCCTTATTTATTAATACCAGAGTGAATAGCCTTGCACTTTGCAAGATTAAATTTAATCTCACCTCTATTATTCTAATTCTCTAGTTCATCCAATTCCTCCTATCCTCCTCCTCATCTGAGCCCTCCCTCATCTGTCTCCCAACATGCTTGATGAGCACGATCCAGCTCTTCCTGCCCAAATCATTACAAATTAATTAAGGTCAATCAAGACCAATTTTTGAAGCACACCACTAGGCACCTCAAAATTTGATTGTAAAGGTTTGTTTGCATCTCCCTTGGTCACTCCCTTTCCATCCCTTCAGTAACCATTTTCCAGCCACATTGATTTAATCTCTCTCGGGTTGTCAGCCTTCCAGCTCTCAGCACATCCCTGAGTGAATCCTGTGATCTTACAAATTCATCAGGAGAACATTTTTACTTCTGCAGACAAACAGACTTTTACGCCAAATCCTCACCTGCCCTCTTGAAAAGGGAGCTTGTTCTTCCCCTGTGCTGTGCAGTGGTAAATCCATTCAGTTTATGGCAGGAATGTAAGGGAGCTGATGCTTAGTGGTGCTTAACTTCACTAAAACACAAATTCCTGCCCCAAGACTACAGACTGACAGGGAAAGGTGGTACAAGGAAGTGAGGAGACAGGATTAATGAAGTTTTGAGGGATTTTGGTGAGGTTTACTTTGGTTTGGAGCCTTCTCTGGAGGATGAGATGTGGAAGAGGTAATGCTGCAGTTGGGTATTTACAGTGTGCTCCTACTGTTAATACATGACAAAATCACAGGTTGAAAACAAAGCTGGAACTTTGAGCACCAAGACGGTTATTCTTACATGGGTCCCTTTTTAAATCACCGAATCAGAGGCAATTTTTAAACCCTGATGAGCCTTCTAAGGTCACTGTGCTGCTGGTTGCTGTGTGCCCTCCATCAGGCTACCAGCAGAACAACCAACCTGGGTGTCATTAGTCTGCCCCACATAACGATGTTCTCCTGAGATCTACCCCAGTGATTATGTGACAAGCTAGCAATGTTTCCCTGGAAATGGATACACTGGATCACAGGTGCCACTTCCAGTCATGCCAGGATTTTTACATTCAACTTTGTGAATAATGTTAACAGACTACTAAAAAGCCCTATGAAGTGTGGGACAGCTGATTCTGACTTCTTTCCTCGATATGTAACAGGCCAGTGGAATTAGCCTCCATTTATGCTGATATAATTGAGTTCAGGAAATAATTGATGGTGACCAAACTGAGCTTGCTTGCCAAGAGCTCCTCTTTATGTCATGAATCAAGATAAGCAATATTTGAAAGTAGAGCTCTTTTATTAGACATGTCAGTATAACTAAAAAGCATCAGAAAAGCTTTAACACCCACAAACTTTCCTCCTGTATGTAAATTAGTTATCTCTTTTTAAGAGACCCCTCTTATCTTCTAGACCCTTTGAACCAGCCGCACAAGTTCCTTCTACCCTCAGTCACTTTTGTTTCCATTTGGGACACCTTTGCACAGCTGGGGAAGAACCCTGTGCTGTGCTGCTGATGTAAAAGTAAGCTCAGAGATCATACCATAATAAAAATGGTAAAATAATCCAGTGTGTGAAGCTTTTTTTTTACATGTTTGAAGTTGTACATCAAACAACAACGCAGGAAGTTATAAAGATCAGGTTTTATTGACATATTTTAGGTACAATAAATATATTTACATGTTCACATTTCAAACATGGAATTACATGTAAAAAAACTTGGTACATGAGATCATCTTTGTGTTTCCATTTTTACATTCACTTAAATAGGTACGACAAAGATCTCTTATGCACGTGGAGGGTTTGGTATAGTCCAGTATTACACTCAAGCAATCAGCAGTGCACACCTTGTGCAGAGGATGCTGTAGAAAACATGAGGCAGATGCACTCCCAGTGCAGTCAGTATGACACAGTCGGCTGCTGAATTTATATCCTGAACTGCTAATAAACAAACTCTGCAATCCAGATTAGAGCAGTACATTTGAAATGATTCTCAAAACACCCAAATATAGATATATGTATACATATATATACACTGCTTAGGACTTTACAGGTTAGGAAGGATCACATTCAGTAATAGTAATAGGAGGTAGAATCATGTCGACAGTGTTGGTATTTCTAGGTGGCAATAAGAAAAAGTGCTATTACTATCACTGAATTCAAGAACAGAGCTCCTGAAAAAGTGAAAAGGATAAAATGGTTGTTAATCCTGTTTAGCCTGGCTAAATGCTCAAGCATGTAAAGGAAATGTCTACATTCCCCAGCATGGGTAAACTGCAAAGCAAAAGTGTTAAGTGATGCTTCTCCAGCGTTCTGGGACGGGCAGCATTGCCTAAGGGATGATACCTGTACCAAAGCAACCTCAACTTCAGGAACCAGAGTCTGCAAAGGAAAGTACAGCATGGTGGATTTCAGGGCAGGACACCTAGGGTTCAAGTAGCCTCAAAAGAGCTGGAAGAACAGAAAACAGAGCAGAAGATTGAATGCAATGCACTCGGGGAAAAAAAAAAAAAAAGGCGCCCAGAAAAATGAACAGGGAGTGAAACGAGCAGGAAAGAGGATACAAATATCCCTCTGGAAATGGAAAAATGGGGGCAAATGAGATGGAAATGAGAAAAAGCATAGCAGAGAGGCAAAAGGTACCACAGGAAAAAGAAAGCTGACTTAATCCAAGGGCTCCTTTATAAATAAAATTATATTCAGTGGTACAGAAGATCATCTGTGAACAAACATGTGTTAGTGGCTGGCCTCTGCTGGATCTGTAAGTGAAAATGTCTATTAACTGGAAGTTAAATCGTTGAAAGAAGTTTCATTATCTGTAAAAAAGAAAACCTGCAAACAAATGGTTTTGTTATTCTGAAAACAGAAATAAAACTCTAAGGTTCCAAACTCAGCCTGACAGACACTAGAAAAAGAAATTCCATGCATATTAAAATCCATTAGATGCACACAAAGAAAATCCTGAACAAACACAACATCAAGACAGCACTGTTTGAAACTGTGATCTTCCAAGTGACCACACACAACTTTGCAATACAGCTACATTTAACTGCACACAGGTTCTTTTACAAAAGTATTTGTAATCTGCAATACTGTTTAAAGTTTAGACGGTAAAAACCACTGAACACAAGTGCTGTTACATAAAATAAAAGCAGTGCAACCTGTTGAAAAAGTGTATCTATAAAGCCCATTTCCAGTTAGTTAGAAAAATCAGTGCATCCAACCAAGAAAGCAGAGAGCAACACAGGCACCTAAAAGACCCCGTGAGATTAACTTTCTGCTTGAGGCTTTCTTTAGTGCAACAAGGACCACACTTTCCATCAAAATAAGCAGAGAAGTAGAAAAGGGAGTTTATTTGTTTGTTTTAAATTAAAAAACCCAACCCTGCCAAAAGCAGCATTATAAAGAACAAAATGATCCTTCCCAACCATATTATACCAGAAGTTGGTATACGCAAGGATCCAATATGAATCTGGTTTTGTACACAAGCCCCTGTGCTTATGTGGACAGCAAGTTATCTCCACGATTAAAAATCAGGTTACAAAAAAACCTTACAGAAAATCCTTAGGATTTGATACTAATTGAAGATAAAATACTTTCAAGTATTATGTTTATAAATTAAGTAGAGGGCAAGGCATGATTTAAGGTAACATTGAAACAAAAGCTCTGTGTTACCCTAAATGACCTTTATAATACAGCTAACTTTCTGCAATCTGGGATTTGTTTCCTTTACATTTAATTTCTCATCCAACACGATTCTAAAAAATAAAAGAAAAATAAAAGCACAAAAAATGCATTAAAAAAAGGTTTATGTCTCTCTGAACAAAAAATGCCTTTTTGACAGTGATCAGGTGAAATCAGATTTCTACCTTCAAGTACCATGTCTTGCATCACAGACACAAGTACTACACAAAGGACAGGAACATCACAACACTATGCCAGAGGACAAATCCAGGGCAACCCCCAAACAGACCAAAAAAAAAAAGAAAAAAAACCAAAGCAAAACATAAAACCAACCAACCAACCAACCAAAAACAAAACACCAGGCCAAAAAACCCTCAGAAGAAGAAACCCCAGAGCCTCCCACACCCCTCTCAGCCCAGCTACAAGGGTGACACACACACATACAGACACGCAGCTACTGAGTGCAAATGGCAAGAAGTGCCTGCAGCAGCTTCCAGGGAAACTGCATCATTTCAAGCTACACAGATAAAAGATACTATGTTTTAAAAAAGAAAAAAAAATAGCATCCAGTAAAATGTGTTTTCTTATCCCCAGTAGCTGACCTCAAAAAAAAAAACCTATGAGGACCTCCAAGGTTATTCTGAAACAACCTTCAGTTTTACTCTCACCTGTATCCTTGCAGTGGAAACCTAACCATTAGTGAATTAAAATGCCCAGCTTGCTTGGCTTTTTAAAGGCTAGAAGGACTTCTTTACAGATTTGGAAACCTGAAGCGAATCTTCAGATTTCAGCTTGGGGGATAAACAGGATATCCAAGGATCCTGCAGAGGGGGTGGGTGCTTGTATCCACTCCTCCTTCCCAAAATCACACTGGGGATCCGTGTGGCTGAGGACAGCATCCCTCTGCCTATGGAAATGCCACAGACCTGTCCTCGTCTCCCTGCCTGCAGCAAGGACCTGAGTGTGCCCAGCACCACGGGGCTGGTGTGCCACTGGTAAGGTGTGGGTGGCACTCACAGCACTGCCGTGCACCAACGTGCCACCAACCCGGCCTGGGTGTGAAACCAAAACTGTGAAACCACAACTGCCCCAACTTTGGAGGACAGGATTACACCACACACCTCATTTGTACCTGCAAACAGCACAATGGAACAAACCCAGAGAGACCCCGTGCCCTGGTCTGACAGTGCACTGTATTTCCCCATAGAAGTTAAAGGACAGAGTTGTTTTAGGGTTTTTTTTTTTTAAATAATAATTTAAAAAAGTAGAACATTCTACTAAAATACCACAGATCATATGGGTAATTCAATATTTTAGTCAAGGCAAAATATGAATAAAGTGAATTTTCCAGTGGTACAAGATGGAAATGAAATAATTAGAAAAAAAAAAACCAAAAAAACCTGACTTCATATAACCACCTACTGGAGTTGCCTATTTAAATAATCATAAAATTATGCTAATAAAAACTGAACAAATAATACACAGATCAGGATATATGTATTGACTTACTAGCATCTTTATAAAAATTTGAAGATATACACAAAAACACATCAACATTTATGGAACCATATCCATTTAAATTTAGATAAGACAACACAAAAAACTAACAAATAGCTAAGATGTGGTTGACTGTAAGCACTTTGAGTAGCATTTTAATTTTAAAAGTTCAATATTTACATACTACATTAAATGCCTTCTCTTTTTTTTTTTCCCCCATTTTGCATGGTATTGTGAATTCACTACAAAGAAAGAACAAGATAATGGTTGCAACAGATCTTCCAAGAAAGTCAACTTAAAATGCTCAGATTTAACTCTGTGCTGGAAGAGAACACATCAAGAACACGTCTGTCTAGCTTTACCTCTACTTCCTTTGGGTTTTTTGGGAGGAGACAACAAATGGATCTACAGGACCTGTATCATCCAAACCAATCAAAAGCAAAGAGATCCACTTTTAAGTTAGGATTTGAGAAGTAAGAGAACACAAACATTTAAAAAAATTACTCACCTAATTGCTACTTTCGCTACTGAGTTTTTTAGGATATTAGAGAGATATGGTGATAACACAGGGTGAGTATGTATGTATGTATGTGTATAATAAAACAAATATAGACATACATACATACATATAAGTATGTTTACATGAAGGAAGGTAGCCAGGTACTGCAGTAAGCAGCTGAATTAACCCCCAGAAATCCACCCATACCCTGTCTGTTGCACAAGCAATAATCTGCAACTGCTGTTAAAAAGGATGCATCTACTCGTTGAACAGGCATTGTCACGTCACTCCTTCATTTAAATAGATATGAGGCCATTTCATATCTTTATTCCAAAGCCACACATTTGTCTCAAAAAAAAAAAAAAAAAAAAAAAAAACCCAGCTGAATAAAAATTTTTAAAACTTAAGTTGGCTGAACCTCAGGCTTTTTGGGATGGATTCAAAACCCAAAGCAGGAGCATTTCTACAAACTTCTTTGACTTTTGAATCAAACCCATATTCTCAGGCTCCAAGAAACCCTCTAACCCCAATAATGTTTGCTTCTGACAGGACAGCTGATCAATTGCAGATGTTCCTACTGCTGAACTCAGCTGCTGGCCTGTCTGGCATTTGCATCTATCCCAGATTTCCAGACACGCACTACTATAACTCCACCCCGAGATGTCTCCTTGTCCTGCTTGCTGCAGAGAAGCTGCTCCCTAACAGTGGGATGAGCAACTGTTCAGTGCCTTGTTTTAAAGAAAAGCAGTTATTTCTTACGAATAAATGTGACATAACCTGAGGAGGCAGCGTAGGAGTCCCAGAGCTGATGGTGTGAGGAGTTAAACAGCCTGGGGCTGATCAATCTGCAGGTCTTTGGGGTTGGTCCCACTGGGCACTTCCTACCTGCAGCTCATGCTCTGTCCTGGGCTTGGCTCTACCCCGAAGCAGTAATGGCACTTCATGTACAGCAATTGAGGCTGTCATTAAACATTATGCATGAATTATACAGGTGGGTGTAAACCTCACTTCCATGAAAAGAATTTCATTCTGTTACTGTGTCTTGTAACTAAGTTTTAAATGGACTTAAAGAGTATTTCCTAAGCACCATGTTATTCTGTATTATTTCAGTGAATAGAGAGCAGGTCTACCTAGAATACTTTAGCCAGAACTTATTCTCCCATTATTTTTGTTAACTTTTACTTAATTGAAAATCTGGACCAAAATGGAAGAAAGCCAATTAGGTATCTGTGCCATTAAATCACCCACAAGAAAAAAATAATAAAAAAAGATACTATTAAAAAACATACTGTAAATTCTATAAATTTACTTCATCTCTTCATACCCATACCCGTAGTGTTTTTCTGCAGTCACTCAGGTAACAAACCTACGTTTCTCTAAGTCCCCCCCTTCAAAAAGTAGGTGGAGTGCTTAAGAGCATTCTTAAAATAAAGCATGAAGCAAAATATCATGGTCTAAAAACTAAGGAAATGTTCATAAAAACTGGAATCCAATATAAAGATGACATTTTAATAAGTTTATTCAGAAGTAACTGAAAAAACTGTTCCTTTGGCAACCCCATCTGGATGGTTCTAACCAAAAGGAAACATTACGAATTTTACTTTGAATAAAATATAAGCTCCTTAATGTTTGCATGGCATTTTTGGGAACTGACACGTTCACCAGGAGATTCACAATGTCCTTATAGTCCTTTAGGTATCAGGAACACCACATCAAAACAAGTCCTTTCAGTTACGGGTTTCTTATGGTTCAGCATTAATCACAAAATAAATCTCAAAAAAAAAAAAAAAATCCTGATCAAAATAAAGCATGAGGCAACCACGAAACACTAGCCCAAAAGAACTATCAGGAATTCACCACTCTTCCTGCATAACAGTTTTGAAGTGACCCACCAAATATTTCTTTTTCCTTGCATCTGGCAGAATTATTTAAAACAACCTAATTACAACTCGGAGTTCACTACCCCACAATGCTACTGAAGGGTGAAGATCCTTGCTTTTAAAAACCAAGGGAAAATACAGCAGTGTTATTTCTCCTACACAGGGTTTTATGGAATAAGTGGAGTTGGAAAGAGAAGATGGAAGTCTATGTTGGAACAGAAAAATGCAAAGACAGACTTATTTACAAAGATCAAAACTACAATTTTCCAGTGTCACCTCCAAAGCTTCTCAGCAAACTGCTATTCAGCAAAGCAGACCATGTTCAAATCTATGCAAGAATACCTTCTGTGCTCTCAGGTATACAATGCAACTAATTTGTTTAGAAAATGAGTTTTCATTCAAATACCTTGCACTGAAGATAAGAGCAACCATTATCAAATATTCTTTGCTATGGAGAAAGTTTTTTTTAAATCTTTCGCTGTAATTGTTCTCTCTCAAGTCACTGTGGTCACACAGTAGGATCCTGAAGAACAATGTCTACATGCATCAAAAGCATTTTGAAAAAAAAAATAAATTCTATAATTCCATGTGGTTACAACAGAATGTGAAGAAACCAAACAGAAATTCCACCTTTGCAGATCCTCTGGAATTCACCTCTCCTGGAGGTCACCTTGGTGCTGTCTGTAGTTCAACAGAGCAGTTACAGACTGAGCCAACAGGGCTCCCAGCCCGATGGATTTTCCACTGTGAGTCTGTAGCTCCACAGTACACTGAGGCAGGTGCAGAGGCTTGTCTCAGCAGACATCACTCCACAATCAGTGCCACGTTGATGTGGGACAGATCAATCATGTGCCTGTTAAAAGTTAAAAGAAAATTAAATGTGGTGCTCAGACTGATTCTGGCATGGAGCTTCTATGAAGGTCACTAATCAACAGATGCTTGACTGGATTAAAGAAACACTGAGCCAGAGGAGACTGATTTTATCTTCTGAAAGGAGGGAAGGAACCAGGCGGCAGCAATGCTTAATTATTTACCTGTGGAATTTCTGTTGAAATGCTAAAGCATGTGCTGGCTCCTTGAATTTTGCTATGGCTTTCCGTTGTTGAGGCAGCATCTGTAAACTCTGCAGAGACAAAAAGCCAAAACATATTTTTAATATTCACTTCAAGATCCACTTTACAATAGCCCCTTATTTTTTGCATGAAACCGACTGAAATGTTGCTGTATTTCTTTATTCACAAACATATTTTTATATAAATAATAGACTGGAAAGAGACTTCTGAGACTGCAGTCAGGGTCCCAGATGATGGTGTTGTGTTGCTGCATTAAGTAACTGTACCACCTGTAAAACCCACACCATCACTTGTTAAGCAAAGGTGACAACTCTTCAGTTCAATGCACGAAGATGAGCCAAACCCCACAGCCAAACTCCCACCAAGTAAGAAGGATTCAACCGGTCAGAGCTCAACTCCCCAGACAAGCACCTCGAGTCATCTACCTGATGTACATTAAGGGATCATGGTTTTCCACAGGTTAAACAGGGCAGAAACAGAAAAAAAAGTGTTAAGTTCCCTCAACTGCATATCCTCACATGTTTTCATAAAACCAGTGGCCAGCTTTTGACAGGCACCACCACAAAACCCCACTGAGATGGATTAGGTCATCACACCCAAGCCCTCCATACAACACACATCTTCCCAGACAAGTCCATCTGAGTTGTGCCTCCCATACCATGAGAGCAGCAGTTCACAATGCTTTAACTATGACAAACTCCTTACATGGCACTGAGCTCTCCAAAATGACAGCACACCTCAGCCAGGGCTCTAGAGAACTCACGTCCTTATTCCCTGCTTGCAGCAGGAAGTCCAGGCCAGGCTGATCCCAGAGAGCACCCCTGTTCCTTGGTAAAAAGGTGTTATCACACTTAGGAAGATTAAAGTGTATGCTTTGAGTTAGCCCTTCAGTTATAGTAGAATATTTTTCCAAAAGACACTTGAGAAATTCAAGAAGATGAAGCTTTATACATTAAATAGCTACATACCCAACAATGAGTGAGAACATCCAGCAAGTATTCAGCATCACAGAATACTCAGGATGGAAATATGATCCTGAAATCCTGCTGCCTGTGAACACAGGCCAGAGATTTCAGAGTAATGAGGTTAAAACAGATCTGAAGGCTTCAATCAAAATTTCACAGTTCCACAGTGATTCCAACATCTCACAGAAAGTTCTGGATGTTTAATAGACTATGCTGCAGCACATTAAAGACAGAATTGCTCTGATTCAGCTTCCAGTTGTTCTTACGGCTTTGGATGCAGAATGCAGAATTATTAACATCCTACTTTTCTCTGAGTTTCTACATAAAGGCAATACAGTTTAACACTGAGATTTAGATGGATATATATACACACACACACACACTTATATATATCTGGACACCTTACAGCATTTCTAGATTATGACCTCCTGATGCATAAATATGAATCTAATTCTTTACTCCTGCATTTTGCCTGGAATTCAGCTGCATCCCCCACACCTGGATGATTCCAGCCCTCTGATGGTCAGTCATTTTAAACTTTACCTTCAAAAATTCTGTATCATTATCTAGACTGTTAAAAAAGTACTACAGATCTTTAGAGAAAGCAACAACTCCTTGGGGAACAACAAAGAACCCCATTCAATACATTTTGAGGGTGACATATTTTGGTATCTCTTAGTAAAATAATTTTTAATCCCACTAATCTGTTCCCTGTTCATTCAATCTGATGGAGCATTTTAAGCAAGATGTCAAATGCCTAGATGAAATTTGTTATTAAAATTGTCTACTTCTATCTTTTCTGAATACTTAGAACTCTCATGGCATCTAATAAATCATATGTCTTTGTAACTAAACCTGAAAATTCAGCTTTGCCTCTGTCTGTAACTTACCTATTTGTGATTTTGAAGCAATTAATTTTGCAACTTCTTGTAACTGACAGGAAACTTTCCTCTCTTCAGGAAAATTACAGATATTTAGTATTTCCACCAGCCTGTGGTTTCAAAATGAAAGCTGAGTAAAAGTTAAAGGATTCAACAAATCTGATAAATCAGCAGGTTAGTTTTCATTTTATAGTTTTTGGAAAGCTGCTATGATTAAAGGTATAGCTAAATCATTGCAACTTCTCAGTTTCTGAGCTGGTAGAAATAGGATTTAACTTTTTAAAAAAACACTCAGCAGATGATTTTTATTTCTTTTTATATCAGAATGCTCTTGACACAGTTAAGCACATTTTACTGACAAGAATGCAGTCACACTGCAGAAAGCAGCAGTGATAGACCCTGGATAAAGCTCAATGCACCTGCAGGTTTATCTGCAGGAATAAGTGACAGATGCTGAAGTCTGTGCTCTCCTCCCTTACTGACTTCACTTTTTTAGGATTTATAGAACTAGATCTTAACACACATTTTTGTGACACCACTTTTCTTGCTTAAAAAGAAAGAACCATGAACTAAAAGTAAGTCCTGTCACTGAGGACTATGCTTTGAGGAGTAGAAATTAAACACAGCCTTTAAGTAAGATTTGGAAAGAACAAACTTTAAGAGTTGTCAACAAAAGTATCTCTGAATTACAACCAAAAAACCCCAACCAAACAAAAAAACCTGTTCCTTTCAAAGACAACACTTTTAATAAGAGAAAAACCCGTTTCAATCACCGAAATGATGAATATTTCAGTGAGCAGTTGAACAAGAGGAGCTGTACAAAAACCCAGGGATGTATCCTTCCAGCTGCACCCTGCATGTCCTGCTGTCCTCTGCTTCCCTCCCTTCTTCAGATCCACCTCCAGCTCTCCTGCTGCCAGCTGATCCTCCCCACAACATCAGGTCTCACTCAACTACCACAGCAGATTCTCCCAATGCTTTATGCTCCACACCCGTTGTGACCAACTGAAGAGAAGCTGTGTTTGGTGACTTTTCCCACATGAACTGAGCTCTTATTGCATTAATATTCTTGAGAGGCACAAAAGTAAAATTTGATTTTGCAGTTTATATAAGCACGATGATGAATTATTAACAAGTGTCTCAGTAATTAGCATGTAAAAACTGACTAAAGGAAGACATTCTGGGGTCATGCAGACTTATTAACAAAATTAGGCAAAGCATCTAAATATTATTATAGATAACTTATTTATACTTTCTTATGAATTAATAAGCCTATTGACTGAGTAGTTTGGGTACTGTGTTCTTACACTGTATTATTGCTTTATTTTCCAAAGGGAAAAAAAAAAAGCAATCAAAACACTAAATCCCTTTTAATACTCAACTGCTTTGGCAACAAGGCATCAGTTCTTGGTTAAGTTGACTGAGAAGGATATCAGATTTAATTTCACTGGTCAATACAGCTATGGAAACAAAAAGCCAACCCATCTGATCCTTCACTGAACTGCCTAAACATAACCCATCACCCAGACTGGGGTAAGGCAGCATCTTCTCAACTGCTGCAGCTACATGTGCCTAGATTTAAGACCAATAATTAAGGACTGCAAAACAAAGGATAAACTAATGCTACACAAACGGTATTGCTCCAGCTGGAAACTGTCTGAAAAAATTAATTTAAATGGATTTAATTCAAATTCTCAGCCTCTGCTGCACTCAGATATGTAGCAAAAATTATGCACAATCACATCACGTTTGTTAAGGTATATGAGGTATATACACCTCCTTTGGGTATAGGTTAAAAAAACCTTCAGGTTTTGTATTAACAAGAGACAATTACTAAGATAAGTTACTCTGAAGACGTGACCATGGCCTGAAATGCCACCATCTTTGCCACGTTTTCAAACAAATCCTCATCTAACATGACTTGCAAGTGTGAACATTGTGCATCCAGATAACAAAGATTTATGTTCTGATTTTGGGACATTATCTTCTCACTCACTCAATTACTTAAGCCCTGAGTTTTATGTTTTAAGAACATTGATTATTAAGGCACACAACACATTTACCATAGGTGTAGGTCCTGAGCAGACAGGCTATTGGCTGGGCAGAGAAATTAAAGAGTTCCACTTCAGCAGAAACCTGAAGTAAAATTACTGCATACTCATCCTACTGGATTATTTCTGTCTTTTCAAATTTGGGATTTGTAGTTTAGAGGTGATCCTACATTTACATGATGTTAACAGCTATAGTCATAAAAAACATTCCTTATGTATCCTGTGGTATTTTAATAGCTCAAATATTCAAGGCATTATCTCAAAGACTTACTGCTTCAATTTCTGCTTTTGTTTATTCCAAACACACAAGCTAGGAAAATACATCCAAAAATTTTAATTTTGCAACTCTTAATCATGTTACCTTGCTAGTTTAACTTTATTTTTTTCATCATTTTTGAATAATTTGGCAGCTAGGTTTTTTTTTTTTTTTTTTTTTTTTTTTTTTTTTTTTCCCAGTGATAATATTCAATAGCCCCTCTCCCCTGTTGAAAACACATTATCCCAGAGGCACAACCACACTGCTGATGGGGTCAGCCTAGGCCAGTAGTGGGTCCATCCTGGAGCTGGTTGGCATTGGCTCTATCAGACACAAGGGAGCCTTCAGGCAGCTTCTCACAGAAGCCATCCCTGTAGAGCCCCACTACAAAAATGTGGCCATGCAAATGCAATATACATTTCTCTAAAGTAATTCAGTGTGTTGGTTTTAGACCCGAGGCAGCACCACAAAGCAGCTATGAGCACCACACAGGACTAATGACAGCTGCTCTCTCATTTACAAAGAACAAATACTCCCACAGTAATCCTTGGTCTTATGATCTTCATTGTAACAACAAAACACATGGTTCCATGTTTCCCAAAGCATGATACCTCAATTTGATCTGAGTTTGGTTTTATTCTGTGACCTACAGATGCTGGAAGGCCAGCAGTGGGAGGCAGGGCGGGATGCAGCTCTGGAGACCAGCTGGTTCTAGCAAGCATCTCTTGACTCCTCATTTAATGGGAGGGCCCTCACTCTCCCTCCACAGGAGACTTCCCTATTGCCACACTGTGCAACACCAGAATCTCCTATCCTGAGCCAATAAGCTGAAATACCACAATCCTCCCAAACGTCACAGCTCTGAGAAAACAACTTCATTCACATCTTCTCTTTAAGTTGACCTAGTCAGATGTTCACCAGAGGATGAAAACCTCTTCTGGGATCCGCTCAGGTGGAAAGGATTGACAATACATACAATAACTTCCAAGGGATTTCAAATGACTGGTTACTTTACAGATCTGGCTGTACAGATCTACCATGCAGCACTTCCTGATAGCAGCCTGAGGTCAGAGGTATTCTGAGCATGTTCCTGTCTGACTCTGGAGAACAAAGATTACATTCTGACATATTTCTAGCATTAAGAATAAAAAGCCAGTTTAGAGTGAAGAAAAGTATTTTACATGGAAGAGATTTAGGAAGCACAGAACTCACACTGATCTTGACTCTCTCCTTTTTCTGCTTAGGAACTGCCACAGGAAGATGCAGATCTTAGGCTGAATGGAAAATTCAAGAAACCCAGTATTTCATAATCATGCTTCTGATTGAGAGCCTGCTTACAAGCTGCTTTAAAACTTATTATTTAACTCAACAACTTAAAAATAATCAGCAGCTCTGGCTTTTTCTGCAACTGAAATATTACCAACCAACGACTAAAGTACGAATATTATAAAAGGACCATTCCCCCTGAATGTATTTCCTTAGGCCTGAAGATCTACACTGCCCTCAAATTTCTCCTCTATCCAAGCTCGTGTAATTAAATTTGCATTTACTTGTACAATATTGAAATAGCCAGTATGATCATATCAGCACATTAATTTCTAGCAAAGCTTCACTGCAAAACCAAGGGCTTGAGACACACAGCAGGACATCCTCAAGTACAAACAAGAGACTGCTTGCAGAATGCAAACACCTTTGACACCAAAGCTCTCAGAGGTTACACAGAGAGCATGACGTTAAAAGGGAGGTAACAGAGCACTACTGGGAGATGGAAACCAAGCAGGTAAGAATGAAACTGGAGCAAGCACTCGTTTCAACCATAGGAGACACATGGGAAAGGAGTTTCCTCCTTTATCTAATTCCTCTCACTGAAGTAATTGGACTGCCCAGCAGACCACACGTTCAGTTTATCAGTAGGTTTGGGTTAGGAGTGACAGTTCACACAAAGCTGCTAAAAACCAGGTCTATGCAAAAAGAAAGTAAATTTCCCCAACCAACATCACCTCTAGTGTGTGACCTAAGCTGCTCTGCAACAAGTCAAATAGCAGCACAGCAGACTCTTTCTGAACAGAAAGATCAGGTTCTGTTTTTTACTTACCTCCCATCAGTAAATGCAGATATGTTTTTATTATCCTCACAGTCTCCTGACACCTGAAGCATTTTTTCTGGCAGTGACACTTCCCAGCCAGTGTCAGCAGGCAGAGGAGCTGGGACAGAATGTACTTATTTCATCCTCAGCTGTTACAATTGATCTCTTCCACCTTCTGTTCCTTCTTCCTGCTTTTCTGCCACCTTTGACTTCCTACTATCTGCCCTTAAAAGTACTCAGCTTTTTTTTTTTCGTATGCAAGGTACCATGAGGGAAAGGCATTTCTGTCCCTGAGCCGGGCATCTGACATTCACACACAGCTCTACAACAAGGCTGAACAGGACAGGCTCAGCTGCTCTTCCTTTCCCCTAGCCCCAAGGATGGAGCAGGACTGGCTGGATCTTCTCCCATAGCTTCTGCAACAGCTGAAAATGTTTTCACAGGCAGAAAGACCAAAGTGGTTCCCACGTCAGCCTGAGCACCTGATGTCGAAGAAGCCCCCTGCTGACCTGCAAGAGCACCCATGTTCTGGGTGTGTGCATCCACGGCATTTCCACCGATGGCCCTGTGACCTGCAGATAATTCCAGCACTTTGGAATGCACGCTCAGGGCAGGGGGCTGGCTGCGGCTGCCTTTACACCAGCTGAGCACTAGGTAGCACTGTCACTCCAAGAAAGCAAAGCCAGGCACATCAGCGTTGGAATTGCTTTTCCTTTCCCAGACCAGAAATGACAGTGTCAGCAGAGTAAAATCCTTATCTGTAGAACTACTCAAAGTACACCTACAATCCTAACAGCGTCGTGACCTCTGATACACAACAGTGAATCTTTCCTTTTTTCTCTTTTTTTAAGCATCAGAATTTATGACCTTAAATCTTCACAAACACTGAGATCTTGCACTGATGTTTTATGTTTGCATCTATCTGATACAAGAAAACATAAGTAAAGATGGTGATGATGATGATGATGATGAAATCCCTCCACAGAACAATTCCCTCAGTACTCAAATTATCTGGAGATCTACAAAACAGTCTACACCTGCCACCATCCTAAAAAAACCTCAATTCATCTGAGGGTGGCAATAACTAGCTGAACACAACTCTCTTTATACAGTATAAACATTAAACCTGGATTCAAGAGCACAAAACAAAACAAAAACAACAACAACAAAAAAAAAATAAAAGTGCTATTTCTCATGACGTTTGCAACTTATTAGTAATCTACTTTATCAAGTGGTTCTGGATGGATGTGCACTGAATCCAGCCACTGCTCCACCACTGTCCTCAGGAGGCTGCAGCTTAGTGATGTGCTCAGAAATCTTCTGTACTTTCCAACACTTTGGAATACATAATTTTACTTATAACACGTAATTATTTTAGAATCAGCAATGAGATTTTAGTACAGGTAGATTGTTTGCTTCTGAAAGCTTATCCTCTCCAGAAAGATTATGACAGCAGAAGTGTTATGCTGGAAGGAAGCACTTCTGCTAATTTCATCATGTTTGAGTTGCAAAAGGCAGCTATAATGAAGGGGATGCTCCTGGAGCCCAAAAGATTTTCTTATATTCAATGTCAAGAGAATCTAATGGTATTTTCTTTTTCTGTGTTAATAACAGAGCACCTTTAGTGAAGCAGGGATGAGAATTAAAGAGTTTTCAGTGATTAGGCAAAGGTATTTCAAAGGTTACACATGGAAAAAGATGATTTTCTCTATTTCTAGGGTATGGGATGGGGAAAATGCCAAATTTCCCACTTCTGCTCCAAGTTTCCCCCATCCCGTCTTAGGCATGCCCAGTTATTCCCAAGATGTGCCTCTCAGAACACAGCAATGAAACCTGATGGCAAAGCTTGGAGCACTGAACATCATAAACTGAGGGAAGTTTTTAACTTCCCTTCCCAAGGTTTGTGCAATGTACTTGTACCTCGAATGATACTGACAAGAAAAACCTAAAAGCAAAACCCCAAGCCTTTTGGACCCAGAAAAGTAATCTCTTCCTGTTAACTCCATTGATAGATTACAGACTTTTCCCACAACTTAAAACTGTTATTCCAGCACAGATCCACTTTCTGAGGAAAGACACACACACACAGGATGATCACACTGTAACAAATTCAGGATATTTGGAAACAAGAGCTGGTGTGGGATCAGCTTTCTTACAGATGCCCCAGCATGAAAGGTGAAGATTAAGCAGAGGTCCTCTACCAGGTGGGACAAGTGCTTGTGGTCTGCTCTTGTCAAAGAGCAAGGAGACCCTTGGAAGTTTCTTCCTCCTCTCTGCAGCTCTCAGTGCAGCCACTCCCACATTCACATCCCAACTGCAGCAGAAATTGATACAGGAGATACTCGGATTTCTGAGCTGTGTTTGCACCTGCTTTGAAGCAAGGTGCTTGTTTAACATCATAAATGTATGCCCCACAGTTTGTGAATCCTTACCTTTAGCCAGAGATCTGGGGGTTGGATATGTGTCATTTCAAGACACTATCCAGGTATGAAGGAAACACCTTCTTTTTTGATTTAAATTTCCTTTACAATTGCAAAAAAAAAATAAGCATGAGTTGAACACACTTGTTTCCCCTGGAGACAAATAAAATGAAAGATCTTGATCTCAAAAGAGTTCAGTTCCATAAGGAAAATTTTGGTGGATATAGTCAACAGATGAGGACAGGATATTCTACATCATAAAGACTGAGTCACATAGAACTGACTCACCTTTCCCTCCTCTTACGATTTCTTCAGCTCCATCAGACACCAGCTAAAAATCAGGGCCACCTTGCCCGATTTAAACAAAAGCAGCTAGAATTTCACACCTTGTTATTTTCTCAAACTGCCATCTCCCCAAATCCCTCCTATTTCAGTCCATCAAGCTGCAACCCTTCACCTTAGAGGACCAGAGCTCTGCACTACCCAAGATCTGTTTGCTCTGGTCCCTGTCTCACACACACACTGTCCTCACACAGGAACCCCCTACACCTGCATGGAAAGAGCCCTTCCAGCCACTACTGGCCTCTCTTCAGCAGCTCACTTCAGCACTCCTCCATGCAAAATCCCTTACATGAAACTCTATTAAAGGAAGAATGAGGAAATACTTGAGTATCCCTTTGCTATCAGAGCCTCATGACCCTCCCAGCTGCAGGGGAATTTGTACAGCACTGAGCACAAACAACAGTTAAAACATTAATTCACAGCCAGGAGAAAATCCACTAGTGTACTTCAGGATATTGACCTCTTTAAAAATCTAGCACCACCCATATAAAACTAATTGTTGTGGATAGCAGCAATGCAGATTTTCAAACACTGTTTTCCATTTTTGTCCTCCAAGTCACTTAAAATTAGCACAAGAGCATTCTGCATCATTAGCTAAATTCAAGCATCTTGTTCAAGTACTACTTCTAGATTTCTTGCAAGATGAAAACGGATGATGATTCAGAAAGCATAATTTCCAAAGGTACAGTTGATGCTGCTGCAACAATATAAGTTCTGGAGGGCATAGATATGCATCAAATCCCACTAGAAAATTAGTCATTGTTTTTTCTCCTGTAAGTACATCCTTCTAAATTGGCCTGTGACATTGAATTGAGAGACCGGGATTTGGAGTCTGCTATGAAACAGCAAGTACTGAATAAATTTTTTAGCACATTCTCAGTAACTTCTCTCAATTCTGAGATTTCCTTGCAGGGCTTTTATTAATCTCCTCCTAATATTCTCATGCAAGATTTAGCAAGTAAACACTGAATAAATGTGCTTTGGAACTGTATGAATAATTTCCAAGAGTACTAGAGAACATGAAGGCACAAAGTATTTTGCGAGGGTAGTTTTGCTTTCCCAAACAAATTAAACCTCTCTGAATTGATGACGTAAATAATTCAGCATTATTCCATTTACTAAATTAAGAACAAGTGAGGCAGAGTGTTCATCTTTAGGAGAGCAGTGTGTTTTGCAACAGAGATGATCCCAGTAATAAAGAAGTCTCACAGAGCACCTCCCAATTCATGCATTGCATTTGTCTGTAAATGCTGTTCCTGTCAAAAGGAAAAAAATTTCTCACCTGTATTTTTCATTATTCATTGACTGATATTTTTAAATGCAGTAACAATAAGCCAGACAGGGCCTCCTAAGCCTTTCACTGCTTTGAAAACCTCCAGCCTTCCTCAAGTCAAATCTGACACATTGGTTCCAGGAGGCAGTTTGTGAACAGAAGCTGCACAGCAGATACAACAGTGTGTGCATGACATAACCTTGCTCACAGGTCCCTACCAAAGAGAACCTTCTAAAAAATTAAGGATCAATAAAATCCTCCAAAGAAGACTGTGTTTTCATCTGAAAAAGTAGAGGATGTTACACAGAATTAAATGTCTGCTGGGTCACTAGGTGCTTGTACCCCAGGACTGCAGTGACAGGAAAAGGTAAATGTCAAAAAGGAGAGTAGGTGCAAGTCAACAATAAACAAAGACAGCACCCAAAATACATTTGCTTTGATATGACCATCTGGCTTCAACAACTTCAGAGAATGGACAGGCTTGTATTGCCTAAGAGAATAACATAGCACAGGAATTCCAAAAATGAAGGAGAATTTTGCAGCAGGAATGTGATGGCTAGCAAAATCCTACCATGCCTCCTGTGCTGCAATATCATCACGTGCTTGTCTTTGCTACCAGCTTGTGTGGGTGGGGGTGCCTTCAAACATAAATTGCCAATAAACACGCGTTGTGTTTAGTGTCAGGGAATTAATTGAGCTTTCCGGAATGAAAGCCTTTTGGCACAAAAATGATAAACCAAGGTTGACCTACCTGAATGGGTCCCACTGACATCAGCAGGTTTTTCAGTTGGACATCAGTAGTTGATGAAGAAAGCCCTTCAACTGACACAATACAGGGCTGAGGTTTGCACTCCACCACTCGCAGGTTCTGTTTATTTGGCATCAAGCGTCCTCGGCCCATCTGGCCTGCTACTCCTCTGCCTCTGCCGTGCATAATGACCTGCCAACAACAAAGTAACAGTATTTTGATTTACTTACCCACTGACTCTGCTTGCTGCACTTGACAGAGGATATAAAAGTTGGCTGTTTACTTGAAGACTTGATTAAAGTACATGTTGATTTAAAACACCTTGTTGCTGTTTGCCAATTTGAAAGGCCACTTATTAACATATTCATCCACTGCTTATACAAACCTCTTTTGGCAGGATAAGTTATATATTGACTTACATATACTGCATTCATCCTAGAAGCCTCAGCTCTATCACAAATTGATAAATCAAGCAGTGGATGATCTCAGACAAAAATACATAGCCTGGTTTTCAGCACTGATCACATCAGCAGCATGTGTTCAGCTCCCACATTTTGAGTCTGGACAAAAAACCCCAACAGGTGGTCCCTCTCCTTTATCTATTCTTAACCCACAGTTAAATTTGATGCACTCACAAGATCAGCAAAGTGCTTCAAGCCCCTTCAATCCCTACTGCTACCAACTCTTGGTATGTTGCCAGAATGGAGTTTTATTCGCATAAGGCTAAATAACTTTAAAGTAATTTTTTTCATTCCTCTCCAAGGAGAGGAATTTTGCAGCAGGAAATGCATGGATTTAATTCTTGCAAATTAAAATGTTGAAGAGTTAAGAGTGGAAAAATAACAATGAAACAGAGTAACAAACATTAAACAGAGTTAACACAGCACTGAGTCAACATTCAACAGAGTTTCTTGATTCCTACTTGGAAAGCCTATGATGGGCAATAACTTTTCATACCCTTCAACAAGACTTTATCCTTACATGAAGCAGGAAGATTAGAACTAATAACTTAAAAGCCAAAATGCCAGCTACTTCCAAGGACTGTGCCAGCTTGCAAATGCCGAGAAGGCACACACTGCTGCCCCCTGACCCTTCCCTGCCTCCGACCAGTGCATGATCAGTGCAAAAATCAAGATAGAAGATCAACAACTGTTTTGAGTGATACCAACTTTGGGGATCCAGCAAAGAGCATCCTGAAACAGTTGCTGTGTGCTCCTACGTATGCAGGAAACAGCTAAAATAAAATCTTAAACACAACTTCAACAAGCCACTTGGCTTTAAAGCCAGAAAGCACGCTGGTTACCATCCCCTCCAGTAGCTGTCTCAGGACACTTGCACTTCCCTAGGGAGGGCTGAGCTGGCCAGAATGCCAGCAGATGAAGCAACCTGCAGGCATAGCCAGTCTGTGCTGGATATAAACAAGTCTCTCTAGATTAAAAGCTTTATATGCAATTATGCATCTCCTGGGTCATGCAGCCCTGCGCTAGCAATTGACAAACAGAATGCTGGTTATTAATAGAGTAACACAGCTAGACAGTGAAACTTTTGGCAGCAATATGCATCTAAAAAAATCACCTTTTTAGGCTGATGGATTCCCTGGATGTTTTTGACTCCTTGAGGAACTGGTGAATGGATCTGTGCCTGCTGCTGCTGTTGGTGCTGCTGCATTCCCTTTGTCAATGTGACCTTCCGCACTGGCTGCTGTTTCGGCTCCGGGGGTTGCTGAGGCCGCTGGGGTTGGCCCTCTGGGTGAAAAAAGCCAGCATCCTCTCCCCCCTGCTGAAATCAACAACACAACAGCGGCTCAGTGTCCAGGCACTGCACACCCTCACCCTGAGCAGACTCCTGCCACATCGCAGCTCCTTCAGAGAGCGCCCAGGGCTTTGTCTGCTACAACAAACTGGTGGCTGTGGCAGGCGCGTGCAAAGGCTCAGCCTGGAAATGGCACTTCAGCCTAAAATAAATCCGTGCTATGTGAAGAATAGTTTACTTTGTTCAGGCTTTCTTATAATTACAACGGTCAATCTTTTCATATCTGTCATCACAATGTCTTTTCATATACAAAGGAACAAGATGTTTTCACTCCTCTTTTCAAATCATTCTTCCTTCCAGGTTACATGTGAACTATGCTGTGTGTTATTATCTTGTTACTTTTTTTTTAATACAAAGAGAGACATATACATTGCAGAAGGAGGAGCAAAGAACTGTGGAGGCTGGAAGATCAGGCAAATGCTCTCTTCATCTTTAAATCTCCAACCTCCCTTTAATTAAAAACTGGTATTTATTTTGAAGTGCATACTCATTCTGCCAACTTCTATACCAACACTGTTTAAGCAGTCCCCTTCCTCAGACACTGTACTTGGAACAGTTCCTCAAGGTGTTTTTTTGTTTGCCTTACAAAGCTCTTATTATATGTGTTTGTAATCCTGAACACAGTGAAAGGCCATCTCAGCGTCTCTCTCTCTCCAAGATAACTCTTGCCATTATATGTCATGGTGCAATCAGGCACAGTAAAACCACGAGCTTAAAGCACTGAGAGAGAAATTATTCCCTTCTACTGCCTCTACCCAAACAGTTCAGGCTTTTTTCTACAAACAGGTGATTCTTGAATTTGTGTCTGCCTGTCCAGATTAGATCAATCACTGAAAATTCCACAGAGCAAGAACCAGCAGAGTCTGACAAAAGATCAGGTACTTTTCCATCTACAATGTGCATCATATTATTGCATGGTTTCAACAGCAGTATCTATCTATACTTTGACAGGACTTCAACTTTAGACCTCAAATACTAGAGAACATTTTATCTGCAGGGGGAAGGCTTTGACTTCCTAACCAACCTCTGGTAACCCCAGAAAAGCTCTCAAATAGAATGCACATCTAAGGGGAAAAAAGTAAAATATGAAAGCACCTTTATTTACACAGGGTTTTCTTTTCCCCTTCCCTTAAATATTCACAAGCTAAAACTTATTTTGCATCTGTATGTAACACATCACAAACCAGAGGATTTCATGCTAACTGGCACATTTCTTGTAGATAAGGAGACAAAACACAAGGATACAGAAGGAACAGGCTTATGGTCTAACAGCAAGATTACTTTCATAGAGAATACAAATTACTATCCACAAATTATATATATATTAAATATATATAGTATACACTACATATAACATATATTATATAAAATATATATAATGTATACTAGATATAATATATAATATATAAGCATATATTTTATATATAACTATACTATATGTAATAAATATAGCATACACTAATATATATTACACTCTCTACATTAAAGAAAAGCAAGAGAAACACATAGTGAAGACTGGTTTCTAAGCCCCAGCTAAGATTTAAAGCAAGGCCTCTGCATTATAAAGTATATGCAGGCCACAACTTCTCAAGAACTCAAGTATTTCAAACACCATGATAAATGAGTTTCAAACCTCCTTGCACTACAACTCAAAAGCACAATCTGTCACAGGGAAAATCCTAAAGCTCATCATGGTATTTGTCCACAGTGTCCAAAACAAGAAAGCAACAGAAATCTGCATCTGTCTTTTCCACCTCTAGTCACAAACAGGTTTTTTTCTCTACTGAACTGAATGGCACCAAGTCTACACTGAAAGTTTTGTATATAAACCTTGGAGAGCAGCAATTAGTGAGAAATTATAAAGCCGTCCCTTCAGTTTCTTTTCAATTTGTGTTCAAAAGCAAGAGCAATCCTGAAAAACCCAAACATATGCACAAAACCTTAATAGCATTAAATCCTCCTCATTTTAGTATTAATTCTGATATCAGCATCACCATAAGCTCTATGCCTTGATCAGATAATTTCTTCTATTCAACCCTACAGCAACGGGAAGATGATGAAGCTAAAAGGAACAAAAATATTCTAGGAGGAATTTAAACGCAATAACTGGGAGTTAAAATCTAATCTGTGCTAAATGACTTCTGTGAGAACCATAAATATTTGCAACCACTTCTTTCCAAACCAAAAAACGATTCCAGCACATCCGAAGAGCATCTGAGAGCAAAGCCCTCAGGTACAAAACACATCCAACATGCTCATTACTGAAACTTCAAAAGCAAACAATCATTTCACATAAAAGCCTAGGATGGCCAACAACCACCCAATATTCAACTACCAAGCTCAATTATCACCAAATAAAACTGTATAAACTGAACAGAGAACTGTAACAGAGTCAAAGGCATTAGCACACAACATTGGTTTGCACTGATGAAAAATCTGATGGGGTTTGTTCCCTGCTGTGGTCTCAAATGCCACCATTGGTCTTTGCTGCTACGAAGATGCTTCTGCAAGAGTCTGAAAAGGTGGAAAGCTCTGAACTTTTTAATGAATTGATCCATTTCAGAAATAAGAAAACCTACAGAAAACAATAAAGAAAGGATTTAGAACAAGCTTTGCTCGTTCTTGCAAAAAGAAGGAAAGGAAAGGCAACTGGATCAATCCCTTCTTTTTATATTACTGCTCTGAACATTTACCGGTTTTGAGTGTGTCAAAGAGGGGAAGCAAGAGACAAAACTGCAGCACTGCTTCTCAAGAGAGGTCTGTGAGTCAGTGACATGGTGCTCCAGGCCTAACAGAGCAGAGCAAGTCAGCAATCAGCAAGACATTTGTTCCCGTTCCAGGCAGCCTGGCTCCAACTGAAGATAAAACCTGGTGGTTTTCTTAAGAAATAAAAACCAAACGTGACTGCTAAGTAACATGTGCCAACAAGCAAAACTACACAGAAGAAGCATTTTAGCAGCGTTTATAATTTTTAACTGGTTAACGACGCAACAGTGCAAGGACAAACACAGTCTGAGCCAAAGTGAACAACATATGCAGTAACATGTAGTGGCAAATTACTCTCACCACCACCATCATTCTTTAAACTTCCATGCAAGACAACAGCAAGTGGCTTTTCCAGGCACAACAATTACAAACCAAGTCAACCAAAACACCTGAAAAGAGCTTTTTAACTTCTGGACTTAAAGCTACAAAACCTCAGAACACCACTGACAGGTCACATGCTCACAGGAGGACACCGACACTTTGGAGGGAAGGACATACAGTTGTAAAGATGACTGTACATATGCTGACTCCTGATGTTCCCTTGTGAGCTGTACAAAGAACTGGCACCTGAACACACAGTAAATTGCAGGTAAATCCATTGAAGCTGTACTGCAGTAGCTACCCCAAATGACACCTACATCAGAGAAGCTAAACTTCTAACATCTCCTCTACTTCAAATGTCTCAGGTCTAGCTCATCTTAAATCAACTTTTGCTTTTCCTAAAGACAATTTCTGTGTTATTATTTTTCATCAGCTTACATCACTGCCCTCCCCAAATTTCAATATGCAACAACAGAGGGAGGTATTAAAATTTTAAGCCTTCCCATGTCAAAATTTTCTTTCCAAGACTATTTTACAATGAACAGGGCTGTACTAATTTTTTCAGAGATGCACCTATTCATCATCATAGCCTGTCTCACATAATTTGATGTACAAAATGCTGAGCCCAGGTAGAACACCTCAGTCAGCCACAGAGACCCGGGATTGACTGATACAAGCTCTGATTTTATACTTCAAATTCCCTATGAAGTCCTGTGCAGAAAATAAAAGTTCATTCTTTGTCTGCAAATCAATGAAGGAAGAATGCTTTCTTCTTACTGTCTATTCCTTAATTTCTAGATTACAAATCACCCAGAGCTTTGAGCTCCAAATTTCCAAGTCTTACAAAGGTCTGCATTCCTAAGATCTGGCCAGGAAAGAGTTCTCCTAAAGAAACTTTTCCATTATTCAATTAAAGCTGGAGTAATGAAAATGCCGTTTTTTAAGTTGCAGGAGTTCTGTTCGGGGGAAACTATAAAAAGTATTTTTCAAATTTCAAGTACTGAAAGATTATGAGCAGTGCCAAAACAGGTTAATTTCAAATACTGTGTATATATAAACAAAGCTCAAAAGATCGAGGTAGAAGGATTTGATTTACATGGTGAATGTTTTTCAAAACTCTGCTCTGGAAGAACCTGCAGTTTGACCTGAAACTAGACAAGCAAAAAGAACTGATGCCATTCAATGGCCATGACTTTTAGAACCATTTCACTGATACCTATTGAGGCTGTTTTTCATCAGCCTTTCACTATACAGATCTATATATAGTCAGTGCTATGTTTTGAGCAACACAGAAAGAATTCTGTCAAATATTAGATCACAAATCTTCTAAAAGTAGAATTTGATGAAGGATTGCTTGAATTTAGCAAGCTGGAGCCCTCTGTCATAATCATTATGACAGTTTTATGATGAAGATGAAGTTTATTTGCCACCAACATTAGCAGGACAAATTTATTTATAACAAATGCTTTAAAAATGTGCTGATAAAAATGCCTATTGATACTGTCAGAGCTGCTTGCAATTTGACAGATCAAATCTTATTTTCATTCTTAAACCCCATGAAGGAATGGTATCACCAACTTGCATTCTGTAGTGAGCAAATTGATTAATCCCCTTCTATAGAAATCTCAACTCTTGATTACACCTATCAGACGTTAAGCAGCATTATTCTAGAGTGACAACACTTGACAAATTCCCAAACCATTTTTCTCAGCCTTTGTGGCCCTGCTAGCTTGTATTAACCCTGATGAAAAATTAATTTTCCTTATCTTCTGCTAAACCCCAAAATCCAAATCCGCCAAACTGGCAACTCTTTCTGTAAAGGTATTATGAAAACCTCTAAAAGATTAATTGCATGTCTTCAGGTGACATTAAATTAATTTCTGTACTCGTGACAGACATTTGATACTCCGTACTGAGAGGACAGATAACATTGTCAGGATACACAGAAGGACAGTGGTGCAGTGTCCCAGGGCAGCCTCTTATGAATTCTCCTTTCGATAAGGCCATACTTCACTGTCATTGGCACTGTTAGTGATCTTGCAGCCCACAGACCTCACTGCACAGGTTTCTATTAACTACCACAATGCTGTGTCTATCCATGTAATCTTTGTAAAGCTAAATCAAAATTGTCCAATAGCAAAGGGATGCGCATGCTGGATAAGGGAGTAAATAAACTCCGGCTGATTTATGTAAAAATAACAGAGAAGTAAAACATTGTCAGCTTTTCTGAGATGCACTGCAACTCAAATTCTCTGTAGTATGATGAAGACTTAAATCTTGTAGGGAAATTCAGTCAAAAACTGTGCTGTGATTGATTTCTTGTAAGAAAGGAGAAACCCCTCATCTGTTTAAGTCAATATTTCTAGAAATTAGTACCTTAAAAGTATCACAGTAATTGGAGCAGGAAAGCATCCTTTCAGTTATTAAATTCATCCTTACTTTCAGGACAAGAGAAATGACTATTCATGAGCTATATAGGTTTTCATAGGAAAATTTGTATTTACTGATACTGCAACTGACTGTAGCAGAACAGACATCTACAAAGACAGCTGCAATCCCCACAAAACAAAGAGAAAGAAATGTAAAGCAAAACCCACATAGAACAGCAGTGACTTTCCTCTAATATATACGAGTATTTTTTCACTAAAGTTATCAGGAACATGTATTAAAAGCAAACCCCTAATAATGAGCTATTCCTCTTTGACTGCTCCTCCAAATGCTTTACCTCTTTGATACAGCTGGCTGACAGACTGGGGCCCTGGGAATAGGAAGCCTAATCACTTGCCAAATATCCCACAACCCAGTGACATGACCAAGCACTGTTTCTGAACAGTTGACTATCTGTTTTCAATCTGTCAAATACCAATGAGAAACACCTGGAGACCTTTTATCTTTTTTTCTCCCAGGCCTTCTAGGACCTTTAAAAGGTTATTTTGGCTTTTTTTTTTTTTTTTTTTTTTTTTTAAGAATAGCAGTAGTTAAGAAAACTGCTCTCCCATCAGGCTAGAAAATACCACTCTATCAATAGACAACTCATCATTAACAACTGGTTTAAGACATATTAACAGGTTAGTTTTGACTCAAAGTACACACAGCAAAAAGCTACATCTGACTACAAAAGTGATGAAAGAGCCAAATCATTCCCAGTTCACACCAGAGAAAAAGACTTCTGATGCTGGTCAGTGATTTAGGGGTCATTTTTCCCAGCCTAAAATTTTTGTATAGGCCAAACTTAAACCAAGCAAGAGCACCCAGACTAAGCAATAAATAAAATGCAGAAACAGTTCCCTTCCTGTGGTAAGAAGACACTGCTTCAGCAAGCCACGATGTGATGAGTATCTTCTGTGCCCAATAGTGTATGAAAAGTCAGAACAGCAAGAGGAAAATGTCTTGCAGAAAAATTCCATTTAATTCCATGTATTAACACAATTCTTAACTGAAGTATCTCCTCATCCACCTGAAAGGAGAACTAAGGCACGGAGAACGACTGGCCAAAGAGAATCCCAGCCATACCCATGCTGCATAAAGTTTCACTGGGAGTGACAAAAGCACAGCTTGAATCATGTTGAATGACTGCTGAATCACAACTACATGTTTTTCAGTTAAACCACTTACCCACTCATTATGAAAAAAATAAAAACTGTATGTCAAACCTACAGCAAAATCAAGGTTTTGGAATGGACATGTCTAATACTCCCAGAAATGCCTTCATTTTTATGTGTTGTCTGCAAGATAGATAGTGTAGATACACAATGTTTTAAGCAAAGCTTCCTGGTTAGTTTTTCACATGCTGGTCTGGTTTTTGTATAGAGAATTTTAGCAAAAACTGCAGAGAAAGACCAAGACAAAGAAACTCCTGTTGGAAAATATCAGCAATACAAAACTTGTGACGGCCCAAAGCTCCTGGAAGAGCATTTCCCAGCTGGGCACCAGCTATGGCATATGCAGTACTGGCTTTCTTCAAAAACCTGTGCAACTAGAACTTCCCTTCCTGTGCCGTGCCTGACCTTTCTAGTTCATGTTCCTTGAAGCTTAAAACTACTGGCAAGTCAAACCCCTCTTGTGTCCTGCCTGAAGCTTCTTGTAAGTCTTAATGAAGACAATCCCCACTCCCTCCCACCCTCAAAACAATCCTGACTGAAGAGTCAAACCTCTACACTAAAGGCCTATTCCAAGTGGTCCAACTTTTCAACAGAGGGATGTGAGTTCCCAAAATATTAAACTGTGCAGCTCTGCAAGCTTGCCTCCCAACTTAAGAGACCGCATTTTCATATGAAATCTGACTCTTTGTAAAGCACTTCAGTGGTGTCACAGCTGTCTTTATCAGGAAACTGGGCTCCAAGATACTCTGTAACCCCAACATCCTACAGATACATATTCTGCACTGTAACATTTATGATGGCAGAGGAACTCTCCTTTGAGACTTAACAGGAGTGACAACCAACAAACCCTCTGTTTTCTGGGTGTTCAGGAGCGAGCTGTATTCTTCAACATATAATTTAAAAGTCTTCTGAGGAAAAGGAGAAACCTGTTCTGCAGTCTGCAATAGAAAATACTTTACTGCACTTTAGATTCAAGCTATCCATAGCAAAGTCAGATTCAATTTAGGTAAATATCTCTTCCCCCTTTCACACATTTTATGAGAAACCCATAAAATGAATTATCTGTGTCTGGTTTGGCTATCACCTTAATTCTCACTTGCTAGGTGTGCCCACACATGGCCCTTTATTTCCTTTTCCCAGTAATCAAATATGCCCTAAAGAGTACAGCACAGTGCACCTCCTGACCCCAGTCCATGAACAGTCTGTCTCTATAGGGACCATCCTCACGGGAAGTCTGGGAGGACACAGTTTACTCCTCATTTTCAAATGCTCCTGCCATGGTCAGGGACACCTTCCACTAGACCAGGTTGTTCAAAGCCCCATCCAATCTGGCCTTGGACACTTCCAGGATGGGGCATTCACAGCTTCTCTGGGCAGTTCTTCATCATGATCACAGGAAAAAGTTTCTTCCTAATATGCAGTGCAAATCTACCCTTCTTCAGTGTGAAGTCATTCCCCTTGTCCTATCACTCCATGCCGTGGTAAAAGGTCCCTATTGAGCTCTCTTGCAGCCCCTTTAGGAAGGTTCTATGAGGTTTCCTGGGAGCCTTCTCTTCTCCAGGCAGAGCAGCCCCAACTTTCTGAGCCTGTCTTTAGAGGGGAGATGCTTCAGTCCCCCTTACCAACTCTGTGGACTCCCCTGGACACATTTCAACAGTTTCTCACAATTAAGAAATTGATATCCATTTGTAAAATATTTCTAGAGTGAAATCTTCCAGGCTGTGGCAGGCAGAGTCCTTCTTCAACAGCATTTACATTAATGCTGCTTCAGAGGTCTTGCCCATTTTGCCATTCTACCTGGGCACTCAGACATGGCTCCTGCAGCTCCCAGCACTCCTAGTGAGCACTGTCCATGACTCCTTCAAACCGTGGGATACAAATAAACACCAAAGACACTCTCCCATTTCTTAAAAAGTTACAGGACTGTACAAGGGTAGGGGAAAGGGCTTCCTCATGAACTTCCCATACAAATGCCACAGTTCTTAGTGTTTGCAATTCCTGACATATTTAGATGAAAGGCGCTAAAGAGCTTTCAAGTCAAATATTTTTAATTAATCTTGAACACATACATGCAAGTAGAAACACGTACAAACATTAAGCAAAGTTAGTTGATAAGTTACATTATCAAACAAAAATCATCTCAATCAGTATCTTTTTTCCATATTTAGAACTCCATCTCACACTTCCCAGTTGCTTGAAATACGAACAAAGTTGTCCATCTTCCATTTTCATCTTGTTTTTTCAATCCAAGGACATTTTTTGTGACAGGCTTTTCAAACAGAAGAACTTGCCAGCTCTTTTTTCAAGTTTTTGTACGAAGTATTTCAGGTTTTCAGGAATTAGGATCACTTACAAGATACCGCTTGTAATGCAACAGGGAACACCAAGACTTTTATGTATTTTTATCTATAGATGCATTTATGAAAAAACCCTCATTGTTCAGCCTTCCACAGAGACAAAGATTGGTGTGTTCTGTGTTCTTGGTGCAGCGTAAGAACCAGCATTTTCAGGCCTTTGGGACAGACACACAGCTCTCTGAGCATGGCAGGACATTTTCTGGCTAAGAGAGAAATCATTCAACAACATAAGATGACAATGATACAGAGATTTTAAGGTACTGCAATTTACCACAGGACCTCCAACTAAACAGAAAACATGTTCAGCATATATTTCACATGATCTTAAGATACGTAAGATTATAGCTGGTACAAACCTGTTTTTCCAGGACTAAAGCAACTTTCAGTATACTGACTTAAGGAATTCAATTGCATTTGGTACTAGAACTCTTAACAAACAGATTGATGACAAGAGAGCCAAAAGAGCACCACAAACAGGCAAGGTGTTAGAAAACATGACTCATCGAGAGAGAATGAGAGAGAGTAGAGCTCAGAAACAGTTAAGATATCTTTAAAAAGAGAAGCACAAAGAGAGAAATTCTTCCCCATCTCCCTTCAAGTATAATACAAATAGTCAAAAATTCAAAATTACAGCAAGAAAATGTGATTTGGTAACTAAGAAATTCTCATAAATATACACATTTGATACTGGAATAGATGACCTGGGAAATCTGCAATAACGAGATCTCAGAAAAAGGTTGGGCAAATCTTTCAGGAGTGCTACGGAGTTCATCCTCCCCCTTCAAGAAAAAATAGTTCAACAGTCTTTCACCCTTATTTTCTATAATTTTCTACAATTTTATGATCACATTTTGAAGTGATTTACTTGGGTATTTCTTTCCTACACTCTCACTGACTTTATACTTACAAGGAACTTTAGGATTGACTTCAGGCTCCTCAGCAAGCCCAGCAAGTCTGAGATGCTTCATTAGTAAAATTTACAAGTATGAATCCTCAGTGAACACACTGAGCTCTTGTATCTGAAAATGACAGCTCTGAGGAAATGCCACAAAAACAAAGCACACTGGATCCACTGAAAGATATCTGGGCCTCCTTGGAAAAAATAAAATCAAGAACAAAACCAAAACAAAAAAATAACAAAAAAACTCCCAAAACCACCCACCTTCCACCCAAAAAAAACCCAATCCAAAACCGAAACAGCAACAAAAAATTCCTAGTCCATGTGCTAAATTCTGCCCAATTTTCCAGGAACATAACATTTAAAGGAGTAATTTAAATGAAAAACTATTCACTTTACTGCCATTCCTGCATAAATTATATATATATTAGAAAGGGATGGGCAAACCAGTATTGAGGGGGAGGTGAAGGGTGGTATTTATTTAAAAAATAAAAAAGCATCAACAGACAAAATCATTACTGACAGTACCTAATGTGTCACGTTGATACACAGACTTAGTCTTACATACTGGAAATGCTGAATCATTTTCTACTTTCATTTTCCTGAAGAACAAGAAGTCATAAATTAAGGCATCTTATGCATCAGGAGAACTGAACAATTTAAAATATTCTTGGAATTTACATGGCAACTCTCAAAACTCCAAAAGTAAAATCTTCTCACAAAAGAATATTGTGGAAACAGATGAAAGACTGTTTTATCTTCCTAAGGACCCAAGAGGTATTTCTACCTGCAGGTCAGAGATCTTCAGTAGCACTGCTGTGCCCAGCAACACAAACAGACAAAAGCTCAGCCTGGTAAAGACACTGCCCTCAAGAAAAGAAGCCATTCTCTACTGACAGCATCTGTACTCCACAGTTCTCACCAACACACCACACTGCTTCACTGTTACACATAAAAACATCAGCAGCAACACCAAACCACTGAATCCTGGTTCTACAGACAGCCCTACTGAATTAATAACAGTCCTTGTTACCAGTTTCTGGTTTAGGCCAGCTTGGTCTAGAGGAGTTAGTACAGCTCTGCACTCCAGCAGCTCCTTCAGCAGAGAGCTCCTCAATGGTGCTGTGCACAGCTGCAACAGGAGAGACTTGCCAGGTCTTGACTTGAACCCAGTATGCTTCAAAAGAAATCTGCATTCTGTCTAATCATGAGTAATCACTTGTACAAATGTATTCACAACATCTCTGCACAGAAGAGCCCAAGAAAGGAAAATAGTAAAGGAATTAGGCAGAGAGCAAGGGCAGGGATGCTTAGCTGCAGGATTGAGCCAGTGCACACAGGTAAGAGATACCAGCAACCCTTTGGCCAAGGGCAAGGAGTACCAGGAAGCACCATTACATGCTAAGGAGAATGGCCAGGGAAAACGAGATTTGATTTTTGCTTTATATATTCAGCACTCAGGAAAAGGCTGTGAAAATAAATAAAGCATGTGGCAGGACTAAAGTAGTGGAAACTAAGTGTGATCTCCAATCGTGATAGTATTTGGAGTCCAAGCACCTTTTAAATCTTCTTTTAAATCCTGCCCAAAAAACACTGTCTGCCCTGCTGCTGAATATATATTTCTTTCCTTCTGTGGTCAAAGAAACACAGTCACAGACTCAGCTTGTCACTAACTGACTAAAAATTAATCAGCTATGTTGATCAGTGTTAACAGCTAATTGCAACGCTCACTTTCACTCTCCCACAGCTGGAAGGAAACTTAAGAAGACCATGGCAATATGACAACAGTGACAGAGGCTACATGTAAAGAACCTGCTTCACCTTGCTGGAACCTCAGTATCTGGAAGTTAAGGAGGACAGAGTAAATCTGCTTCTGTACACAATGAAAGAGGAGTTACACATGCATTTAATTAAGCTAATTGCTCTTGCTTACCACCAGACTGATCTGAAACAAATCATTCATGGTCTTCTGGAACAGAGCACTGTGATAAAAACTATTTCATTGTGAATGCTGCTGTGGGCACTGATAACTATTTGCTACAAGGAGCTGTAAGTTGTGACTGGCATTGTTTTGTTTCACCACATGATAAAAGAAGTTGTGCATGACTGCTTTATTCAATTATGCATGAATCACAAACCTGTCATACCTCTTGCAGGCCACTGGGATTCCTGAAGACATATTTATATATAAATATTTTTAGCTCAACAGAATTAATTTCTTTCAGCTTCCTGTACTTTATTCTCCTGTACTTAAGTTACCATGTCTAAGGAATTAGAATTGACAACAACCTGACAAGGATGACTATGTAGTCAATAATGCCCGGTATGTTAGTATCTGGGAAGACCATACAGTCATTATGCAATTCACAGTTCTGAGTACAATTAAGTTTCATGAACTGTAGAAAAACATTAATAAAAAGTAGTTAAGACTTTGGCATTTCAACTTCCTCCCCATTTCCACAGAGAAAAGCCTAGCCCCCAAGGTCTTATTCAGTCCCTGTTACATACTGTTTTGTTTTCCCTATAAAATTCTCCAAATAATTTAAAAGCATTCTTCCAGAAAAGCACTTCCAGTGTGCTGCTACATGACATCGTTCTTTCCTCCTCAGCATAAACCCAAGGACAGACTTCAAACACTGACAACATGATCTCTACGTCCCCTCATCTTACAGTTTATTTAGAGCCCTAACAAATTGTCTTTTCATTAAGACAGAGGAAATTTGGTCGAGACACTTTCTCACCAAAACCCCAGATTTTAAATAGGCACACTGTCCTCAAGACAATTGTGAGTCCTCCACACCAGTGCTCAAGGGACACACTGGAGATAAAAGATCCCTCATCAAGAGATAAGGAAATCTCATTTAGATGCAAAAGTGAAATGGTAACGTTTTAAACCCAGCCTCTAACAGAAAACACCCCCCTCCAACATACTGCTTAAATTAGTTTCATGAACATGCTTCCCAAGAAAATAAAAACCATCTTCCCCTGAGTAGGAATCATAGTATACCAACATCTGCACACAACTAAATTAGGCGGCCACGCTTAACAAATAAGTGGGTCCTTTTCAACCAAACCTTAATTAAATACAGTCACCTACATTCTTTTCTCTGAGCAATTATCAGTCCTATCAACCTTAAGCAAAAGGAACTCAATTGAGCAGTCTTTCAGATTTCAGACTCCAAGTTACCACTTAAAAGAACGGAGTATTTCAGTATGATTTCATTGGTAACTGCCTGGCAGTAAAGGATTACAGGAAACACTAATTGTTTAATAACTGCTAATAAATTACAGCTCTGAAAATATACTATATAGACTATTAGGCAGGCTAAACCTGTTACTTCCCTCACCAGCTCAGGCCCCTTTTTTATTTTGGGATTACACGTAGTCAAGCACACAGAAACAAACCACGAGGAGACACACAGATGAGATGAGCCTTGTAAACTTACCCCTCCTGACAACTTAATCACCCTGACTTTGCTGCCGACATGGGGCCCATCACTAGCACTGTTTGTCCGCTGCATGACAGTCCTTTTCACCCCCGGCTTCTGCTCCTGGGGCCTCGCGGGGACGGAGGCCACTCGAGCCGCGGGTGGCGTGGGCAGCGCCGCCGCAGCAGGTTTGCTCTGTAACGCTTTCTGTGCTGCCTGAGGCTGACTCGCAGGAACTGTTCTAGCTTGCCTCAGCTGCTTCACTGGCTTCATCTGCTGTCCTTGGTACTGCCCGTCCCCTGCGCCCTGGGGGAAGTCTGCGGGTTTGGGGTGGACGTTTGCAACTACCGCGTCTTGCTTTCGAACAAGGAGTCTGTTTTTCACGTTGTGCCTGGTCTGCAAGCCGGAGTGGGGTATGTAGGGGCTGCCGTTGGTGGGGAACTCGGAGGAATCCTCCTCGTGCTGCATGTAGGACTGCTGGGAGCAAGGCTGGTGCTGCTGCTGCTGCGCAAGTCTCTCCAGCAGCTCTCTCTTCCTGGCCCCAGCCTGCTGCTGCCGTCTCAGCTCCTTCTGCTTCAGGATCTCCTCCCTCAGGCGCTTCTGCTCTTCTATCTTCAAACGATACAACCGGGTTTCTTCATCTTCCTCTGGATACTACGAAGGAAAAAAAAAATGAATTTAAAAAATTCTAACCAGATGCCCAGCTTGGCCAAAACAACGTGGAATTGTTTCAGATGTTGTAAAGCTGTAACTCCAAAGAGCTTTTTGAATTTATCCTGATATCAAAGCAAGGCTATTAGTGCAGTGTATGAGCTGCTAAGGTTTATTTACTATTCATTACAGACAAACAGCTCAAATCTGGTTTAGGACCTAGATATACCACTTCCTAGACAGAAAAGCGTTAATACCACTTGAGAAATCTGATCAGAATATTAAAAAAAAAAAAAAAAGACAATTAAAAAAGTTTTACAAATTGGAACTCATTTAAAAGTTTCCAAAACCAATTAAACTATTAATATAATTCAAGATATCAAAATATGTTTCAAATAGAAGGTAACAATACAGAGGCAACCCACTGTCACACAGGTTTTATCTTGCTCTTTTCTGACAAAGTAACAAAAGGTAGGGTGGTAAATGACCTGAAAGGCCCTGATTAGAACTATTGATTTTTCTCACAGAATTTAAGCCTGATCTCAAACTCATTTGTCACACAATAATTGGTTATAATGAACAGCACAAGTCAATCTCTCTGACCTTGAACTCATGCACTCTCTTCAGAATCAAAATGTTGCCAAACGCAGTGTTGGAATATTAATGGTATATAGAGAATGCCTTTAATATTCCAGCCCTGGGCCCCTCTGAAAGTACTACACACCATCAAATAACCTTTCTAAAGATTTTTCAACTCTGGCAGAACAGGTTCTTATGAAAAGCTGTATAAAAATGGACAAGAGTCAAGGAAATGCAGAGTCTCATCATCCTGGAAAAGAAATCAAATGGCTCTTGCAATAAAATTGCATATATTTTTTCAAAATTAGGAAACAGACTTTTTTTATTATATTATTTCTCTCTCTTTAACCATTTGAAATATTAAGTTAGACTTATAAAGAATGCTTACAAATGGTAATGATCACAACATTCTACTCAAGATGTATTAATCATTCTTAGCAACAGCCTCTCCAAGTAATGATACTTTGCATACTGGTAAATTAATGCATAAAGAGCATAAAAATATTTCTCAAGAACTGGGAATGTGTGATGAACCTTTATGTATCTTGCAGCAACTGGGTGCGAACTGTTTTCGACACAACTGCCATTTTTGAACATCTGTGACCCAAATGTGTGACTTGAAGGTTTGTTTTTTTAATACTCAAGCACTTTTAATCCTAGTGCACCCAGAATCCTCCACAACCCAAGGAAAAAATCCAGCATAACAGATTCAGCCATAATGTTGGTTCATGGATGTGAAAGCCCAGCGGAGTCAGATTTGTACTCACAGTACCCAGATGCACAAATCCTGGATGATTAATTCCTTCAGCTGTAGCTGCTTCCTCCCCGAGCAGGTACTGACAGGGATTATTCTCACAGTTACCAAAAACCAGCTCACTGTCTCAAATTAGAAGTCCAATTATAAGCATCTAAATAGCAGTCTAATCAGAAAACTAAACAAAGGCTAAATAAAACTAACCAAATTGCATTTTTAAAATTTGTATTTCTTTTTTAAGTATGGGTTGTAGTTTATGGATGAGGTCTAACACAGTTCTTTGCACGAGAATGCTACATCTACCCAGAAGTTCTTATCTTTATCTATACCTCGTGGAACATGACTGTGGTGATTAATAATCACTGTGACAACTGAATTAGAGCACTGCGTTGATAGATAGTACAGAAACACTCTTTTACAGGAGTAAATATTTCATCTTGTACTGACAAGTGGAGATGCTGGATTGTAGCAAAAAAAATAGACTATGGCCTTTATGAAATACAGGGAAAGATTAAGAATACTTTGCAAAGGACAAGAAAACACATAAGCTCTGGCTAAGAGGAGGATGTGCTGTTATGCAGATCCTGATGCAATCAATAAAATTTTCAGTAATTTTCAGAGACACTGAGTATCACAATTACTACAATCGTTCAGAGAGAAAGCTTGTTTCACTTAATTAGTTTATTTGCCTGCTTTGGCTTAGATCATAATATTCTACGATTTAGCTAAACAAACCTGATGGATGCCATCTTTCAATTGGAACATTGCAGCACGAGTCTTCAGGAGACCACCACTTCTACCAGTGCCCTTCATTATGAGGGGTTTGCCTGCTCATTTTACCACCTAACAAGTTCTGAAGGGCTTGGGAGATGCAGATCACGATGTGGTAGGCTCAGAACACCAACTCAAAGGTTACACATAGCAGCACAGAGACGTGTGCTTTGCAACACACTCAAATGAGTTCTGCCAGCAGACAAGGCAGGAACATCCCGAGCGACTCTGACTAATACATTCCTGCAACAGCCCGTGGACAGATATTCTGGCATAGCTGGAATCAGTGTAACACACAGAAAGATGACTGACAAACTCTGTTACCAACACACATGAAGTTTGAAGAATGCTTAGTAGAACATTCAGGCAACTTGATCTCAAACATAATCTGAAACCTTCCTTTCCTTTCTGGAATTTAACTCAGGAAATTAATGATGATCCTAGGAAGTCAATCCCTTCTTAAATGTTAAAATCAAGCATCAAGAGCCCTGAGGTTATATGACAACTGCAGATCAATCTGTTAACAGGCTAGAGGTAGACATGAATCCTTCAAAAGCAAGTTACTGCTACAGCTAAATTCTAAACAAAATACCCTTGGCAGCTAGAGGAAAGTAATATAAAGGTCCTGGTATGATTAAAAGAATGTCTCCATTAGAAGTCACGTTTAACTCAATTTAGTTGTACAATGGCCCAAAAGTACAGACTGAGGACAGCAAACTCCTGATCAGGATGAAAATGAGCAGTTAAATCCTCTTCTCCTCAGCTTTAAGAGAACATTATATATGCCATCCTAGAGACTGGGGTATATATATGATGCATAGCACATATAAATAACCTATAGTGTGTCACAAGGACATTCAGCATATGGAACAGGCAAGACAAGGTCAAGATGAACACAGGACACAATGCCTATTGCTAATGATCTCCATGCCATTAGTTCAGTAAGACCAGTACAGATTTCTCCAAGAAATAATAGCACTGCCAAGGAAAAAAAGGAGAAAGGCAAGGCAAGCAAGCATTTTGCCTACAGAATCAACTGGGAGAAAGTACACATCCTTTAAAGTTCAAAGCATTCTAATTTTCACATCCTGTGTCTGGAATCAACATTACCTGTAGATGAAAAAGGAGAAAAACAGATTTCCCTAGATAAAAACTATTAGGCTCTTCACATGTTTTGGGTAGAAAACTCCCCAACATGAAGAAATAGTACATTGTACATGTATATGGCTCCTCCTTTTATAGGAGGCTGCAGAGTAACAAAAGGCCAGACATGCACTTGGTTTCATGGGGGAGATTTTTTTCTGCCAGGTTTTGTTTTCTTTTCTATTTCTGTGTTTTTTCTTGTTTTTTTTTTAAGTGGAAATTCTCATCCATCTTTGAACAGCTTTAATGCAATGCATTTCACTGGCGTTTGAAGAATGAGTCTTAGATGTAAGTTTTTCTTCTGCCTTAAGGTCCAAGGCAGTTTTGATGGAAAGCATCAAAAGAAAATGTTACAGGCTGCTTTCCTGAATCTAGCTGAAGAGCAACAGTAAGAGAAGCAGCAGTCCAACATCCTTCTTCTGGGGAATCTAGAATGACACTGTTGACTTAGGAAAAGACAGCAAGGACACACTCTAAATCAAGGGATAAAGCTTTCTGCTGAAGTTTAAGTCCTAGTATCAGAAGCTTGCTTTCCATGCAGTGAATTAAAAAGAAACAAACAAACTTATGCCTTTTCATAGGTCTGCAGGATGAATTGCCAATTAACAGAACTAAATGCTGAGTCATAAGAACCAGACACTATTCATGTTCTGGTTGGCTCCCAAGGAGCAAGAAAGGAATCATGCAACCAGGATCACTTAGGTGTCTCAGTAAAATGGGTGCAAGAACAGAGCAATCAAAGTGGTTTGATCTGTGGCATAAACACCAATCTATTCAGCAGACTTGTCTTTATTTTTTTAAGCTGTAACATTAAAAACATAAAAGGCTAGACTAATTTGTCTAAAATTCATGCCAGTTGTTTGCAAAAGGTACAGCCAGATCCAAATTGCATCACTTGGCTGTTTGTGTTCAAACCCACAAAATATGTGAATTAAAGGGTACCTACGTATACACACTTCACATTTCACACTGCTGATAACATCAGCTCCTGAACCCGAGGAAGGTATGAGACACCCTACAAAGCAGAGGTGCTGTACATCTTGGACAGACAGGGAGAGAGTGAAGAACAAGGCTACAAATTGCTCCAATTAGCCCTCTTCCTAATTTCCAGCTGGAAACAAAAGCTGTGATAAGACTCTTCTAAGCAGAAGACAGGAGACATCATTACAAAAATCTGGAAGACAAGTTACTTAAACTGGAGAAAATTCTAGCATAGACATTTACAAATTTTCAGGTAGTTAATTTCCAAAAATATTAAAATATTCAGATACATTTGATCCAGTAATTTTACTAGCAACTCTTTCCCATATTACAAGCATTGTTAGAAAAGACAGCAACATAAAATCCAACAACTTAAATTCACAATTTACTGTTCTTGGAAGAATGGAATACAAAGGTTTTCTTTCAGCACATCAAGGACATTATCCCCAATATAAGTACTAACACCAGTACACCAGTGACTATGCAGTGCTCTAATTTCCCTCTTGTTCTGAGCTCAAATATCCAGTTCTCCTAAAGACACATCATCTTTCTCCACTCTCCCTCCTCTTGAAACTTAAAAATGCTTAAAGCTGCCTTAATTCCTTTTATCCTAAGCTGACTTCAACAGGAGCAGAATTAGGCCCACATCATCCAGACTTTCCTATTTGAATGACAAAATGATGTTTCAGACTGAGGATATACAATTTAAATCCTGGGGAGTAAAAGCCATTCTGAACAGGCATTTAAGGCCAGATTTTGCAGCCTCACAGGAGCACAAGAATTCCATTAATAAAGAGTTTTTAATCTTCTAGTCACTCACGTTGCAAACCTTTCAAATATCTATATTTAGGATGAGCAACACCCTCTGACAACCAACCAATATTGCTATTTTTTGGTGCTTCCTGAATGATAGGCCACTCATAAATACAGCCACTGACTTTAAGAAGAAAGATGCAAAGAAAAGTCTTAATTTTCCAGTTGAAGACACCTGCAAAATAACCTGCCCAATTCAGTTATGTTCCATACAGCTAGAAAAGGTGACAGAACTTAACTCCTTCTCATTGTCATCAAAAACAAAAGAACAGGATGAAGTCAACTAATTACAAGAAAAACACTCAAAAAAGACTGCAAAACATTACAATCTGCCTAAGGAAAGATATGTAATAACCTACATTACAAAAACAGTGAAGGATATTATTAAACGCCTGTAAATAAACATTTTTAGTGCAGCATTCCCATCTGTAAGAATGACAATAAGCAGCAGCAGTGAACAAGACCACTGCAGTGGCACACCAGAAATGGGACAACTGCTACTACATTGATTGCAGCACCAGGCTCTGTTCCAGGTGTGCTTTGGAAGGAGAAGGTTCTTTGTACACACAGCCACACTGTCCTAGTGCTTGCCAAACTTATCTACAAGGGCTTTACTAGGAGACGTCACTTTTATCCAAGACAATCCCGGTTTCTTATCCTGCTTCACAAGAACTTGGATAAAACAGGTATCCAAATATTTTTGGTGACAATTTTGACAAAGAAATAAAAAGAAAGCTTTATTCGTAATACACCAAGAATTCACACAGGTAAGATTAGTTGGTGTGACAGCCACAGGCTAGAGTATGTTTAAAATGTAAAATGGAGACAACAAGATGACTGCTTTGGGGTTGGTTGTTTGTTTAGTTTTCTAATTAATTAAAAAAAATCAAAATATTCCTATCTTTTCCTAAATACTGCCAGAGATATTTTGGAACTAATGCCTTAGTTTTTACAGGACAACACTACTAAATAACTCCAAGATGGTTTAGATGGGGAGGCCTGTGGCTGATTTTTCAAGACTTACTAAACTGCCTGAAAGACAAGGCTTCTCTATGAGGCACTACATTTTCTGGGACTGAGATTATTCCAAGAGACTGAACTGAGGGGAAAAAGATTACTTAAATTTTTCCAAAAAAGGTGAAAATTGAAATCTTAAAAAAAAAAAAAAAAAAAAAGGGATTTTTCTAAAATTTCCATTGAAAAGCAAGTGCACAGGAAGTCAAACACTGACAGCTTTGGGTTTCTTTTGTGCCTCATTTGTGGAAATTAGTTATGACCATCCTTAATTCAAGAACAAGATGAAAAGCTAATCATGAGCAGCTTAAAAGGAAGACAGCATTATTACAATTAAAACTTTCAATGGCTGTTGAAGAAAACCTGGTCCGTGAGACTAGATTCATGGTTAACTATAAAGATTTACAGTTCCTCACAGAATAGCCTGACAAAGCACACAGGGTGCATTTAGCCATCATGCTCAGGATAAAGAGCACCATCAGTCCAATCCTACCCACTCAAAGTAACAGAGCTCATGGAGAGTCTTCTCTAACTTCCAGGAGATCTGTGCAGGGAATGCTCATCTGTTCACATGACACGATCCGGTGGAGCTGAAAACACCGGCACCTGATTTTTTTTTTTTTCAATTGTGCAGCATACCAGAAGAGCAAACAGCATCACTTTTTCCAAAATGGAAAACTTAAAAGCATCTCCTCTTTTCCCTTACATGAAAAGGTTTCATAAAAAAGAGATTTTCTTTTTCAAGAGCAAGACGCTCCAGGGATAGCATAGCTATGATCTCCTGCATGAATGCTCAAGGCCTAACAGAGGCTGAGCAGCCTAAAGGAAAACAGTATGAGGAAAAGAGCTCTCCAAATAGCCTCATTTTTTCCTTTGACCCATACAGCATTACAGAAAATGACAAAGAAGAGGCTTTCATACTTTGAAGAATGTGATCACCTGAAAATAAATTGTAATTCCCAAAGATCAAAATAGGGAAAATAAATATTTCAGAGACTTGTATCACTAATGACCTCTACTCAAATTCTGCCTTTTCCTAGTAGAAATGACACCTCCTCCCGCAAAACAAATTCACCATAGCCTTGCCAACCTTCCAGACCTTTTATGTCAATGGAGACTATTTCTGCTGTTGTAATAAAAGACAAAAGTGCAATTCAGAAGGGAGGCCTCTAGTGGCACTAAAAAATACCTGGTGGGTAATACATTAAGCATGCTTTCAATTCATAAATCAGACTAGGAAAGTTTTTTTAAAGGCAGGAGCTTTGTTTCTTGTTGTTTGGTTTTTGGTCTTTTGCTTAAGCAAAAAAAAAAAAAAAAAAAAAAAATCCCTTACCTCTGGTTCAGATTTTCCTTCTGACTTTGCCTGGCCCACCGGAGCGATTGCTTTAGCTTTCATCTCAGGCCTTCCCTGGGAGTTCCCACCACCAGTGACAGACTTGGTGGCAGACACGGTGCTGGTAATGGGTTTGACCTGAGCAGCTGGGGTGGAGCTTCGCCTGCTGTTGCTCATCTCCATGGCGTGGGACGGGGCTATCGGCAACTCGCGCAAGTTGCTGTTCCTGGGAGCGGTCGACTGGAGCTGCTGATTCGAACGCTTGACAATATTCTGTGATGGGGTACTCTGGAAAGCACAAAGGAAATAAACTGCTGACTTCCACCACAAACCAGGCTGAGGTGGTTTTGGTTTCACGTTTTCCTGATTTAGTTCAATTCGGCAAAACAAGCTTTGTGAAGAGGCAAAATGTTTTCAATGTCAGAAAAAAAAAAAGAGAAATGACAACATTTTAATAACTGTTTTTTCTAATTAAAAGCAAAACTTAACCTCACTTGTTTATTAACATCGTTCTCAGAAACTGGATTCAGTGTGTGATGTCCTTTCCTAATCCAAGCAAATATGCTAAACTATAGTTTTATTTTCTTGAGCACTGCTTCAGGCTGTTGCGCTACCCAACCTACCAAGCAGCAGAATGTGGACAGGAGAGGCATTATCTAACTAGAAAACTGATCAGCAGTGGTACAGACAGGCCTTCAAATCAAAGGAGTGTCACAGAACTGGGCTCCCACACAATCACAGATTATCAGCAGTTGTAAAGCCTTTTAAAGCAAACCTATCTTTCATTAAGCCCTTCACTGCTGGTTCTTGGGCAACTGCAACATTTCCTATCGGACCCAAATCCAAAAGAACACTGAAGACTAAAGGAGAAAAGAAAGATACACACAGTATTTTTCAATGCAGATTATACAATTATTGAGGCAGCAAATGAGCAAGAAATGGTAAAAGTAGAGGAAAAACCAGGAAAGAAATAAACAGAACTGAAAACCCACGCTGGTGAGTTTTGAAACCTGTGCTGACATGCCTGCTACTCATGCAGGACACCGATGTGGTACTTACATGCCTTGGTTTCATTGGACCCTGCCGTGGCTGACACTGCATCCTGTTGTTATTTGGCTGCTGCTGTGTGGCTTGCATGTGAGGCCTGAACTGTGGCTGGTTCATGGGCATCAAGGGCTGTGGAGGCCCTTGGAGATGGTGATGTTGCTGCTGCTGGTGGTGATGGTGCTGCTGTTGTTGCTGGTGATGGTGCTGCTGAGGCTGAGGTTGTGGCTGAGGCTGTAATGGAGGATGCATAGGACCCTTCACATGGAAAAAAAAGTACTTTAGTTTCAAGGTAATAAAATGCTGAAAAGGAGCTCCAGCCTCCTGAGACCTTAGAACTGTAAGCAGCTATGAACCAGGTTAAACTAAAATCATACAGAGGAAATAAACAGACCAACAGAAGCAGTGTAAGGTCGTTCTACGCTTAAACCTGTGTAAGGCAAGAGCTGAAGTTAAAAACAAGACGAATTCAAGGATTCCTGTCCCCTACACCGTTATCTAATGACGTTTATCCCGACCATCTGCACATTCCCAAGGCGCAGCCCCACGGCGCGCCCGGGCAGAGGGCGCTGCCGGCAGAGGGCGCTGCCGCCCCGCGGGCCGGCAGCGGGGAGGAGGATCCATCCCTGTCCCAGCACTGCACTACTGCAGGACCAGCCCCCCGGGCCCTGCGGTGCCCACGGGCTCCGGCTCGTTCCTGCCCAGCCCCGTACCTGCATGCTGGGCTGGGTGTGCGGGGCCAGGAAGGGCTGTCCCGGCGCCTGCAGGAACTGCTGCCGCGGGGGGATGAAGGGCCGCGGGGCGGCGGAGCCCGGCTGGTTGAAGTGCAGGATCCCCACCGGGCCCTGGGGCTGCATGCCGGGCCGCACCGGCCGCTCCCGGGGATACACCGGCTGCTGGCCCTGCTGGTTAAAGGCGGGCCCGGGCGGGCTGAAGGGCATCGGGCTCTGCGTAGGAACGGGATGGGCGCTGTTCAGAAGCGGGGGAGGCGGTGGCGGTGGGGGGCTTCGCTGCTCGAACAAGGGATGACCCGGGAACCTCGGATCTGTGGGAATGAGAGAAACGATTAGGTGACAGCCTCCCCGGGACTCAAGCACGTTTTGGAAACAAAGCTCTAGTCTGTTTTGGAAAGTAACCTGAAATTTGCAGAATGCAAAACTGTATGGGATGTTTTCATTATAAGAGCTACCCTCAAGGTTATGTTTCTCTTGCTCCTGGTCACTGGTGTATAAAAGGAATTGATTCTTCCTTGAAGACCAGCACAACTGGTACTTTGCTGGAATCAGCAATACCTTTTGGTAACTCTACTTTAATAAAATCAATGAAGGATTCTGGCGATTATAGTTTAAACCACAGAAGACTTATAAAGCACTGACACTGTTTGCTGACCAGGTATTTAGCATATTTTTACATATTGTACATGTGTAAAATATTATATATATACATTACATATATATATATATATCCACACACACAGTATAAGCATGCACTTACACCCTGTCTTTTGTTTGCTAGGCTACAGCAGGTTCCTACATATAAGATGAACCTACATAAGGTTCATTTTACCTAGCTTTAACAAATTTCTTACAGTACACACACAGTCCAGGCAGTTTAAAGAGTTACAAGAGGAAACCCAAGTGTATGGAGAGTACTTGCTATCCTAAATATAATGAAGTACAACAACTTCATCGCAACAATCACTTAAGTATTATTTTTGTGTCTTATCTCAATACCCAGATACATGGCAGTTAGACATGAAGACACGTTAAAAAAAAGTGAAAATCCACATAAAAAGTAAAAAATATACTAGACAACCAGAATTTCTGGCATGTACCAGCCTGGCTACATCAAATGGGATCTTCCAGCCTTCGGGTTCCTCTGAACACTTGGTGTTGTGGGATACACAGTCACAGTGCAGAGTCACTTTACAAAAGGTGGGTGTTAACTGTTAATGGGATTGAAATGCTCACCTGCTAAGAAAAAAGGATCTCTGTCCTGAGGAGGTGGAGGAGGGAGTGGTGGAGGTGGTGGGGGTGGCCCTCTCCACTGGTCCTGGATTGGCAGCCTCGGGGCTTGGGAGAAGTTGGTAGGAACTGGTCCAGGTGCATGCTGCTGGAAGTCTGGAGGGCCCTATTTCATAAGGCAGAATTAAAATTAAGGCTACCATACAGAAATTCATGTATTTGTCTACTGTAACTTTTTTCTGTTAAGAATACAATTGCTGTATGAATTATCTCCTACCACCTGTACAAACTGACAGCCCTTACTGAGTCATTCCTTCACAATGGAAGATATATTAAACCCCAGTACAGTATCTTGAAATGAATTCACAATGTTTAATAATCACTAGCACCAGAGGAATGCCATTTCTTCTCAAGCTTATTGAAATCCATGCAATTATTGACCTTCTTTCCCATTAATCCAAAAAAATCTGAATGTCTACTTTAGAAGACATTCCTGACATTTATCTTCATAAATGGTACTATTCTTCATCATCAATTTAGCACAATGTAAGCTACAGAGGGGAGCAGCTTTACTTAAAAAAAAAGAGGGGGACAGACAATTTCTGGCATCCAGAATATTAAAGAAATCATCTTTCTAAAGAATTAAGAGGAGAGTAACATCTCTGTCTATTCACAGTTTAGCATCTGAAGCATTATAAGAGTACAAAATTTTCTTTCCTCCAACAAGGCATTGGATTTTTTTCTTTTTTAATGCCTTTGCATATTGCAGGAAGCACTATGTTAATACAAAAGCAGGACTCTGCAGAAGACGCATTTAATTGAGTAATTCACACAAGAATTTTTTTCTTTTATATCAAAAGTTGACAAAACACACTTGGCAACCTCTGATACACAGAGTAAGCTTTGCTTTGCATAAATTATAGTCTCAACCATTTCTTTATTAAGTGAGTAAATCCAGTTAAGTAATGAAAATAATCTCTAGACATCCTTGCTTTTTTTTTTATAAAGACTGTGAAATCAGGGGTGGGATCTGTTTTGTCTACATGTGATGTTCACCTTGAAGCTTAAAACTTGCATTGCTGAAGACAAGCTTTTCAGAACAGATTCCAGACCAGAAACTCCCTGCTTGACTCAAGTACTGTCATCAGGAAAGGGCCAAACAACTAAGCTGCAGTAGCTTCTCTTCTATCTCTTGAGCTGCCCTCACCAAGGGTATGCACAGTCTCACCATACCATATTCATACCGCATGAAGACTGGAATTTTAGGATAATAATTTCTCACACAGCAACAATGGCCCTGGAGCACATTCACTATCAAAGCAGCACAAGACAGAGCTGCTTTACAGTCTTCTACCAGCACAATACAACTGAGATTGGCAAGGCCCAAATAAGTGTGTGAGAGGCACCAAGGATCAGATCCATTATTAAATCTGTGGCCTTTCTGAAACACCTGAATGGGGACATGTGAGATACTAAGACTTGTTATTTGGGACCAAGACTATGACTACTTATTTTATGTCACCATGCAGCCATCAACCATAGACACATCACCATTCCTAGAGATTAAAGGGTCTATATCCCCTTGCCAGTGCTTCCAGCCAGACAGTCTCCTGTTGATATTTCATTTAGTGAAAAGACATTATGTCACACCCAAGCATGACAGTCCTTGTAACATACACACTGTTTGTAAGAGGAGCTCTACACTTCTGTAAGAGAACAGTTACAACACAATATTCCTGCCACCTTGGAACTGACTACTACCTTTGAATTTCACAGTCTGTCTGCAAACAACTGCAGCTGGAAAAAAAAAAGAGTTGTTTGGGATGGAAAAAAGTGGAATTTTTTTGTTCCATAAAAACCTTTTCAGGTTTAGCTTAACAAGGATGTTTGACTGCATTGCCCTGCCCTCACGTTGAGCGGGACAGCACCAGCTGCCTGCCAAAAAGATCAACTGAACACAAACCTTGAGGATCCTGACCCTTCACACCCAAAACACACCTCCAGCATCACTGCACACAGGAGCTGCCAGAGCTTCTTTCAAACTAAGGTTAGACGCACTCCCTCATTTTGGAAGCCTTTGTGATAAAAGCCTATTTCTCCAAGTATTACTCTTACAGCAATCCCAGAGAATATACAGCCCTTCCACATGCTACACATCCTTGTGGGATGCACCCAGCAAACCAACGTGTTTTTAGCTGTTGAGTCATTAGTTTACCAGTGGATAATGCAAAAGGTCATTGCAACAAAAGCATGGGGAAACCCAGTTCAACAGGGCAGTTGCACACAAGATGGTTTTAATCTTGCATCTGATTTACAGCACGTAGTCACATGCTCATCTTGCATCTTGGGTCCTGACAACCTTCTTTTCCCCATTTTCAGAGAGCTTAACTTGGAAGCTCTCAAATTCCTCATATTTTTCCCTAGACATATGCCTACACTTTTCTTAGTCATTTGTAAAATAGCCGGCAAAAAAACAAATTACGTGGAAACTTACTGAAACCTGGACTAATAAATCTTAAGTGTCACGTATCTGCCACCCGAGCTGAAGAACTGGCAGCAGCAATGATCTGTCTGGGCTTGCTTCCAAGCACCAAATGGCAGCGCAGTGATCACAGTCTCCTCTACCTGCTTCTTCCAAGCTCCATGTATTCTGCCCTGCTCAGGGTAACAGAACCTTATCAGTCTCTCCCCTCACTCCCAGACTTGCTGCTAGACTGAAAGGCAACAGGCTTAGTCTACAAAATAAGCAGCCATCTTTGCTTCTCAACCACATTCGTAACCTGGTCTCAAGCACCTTCCTCAGCATTAATTCCCTGCCCAATCTGCCTTTTTTGCTCTCCTGGTCCTGGATTGAAGGTCTTTAACTCCTTCAGACACATTCTCTCACTCTGCCCGCTGGTTCCTAATCCCAGCATGGATTCAGCATCTCATCTTCCAGACTCCAAGCTGGTGGTCTTGTGTTGTGGCAGCTGGTCAAGAGCTCCTACTTGCTCCACTCAGCCCCTCATTTCCTTGCCTATACACTTACACCAGGCCATCTCCCCTCTTCTTCCTGCCAGGGAAGCAGCAGGCATGGGTTGAAAAAAAAACCCAGTATGTTTATTTTAAATAAACAGTTTTTTGTACCACCCTTCCCTCTCCTGCCAACCTGTATACTCATTATTATGCCCAGATTCATCTCTTCCTAAGGCAGCCCTGAATTGCAAATGCATGAAAAGTCCTGTTGAATTTCACACAGCCCTTATGTACTGAAACATCCTCAGCTGCAGCCAAACTCAATTTTCTTCCTTGGAAACTGAGCAATAATAAAATATTTCTAAATAACTCACTTGGGCACAAGAGTATTTTTCTACTGGTTCAGTCTTGCAATGAAAGTATTTGGAAAATTTCAACCAAATGGATTCAAAATGAGAACATCTTGGTTTAGGCCACTGAAGTCTATTAGCATTACACACACTGAGTGCAGCTGTATATTTCCCATAAGGAAACAAATTTTTATGAAATAAGATTTAGGTAAGTTTTAGAACTGAGTACTACAAGGTCATTTTAGGTCTAAGAAAGTTCACACTTTTTCAAAAAATGGTATTATAGTTTAAAAAAACCCCACAAATAATAATAATCAGCAAGACATTTTACTGTTAAAAACAGTAGCAATGCTGATTTCAAGATCCCTGTGATCTTCTGTCCCAAGGCATAAATCCATCCCAAGAAGCAAAACATTTCGTGTCCTCTAAATACCTTCATGGGTTTAACACAAAATAACAGGTATCCAACTGTTATCCAAAAACTGGTGTCAAAAAATTCCAACAAATGCTCACTAAGATACATTAAATTTTTTTTTCTCTAGTTAGTAGTATATGCCATATAAGTACATGCTGCTACATAAGCTTCGGTTAAATAACTCTTGGAACAGTCCAAGAAAGAGCAAGAAGGAAATACCTGAAGTTTGGAACTCTTCCCTTTGGCCTCTCTTTTTTCCCATCCCTAGCAGTTAAGAACCTCGGGGTTTTTTCCACTTTTTAAAATTCCAGATTCACTAACAAGTATGTACTTATTTGATTGCTGAACAGATTTTAACTTTATGTATATGACATTTTGAACTATTAAATTATGACTGATCACATTTCTTGGCTGATAACCAAAGGCCAATCATGCAAAATTAATTGCAAAGGCATTTGTTATTTGCTGAAAAACGAATTACCAATGTTTGCTTCTTAAAAAAAAAAAAGCTCGATTTTTTTCCTTCTAGTAGTCATGATAGACTGACCTCTACTTCCTTCCTAAACGAGCTTTGCTTCTATATCCATAAAGATAAAAACTTCTGCCATAAATAACAGTAAAACAAGAGGGGGAAGCTTATATTTTGGTATCATACATTGCTGAGATTTTTCCTTCTGAAAAAGCTTCTAGGATAATTCCAATAGGAATTCAATTGTATGATGGATTCATATCACACTCTACATGTGAAACTAAAACTCTTAACATCCAGACACGCATGAACTTTTCTTTAAAAAGAGAATACATAAGCTATAATGGGTATTTTTCTAAATTATGAGGTCTTTGTCTATTATTCTCAAATGACATTACTTTTTTTCCCAATTCAACAGAAATACAACCGTACTACCACTTCAACTTTTATTTACTTCAAATTCTAACTGCCCTAAAGCTGGTACAAAGTAATATAACAATTCTCCATTGCTTAAAAGTTTTGAGGGTGGGCTTGGCTCTTTTTGGTGGGTTTTTTTGTTTTGTGCTCAACAGTCATTAAACTACAATTTTAGTAGTGGATTATTTTACCACTAATGTTAAACTCTACATTCAGCAAGTATTTGTTGCTAATAACCCCCAAGTGTCCTCTGGTATTTGGTAGAAAAGACCACTCAGAGCTATTTAACTTCAAAAATTAATGAAGAGCAGGTGCAAAAGCCAGGTTTCATAATGGTCTATTTTTGATAAAATAAGCATACTGTAACATAGATGCGTAATAAATCTTTATATGCACAGTAGTTACTCCCATTTTTCATGGTTTTGCTCTCCGGACAGTATTAAATTACACCCAACTATTCAGTGCATACATCAGCTAAGAGTCCCTGCAAAAAACATTTTAACTATTACTTCACCATTATTAAATCTTTCAGGAAACTTCCTTAGTCTTCAGAACACCTCCTGCCAAGCTAACAGGTTCCAAACTAACAAAAGAAAATTGCAAATTCATATGATAAGCAACAAACAGCCCCAAGGTTTTACATCTCTGTCCAACACTGGGGCCAACTCTAACACAAAGGGGAAGGACAAACATTTACGTGCCTTCCCAGTGAGATTCCACAAGGTTAGTTCACATCCATACAGAAATGGTTACCATGACAGCTACCAAATGTCCATAAGAATGACCCAGCATATGTCTGTATCTTTTCCTGTTTTTAAGGAAAGCTCTGAACTCCATAATTTAATTTATCCTCGTGCAATTTTATTTTGAAAATTCAAGAAGAAAAAAAAGTGGTGTGTAAGAATACAACACCTGAGGTCTAGAAGGAAATTACATTGGAAATTGGATTCTGTGCAGATTTCTTAAGAGAACACAATCACAGACATTTCTGAAATACTTCAAAGGAGAAGATAACACCACAGTGAAGTGCTACTGACAGGTATTTTGCTTTAAATCTTTGATTTTGTGATGTTTACTCTTACAGAAAAACGTTCCCACTCTTCCTCCCACACACACCATAATTTAGTGCACTTCAGACTGACATATTTATACAAGTCTGAATAATTGCAGGTTGTACAATTTCCCCTTTTAGTAATTTCAATTATTCGGTATAGCTAAGGCATAACCTACACCTTATCAATCACTTTTGGAAAAAAATAAGGGCAATACAAACTTGTGTCTACAATTCATTAGACTTGTGAATAGCTCATTGAACATGACTTTCACACACTCATGCAATCCCACCTTCTGAAAGAATATGAGATAAGGTTACTTTAATCCTTTCAAAGAACTGCACTATTTTGCCTTCCTTTTATCCCTTTAAATATCCTTCCTAGTTAAGAAATTAACATTTTCTCTCATACAATTCTTACACAAATTGTACTTTTACTTTTCTGCATCTCTTGTTAATTACATGATGTTATCTCCAATAATCTATTCATGAAGCACAGATAACTTTGGTTACCAATAAAAGGGAAAACTTAGCATAAATTGCTTAGCACAAAGTTAATCTTATAAAGCAAGGAATAAAGAGGATCTAACAGCTATTATATGATTTATCAGCTTCTCTAAAAGGGTCACTCCACTTTTTTCATGAGACTAATTAAATACCTTAACAATGTCATTGAAACTTCATGAATCTTTCAATAAAATAGACCCTGCCTGTACAACATGTTTTCATTTATTAATCTCACTTAAAATGCAAAGAGCTAGGAGAACCCCATTGTCAGTTAAGCAAGGCCACTCAGTTAATTCTTCTTATATGGTTTAAATGCAAAGAATAATGACCACTATAACCTGTAACAATTAAAATTATAACCATCTGTCACAAGATGTTAATCCTCTTATTTCAGCAGCCCCCAGACTTTTCAAAAAGCTTTCCTAAACTGCCTACCTTCTGTGCAAGGAACTGACTTTTCATCCTCTTGTGTAGGAAACCCTGCTCATGCATCTTTGATATGGTTCAAAAATTTACAAGTAGAAATACACATCAGTATCTTCCACAAAAAATGGGTCCTCAAGTTTTACAGTACATTCCTTTAGTTGGCACAGGATACATAAAGGAATGACTCATGGAATTTTTTTATTATAAAATCAATTTTGATACTTTTCAAATACAGTTTCAATGATTCACAATTGTTCCTCTGATGTCTATGACAATCATGCAAGTCCATCAAGGTGAACTAAACCTAGCAAGCACCACGGTTTTCTCAAAAGTTTTAGGATAAGATCAATTAATATAAAAGACACACCTTGAATTCATGCCAATCATGGACAAAAAAGTTCAGAGTGCCCAAAAAAGTCCAGGCAATAGTTTTATTTTACCCATATATGAGTCTTTTTAAAATTTTTGGAATAGATTTTCTATGGGGAAGATGTATAGAGATAGCCAAGCACTGTTTCAGGTCTGTGGACTGAACAGATCCTGGCACTACAGGCAGACTGAGTCAGAGGGAATGGGTTGATATTTTCAACTGAGCTGAAAGTAATTTTTAATATTAAAATGTACCACACAACTTGGACAAGTTCCTCTCTGACAATACACAACTCCAAGAGATAAGAGAGTGTTGGGAAGCTTAGGAAGAAGTCCAGGTCGTCTGTAGGAGAAATCACCAATGCCCTATTTCACTGTTTAGGGTCACAAAATAGAATTCAGCTCACATGGTAAACCAACACAAGCAAGGAAAGAAAGGCATGGAATCCCCTGTTATTTAAGTCGACTCATGATCAAATAGCTGAAATAAGTAACACAGGCAATACAGAGAGAGATGGGTATTCCCAGCAGACTGACACATCTCTAACAGTTCAGGAGACTAAAGCTAAAAATTGCAACTATTGTATACTAAAAGTGTCTCTTTTCAGCAGGTTTCAGGGCATCTCCACCTTACACCCAGAAAGAACAGATTCATATGGAGACAAAAGCACTCCCAGCTTCAGTGTGTTTCTAAGAGAAGCAACAAAGCAAGTGGGCCCATAAGAACTTCTGCTTCAGAGAGTCCCTAATGAAATACAGACACAGAAAATGTACTGGTAACTAGATACCAACTCCAGATTTAAATTCCTAATTGAAAGTGCTGAACGTGCAAAAAAATCCCCACACTCCCATCCATCTATTTTGTATGGATGAAGGAAGAGTGCCCCCAGCAGAGACAGGCCAGACTGAGAAACAGTGTGACAGACAAGCTGTTGCAACTTGCACAGACTGAAGGAAGAGTAAGCCCAAGCCTCTCAAACCACAAACCTCAGGCATTTCTTTAACACTAAATTCTTAAACTAATTCATCTGGAAGATTCAGTTTCACTTAGGTTTGCAATCCTCTGCAGAAGTGGGGTGTAGAAGAGTGCATAATCATTTCTGTATGGTGCCCTCTGACTTTTAAGATTAAGTACAATACAAACAAATTGGGGAGAAGACAATGTCGTTTACAACAATTAACTCTCCCTTGAAAGATGAGGATTTCATAATCATTTAGTAAAATGTCAAATCCTTCTGCATAGTTTTTGTGCTGAAAGCTAACAGTTTCATGGATGTGTAAAAACTTAGGAACCCTTCTTGCTGTCAGAACAAATGAGATAAGATCTTTCCCTTGGACCTGGCAGAAACTACTCCATGGAAATATTATCATGGTGTTTACGTGCATCTTGGTGGTCTGTAAGTCACTAACAACTCTTGAGGCTACAACTAAACTGGATCATGAATATGAAATTCAAGATTTCTACATTACATTCCAAGCTTGAAGTTGCAGTTGCAATTTATTTAAAAACAATCTGAGAACTTCAATGTGACCTGGGGATGATGCTTCTCCCTTTAACAAAAAATGGTCAGATTGCCAAGAAGCAGCCAGCTTTACAGAAAACAAAAAAGAGAATTACTTCTAACCTGGATTTTGAAAAGGATCTGATAATTTAGTAATCAAATTACTGGATTGATGATTTTTAGTTCTGTTAAGAAATCTCATTTTTGAGGTGCTCTGCACATCTCTGACCTTACGAACACATTGATGTTAGAACTTTATCTACTCAGAGTTCCCAGTATGCCTGCAGGTACTATTGATGCATTGGGTAAGAAGGTTGGAACATTTTAATCATTTTTGGGTATTCTACAGTCAACCCACTATAACTCTCTGAATCTGAATTATTTTACTATAACAGTAGTGACTTACTGCTTTATAATAAAATGAAGATTTTTCACTTTCATATTCTACAGAATTAGCAAGAACTGAAGGCACAGAAGGTGAACAAATACCAGTTTACAGAGTTACTCTTTTTCGTACTGTGATGGCACAAATGTACTGTTATCTTGTAAAAGGACATTCTCAGTGAAATAGCTTAAGATAACTATACTATCATCTAATAATCTCTAGTATTAAGAGATACATTTTAGTTCTCCATTCAGTGTTTAAGCTCTAGATTACTCTTACAGTATTGTACTCAGCATATTTATTATTATTATGTAGTAGTAGTATTATTATGATGTATATTTTAACTGGATTTCTTTACAAGTCTTGATTTCTGCAAAGTAACTCATTAACAGTGCTTAATTAATGGCAAATAGCATATGCATAATACTTTCCCCTCTTTGCACTGATAAAAATTTGTGCTTTGCTTACAGTGTTTTTTTTAAAAGCTTCACGTTTTGTTCATAGAAACTCAGAAAAACCAAAGTACAACATACATAACAAGACAAACAGAATTTACTGTGAGGGTGCCTGAACACTTGCAACATCCTTGAAATATTCAAAAGCCATCCACATGTGGTCCTGGGTAACTGGCTTCAGGTGGCACTGCTTGAGCAGAGGGACAGACCAGGTGACCTCCAGAGGTCCCTGTCAACCTCAGCCATGCTGTGATTCTGTGTTTAGCAGATACCAAAGATGCATTGAAGAAAATCTACTGTCATTAACAAAGGGGGAGAAATCTACAATACTGGGGTTTTTTGGCTGTACTAAACAGCAATCACCTAACAGAAAGATAAATGGCAGTAAGCATAAAATATAAATGTACAAGTTTTCTGCTCCATTTTACTGTCTACAGAACACGTGCACACTGGAGCCAACATGACAAGTTAAAGGGTTACTGCATTTAGATACCAGCCATTTTTCTCTTATTTAATAGCTGTTACCATCATGTTTAGCTGCTGCTGCTCCTCCTGCAGATGGGAATTCATTGATATGATTAAATTTGATGGTATGATAATGTATGGTAATCGTGATTAATCAGAAGCCCACTAGCAAATGGAGGATGTTGGGTATTATGTCACCTGCATTTTAAACTGCATTCCCTCTATGGCAGCCTGACAATACTTGACAGCTGGAGCGATCTCATGCTGCATTTGCTTGCTACTACTTAGAGATCTGATAAGAGAAAGTGCCCATCATTCCTTCACTATCTTAAGTGCTGTAATTACAGAGCTTTGCAGTCAAGTTGTGAAAACAGTACCTGTTAAAAAGCAAAGCCTTTTGCTAGCTGCTGAACAAGCTCTGTCTCACATCTGCAAGGGCTATAATCTGAAAGAAATGTAATTTGATGCAGCAGACTCATTCAAACATGATTTGCATGAAACGCTGTGTAAAGCAGTATCCAAGAAATGTCAATCAACACCACCTGATACCGTGTATTCTGTTAAATGAAAACAAAACGCTTTCTACACTACCTGTGATCTGCCACTACTACACAGTGATAGAGAGAAAATTTCATTTACTGCTGCTCATTATAGTGAAGCCATAGCTAAAGCAAAATAATTGTGAGGAAGTAAGAGAATAATTTTCACAAGTGGCTTTTTATTTCCATTAACAGTTTGTATCCTACATACATACCACTGCAAGCACATACTGGTTACTAAGTATCAGTTTAAAATGACAGGACTGTTCATAATTTGTCCTTACTATGAGTACTGCAGAATATGAGCCCACATTAATAAGAATTGCTGAAAAATCTTTACTCACATGTACCAACTAATTTAAAACAATTTGAATTTGAAAAAATGGGGGGGGGGGGGGAATTCCACCCTATCTGCATTTCCCAAAACGCACAGCAAACACTTTTGCAAGGAATTTTGTTTTCAAAAGCACTGCAAATTCCTGCCTCTACATCCAGTAAGAGGTGGTGCTGCCACAGACCCAGGCCCACTGTAATACCATTAAGCCAACCCATATATGATAAAATGATGGTGGCGTGATCCAAGTCAGGCCAAGGGTCACCTGGGAAAAAATAAGTAAGCTGTATTATAATGTACCTTTTATAATTAATTTGCATAGCACTAATATATACTATATGGTTTTTATGGTATACATACTTGTTTTTTTAAAAGAAATGTTGCAAGCAATTGACCATGAAGGACAGCAACTTCTGTTTTGAGCAATGACCAGTCTCTTGTTTAAAAACCTCTCACAGATTAAATCATAAAGAAGTGTTTAAAAACAGTGTCTGGAACACAACACTTGAAAGCTCAGAAATCAAACTACGATTTCCAGAAATGGTGGGAAAAAAAATGAATCAAAACTAATCAACTGCCTTTCACAGCATCCATTTGAGACACCACCACCTGATGTGCTAGAGATCAAATGGAAGCATGTTAAATGAGAACATGAAGAAAGCTTACCAAGGTACTTCTTGTTTAAGGAAAAAAAAAATATATTTGAGATAAAGATTATTTTAAAAAGAAGTTCTAAGTTCCAAAAACAAATAATGCCAAAACCCCTGGGAATAAAAAAAGAAAAACATACAACATAGGTTGTTCACAAGGGCCTGAAGATAAATCATCCTAATGAAGTCTTAAAAATACTAAATAAAACTTAATTAATGTTTTACAATTCAGCTTTTTAGATATGCATCCAACAGTCATCTGAAAGACACAGACGCAGTGCACTGAGGTGTCCTATCAAAAGAGAAAAGATTTGTACATTAAAAAATAGTAAAGCCATGCTGTCACAAATTAGTCAGGTAGACACTGGTGCTGCTTCACCTCGTGCCTGCTGCCGCTTCAGACTGTTCCCAACTTCAGCTCTGAAACTCAAGCTGACCAAAGGTGTCTGTAGGCTGGACACCTGCCTGGCTCACACCACACCCAAGGTGACAGCTTAAGGACAAGAGCTAAATGAGAATTTATCCCAGGTTCCTGAAAGTTTTCCTGGCCAAAGGAAAACAGCTCCATTAACAGGCTCTGCTCTCTCTGCAGCAGCTTCAAAGGGGGACACAGGTCAGGGACAGAGGGGGAATGATCTTGGACCTGAGGAATCCCCCTTTTCTGCCTTTAGCAGTGGGAGGCAGGTTCTCTGCAGCTTCTACTTCTCTCCAAATGCCCCACACTCCAGTCACAAGTCTGGATGCTAGGGACACCTCACAATTTCTGGGTCAAGAATGCTAACACCTTCCCTCTGCCACATTCCATCCCAAAGTGGGTAAGAAAACACTTCTTTCACTTCTGCATGTACATAAAATACTGCACACGTGTGTCACGTAGTATTATTACTTTGGTGTTCATTAAGTTAAATAAATGATGCTTGAAGCCAAAAGCTTCTATAATTTTTTTCTGCAGGCAAACACTGAACTGTTTCAGACATGGAATGTGCTGGTGGACTCAGATCAGCTGATGGTCCCGATTTTTTCACCCCTTAACTTACAGCTTCATACTCACTAATGCTTTGGCCTCTGTAAAAGTCAGCTAGCAGCAGCCTTTATATAATATAAAGTGTTTAGAAATACCTCTTCTATTCTCTATTTAACCTCCTCTTCCCTTGTTTTACCCCATCTTTCTTCACACAACACAGGAACTGAAAGAGTAATTAGCCCAAATAACAAGCACTGGATGAAGGACAGGAATCCAAGTGGTCCCTCTTGTGTAATATAAAACCCTTCAGGCTCCTTTCCCTGCACTGGGGCATCCACATGAATTAGTAAATTGGTCAGAAAACACATGAAAAGTTCAGAAGATCCGTATGAACAGTCTGTGAATAAAGTCTTCTGTGACCTTCCTTTAAACTGATCAGTCGCCAAAGCAGACTGTTGTTTGTGAAATACCAACTGTGATACTGGGACAGGAACTCTGGAAAAGGCCTCTTAACCACCTTAAAGCAAAGGCAAATGATAAAGCCAGACCTTCAGAAGGACTCTGCCAAAAAGGTTATTTAATCTACTCTTTAAACTGTTTAAAGAAAACATGCACTTGGCACTTGCACAGGTCCAGGTTAACTCAAACCATGCTTGAAAACTGGATTACAATGAACTACAGCCACAAGTACTGTGCAATTCAGACAAACACAATTCACATCCTTAACTCCCAGATCCCACAGGTTCACCATGTTTCTCAGCTGTGACACACCTCAGATCCACCATTTATTCAGTCCTTATCAGTTGCATACAGCTCTCAAACACCATTCACACCAAGTCACCTCAAACACTTACAGAGTAACTAAGACAACTCGATTGCTTGATTCAAGATTACTGTAAGTGTTAAATTAACTGTAGGCAACACAGATTCATTGCCTTGCATCTTTTCCAGTACTCCCTCTCTAAACATTCCACGAGTTAGGAAAGAAATAATGGAACCATGAGCTCTACCCTGAAATACTAAAATTGATATTCAAGGTTAAGGGAATTTAATCAGCCCCCACTCTAAGCAGGTTCAGTCCTGATCAACACTAGCCTGACATAGCACTACATTATTTCCTATAATTTAGGTCTCACACCATATGTTAACACGCTCATTACAACTTCGTTCAACCCTTCAATTACATCCTTCTGCAGAAGGTTGTAAGAATTAACCATTACATGGTTACAAGTCATTTCATCAGCCTTAAATTAACAACACCTGGTTTCCAATAGATTTATGACTGGCAATTGATTAGCTCTGATTGAAGTTCTTCCCATATTTGGGACACACAGGCTCTCTGCACTGAGAGGTTTCTCTCCTGCATTAGATAGAAACTCTGAGACAAATTTTTCCTTCAGTTATGGCATTGCCCCACATCTGGTCTCTTCTTGCAAGAATTTAATTATTTTCATGTTTCCATCTCTGCCACGTTCAATTAAAAGAAACCATCCAGTTCAAAGTTCAAGGGGAAAGCAGACTACAAATATTTAATTCTAACCCCACTACATTTTAGAAGCAAAGCAATCAGAAAAATCAGTTAATTATTATCCTCTGATTATGCAATCCTAAAAACAAGAGCGAATTCAAGTTATTACATATCCAGAGATTCTTTACACAATGAAGAAAAGGCTGAATGAACTGTATGCAGTCTGGAGTAAGTCTTTGATCTTTTTCAAACGGCTTGTCAAAATTGTCTAGCCATTGCTGCATTGCTTTAAGTCAACATTTATACATAAACAAGTGAATTACAATAGCACAAAGGCATCTGACATGTAACAGCAAAAAAGGTAGTTCTGCAAGATAAAACGTTAGTCAGAAAGTAAATTTGTCTTCAGCTCAAGAGCTAACATACTACATTTAATAAAATAAACATGAGATATGTACACAGTGACACTTAATTCCTAATCCTAATATGACTGATAACCTATGCAAAATTTATAAAGTACTTCATAAGGGAAGTCCACTTTATAACTCAGTGAGCCATGGAAAGATGAAGCAACTTTCTCAGGGTCATGCAGCATGTTACAGCTGAAGTAGAAAAACAACCAGCCAGGGCAACCAAATGACAGTGCCAGATACTCCTAGTTAAGTCAGCCCTCCTCCTCCTCATGAAAATTTAATTACACTGACTCTTATCTGGTGCACTGCCTATATAAATAAACAGGCAGCAAGCAGTCTAGTTTTTCCTGCAGGTTGAAGGAGCAAGAGTCCTACCAAAAGATGTTCTGTTTACTTTATTCCCTTTTAAGATTAGTTAGGTTTGCAATACTTCTCAACTTGCAACCCTGAAAGTGAGCAAAACCAAAATCTAATTTCGCACTCAATTAAAAAAGAAATTAATTTCCAATTTTTCTACACAGATGTAAACACACTTCAAAGATCCCAATTACAATGCCTTTACAGATATTCCTTATCCTCCAACTTCTTTTCCATCCCAAATAGTGTTTATTGGCAAATCAACTTAGTATCAAAGAAAAACAAATGCAAGACACTTCTTTTCATAAAAAATGACAATTAAAATTACTTTCAAAATGTAAATAAGGTAAGAAAGGCTGAAGAAGACTATTTCCTCTGAAAACTGCAATATTTTTAATTTCAAAAAGCTCAAAAAAATTGTATTGACAATACAACATAACATGAATTTACTTCATGAAACTGTGGGTTTACAGCTTAATTTTTTAAGAAGTCACAGAAGAAATGCAGCACTGTAAAGACTGTTTCACTGCAAAATCCAGATCTCACAATTCCTCAGTTGTATGTCCCGTATGCAAAATATTGTGCATTAAAAACCAGGTCCTCACTGGGCAATCAAAAGTCACATCAGGTTACTGTAATCTACTTCTTCCCAGCACATCTGATCTCTATGCCAGTAATTGTCTCTGATACTACACAAAAGTTCAGACATTTATTTTCCTCCTTCAGCACTGCACACATCAACAAAGGATTTTTTTGTGTTTTATATATTTGGGAAGCATAATATACAGGTTTCTACTTGAAAATACTTCAATATTGCATCTTAGGTCTTTGCTTGATACTCTGCTTGATACTTTGATACCCTGCTAAGCATTTCAACTAGAAATTTAGGATAACAAAACTGAAATGATGAGAAAAGTTCTAGAAGTATGCACTCTTTCCATTCATAGAGTTAAAAAACTTATGAGTGAAATTAGCCTAGTGAAGCAGCTAAGTGTCTTGTTTGTTTTCAAAATTAGAAACATAAAAGAAAGCAAGGTCATGCAATGCCAGTTCTATTTTTTATATAAAATACATAAGGCTGCTGAAATACCTTTAGTTATGATAAAAATTATTGCTGCATTCAACAATAAATACATATTACTGCTTTTTAAGCTTAAGGATTATTTCAAATAGCCTTTTATTATATCAAATAAAATAAGGATTCCATTTATACAGAAAGCGTCAAGTAATAAAATGAAGCCTGTATTCCTTAAGACAAGATGCATTCATGCCTTTCCCACTGGAGAGACTGGTTCAACAGTTTTACAGTTAAACAGAATTAATTCTGCTCTCAAAAATCCATTGACCTTAAGCTTTTAACAAACATTTTCAACTGCAGAGTGTATTGTCAATATTTACAAATCCTTAAAATTGTATTTCACTAGAACAGCTTTTATTTGCTATATTAATATTTCCTTGCAAATGTATGCTTATCCATATCAGAGAAGAAGAAACAGCTGCTACTCACAGGAAATCTCTGGGGTCCCACAGCAGGTCTTGGTTGGGCGGGAACTGGCAGCAAGGGCACTGAAACAAGAAGCATCTTTTAACACCATTTGTTTTACCTAACAGTTGTTGCAGTTATTTCCAAAAGGAGTTGCAATAAAAAGCCATTATTAAAATCTGCTACTTTTACCCTCACATGTTACAGTTCCTACAATTAGCTTTGAGCAACCGTTCCCTCCCCTGCAGCATGCAACAGGGCAATTAGGCTTCTCCTAGTTAATTTACATAATTTAGTTCTGCATTTTCCAGAATTAAATTGCTCCTTGTTGCAGGAAGGCAAAGTAGAATAGTTATTCAGCCAAAGACATCTCTTAGACAAAGCTGACAGAGACACTAACAATAATTTCATGTTTCAAATAGAAGGCTACATGATTAATTTGCCTTCTCAACTTCACGCCACTCAACATTTTCTAAGCATCTCCCGGTCTCACCACCAAGCTACCACAGGAAGCATGGACTTGAGAGACTCTAACTGGTATAAAATCACTGCTTGTGAGGGTAAAATAAAGCAGGCAGCTGCAATTAACAGCACACAAAAACTACTTAGTCTGGCCTTGCTACCACAGTGGTGTGGGCAGCTGTGATCACAGAACTGCTCATCTCAGATGACTGTGATTGCATAGAGACACCAAGAAGAATTAGGAGACTTTTTCCTGAAAAAAATAACCTCTAAAACTAGTACTTTAGGGTGATTAACATGGATGATTTGTCCTTACAATTGCACTTTGAAAGGCTAGTCACAAAAAGCTATTTCCCAAAACATTCACTCAATGTTATGGCAAAATGCACAAAGCGCTACAGCTGGATCACCTTGGGAACTGAACCTATATTCGAATCTCAAATACAACACGTAATGACAGCTTCCCCATTTTCCAGTGCACTTTTTATTTCCTATCAGAGCTGTCTAAGCGGTTAAAAATACAAACATTTCCATGCTAAATAAAAGGCCTAGAGAAGTTAAATAAAGCATTTCAAACCACACAATGTGTTTTCTCATTTACTAAAAGCTTTTAGTACGATTCTTCTCCAGTTTGTTTTCAGCACTTCTGAAAGTGATAGGGAAATATTTTCCAGGCAGGGTTAAACACGGACTTTGCAGACAGCTACTGTGTTACACTTCAGAGCAGGAAAAGATATCAAAAATGCTGCTAGTTTGAGAGAGAAGTTGGGTGCAATTCCCAACACAGAAGTTTGCTAAGATGCCTCAAAAATCCCTTTTCCCTTGGTAGCCGAGGCACAAAAACTAATCCATTAGTGGTTTTTTTTTCAGTTCATGTCCAAGTCTGGCTCCTATCCACTTTTCTTAAGTACTTGTGGTTTGCTGGTTCAGAGACTGATGGGGTAAACTAATTGCAGCAGTCTTTCAGCACAGGAGGACTGTGTGCAAGCTTTGTATCACATTACACGAGAAAATGATTGGAATAGTTTCATCCTGGCTTTTAATGAACATCTGTCGGTATCAAACAGCCTGGTATCAAATGGCTACGTGGAAAAAAAAAAACAACCTGATACAATGCTCTTGAAAGACCTAGTCCTAAAATAGTTCAGGTATTACAGGTCAAAGAGGCATTGAGAAAAATAGCGTAAGGTGGGAAATGTAGAGAAAAGTCAACTGAACAGAGCACTAGAGTCTATTTCAGTATCCTGCCTCCAGCAGTAGCATATAAATTCATATATTTATATATTTTAAACAAATTAATACTCATGAAAGATAGTAGTTCAAACTCTGTGCCCTTTCAATCCTTGGACACTTTCTTAAGCAGCAAAGAAGTCTCAAGTCCTCATTTTCTTGATGCAAAATATTCCATAGGTGTGAAAAGTATGTTTCAAAAATAATACACAGCATGGTGTAAGATACTATTTTAAGGAGATTAAATTGCTTCTGGCTATAAATTCCAATGCCATATTTGAAAAGATGAAGAAGTTATTCCCACACTGATTATTCAGGAGAATTACAATGTGATTTTTCCCAAGACACCAAACAGTTTTCAAAAGGTAAATGGCATACCGAGCTGCCATAAACTGCTCATTAGCTCATATCAGTTTTGGCAGCAGCACAGTATCTCTGAAAAAGTTACTTGTGGTATAAACATTTAAGGGGAAAAAAATGCAACACCTATTTTCTCAGGTTAAATCAGTATTTCATAGTACATCTGCATACAGTCCTCCAGCACTAATAAACTGATCATACTCAAGTTTGGACACACATTCAGCAAAAATTACTACCTACAACTCAAAACTAATTTGCAGAATAGGACACAAAGAAAAGATAAAACTATCTCCTAAAACTATGAGACCAGCTAAAAGGTACAGGATTCAAATGCCACAGGAGGCACAGCTGAACACCAACTGCACAGTGCCTGCAGTGGGTATCCACAGGTATCCTCATCTTTTAGGTGTTTTACAGACCAAGTCCTTCATCATTTATGAAGCTTCAAAGACTAAAAATAGCACCAATTCATTTGAAACAAAACAGACTTGAAAGTAACTATTTTTTCGAATCAGGATTCGGGGCTGGGCAGGGAGGTGGTGGCTACTGTGAAGAGATTTGCCTTTGAAACATCAAAGGAATAAGCCAATGATAGGACTCTGCAACAGTGTTTCTACTCCTTTTCAGGCTGAAGTAGCTGTCTACTTGAGCTCCTTTACATGGTATGTTGCTCACATGAAAATTTCGTAACAATTTACAGGAGGTTTGAGTCTATTTTAGAAAACACTGATATAGACGATGCATTTCAAGGCTAACTCAAACCAAAAAGATGTTTAAAAAGTGTATTTCTACTCTCTGCAGTTAGGAACAGTGTCCCTGGTGCTGACAATTATCTTTTATCCTGCTTTATCCTGCCATAAAATTAGAGAGGAAAAAATGCCAGTCTGCACTAAAACATGACAGCAAACCATTAAAATTACCAGAACCTAAGTGCGCATATCATGCACTTCCAGACATGGCATTTTTAGCTTCCAGGCATCACATTTTCAACAACAGAATCCCAATAAACTTTGCACCTATCTGACTGTATTCTCCAATGTGTAAAGCCCCCCATGTATCTGGAAATATGTTCAGCCAAGAAGGGGCAGGACATCACCAAGAACATGAAGTCAATCTGATCTTTCATCCTTCACGTTACCCTGAAAAAAATGATGCCACAAGTGAAAAACCTCTTTTTGTTATCACTACCAGTCTCTTCCTACGGGGGCTTCAAGCAGATGGATTAAAGGAAGACCTTTAAGAGGAAGCTTGGAACAGTACTCCCTACACTGGAATTTCTATCTACCATTTGCCTGCAGTGACTGCTTTAAAATTCACCTTAATATGCAAATACCTTTGAAGATTTTAGAATTATGCTCATTTATCTACACAAAGCTCATGATTTCCAATACATTTTCACATTTTCCTTATCTGTGCAAGTATTTACTTTCATGCAACATAACTGTACTGCTGCAGATTAAGACTGAGATGGCCACTATCCTCAGTCACTTCAGGAAACTTAGCTTCCAATACATGCTCTCTAATCAAGAAGTTAAATTTCTACAGTGACTTTAAAGATTGCACTTCATAGCATGCTGCACACCTATTAGCAGAAAAATTCAGGAGTCTTGCCAAGAACTCTTTCAGTAAAATGAATGACACAAAAGGTATTTCATATGAAGCAGCTGACATCAATACACAGAGCAAAGAATGCCCTTGCTGAATGCAGGTTTTAACACCATTCAGCAATCAATCACTCATTCTTCCAGGGCTGCTTAACCTAAGAGAATACCTAGACTTTTATAAATCAAGAAATGAATGTGTACATGAAGTCAGCAGATATAAGGTATAAAAAAACCCCCCAAGAACTACCCTCCCCATTACAAATCCAATACTGAAGATCTCCTAACCTGCAGGAGGTACGCAACTTTCTGGAAATGAGGATATGCATGAAGACTGAAAAACAGACTATGAACAAGATCAAGCAAGAGACCTCCAACAGCTACAATGACAAAGACATAGTGGTAAAGCTGAGAAGAGCCTAAAGCTGCCTAGTAATGTGAAAAAAAACCTCCTAAAAACAGAAGAAAATACACCAGGATACTTTTGACGTTAGGCAAAAACACAAACCCTCAGTAGCCATTCCCAGGATTACAATCACATTTGCTTAACTAGATAGAAAAGATCTGGTGCTGTTTCACAGGGACAGAGAAAAGGCATCTAGAATCATCTAAAAGCAATTTTTGCTTCTCATTAAACAGTAACTTACTTTGGTAGTGCTAGAAAAATGCACAGAAGGTACAAATCCACAAGTAAAGGTTATTCTGGAGTGTTTCCAGATAAACTATCCTGATGGATAATTTGGTTGGAAGCACCACAGGGAAAAGCAAAATAAGCTCTCTGACACAGCTACTACAAAGCCATTTGTGAGAAGCACAGCAGTCCTCCATATACTGGCAATATTCTACCCTACCAAATTCCTGCTTTTCATTGGTCAAATCAACAAAGCCAGGCTAGCACTGGCTAGGTGTTCTGTTGATATGAAGGGGGAAAAAATACAGAAAACCTAACTGTAAATACGTAAAAATATTTATTTATTTATTTAGTCTGTCTTGTCCCAACATAATCAGAAATCAGAGCTATGCAGGTGTCTCTTTTTCTAACCCTCTTTGGGATTACACACTTCCTAAATAAGCAGTAACACCAACAGCTTTGCTGAGAACTACCCTCAGAAGAGTAGGCCAAATGTTTGTGTTAACTTAGAGAAAAAAACATATTTGCATATTTGCAAACCAAAACAATTACAGAAGTGATTCTGTGAAAGGAGAATTGAGGACATGTATCTTCTCAAATAAGGACAGCAACTGGTGTCCTTCACAGAGCAACTGCATTGCAAGGAGTACCTCAGTACCATCTCATCAAAACAGGTAGATGGTCTTGGGAAATTTCCAAATTGCAGTACTTCCCTAGTTTTGAAAATTGACATTTATTCTCTTTTGAAAAATCACGTTCTCTTTTCAGTTTCCATTTTTACTGCTCTTCTCAGGCTTTACATTATAATAGCAAACATGATAAAAGATGAAAAGGTTTTGCTTGTTCAGTTGGTCACAGTCCAACAACATTATGTCTTACTTCAGGCAAAACATTTGTTTCAAGCTTCAAGAAAAAAAAACAGCAGCCTGAAGCACATTTCCATGAAGTGATAAACAAACAAACTGTTCCATCTCTGGCAAGGAATGAGATGAGTCATGCTTGCATGACTGGGAAGATGTTCAGAAAGCTCACCTTGTACAGGCGTCACTACCGTCCCCTTGAAATGTGGATTTATGTGTATGTTCTTCGGTTGCTGAGGTGTCACTGGAGGGGGAGTCATCATTATTCGAGGTGTTTCTATCTGAGGGGGCATATGTAGCCCTGGAGGAGGAGAAGAATGATGCTGATGCTGTAAAGGAAGCAGAGATTGTAACTGTTGCTGCTGCTGCTGCTGTTGTTGCTGCTGCTGTTGCTGCTGTTGCTGCTGCTGCTGCTGCTGTTGCTGCTGGAACAGACTCATAACAGGTTGCTGGTGTGTTGGAATTAACCTCTGTGAGTGCGTCTAAAGTCAGACAAAAGAACAGAGTCACTAGGCTTTAAAGTTAAAATAACCTGACATAAATGAGCACAAAACCAAGACATCTCTGGAGAACAATTAAGGCCAATTATGAACAGAGAAACTTCTTTTCCCCTATAATCAATTGGAACCACTAAAAACCATCAGCACAGGAAAGCAAAGGAGCAATCAGAAACATTCATATGAAGGAGGGGACAGCGAAGAGCAAAGCAGCACAGGGAATGCACATAAATTCACTCATTTTTAACAGTGAGACTGTCAAGCTTCATATGTCAGGGTTTTGCATGTCAGTGTTTTGCATATGTCAGTGTTATTAACTGCAGTAAGGTTTCTGTGAACATCAGAAGAAATCTGAGTCTAGTATCAAAACAAATTCACTACCTTTTCTCTCATGTATAGAATAGCCTCTCTGAGATAATAGGCCTAGCACTAGCAGCAGAAGTCAAAATACAAATTCAGATCTCAGTGCAGCACACAAATTCAAATACCCTTCAATATCAGTGCAGCACACCTAACCATACTGCTTGGAGAAAAACCTCATTTGAAGATACCTTTCAAAGGGCTCTTTCCGAACATAGAAGAAAGTCCCTTGCTGCTCAAGTCTCAAAAACAAATGGCCAAAATCAGTGCTAATAAATAAAAAAAAAAGGTGTCTCCTTTCAGAGACACTCTTCTGCCTCTCAAGTCACTGTCACTAGATCTCAGTTCTAGTTCAGTACCTTCCAAATGGCAATGTAAGAGAATCAAGGAGGCAACCTTTTAGCAATAAAGGTGTGACATTGTTTCTTTCAGCAGCCACACATATAAGGCAAAGCAGCTACATACTATGCACAAGACACTGTGATTAGCACAAATATTTACATTTAAAATCAAACTAACTTACAAGAACTGCAGCAAAACAAAAAAAAAAAAAAAAATTCAACCTCCATTGCTTAAAAAGCACAAAATATACTACTGCAGGGCTCTCAAGAACTGAGATATCCACTGACTCCTGCCAGTAACCAGCACCTACTTAATGCTGTTGGAAAAAATCATCTTTGTTTAACACAGATGACCTTGTCCTGCAAAGACATACACAGACTTTGTTCTACAATCTCACCTTCCGGTATATTTTATGACAGTGAACAAAAAATAAGTGTTGATCTCTTGATCACTGTCTGCTTGGTTTTAGTTTACATAAGGTTTTTTGATGGAAAAAGTCCTTTATATTGTGATACAAAGCACAGCAGAGAAAAAGAAAGTGGTAACAAAGCTAAATTTCATTTGAAATCCCAAAATAATTTAGCTAATAGTGAAGTGGTAATTAGTGTCCTAGGGTTTTATTTACCTCCATAGAAGCATTCTTATATGCAAATGGAGTTGTCTTATATGCAAATAGATTTTTAAAGAAGTATCAGCAAAAATATTACCTTGACAGAACCCAACAAGTATTTTACAGAATCACAGTTTTTAAACTACATTATTATGAATAACATGGGGCTGAACATGTTTCCAGGTCACATGTAGACTTCTCAGAGGAATTCAGTTTTTCCTCATGCAAACCAGCAGGTGAGTCTGACTGTGATTCATCAGTCAAAATGCACTTTTCACTTGGAGGTCTTGAGATTGCTCAAGGTGAAGCCAGTAACAGGACTAAGTACATACTTGACAATCATCACAGCACACAAAACCCACACTGCCTAACAATGCTCTGAGAGAACAGGTCTACACTGGAATAAATATTTCACCTTTGCAAAGATTCATTATTTAAAATGCATTTCTCCACAACTTCCTGCAAGGATGCTCAAAGAACACCAAGGATTAAAAGGTACCATTGCTGATGGCTGGTTTGGCAGCAGTGCAGGCCTGTGATCCTTCATTCTTCCCCTATCATTATTGTCTCTCCTTTGTTCTCCCATTCCATGACACATAACTGAGCCTCCTCTTCTCCCTCCTCTCCTGGAGCCATATCGCCCCTGCTTAAGCTGCCTTTCCCTCTCTTCAAATTCACGTAATGCTGCTTGGGCTTCTGCAGAAAGCTCTGTTGAGACAGAAAGGTGGAAAACATTTTAGTTTTGTGCTGAAAGGGTGAAAAACAATGACAAATAAAACACTGCCAGAACAGCAGAAGAATCCCTGCAACTAACATAAAATTTGCAGGCACTTGGATCTCCTTTAGGTGGCATGTTAACATTTCATTAACAACATCTTTAAAAGGAAAAAAACACGGATACTTGTGTCTTTTGCACAGGCAAAAAAAGCAGCAGTTAAATGAAACAAACATGTACAAAAAGGTTTGGTTGTTTTCTTTTTGAAGATGGTATCAAACTCTGCCTTATGCTCCAAGAGGAGACTGTAGCTCCTCTCAAAGTTTTGTTATCTTTAACATCTCCTTATCTGCAGATGTCAGGCAAGATGATGAATCTGCAGTAAACTTTACAGTAAAGGATCTGTTGAGTCTTCCATATAAACAGATTTTATGCAGCAGACTCTTCTGCACATTGACCTGTTCCAGAGAAAGACATCCTGCTCGCTGAAGTGTTTCTAGTACGTAACTACTTAATTTTTGTGTTATTGTATGTAGTTTAAGAACCAGCTGTACTTCACAAGTGGAAATTCCACTGAAGAGAGAGCACACATTAAAATCCACGCCCAGCTCAAGTCAAACACATGGCTGCTGATAACACCCAACTCACATTGTGGGTAAACACCAGAGAACATGTGGTACTCAGCAAAGATGACAAATGTGAAACCTTGGACAATGCTGACAACATTAAGCAATAAATGATGCAGTAACAGACCCAAGTAATGAAATCACTTGAAAATACAGTACAGAAAAGGTCTACAACAGACTTCAAGAAACGCACTATGAAAGCATAAGCAGAACCACTCATCAGTTTCAATCACTTACAAGGGGTAATAAACTTTACTCAAACATGCAGCTGAATCTGTTGCCATGTGCTAGTCAGATCCTTTGTTACCCCTAATGTTGATTTCTGCCTCTAGCAAGGCAAAAATAAACTACTAGAAACAAACATGCTCGTGACAAATAAAAGCACACTTTGAATTATTATTTACTTGTCAATACTACACACGGTGGCTATAACACCTGAATATCAGAATTAAAGTAATTAGTATCTGGAAGGAGACATTACTACTATGCCTCCACACCACTAGTCATCCTCTCCCAAGAATACGTAACTAAATCAATTAGAAAACTCTTGCAATTTCTTGTGAGTCTGAAGGCCAAAGCTACTTAAACCACCATCTTAAACATCTTCATAAGTAATCTCTATTAGTCTTTGAAGTCGAGGATTGACAGAAGGGCAGAAAAGGGTGAGCACTGAGCATTCCCTCTGTGGCAGTTATTCTTACTTGGCTACAAAAACTACCTCCAAGATTGAGCTGCAAAGACTACAAATTTGCATGTCCCAGTTTTCAGAAGTATTCAGCTCCTCCACAATCAGGAGCTTTTCAATTTTTAAAAGTTCTGAACTTGCAGGTCACCTGTAAGAACACAGCGCACACGACAGACTTCTAGAAGCCCAAGATCTGCCAGAGTTTCCCATTTCATTTTTGCACCTTGGTGATGAGACAAGTTTCTCTACCTCCTTTTCTCTCCAGTCTGACACCACAACTGAATGGCATAAAGCCTTAAGTACTCCGAGGAAACGTTGGGTACCTTTGCCCTCAAGGCAGCTGCATAGCAGAGCCCAAGACAATCAGGCTTTATCAGGAAAATCATACAGAATGCTTAGAATGAGGGAAGGAACCATAGTCCCTCAAGTCTTAGGTATCAAATGTGCACTTCTGACAAAAATTGAGAGATGTACTCTTGCAATCAAAAGCATTAGATGCAAGTAAAACAACCACCATAGCCATCTTTGGCTGATGGGGATCAAAAAAGCTGGTTAGATGGGAAAAACTGAGCTCTGATTGCAAATCTCCTTCCTCTCCACACCTGCAGCAAGTTGTGTTTCTTCAGAAACTCACAAACATGGAAGGGCCAATGTGGGCTTTGACCTGACCTGCCTGAAAGACAGACTGCTACTTCCCATATATCCACAGGGAGGAAATAGTGCCACTACGCTGAAAATATCTTTCCCTTATCCAGAAATGATCCAAGTCCTGCAGGGCATCCTGGGCGTGCTGCTGTTTGAACAGTTGTTTTGTTTTCCCATTAATAGGACAGGAAGTGCCAATTTCTCTACCATCTTCCACACTACAACCCTGAACTCAGCCAGGCTGTAGCCTGGAAAATAAAGTTCAGTCATTGCAACAAGTATCTACCACTGATGATCAAGCAAGATAAGAAGCAAGTTCCTATTATATAGCTTAGAAAACACACCTGAGGAAAACAATTTTTAATGAACTTGGGAACAGAGCTAGGTTTCCTAAAACACAAGACTATGGCCAAGTCTCTCAGCCTCTTGAGCAAACATTGAGGGACACTGAACAGAAACAAATTTAGAAATAAAAATGGACAGCTCCAAACAAAATTACTTCAGAGCACTATGCTGATGAAGCTTGGGGAAGGGATGACAGCATCCATACAAAGTCAAGTCTGTCAATTTTGGATGTGCAGAATCACTCTCTTGAAAATACAAAAATTATTTTCTTTCCCACTTAACACAAAACTTCTCAAACTTTTAAGGCTTCGTCCTTAAAGACACAGTCCACACACTCAGGTATTCTGCCAGAGTAGGGAACATACATAACACCAACTTTAGAAAAAAAAAATCCCAAACAAAACCACACATGAATTCATGTTCATATTACATCTGTCATCACAGAAGTAGAATATAATAATTGATTTTAAAAATAGAAAAATTACATCAATATCGAGCAGACTTCCCCTACAACATGTCACTGAGGGCAACTGTCCTACCTGTGAAGAAGTTTGCTTAGACACGTAAGTGCAAGTTCAGAACCTTCTTCCAAAAGTTAAGACTCATGCCACTGAGCACCTCAAGTGCTGCATGTAGCTACACATCACCACTCAGCAAAATACAATCAGCTCTATTATGAGGGGGGCTGCATATTGAATGTGAGAGCATTGTTTCCCACACACACAGATATCAAGCAGAAGAGATGACATGGCAGATGGTTTTGCAAGGAGGGAAGCAACAAAATCAGTCCCCACCTCCTTGAAAGCAACCTCAGACTGCTCAAATAAAAGAGGTGATGAGCATTGGAAGAAGTGATTCTCTTTCCCTCCCTGGGTTCTTCCAAAGCACAGCCAAGTACTCAGATGAATACAGCTCCTCCCTGGCTAAGAACCCATGCATAGCTACATATACATATTCATTTACATATATATGCAGTATGATGTAATTTATTTTCTCCTCATCATCCAGCTCTGCAAACTGATTGTGCTTCTGGACACAGAGCAACTGCACAAATTCAAAACACTCACATTTCCTAGCCCAGCCTGAACTCTCAGCCACAAGGCATGAGAATGAACATAAGCCACTAAGCAGGGCTTAAGAAGTACTGCCACATCCAACTGACCTTGGTTAGCACTTGGCAATTGGTTCTGCATAAGTCTAAGGGTTTGGGTTGTGTAGTTTTGATTAGATACAGAGGGAGTATTTTAGTTTGATAATACCAAAGACATTTTTCCTCTCCACATTCCTCAAGAGGTAACTACATCCCAAGAATAATGACAATTCCCACTCTGAGAAGACTTCACCTACAAGCACTGAAAGAAGACATGTATTTCTTATCAAAGGTGACAAACTTGGTATTGCTGGAAATCAATTGCATAGCTGTCCTACAATACCCCTCTTCTGAACTTTGAAAAGCCATTCTTTACATTATCTAGGAGGAAGAAATGTTTAGGAAAGATCTTAGCTACATTACTGAGAGCACTGTATTTTTGCATCTTTTTTACATCTTTTTACCTTTTTTACACTTGGTCTCATCTTGACTGTATAGTTCTCACATACACAGTTAATGCAGTGAATCAGCAATTATTTTTCTAGTGTCTCTAAGTGTCAAGATTAATTTCACTATTGCTGGTAATAAAATGGTTTCAAATGACATCGTTAATCAGTAGGTAAGAATGCACTCCTCCAATAGAGACAAGCTGTCACAAAAGGTCACCAAAATGTGACAGGATGGAAATTACGTTTGTAACTTCAACTGAAATGTTAATTCCTCTAAGTGTTTTCTGAACTATGTTCATATTTCAGAGTAAGGAGATGTAGGTCTCCAATGAAATTTCATTTTTAAACCATAGCAGCTATATAATCTTAAAAGGAAGCAAATATTTATATGCAAACAGAATTTTTTGTAGTTTAACCTTCTACCACACGGTCAACTATCCTGTCTCTATCAACAAATTTTTAAGAAAAACTAGTATGAATAGCAACCATTTCACAACAGAAATATTATGTTTTTGCTAAACATTCATTTCAGAGCTACATCCCAGATTACTTAGAATCACACTTAAAAGCCTAATTCAAATCACTGTTCCTTTAACAGTCAAGCTCCATTACAGGTTCTCTCCTTATTGGCTGGTCTTGTCTTTATATTAAGCTAAGGAACAAATCCACAGATACATGAAAACAAATGCAATTGTCATTTACCTTGCAATTATGCACAGAAATTCAGTTATTCCAGTGCACTCTTGTTTTTAAAATATTCTGTTTTGTAAAGCCACCAGCACCTTTTGCATAAACAAGATACAGTCTCTGTGTGATTTGCAGAAATATGGTCTTATGGCTGCAAACACATTTGGAATGCACCTCAGCTTAAATACACTTTGCCCTTTACTATCATTCATTACAGCTCTGCAAAACAATCCACTGCCACAAAACCTCACCCAAAGTTTCTGGAATGTTTCTCCTTTCTCTTGTCACATCTGAGAGCCTGATGATCGTTCCTTCTTTCCGCTCAGTTTTGAAACGTAATCGTCCAGACTCTTCATCATCATCCTCCTCTTCATCAGATTCTTCTTTTGTTTCTTCTTGAAGTTCCAGAGATCCAATAGCTGCCTAAATCACAAAAACCAGAGGACATGCAGCCTCAGAAAACCAAGTCTCTTGTAAACAGTATCAAAAGCAAATTTTTCCTTAAAAGCCCCTCTTTATAAATTTTGCTGGCATTATACAATGTGCTCATATATAATTCAGTGAACATTTAAGAGCTTGGCAGGTTTTTTTAAAATAAAAATATATGTACTACATAAATAATAAAGTAAAATCTATTTAGAAAATAAATTTGCTGTAATATTTAAGGGAATATTAAAACTCTAGTTAGAACCTCCATCTGATTAATAGGTACTTCTGCACACAGACTGACATTTTATCACTGAATTGACTATGATTCAAACCTTGGTTACTGCCAGATTAAAATAACAGGAAAATCCTACTTTTTTTTTAATCTTTTAACAACTGTCAGTAGTATGGTGTTAAAAAAAACTAACCAACCAACAACAAAGACAACCTTGCATCTCAATTCCATTCCTCTAGGTATGTATGCCTTTACTTATTTCCTCAAATACTGGCAAGTTTCAATTCAGTAACTGATAGGAAGAATGAGAATAGGAATGGATAAATTTGAAAATACTAAATTTGTATTCTGGATACTACTGGAATGCTTCTGGAGTTTACTTTCCAGTTCTCTCTAAAACAGAGACTATTTATTTAAATAAAGCAATGTTCCAAATGAAAATGGATCCTTCTCCTTCAAATTAATGGAAACTTAAAGAAAAAAAAAATCATTTTCCCATGCAGGCCTGACAAAAATGTCCAGAGTGTTACACAAGTTATACTGTATTTCTACAGTTGAAAATTAGAAGTGCTCTAATATCATGTGAGTCTCCATAAACAATTTTGGTTACTGTGTATTTACTTCCTGTACAAGCCTACTTGTTCCATTCCTAGAGCCTGCTTATGCATTTTAATTCTATGCAAAGCCACTAAATACATCATAAATTTTATGCTGCTTGAGGGCAGTTAAAAATGAGCCAAATCTAACACACAAAAATGGTTTAGTCTTCTAATTAACCAGATCAGTGCAGAAATTTATATGAGAAAGGCATAGCAAGTGTGACAGTCAGGTGGACAGATATTAAATCACAAATCAAGAATGAATTAATGGCATAATTGTGCAAGAGATTGGAATTGCCCTATCCAGCAGCCTAACTTCATCCATAACCAAAAAAGAAATGTGGGAAGCAAGACCAGAGACAGGGTGACCTGGCAAGACAGCTTCTGCTTTAAAAGACTACAAACCTTATAAACTCAAGCTCAAAGCTACTCCAGCTTTGGTCTGCTGAATAAATCATCTGTATACATAGTTACAGGGCTTTAATGGCTTACTGATCCCAAGTTGTTTTATCCATTCCAGGCAAACCTTTAAGCACTACATTTCCTGACCTCACAAAACTGCTTGGAGACGTAGCTAAGAGAACAGTCAAATTTTACAAAAGGCTTTAAGGCGTTCACATTACAAATATATCTATTTTGATGTAACAACTTTATAATATTAAAAAAAAAGGGCAGGTAAAAACAGCAGGCAAAGCAGGAGTGAAAAAAAAATCCTTCAAGACTGAAAGAAATCCAAACCTCAAAAGCAAACCCAAACTGAGCACCGCTGGTCTAATTAACATATCCACATATAATCAAAATACCTTTGAGGACAAGCAGTTGATATTTGTGGAACAGAGGAGGGGTGTTAGCAAGGAAAGAGATGCTAACATGGTTTAATGAAAACAAACAACACCGATAAGACAGTGTTGGCATTTTACTTTGAAAAGAGGGACTCCCAAAAGAGCAAGGAGTAGCAATATCTCTATCAAATCTGTATTTTTGTATCACAAACCCCATAATTTTACTGTCTCACTGCTTCATTTTAGAAACTTTCCCTTCAGGACCAGGATCTGGAAGTCAGAACTGGAGCAGCTGTTTGACAAGACATGCTTACACTACTACACTGAGCCTCCTGCTTCACTCTAAAGCATAAACCCCAGACACATCCACTCTCTACATCCACAGCCCTTAAAAGCTACACTGGAATTCTGGTTTTGATTAATAAAAGACTGGTCTCAGTCATGCAATCTCATCTGTGAGTGACAGACTTAATTGTGCAAGGCTCTCTGTGTAGCTGAAACTTCAGAATCAGGACTAGAAAGGGTAATGAAGTCTATATTGTCCTGAATCTGCTATGCTATTTTAATGAAATGCTATTAAAAAAACCCTGCAGAAACTCTGTTGCATTTCGACAATTATTCATTCTGGGGAAAAAAAAATCTATTCTGAAAAGAAAATATCCCAAGTTCTGACAGACTATCAGACAACTACTTACCTACAGAATAATTAAAAAAAATTCTCAAACTTTTCTAGACTAGCACTATTCTACTCTTACCCAGTTATACCAACTCTGAAATCTTAATGCCCATGCCACCCATTAACCAGCAACAGCCATACAAGCCCTAAATATCAAAGACAAAAAATCAAAGGAGCCAATGAAAAAGTACACGAAGGCAAGGCAGTACTGGAGAATATGCAAGGCTGATTACACCTATTATAGAGGGATTTATGCAATGGAGACACAAACGTGTGACAGACACCCATGCATTCTCTCCACAGAGCTCCAGGAAAGGTTGGCTGAGTAGGGTAAGGGCACACACCCTTCCCCTGCAGTTTCTTCTGCAGCTGTTATATGCAAGATTCCTACATGACCTTTCCCAACTTCCAGCCAAACAGAAGGAGCTGCTTTGCCAAGATTACAGCATGAATGGATTCACTGTTTCAGAATGACACAACTGCAGACACTGAATTAAGACATATAATTACTTGTAATCGTGAATATCCCTGCATATGTATAAACAGTCCTTGAATGGCCACATGAGGTCACTGGACTGGACTCAGCAGCCCAGGCTTCTCAGCAGCTCTCCTCAGAGGGAGCTTTACACTTCCCACTGTGACACCTTGCACAAAGCTACCGAAGAGCTTTGCTGACCCGTACACAGAAAGAGAATGACCTTTCTTCTGCCATGAGGTCAGGGGGTTCCTGCCATCCTCATTAAATAACTATTTCCTAAATCCCAGCCACTGAGCAGAGCTCCTCACGCTGGGTAAGGATCTGCTATGGAGAAGGAGGGAGTGCTCCTCCCTGAACAGCTCACAGGCAGCTGCAGGAATGGCAACAGACACAGCTCAAGGGAAGCTGCAGAAACACTGACAGCATGATCCTCCCAAACATGGGACCCCTCCCGGTGTTCAGGAGAGCTTTGTGCCAGAGATTTCTAAGATGTGCAAAACCAACTAAATTAAAGGTGAAACAAAGAACTTTTCCAAAAAAAGGAAGCGGAGACACTTATTACATGTTAACGCTGAAGAAGCAGCAACTGTTCAATCCCAGGAGATCAAGAAAAAACAGGGCAGGTAAGAAGATTATTATACCTATTCCAAGGACACCCCAATTCCACAGATGAAAAATGGAACAAAAAGAAAAACATCTAAGTGCCTCCAAATATGTTTAAAAATGGGCTGCTTTGATTTGCACTCTTTTCAACACTTTCCTTCAGGCTGGCAGGTAGCATTTTGAACAACAACTTGAACAACAGAACTAAAGTGAAGAAGTTTTGGCTAAACACAGAAGGGACAACTCAGAGACATTGGCGCTTTTTTCCCAAGCCTATATCCCATCAAAAGAAAAGCAGTATGCAGCACTTCTTCATGAAATGTTTCTTGATTGAAGTACTCTTTATTTATCAGCATAACCCAAGACACAGTTTAAATTATGCAATGAAAAATCCCCTATCATTGACTTCACAGATTACTTCCAATATAAAACAAAGACATTATAAACTCTATTTTCATGAGGTTTAATTTTTATGAACATTCCACAGAAGTAATTAGTGATATTTTTTCCTCCAAACTATTTAGGACATGATACCTCATGTGGCTCTTCTACCACACCTATTTGCTGCTGAAACTTCTGGGTGTTGGGTTTTGCTTTATACCTTGGGAAGGCAAAAGTATTTTCTGAAGCACTGCTACTTTTTTCAAGGAAGCCACAGAGAGTTTTATTTATTTAAAATCCAAGTTCTGCAATTTTAAGTACTGTTTCAAAAACAAATTTTACCTGCCTATTCCTCACTTCTCCAACCTGAGTGCTACTTGCAGTAATTGTCTCACCTCCCTTCTTCCCTTGTCTCCCCCCATCAAGTTCCAGTTTGCCAATAAGTCAGCTTTTCTCTTGGTTTACAAAAAGATTTCTTCATCAATATAATAAGAGGCTTTAGTTGGTTTTGATGTGGTAACTGCTTAAAATAAAACATCACCCAACACCCCTCTCTGTTATTTAGATGCCAAATTTCAACCACAAAATAATGCTCTTTCCTTGTACCACATCCATTACAGCTGCACTCTTGTGTTGCAGGAGAACACCCTTACCCCTGTTTACAAACACTGAATGTTATGAGACAAAGAAAATTCTGTTAAATAAAACTTGAATAAAGAATAAAACTCTTCAGAGCTGAAGGCAGGCACCTAACCACACAATAAACAGAAGTGAATATTCCAGAAAGGCTCTCTGTCATGGTGTTACTCTTCTTTGGAGAGTGCAACTGGGAGCCTTCTGCCAAATGGAAGTAAGATCCATACAAAATAATAAAGGAACAAAAAGATGGTACTATATTAGAAAAAAGAAACCTGTGACAATCTACAAATCATCAGAATAAACCCAAAAGAGTAACTGAAGGTATGGCCAAAACATTAAACTTACATTGATGAACAAATTCCATAAAAGCTCAACTTAAAAAATCAATTAAAAACTTGCACTGATGGCACCTTTTGAATGAAACAAATTTAATTCTGAATGGGACAAATTTAAACAATGTAATTATTAGAGAATTCTCAGTCCAGAGCTCATACTCTCAAAATGAAGCTGTGCTTTTTTACAGCAGTAAGTCCAGCAGTGAATGCTAGCTATGTATTTAATTTTACATGATGTGTCTTGTGTCCATCATCTCAGACTGCGGCTGCAGACACCACAAATGCATCAGTTCACCTCCAAAACAGCAAAACAAAAGTGTGCATCATCATTTCAGTGAAGGAATAAAAAGAGTTCAAGTATTTCACAGTTCTTTTGAAGGGCAGATTTAACACTCGGGAAGTCAGAAATTAACTACGTGTATTGGTGCAAGATGTTACACCTGAAACAGTGAAGGTTGAACCATGCAGGTGGTCCCTTTCAATGCACATCTCCACCTTCCAAAAAATGTTGTTTTACCAAGATAGGTTTGATACAACTGGAGCATCACAGCACACCCAATTGTCAGAACTTAATACAGTAATGCTGCTGTGTCTTTGAGGAATTAATTTCCTGATGAGTTAAAGCTCCAAAGAGGAAATACACTCTGACTACACTTCTCAGCAGGTAATCCATTCAATCCTATTTAATTAAGAACTGGAATAAAAGTAATATTAAAGCAGATTCCTGGTGGAGAAAAGGAAAAAAAATCTTACATCAAAAACTTGCTGCAAATTAAAAATGGTTGTGATACTCTTGCCTAATAACAAAAGGAAAAACCTTGCAACAGAGTTAAAGTGGCAAGACAAAAAAGCAATTTCTTTATGAAAGCTTGCAGGTACACAAAATATGGCATTGCACATGCACGATACAGGATTTTTGTAATTTTGTAAGGTTAATTAATTAGTATATCTAGCCAGTACATCCAATAGGAAATCAGTTATCCCGATAACCCAGCTCTGCACCAACTGGTCCAGGGGCTTCTTTGCCCTATTTTCTTGTTATGTCTCTTAGGTTCTGGTAGAACATAAGATGTCCTTGTCAGGAATTTTCTTCTTAAAAATAAGACAAAACCATTTCAAGAATGTATAGTAAAGGTTTGTTTAACTGTGAGAGAGGGGCAGGAAAACTACTAGAAGCTACATAAATGTATATTAAAAATCTACAATGCTATAAATATATGGAAAATACATCAGCTAAAAAACCTTTAGGCATCACTGCCAGGCTAAAAATAGTGAATGCATAGTTGGCAGACTCTGGCATAAGCTTTCTTATTGCAAATGAAGGAACTCATCCATTTTCTTCATCAAAGAAGATAAATCTCACAGGAATTACAGTCTCAACACAACTTTCAAAACAAATTCACCTTCGCCTGTCTAAAACACCAAACATTCCACACTTACACTCCTCCTCAAAGGGACATACCAGATACCCAAGAACTGTATTTACATCCCAACAACACCAGTGATCCACCTGATAAAGGGAAGCACCATATCTCTTGGAGATTTAACAGATTCTGCAGTATTACTGACATTTCCTAACCAAATGGGCCCTTGAAGTTTCTAACGTTGAAGCCAAGACTAAATATGCACATTTTGAGCTCTCCCTTATGACTTTATTCCCAAGGGGGAGAGGATACACGATGTATCAGACAATACAGATGCTATCACATTTCATTTTATACACAGAATTCAATAATCCAACATGGGCAAAGTTACATCATACCCAGCAGTATGTACAATTCCACAAAATCAAACTGTACCAGAACTAGTTATTTAAAGTTTCCATTAAATTCATACCTCTTCTGATTCATTAGCCATTGTCTGGGATTCTTCCAACTCCTCATCAGCTGCATACTCTGCTTGTTCTTCCATTGCTTGCTCATTATATGACTGCATGTAATCTTCATCCTAAAGCAGTAAACAGGAAGGTGGAAAGACAAGGCCAACTGAACAGGTGGGGTCTGACTGCATTGCTACAACTTCCAGAGTAGAAGAGAAGTATTGCACCTCTCAGAACAGTCAACTATTAAGTGATATGGCACACATACAGCAAAATTAGCAGGCCCTTGAACTAGACAATAATTTCAGAATTACCAAAACTAAATCAATTTCCATTCATATCCCAGCAATGCCATCATAAAGATCCCATTTAACGCTGTTTGCTTCAACTACTTGTATACATCTGCACCCACTGACTACAAATTCATGAAGCAAACACTACAGGACTTTCTTACAGGAAACAGTCATCTATAGCATGTATACATTAACATCAGATTTTACCCCATCAAATATAAACGTTCTTAAAGCATTCTGCAAGTGCTTACATATGAGTGGGTTCAACTCTGAAAAATCATGAACATAAAACAAAAGCAAAATCTTGCTTAAGTTTGCTTGTATTTTCAATCACCTCACTGATTACATACAGTTAAATTAAGATTAAATCATTTCATTAGCAATTAGCGCCAGTGCATGTTCTTAATGCACTTATGCTGCTTAAATTATATTGAATTATGCAGGTGACATTTTCTGAACTAACCTCCAATCTCTTTATTCAGGTTTAGACAGCTCTCAGTTACAAAAAGGATGAACAAGCAGAACATCAATCACTTTGGGATATTAGCACCTTAAAGATGTCTTTAGCAGGTCAATAATCTTTTCACCTTCGAAGGACTTTATCAGATCTTGTCTAAAGCCTGGATAAAAGCTTTTGCATTAAGTACTTCTAACAATTGGCAGTGTATCTCCACCACACAAAGCTGTTTTCTTCCTTAAGGATACAATCCTCAAGGTCACAATTCTCAACTGCTTTCCAGCATGACAAAGGAGCATTACCTACCGCCAAACAAGCTGTCAACACAAACTTTGTCACAGCCTAGATAAAGAAACTGGCTGACAGTGATAATAGGTCTAATTTCCCCTCCTCCCTAGGGAGGTAAACAGATTTTAAATCAGTCTAAAACCCTATGCACGTGAAGCAATGTTATCTTGGAAGATACAATAGAAGGAAACTCACTGGAAATTCATCTAGGGGTTCATTGATTTCAAGGTCTAGCACTTCATCTTCTTCTCCAGGCTCTTCCCCATATTCTATTTGGTCTTCTGTCAGCTCAGGATCATTGCCTTCATAATGTCCTTCCTCTGCATACTCGGAGGCATATTCTTCAGGTGCTTCAGATTTGTCATAACCAATTTCATCTTCCCCTTGGTCATACTCAGACTCGTGTTCCAGTGAGGGATCATTGATGGACTTGGAGAGTTCGTATGATGTCAGGATGCCAGATGTGGCATTGAGGCTCACTGTGACACCTGGAGAGCTGTGGGACAGGGGGAAAATTCAGAGGCTGAAGTCTAACTGGCAACTACTCACAAAGATTTAGCTAAACAAAGGCAACAAACAAAATCTCCAAGTTGGTGGATAGAATTATACCCCATACACTATTTGACTCCATGCCATGTTCTCATAATGCATACTAAAATGCAGCTTATCACCAGCTGCAGGCTATTTGACCAGGGGAATCAAACCAACCAGAAGATTTAGCAGGTCAAACCGGCAAAAGTCCTGCTTGGTAACCAAAGCAGACCAGATTCAAGTTTAATTCCAAGACTAACAGAAAAAATATACAAAATTACTATAACTGCATCTCTTTTCCTAATCTTTCAGAATGCACTAGTAAAATACTTTTTGCTTAATATATTAATATTGCTCATTCTTGATTATCTTGAATTCAAACCTGCATTTTTATGATAGATTTAATGTTCTACTTAATATAAAATAAATAGTCAAGAACTGTAATTTAAGTCATTAAGACATTCTTAACTAGCACAGACACTGAAAAAAACAATCAATACAAAAATTTGCAAGCTTATAACTTCCATTCAGGCAAAGCAAAGCTAAGAGTTTACTGTTTACAAAAGCCAGTGTCATCAACACAAAAAAGCAACTAACCAACAGCAGATTAGTTCTTGATTTGAGAGTTCCAAGTATAAGGAACACAATGAATTTTATTTTTTTTTATAACATTCCTATTATTCTCCATTTTCCTAAGTTTAGGGAAACAAGATCCAGGCAGCTTTGAGATACCTGCATCTCTAAGGAGAAGATTTAACATGAAAGTGAAGACATTATGCAGGATTATCATTATCCTTCCAATAACAGAAGAATGAGGTCGACTGGAAACAAGGGGAAGGGAAAGGTGCTCTCTGGCAATAAAACTGCTAAAAATCTAAAACTTATCTACAGAAACCTGCTTTCACTGGGCAATACTATCACATTTGAGATACTTTATCACCACTGTCTTTGGCCACGCAGCCGTCCCTGCTACCCAGGGGTCTTGAGGAGGACATAGGAAAAAAAGATTCAGCAAAGAACTCTACAGGAACAGTCCAACCCTCACTCCTTCAGGGAGGAAAATGGCAGCCAATGAAGAGACTGATGGTGGTACATCTTACCATATTCCCATCAGTCCAACGTAAGGATAGGAGTCCTTATCCTAACTACAGCTAAAGACAGGAGGCCTCAGAGATGGAGAAACACCTATGTATGTTATGCATAAGCATACATTCATAGCCCTTCAGATAACATAGCCTGCACAACATACAATAAGGGAAGCTGGAAAAACAGGCCATTAAAAGCAGCAATGGCACTGCATCACTTCGGCACCACAAGCATCTTCTCTCCTACTTCAGTCCAGCTTGAAAAGTAAAAACAACAAGAGACTCATTTTGACTTGCAATGCCCAGAATTCAGCTGAGGAGCTGTTATTACCACAGGGTATTCAGAGGGCATGATACTCAATAAACTCCCATGTCAATATCTGCTCCTATTAAGTCTATTCAAAATTTTCTGCTATGTAATCATACACAAATATTTAAGTTACAAATTCTCCTCCTTGGAGCCTTAGGAAGTAAGATAGATTTTCAAATGAAAGATGGCAGAAAAGGACTACATAGGAGTGATGCCCTTCCCTTGTTCCTAAAAACGAAGGCCAAACACAGCTAAGGGATAAAGGGTTCTTACCTCGGTATTTCATAAGGATCCTTATGGTGCACCACTTTGCCAAAGTGGAATGCACCAAAATGCACACACACAGTAAACTGCACATACAATTTTACAGACCTCACAAATTAGCCTATCTCCCCAATGAGAGGCTTGAATGGATAGAGTGATATCCTCCCACCCCAAGAATTCCCCCCTGGATGGGCTAAATCTCTGATTTACACCATGTGTTCTAGAAAGAACCTTGGTTTTTCAAGATAGCTTAGGGTTTTCCAGCCTCTGACTACAAGGCCTTTAGGATGCTTGGTCTCCTGACCTAACAGAATATGAGGACTACAGTAAATGATCAGACTTAAGGAATTACAAGTATGCATGCTAAGTGTACTCAGGATACATAAGTGATATAAATGGTTTATAAAAGAAAAGGCAAAAAATCATCTTGGCATATGAAAAAGGAAGCTTACCACAATAAGCAATACTGAGGCAGTAAAAAAAGCTCTGTAAGTACTTATACTTAAATCTATATGCACAGCAGATGACACAAGCTTCTTCTTACAAGCTTTTTAGAGATTTGAATAAATGTGTTAGATCAAAATAAAAAATAATTTTACTGAAATGTTAACAGTGTTACTGAGGACATCATATTTACATCACTAACTAGCTGGCTAGGTAAAAAGCAAAACTATTTTAAGGATATATCAAAAACTTTAGTAGTTATTATTTATCAGTAATAGGAGCTTCGAAAAACAGAAAATAGAAGAAAAATAGAAAATAGAAGCTAATTCATAGCTTTGAGTTATCCAAAACAAGATTCAAAAAAGAAATACCGGAATTCTTGCTCCTCTTCATTGTCACTTTGCAGAAGATCATCATTCAGCTCTTCATCTGACAAGTCTGACTGATTCTAGGTTTCAAAAAAAAGTCAATCATGAACATAAAAGATACAAACTTTTAACTAAGTACTTAACGCTAAATATTATTTCATGAATAATACATCCCTAACTAAAACCGTATCTTCAAAATTGCCTAATTCCATGAGAAAAACACACAAGATCAAAAATCTTAAAATACATCTTTGACAATCCTATGGAAATTTACAGAACTCAAATTCGCCTATCACAACTTCTTATCATCAAAGATTAGTCACTTAAGACAGTCCAGGAAGGAAGCTTAGCTCTTGTACACAACCTTGTGACCTTGTTGCATTAGGCAAGTCAAGAAAATGCATGAACTGCAACTTCCAGAGAGAAGAGATAGAAGGCTGGATGAAAAGATATGATAGAGAAAACTGAAAAAACATTGTTAGTTTGTAAGTGAAGAAAAAAACAGAAGAAAATACTCTCTCTCCTCCTAATCCATCTGTCAAATGAAACAGCTTACAATTATTTTTGTTTTGTTTTGGTTATTTTGTTGGGTTTTTTTAAATAATTACCCCCTAGGGAGACATAACTGCAGTTCTGAGCAACATTTCCAACTGCTAAAATAATAGAGCTAGAAAGGTTACACAATGAAAGATTTATCTCAAAGTACTAGGATGAGATTAAACAGAAGGAAGATTAGCCTAAATAACTCAGGGAAAACTTTCTGAGAAATCCATTATTACCCCTCCACATGAGTCCATACCAACAGATGCCCTGTAACACGGCAAACTAAAAAAAAGAATAGAAAAAGCACCAAAAAACATAATACACTGGAGAATCAAGTACTGGTTAGTATTCACATATATAATTTTTAAAGATAAGTAATAGCTTTATCACCCCCATTCAATTTAACTGCTTCTGGTTTTGGTAAAACATCTGCAATCATTATACTCCTGGAATTTTACTCTCTTCAAACCAGCACATGAGAATAAGGAACTTCCTATCTTTAATAGGAAATGCTTACAGAAACTGCAATAATTTCAAGAAGCTAACTTCAAACATAGAGAGGATGGTTATAAAAAATTACAACAAATAAAACTCAAATCTTAATAGAGCTGAGTTTCTTAACAACCTATTAAGCTCCAACTAAAACTTCAAAAACTACTTTCAAAATTAGTTTATTTAGAAGATAAAATACAAAAAGAGGTGACCAGTCAATCTTATTTCTCAAACAGAAGTCCTGTCTTCTCCTACTGCTATATAGCAAATCCAAAGATCCATTCAGCTCTTTTCACAGTTCAATCCTGGAAAGAGGCACCAGCAGGAAGAGTCTATAGCAGACATGGGGAAAACTTGTTTCCCAGTTTTAGCTGTTCCCCTATTTCCCCCCTCACTTTAAAAGGGAAAATCCTCTGCCTGCTCATCAGACAGGCAGCAGATCATGCACACTGAGAGTGAACTTTCACAGACAACACTGACTGCATTTTCATTTCCACTGTGGTAAATACTGCTGGTATTTTGACAAGTAATTTTTAATAGCCAGGAAACTGGCACTTAGATTAAATTCTCCATCACGCTAATAACTAGCATACAAGAGACCTAACTGGGTTGAAAAAAAATTCTAAGTTTTATTTTAAAAGCCACACTTGCAGGTATTTACAAAAAAAAAAAAAAACAAAGTCCTGGGGGCAGAATGCTCTGGCAGTAAGGCAGACCTCAGGTACCTGTGGCTGCCATGCTTTGGGGAGATGACTGTAAAATACATAAGGTCAAACCAAACACCTGAACTGGCTAAGCTGAACAACATTCACATTTTAATATCTACAACAACTCACTTTAATACACATCTCTTACCTTTTTTCCAGGCAGCAAATCCTCTCCAAGCAAGTCATCATCAAGTTCACTGTAAAACAGTAACAAATTTAAGAAGCTGACCTTTACAAAACAAAACAAAAAACCTTAGAGGGAATATGCCTTAAACTGCCTTGAGGATAACTGCTGCCAAGCCAGCACAAAGCCTATTTTAGCCAAGCATTCAGGGAATAAAAGGTATGTATTTCCAGTGAAACAACAAACCACAGGTTAAGCAAGTCTGCTGCTGCACAGTCATTTAATGTCCATATCCTCTCCTTTCCATACCCCCTCAACTAAACATAGCAGAGAAACCTAGCCAAGCACAGGCACAGCCAGCCAAAACAGCCATTCTAGATCACTCACTCCAAGGTCATTTGGACACATTGTCCAAATCCATTTTGTCCAAATTGCTGATTTCCAAGCTCCCCAGGGAGGACATGAGACATGAATGTCCTGTGGGCAGCACTCTGTCTATTGGTCCCCATGTGTCCCAAGCTGCACCTCAACAAGGAGCTGGGAGGCTGGGAAGCCAGCTGGCTTGGGATCCTAGATCCCCCCTGAAGGCCAGGCTTAGGCCTTGATCTTCCATAAATACTTTATGTCCTCCTCCTCCTCAAGTTGAGGGTAAAGTCAAACATACATCTGTAGGGTGACAAAAATCAAATGCATCAGTTTTATATTTGTGCCCAAGTATTCAGGAAGCACAGGAATATTGGCTTACAACACTCCTGCCATCACAGTGTAACTGCCCAATAAATATGATTCCATACAAGGAACTGCATTCCAAGTGAGTTAAACTTTAGAAAAACTGCTTAATTTCATTCTTCCTTCAGTGAAGGAATTATCCAGTGACAGGGATGACAAGATTCCCCTTCTATAATATGTACTTGTTACTGACAAAACCATGTATTAGAATATGCTTATCAATGTAAACTAAAACGAGACGCCAGTGATTTGAAATATGAGTTGTACTTTGAGACTATTTCTACCTGCACACCTTAAAAAAACAAAGAAAAAGAAAAACCACCATGTCTTAGGTGGTACATAAAAACCAAATCATCCCAAGTGAGAATGGCCTATAGAGTTCCTTAGGACTACAGGGTAAATACTTGAAAATGGGGAGGCAATCCTAAAACAAATCAGTTGATTTTGCAGATGGATCAATCTCCTTCAGAGCCAATTTCTGTACAGATAGCACAGAAGCAAAGGGGGAGTAAGGGTTGTAAAAATCTTGAGGGCTAGGAAAGAACAAATGATACACCAAATAAGCTTTAAATACAACATTATCACAAGTATACAGAATTTATACACTGTTATTGATCACAAATAGTTCCAGGAATGACTGTACATTAATAACAGTTGTTTTGTGCTCAATGTAATATTAAACAAAAACTGGGAGATAAAACATATCACACATTCCAAAGAGCAAACTGACTAGAATTTCAGCCTTTTCTTTCAGAAACAGGAAACTCTATGTAACAGAAATGGCTGCAGAAGAATTTCCTACGTAATTTTGTCGATTAAAAAAACACTAATCTTTTCAATTGCCAGTAATCTGACAAATGCACCAAAATGTTTGAAAATATTTCCCAGTACCATGGTCCACCATTGACAGCTTTTAATAAAACTTCACTAGAAAAATTCCATGAGATGGCAAGAGCATATGCTACAGCAGCAAAGACAAAAAAAAAGCTCAGGTAGCAAGAAATTCAGATTAAAGAAATTAATACAAAAGAAAGTGAAAGATTAAATTAATTACCTAAACATACCTAGACCTATTTACAAAAAAGCAGCCTTGATGTAGTTATTTAGAAAAAAAATAACATTTTATCTCTAGAATGAACTGCAAACACATTCCAGATTTTTGGAAACACTGGCCTATTGTTAGACAGTCAAATTAACACCAGGAAATAAATGAAGTTTGTATCAGAAGCAAAAAGTAGTTCACACGATGCCCTTCAAAACCTATTAAAATATTCCATGCCATTCAATATTTTCATTGATAACTTAGAAGAAGAAAAAAGTAACTTTTTGAGTAACTTTTTGAATAAACAAAGTAACAGCGAAAAGCCTGCACTGTAAAGTGTAACTATCTCAAGCTCCTTAAAAGTTGCCACATCTGAAGCTATGGAAAAAAGAGGGATCACAAGGACTAAATCTGACCATTAAAGAAGCAAACAAACAAAAGAATCACCAAGAAAACAAACAGAAAACCCCCAGACACAAACAGATCTTAGGCTAGCATAGAGAAATCCACAAAAATGAATGGCGGCAATTTGATACTGAACCGTGAAAATCCCATACGATCGTGGACAAAGACCCTCTAAGGAATTAAAGTTACAAAGTGGTATGTTTATCCAGTGGTGGGAGTAGTCTCTGAAAGGTGTGACCACCCCAAACAAGGTTCTTTGCCCTCTGTTTATTTCCCAAGATCTTACATACCACACATATACATAACCCCAGCATCTCCCATCCCCACTCTGTAGTACAATGAGGCTATTAGTCCTTCACACGTGCACGATTCCTTGAACGGGTCGGTGGTCTCAAAATGGGCCAGTGGTCTCAAAGGATGAAGTCAAGAGAGTCTTCATCAGGTCTTGGTGACCTTCTGGCACGACCCAAGGCCCCCTGCTTTGTGATTAATTGATATACAGTGCAGGTGCTGGCCATTGTTCTTACTGGTTTGTCTGTTCTTACAACAATTCACTTACTCCACGTTCTATACGCAAGCTCATAACAGCAAACAATATAACAATTAGCTCTAGATTAAGCATCTGGTAATCATTAACCTACCATCTGCCTTCCTAACTTGTATCTTGGTCGTGGAAATTGCTTCTACCCTTTAGCCAAAATCTTAACTCTTTAAAATCATGATGCAGTATCACTCAAATCCACACAGAACAAATTAAATTGGAATAAAAATACACACCTACGCTAGTACCAAAAGCATCTTACCCTTACTATCATCAAGACACAGAAGTCCTTCCAAAACCACAATACTAGGAAATTTTGGGCTAAGATAATTTTGGGTTTGCTGCTCTCACAAGAGAGAGACAGATTTTTCTCCCATTTCTCGACTCCCAATACCCAACGATTTCCTCTGAATAAATTTAGCTTTGTCACATAAGAAAAAAAAATAGACAATAAAAAGCAGAAAGTTTTCAGCCAGCATAGAAAAATCACTAATCTCAAAGCAGGGTCTAAAGTGAATTTCATCAAAAAATCAGCTACTAAATCTGCTCTGTTATCCTGAAGGAGTGCACCAGAAATGCAGGTTTTTTTCCCAAACCCAAGCTTTGGGCTACTTAATGAGAAAAATGTACAAATTAATGTGATAAAGACGTCAGACTGGCCCTTTTAAGTCTCCAATTTCATAAGCATGCCTCATTAAACATGAGCAGTAACAAGGACACAAACCTTTCAGGAAAAGAATTTGTAAAAAATGGGAAGAATTCTCCAAGAACAATGTTACATTTGTACTCTCAAATAACTGGGGCCTTCTGACTCTCAGTTGACACCCTCCAGGGTTTGAGAAAGGACAGAGATTTGAAAATTCAAAATTACTTAAGTGACTGGAGGACAGGACTCAGCCAAGTAACACCCCAGGAAGAGCTGACGGCTGAGGAATATGTGTGACTAGCAGAACTTCATCTCTTCCCCACTCAATGATGCTTCAGCAGAAAACAAGGCATGAAAAATTAAAACACCAAAACTACTGGTTTTTCCACCCTTTTTTCCCCACTTTCAAGAAACTATGTCCTAAACTGAATTAGGCCAGTAGGTAAAACTCTCAACAATTACATGAGGCAACAACCCATACACAGCATTTGTAATTGTAAAGACACCCAACAGAACTTGACACTTTAAAAGACTGCTTTGCAATTTGAAGAGAATAACATTAACCAAAAAAAAAATCCATCACATGCAAACAGTATTTTATTAGATACAGCTGTAAAATAAAATTTCTGAAATAATCAGCAAGATGGAACTCTAGAATCTTCTGCTCTGCACCTGAAATCACCTCCCTCACAATTTCACTGCAGTATTATCATCTCTCTTTAATTAAATACAGCTAATAATAAACACATAAATTGAAACTTTTTTCTAAAACTAAGTCTTTGTATACTTCAAAGTCTCAGCTTGATGAAAATAACTCTAAAACTATTAAAACCAGCTTTGAACAAGGTGTTTACCACTGGGCAAAAGCTTCCAACTACTGATGCAACAGCTGCTTGACTCTTCCAAATTCTTCCAAGTGATGAGTAGGGCAGCTAAACCCAAATGTGACCAGTCAGCAGCTAAGAGTCCACACATTCAGGCACAAAAGCCAAAAACTGAGAAAATATTCTAACACAAAACATTCTGCCTTTAACACTGATTTTATGGTTTCTGAATAGCCAATGCTGGGGATGGGAGGCAGCACAGGAGTGACCAAGCCTGGACATGTCATTTTAATTACACTCTCAAACCCCAGAGCAGTTCCTTGGTGCTCTTCAGCATCCAACCCTCTAACAGCTGTACTGTCCTGAGAGAGAGCAGACACTGCTCACCAGCACACAGCACAGCACACTGTATATACCAGAGCTACTGTCCAAATTCCTCAGTCACATACTCGCCTCCTGAAGCAATGAAAGCTACCCACTCAACCTAGCAGAAGCCAAGGAAGAGGAAACTAATGCCTCTGGAATGACAATAAATGTAGAACAGTTGATATATTCCTAGGACACAGCTCAGTGGAAAACTACTTACAGTAAAATTTGTTTACTACAATCACTTGAGTGATTATTAGAGAAGACAGAAATCTACTTGGAATACTTCTTTTCTCCCTTTTAGAGTGAAAACCACTGGCCAAGTCTGAACAAGTCTATTACTAAAAAAGAATAATAGAAAAATAATAGAAATAAGTGAAAAGTTTTCTCCCAGAAAGAGCAGACCAGTATAGTTTGATTCCTGTCTCATAAAAAAACCACAAATTCTCCCCCAAAATAACCCAGAGCACACACACTTCTAAATCTTTAAAAGTGTCATATTGTTGAAGAAGCACATGCTTAAGCTCTCCTCCTCTTCCCCGATTTAAAACTGAAGTAGAAGTTTGAGGGTAAGAATTTAAACATCAGGTAAAAAATATTTTGAAAATTAAGTTGGGCAAACTCAAGTACTAGCAAATTCTATTTAAACCACCTAGGTCTACTAAATATTTAAAAGCAAAATCGAAACATTAATTGCAAAATTACACACTGCAAATACTTTGTATTTATCCAATTTTAAATGGCATCTCTTCACAATGCTTTATATTCCTCAAGGCAAGTACATGTTTGGTACGATCTAGCATTGGCTGACACATGCAAAACAACCAACATCTTCATTAGAATCTAAATGTGCACTGCTCTAAATGTTAAGAGTACAAAATGCCAGAATGGGAAAACAGAACAATGCAATTCAGCATACAGAAACTGAACATGAAAATATTCTACCTACCTGTCCCAGTCGTCATCTCCTGCTCTTCTTCTCCAAGACCTTTCTGCACCAGGCTTATCAAACTGATCAAAGTCATCATCTGTTGAAAAAAAAAAAGTGACTACATTAAATAATTCTTACTGAAATCAAAGGTTGCCAAAGCAACCACACAGATGGGATTTTCTGGGTGGGTGTGGGGCTGTGCGTGTTGTTCAGAAGATGCAAAAATACCTTTTCTCTACTTTTCAATTAACATGAAGAAAACAGACAAATACTAGCATATAATTATAGAATCATTAAGGTTGGAAAATATCTGTAAGACTGCAAAGTTCAACTATCAACCCAGCTCCACCACCATGTTCACCATCAAAACATATCCTCCAGTGCCATATTCACTATGTTTTTTGAACCCTTGCAGGGATGATGACTCCACTTCCCTGGGAACCTGTTCCAAAGCTTTACAATTATTTCAAACATTCAATCTAAGCCTTTCTTGGCACAACTTGAGGCCATTTCCTCTTACTCTGTCCCTTGTTACCTCGGGAAGAGACAGACCCACCTGGCTGCAGCCTCCTCTTGAATCATTAAAAGCTATGTGTTCAAGGACAAAGACTCTCTAACTAGTTAAAGTATGTTTACTAAGACGCCAGTGGGCTGCACGGGGGTAACCCCCTAGAGATGGGGTAACCCCCTAGAGATGTGGCAGCCCCATACAAGGTTCCTTGTCCTCCATTTATTTCCCAAAGTCTTACATTCTATACATATGCATAACCCCAGCACCTGCCATCCCCACTCTGCATCAAAATGAGGCTAATATTCCTTCACACGTGTGCAATCCTTCTCTTGAACTGGGTTGGTGGTCTTGAAATTGGGTCTGTGGTCTTGAAGGATGAAGTAAGGAATGTCTTCATCAGGTGTCCGTGACCCTCTGGCACAGTCCAATGTCCCCTGCTTTGTGACTGACTGGTACAAAGACCAGGGTCTAGTCATTGTTCTACTGGTTTCAATCTGCTCTTGTAACAGTTCGCTTACTCCATCTTTCTATAAACAAAATGGAAACAAGCTCATAATGGCAAACAGCACCTCCTGTCTCCATCTTAAGCATCTAATAACCATTAACCTATCACTTGTTTATCTAACTTACATCCTGATCAATATGAATTGCTTCTAACCCTTAGCTAAAATCTTAACTCTAAAATCATGATTCACACTCTGGCGGTTGTAGAGAGCAATAAGGTTCCCCTGAGTCTCCTTTTCTTCAGGCTGACCCCCCCCCCCCAGCCCCCTCAGCTGTTCCTTGTCAGACTTGTACTCCAGACTGCATTTACTTCCCTGCCCTTCTCTGGACACATTCCAGCACCTCAGGGTCTTTCCTGTAGTGAGAGGCCCAAAACTGAACACAGCATTTTAGCTGTGGCCTCACCAGTATCAAGTAAAAAGAGGTGATCACAGCCTTTGCCCCACTGGCCACATACACAAACCAAGATGGCCTTCTTGGCTACCTGGGCACGCTTCTGGCTTATGGTCAGCCACTATCAATTGACATCTCCATGCTTTAACAAGAAAAAAAACCCAGAACATGCTGCACAGCTTTGCCTCTTCTCACTGTTGCAACAAGGATCACCAGAGCATGAGCTAAACCCACTGGCAAATTCTGCCAATGAAGGTCATTCCAGAAACAGCAGCTCCCCAGAAATGCATGAAACTGAGGCACAGTGGAGGTGAAGGTAACGTCATCTGCTAAATCTTTGCTTGTCTTGGAGGCCACAAGCTCATCCACTAACACTGACCCTTCAAAGGCACTTTGAAAACAGGAGTAAACGTCAGGTCAGCACAGGGCAGGTCAGCACCAGCAATGCAACACAGAACAGAGAAGTCAGGTGGAAGGACCATCAGTCATCTCAACTGGACAATAAAACCACCAGAAGTCACTCAAGTAGACTGCACTCTGTACTTAAACATGCATTTGCCTTCCAAGAAATAACTGCTGTTCCATATTTCTCTCAACAAATGCTCTAATTTAGCCCACCACTTCTTCTTGCATAGCTTAGTTTGCAAATGAGAATTTTGCTACTTAAAAATATTAAAGCTTCCATTTCTCTGCAAGAATATGCAAAGGTCACTTGCTCTGTTCAGACATGCCTTGTCACCTGGAAACTGGAAGCACACACACTCACGTGCACTCACCCCTCCACCCTCCCCTTCTCTGACTACAGCCCAACAAAGAATGCACACCTGGATTCACCCTCCTTTCACACATTTTGACAATTTTGGTAAGAATCAAACAAGTGGGAATATAAAAGTTATGCATAACACAGAGGGAAACTTACTGCAGTTTAATGGTCTGCAAAATACAGGAGGTCAAGCAATCCAGTCCTTGCAGTCTGACACTCTGAATCTGGATCACTAAGATGCCATAAATCTACCCAACCTCCCGAGTCTATTTGGATTCAGCTCTTTGACCAAGCATACTGCCAAGGAAGAACTGTTTTATTCAACTGGGTTTTTTGTTTGGTTGTTTTTTTAAATAAATCTCCAAAACAAAATCTGTCTTCAGCTCATCAAACTCAGCCCAGTATCCTTAAGTGAGTATTTCCCATATCCAATGATAAAAAAAAAAAAAAAACACTTCTCACTTTATCTTATCAAAATATCAATATTAGCAACTCACGGAAATTTAAAAGTAGACAAAAACATTAAAAAGAGAAAATACAGATCTTGCAACATCACTGTATTAAGAATATTCAAATCAGAAATTTCAATCATAAATAGCTATGAAAGAAAAGAGTGCTCAGTATGAACTATGATGGAACATGAGACAACTACGACAACTCTTATCTTGAAACAGTAGGTAGAAATAATTCCCCTTGATCAGGTTGTCCCCATTGCTATCAACAGATATGTCTATATTTTAATTAATCTTTTTTATTTTAACTGATTTACATGAGCTAAAACCATTGAAAATAGTTGTTTTACATTTCTCTGCTCAAACATCTACATATTGCAATCTCCTCTTCCAACTCCTATTTCACTCACAGAGGAAGGCCAAACAAATACACAAGCATTTCCTCTTGAACACTAAATTAACTTATTCTGTGGTTTCTGGGAAAAAAAAAAAGGCTACATTGCTCTCTTTACGGTCACTCAAAACCATGCTGCAGTGACTGTTTTAGTACAGTGACATTTTAATGGCACAAATATCCTGCACTGACACTGTTCTTACAGCTGGATTACAGTAATCCACTGATTTGATGTAGCCACCACCAAAGATTTTTTAAGGTAAAGCAACTGGTTTGGCAGCAACTCAAATAACAAGTGTTCACATATTGCCTAACACAGCTGAAGACAATGACCACCATCAGGAAGACAGTAAATTCTTTTTAAACTATGCCTGCTTGCCAGATACAGTTGACTTTTCTAATCCAGATATCAAAGTTTCATAGCCACAAACATGTTTCAGCTTATTATTACTGCTAGGGGAGGAACTATAGCAAAGGATGGTCCTAGCTCCTGGCAGGTTTCTAGTGTGGACCTGAACTCTCACCACTCAGCCAGCATCACGAACCTCCAGGCCCCAGCTCTTCCAACCCCTCCAAGTTTCTCACATCCGATTCCTTAATTATGAGCAACTTCTACCAAAATTCAAAGCTGAATTACATCCAGCAAAGCTCTTTTCCTCCGCTGCCCTCTAGCAAGATGCACACAAAAATCCTCAGTCATTTGCCTGTAGTGACCACAGCTTCCAAGAACTGCTCCACATTCACATCCCTGTTCCCACTTCTTCTCTCCCCATCTCAACAGACGATACAAAGATCTTCTGGACAGAAGGAGACAGCTTTTCCTTTTTATGCTTACATGTTCTGTGACAGCTGACACTGACAATGAGCACAACAAATTATACCATGTTGACATTAAGGACTGTCAGAGCCCACCAGAGCAGGTTGTAGCTTTCCTTTAGAAAAGGAGGTCACAACAGTCACACATCTACAAACAGCATTCTGTGCCAGCTTTACTGGGAGACAGGAGCTCTGAGATGGACTCAGGCCTTGCACTTGCATGTGATGTGATACCTAACAGACCTCATGAGGCATCATTTTCTCTCCATTTCTGAAACCACACAGACTTATTTTTCTTCAACCTGTCTAGGCAATAACATTGCAAAATACCAGTAAATAACAACCAGTGTAACATTTATAGCTGCTGCTCCTTGAGAAACTTGTCAGTGTTTGTGTCACAGGTGCTTAAATGCCTATAAAACATTAACTTGTACAGAAATAAAACCACTCAGCATCAGCAGAGTACGCAACCACCGACAGCAACTAAATGTAAGGGGTTTTTTTTAAATTATTCTCAGTATTACTGTGTAGAAGATAGTAGGGGGGAAATGGATGGTGGGAACCCATGAACACAAGCTTTTAAAGCATTAAAATGTCCACGGCAGGGAAGAAGTTCCGTATCTCTTCAGCAGTCTCCTTGCAGCTGTACACAGCAACTGTTGCTAAGACACAGAAGGCGCTGGCCACAGCTCTTCCTCCCAATTCCAGGCATCCATGGCAAAGCACACAGAGTCGATGTTTGTGCATCAGCTGGCTACCAACTGGAAGATGCTGACAGGTGATCTCTAAACACACTAAGCCCCCTCTCATTTCCAGGCAAAACTAGTAATTAAAACAAACAACAACAACAACAAAAAAACCCACAGCAAACCAAAGGAGACCTATTGAACACGGAAAAAACATTAACTGAATAAGGAAGCAGAACAGGCCAGTTATAAACCAAACCAATTCACCACTTGGCTCTTCCTACTGCAGTTCTAAGAAAACCACTGTGATCAAAGTGGCAGGGAAGTTTCAGGATGCTGCAGAGAAGGACTAATGCTGGCTGATTTGTTAGAGCAGCCTGCCATTCAAGGCTCTGGCCAGCTGTGAAGTAGAATAAACACAAACACACTTGGGCCTCACACTGAAATGTTGCTATTTAATTTATATTTACGCTGGTGCTGCACAAGCAGTGATGCAAGTTGTTCCATACAGCTTATGTTCTGGTTTTATGATACGTGGCCAAAACTGGGATCTTTTTTCCTGTTCAATGAGAACAGATCATCCACACCAGAAATCTACAAAATACAAGCCTCATTTCTTCTCTGGCTGTGCTGATGGCAGTTTCTAACTCTGTGGACACTCCTTCAATAAAATCCTCACTAATTTGTCTGTGTAAAATGGAAGTCTTAAGCTGCACAGTCAAGTCTCACTTAAGCGTAGGAGGTGAATCAGCAGAACACTGCAGAGCTCTTAACATCTTAAAATGGTACTAACAGCCTAAAAAGGTAGTCACACACAGCAACTGTTGCTACCATAGAACATTTTACTGCAATGAGATGGCCAAGACTTCTGGAGTAAGGAAAACATTTGACAACTGCATTTTTAGTCCTCCCAAACCCACACCTGAAACCTTTCTGGAACACAAACCAGGTGCTGTCTCACAAACCTGAACACTGCAAAATTCTCTGTTTTGGTTCACTTCACCATTACACTTTCATGAACACAAAGCTTATTATTGCAGTTTTAGGCACTGAAATGGCACTGAAGACTTATCCAAAACAAGATGTAGATGCCACAATGATCCTGTAGTTCAATAGCTAAAAAAGTTCTACGTGCTCTTTACCCAACATGTCTTTCAATGAAGTAACTAAAACTCACTGGTTTGAGGCAAAATAAAAATCAACCCAATATGATTCTATGATAGGTAAGGGAGCTAGTAAAAGAACAAAAAAGAACAGAAGATTAGAGGAGGAAAAGCCATTTGCCACATGAAATAAACATCCTTTCTCTATTTTCAAATAACACTGAATATAACAAGCCCATCTTGCTCTATCCCATTCAAAACACTAAACATGACAGCTTGGCAGTATTTCAAGAGCAAGACTCCAGATTCAAAACATTTTACCAGACTGTCTTTATGTAATATCTTATTTCTACAAAATATTTTTTTTTCATATTTCATTGCTAAAGGTTACACAACACACAGGAATTGTAAAAACTTGATTTTCACCTGAGTACACCATGTAAAAACAGCTAAACAGTGAACTGAATTTTGGTATCTCTTGCTATACAAAATAAGAGGTTATATGAGGGATGTCTGTGCCTGTAACACAGGCTGTACTATGAATACCAGTTGAACAAAAACTTCTGGTAACAAATCCTGACAGCATCTGGCAGGAAAAAACCCACAAGGTCAACAGGAATTTCTGAATCCAAGTCAGCGCCATAAACCAAGCACTTAATTAAGCCCACTATAAATCAAGTCCCACTTATTACACAAAAATAAAGCTTTCTACACCATCACAAAAATCATGTTCAGTCTTACTACCGCATTACACACAAATACACCACATTCAAACACATGCAATTCAGTCTGTTCAGGAACACACACCAGGCAGCCTTGATATTGGTAAACAATTACTCATAGAAGCCTTAAGTACAAGGTGACTAAGTATAACAACCTAACAATTGCCTAACACATTCCTCAATTAGTGTATTTCATGTTTTGTTTCCAAATTATTACTATAGCCAAAGTTTCGTTTCCTCAAAGAAATAAAGAGAAAAAAAGTTCCACTGGAGAGAAATTATTTTTACTTCTTAAAACCAACTTTTTTTGTATGTTTGTATGCAAAGCAAGTCACTAGCAATATGCAAGACCAGAACTAATTATGATATGCTGTGTGGAACTGAAATTTTCTAATCAATGCTTGAATGAAATAGGGCCTCTTCTTCCTTTTCGAATTAATAAACTACATCTAAACCCAAAACTACCAAGCCACAAAAAAAAAAAAATTAAAATTACTTTCAAATAAAAAATTATTACTTTCAAAGTCTGATTGAACTAGAAAATATATTTGCTTTGGAAATCCAGAAATGCCATAGTCCTTGTTTTACAAATGTTGAACAGCAAAGGAAGGCCAAAAGTTTAAATGAAATACATATGAGCCTGGTTCCCAAATGGATTTGGATGCTGATGAGAAACTACAACTCTCCAGAAACTCTCCAGCATCTTTCACAGCAACCAAAAGTTATAGCTAAAACTGAGGCTGCATTACAGCACAACATAACACAGGATGAATCACATCACTTACTTGCAGGTTTTTTGTTCAAGCCTGTTACAGCCATAATTTTAAATTATCCTGGACAACAAATCCTAAACATCTGAGGTTTAGTATTTGATACAAAATCTTCTGGCCTGGCTTTCGTAAAAACAACTGATACTAGGGCTATGTTTATTTCAGATGACCTGAAAAGAGAAAACATTCAGAAGAGCAAAACCTTGTCAAAAAAGCAGAGATTAAAATTTGCTGTGTTTAATGGACATTGAAGTAGCATTGTTTTTTGGCACTAGTTCTTAGTATAATACTAAGCACAACACAAGGGCACTAGCTCTTGGTACACCCCGATCATATTATTTCATGCATTATAAACTCTATAGGCCTTTAAGACTTGGGAGTTTTCATGTGTGCACCACATAGGCACAATGCAGAATCTAATTCCAGTCCATGGATAGCCCAAAGTTCAACTGAATTTGTCACACTGGACAATTTCTACCACATCCTTGGACAGTGACCCACAACACACAGAACATACCACACATGCTGTGCTGGCAGTATCAGCTTTTCTCCACTTTTCATCAACTGCTTCACAAGAGGCTTTTAAAGCCCTTACACTGCTAAGAGTGCAAATCTTATACATGCTCAAATGAAACGAAGCTGATGACAGCCTCGAAGGTAAAGAAACACCCATTCTGCTACTCCCAATACAGGACTTCCAGCAGGAAGGGACACGTGTCAGTGTACCCTTCCCATCTCCTCCTCCACCCCATCCCAGGTCATCACTCACAAACCAAGGACATCTCCACCTAAAGTCTTCTAGGCCACTGTCGTTCAGCAGAAGTAAACTAATCAGAAAGGAAGAAAATTTACAATAATTTTCCCTTACTGCAGTATGGCAGACAATAAAAAGGTGCTGCTTGCTTTGTTGTGAGCGTGGTTTGCTGTTTAACCTGAAACCATCTCTCCCCTAAATGAAACTAAAATCTAGCTGCACGCTGACTGCAGTAAATATTATGAAAAAAAATTCAGCATCTGTACAAAATGGTTGTTACCTTATACGAACATTAAATCACATAATAGTCCAGGTTTGAAGGGACCTTCCAACACCACCAGGTCTCCCATGAGAAAGGGAGCCTAAATGAGATAATTTATCTAGCACCCTGTCCAAACATATCCTGAAAGTCCCAAGTAACAGAGATTCCATCATGTCCCTGAGGAAATTTTTCCAGTGACTTATTATTCTCCCTGTTAAGTCTTTCTTGTAGCAAGTGAAGCCTCTCCTGGTGCAGTTTGTAGCCACTGTCCCTTGTCTTCTCCGCCTGGCTCCTTGTGATGAGAATGCCTCCATCTTCTCTGTGCTCACCCTTTAAGATTATGTTACTCAATATTCAGTGACTCCTCTGGTTCTGCTTTTGTATGTAAAATTGGAACAAAGTTTGGGAACCACTGCCTTATCAATAAGCAACTATGAGCCCTCAAGGTCCCTCATCACTAGCACACCCTCCAAAACTTTTCATGTTTCAACACACAGCCATTCTAGAATTAGAAGCAGGTTGAATCAGGCTGATTAGCTAAAGAATTTGCCATTATGCAACTGTGAATTACTCCCAGAGACCTCAAAGACCATTACTTCAAAACTCCCTAGCTTGTGAAACCTAACACCAAAAGAGCCTTAACCTTCATCCTTAGAAAGCTTTGCTGCATCAACACATCTGGTCACAGAAGTACTTGTGAATATTTTATTCTTAAGAAGCATGCTAGTATTTCCCCAAAGCTTTAAAGATTATAAATAACCAATGAATCCACACATGCTGTCCAACAGACAAATCTCTTTCCTTCATCAAATACATTTAAATGTTCAGCCAACGCAGACATTTCACATTTTATTCTCCGTCCTGTAACACACCCTCTCAGAGGACTTAAACTTTAATCTGCATCCTCAAAGCCAAAACTATCTAATTTTGTCAGCTGTTATGCTATAATGTCATCAAATTCACACTGATTTGTATTTCTAATTAATACCTATTTTGTACTATTTTACCAATCATTAGCCTTTTTTTTTTTTAGGAAAAGAATGGGGTGCTGTTGTCTGTATTTTAAAGTCTTTCCCTCACACAAAAAAAAATCAAAAACTAAATCCCTAACATTAGTTCCTACAGTTAAAACTTTAAATTACCAAAACCACCTAGTTCAGAGCTCCTTTCGCATGCTACCACTACTGACTTTAGATGGCAGTCCCTTTCCAAATAATAGCTGCATGTTCCATTTCCATAAGTTCTAGGCTTTCTTGACTGGGCTTTACAAGTGTATTTAATAACCTGAACCAGGAATTCTCCCTGAGTAGCCACATGAACATAAGTGTGTGACCTGTGGGCTCCTCCACTCAGCAAGTGTTGCACAGTGATCACCAAGACTAAACAAACACTGTCTATATGGGGCAGGGATCATCTTTAAGTGGCCACCATTTATTGATGAGCACAGCGTGAACCATGGACAAACAACTGCTTGTGCCCACTTAGAACAAAGGGATCCCAATTCACCCTTGGACACAAATGGAACTCCACAACAACAAAAAACAGCCTTGAAATTGCAGTTTCACCACTCTGCTGAAGGCTTTCTGCTGCAGCACGCACCCTTGTACATGAAAGCACACTGACTCAACCTGAAGCAGTTTTAAACACAAGAACCAAAGTGCTTCAAAAGGGACAATTTCTTTAAATTACTCTATCCTTACAATACCACTAAAACTTCCACCTAGTACATGAATGGTAACCTTACTTCCACCTCACAAGTGGAACCACAGATCTGGACCACAGAAATTAGCACTGAGATTTTTGAAAAGTAACTTCAATACTGCAGTATATTTAACAGTATTGTAACAATGCTCAAGGTATTAAACTATTTGCTCTTTTACCAGTAGTGCTGTCCTTCCTAGCCTTCTTCCTAAACTAAACTCCTCAATTTGGGAATTTCTTTGTAACATTTACCTTTACGTATGGCAAAACTTACCATGAAAATGTAATTACGTTTTGCCTTGTTACCCATCAATCCAACCATGGAGCACAGTCAAACCCCTCAGCTGAATGACTACTGGACCAGCCACCCCTCTCATCCTCAAGAATAACTTACAGAGACTGAATCACCAAAAACTCTTGTACAGACAGGTGGGTCAAATGACCACTCTCATCAATCTTTGTCAAAAAACTGCTACTCCCAATGAAAGCAAGCACAGAAAATACAGATATTCTCTTAACTGTATCTCTCCTGAACACTCCAGAGAGACCACTGAAAGACTTTATTTTAATCACCCAATTAAATATTCTCATTTTAAAATCTGCTTAATCAGAACCACAGAGGGTTTTAAACTGTCTGCTAAAATGCCATGTGTAGAAGTATCCGTAGTCCTGCAGAAACACAGTGGAACAAACACCTGAGAGTCTTGGAGTCAAGCACTGACTTCATTTTACACTTTTTAAGTGAGATCTTCTACTTCTGGGCAGCCTATGAAACAAATTATAACTACACTGCAGATTAGAGACGTGTTACTCAAGCCACACACCTGTAACTGTAAAAACTACGTGAAAAAATACCCAGCGTCCCTAAAGGCGTTTAATGAAAGACCGGATGCAGCACTTAGGACCGTGGTTTAATTGATACGGTGGTGTTCGGTCATAGGTTGAACTGGATGGTCTCAGAGATGAGACTTCACTAGGTTTTCTAACCTAAATGATCCTGTGAGTCTGGAATGTCTTTCAGTAAAACACACCCACGCCCCCCGAAGGCCCGCACCCACGGCGAGGCCGCTGTCCCTCCGGGCCCTGCCCCAGCCGAGCGGCCACAGCACCTCCCATCGCCGCACGACGGCGACTCCCAGGACCCGGAGCGGCGCTCCCGGGAATCTGCGGTGCCAGGGCAGCTCCTGCTCCCCAAGACCGCGTTCCCCCAGCCCCCGACCACGCGGGACGCGCCGCCCCCAGCCAGGCCGGCAGCAGCGGCGGCGCCCCCGCCCCGAACAGGCCCCGCAGGAGGCCCGAGGCTCCCGGCACGCCGCCGGCCGCGCCGCCCCGAGCCAGCCCCGCTCCCCCGGGCGCGGCCCCCGAGCACCCACCTGCGCCTCCTCCCAGCGCGGCAGCCATGGCTCTGCGTCCGGCCCAGGCGGCAGCGGCGGATCGCGGCAGCGCCGCGGTGCCTCCCGCCGGAGCGGCAGGTACCGGTGCCGCGGCGAAGGACACGGGCAACGGGCCGGGAAGGGCTCGGATTCAGCGCCCGGCGGGCCCCGCTCCCGCCGCCCGAGAACAACAAACTAGCACAACATGGCGGCCGCCACCGCTGTCGCCGCCGCGCTGCATCCTGGGACGGCGGCGGACCTCGCTCCCTCCTCCGCGGCGGGGGCGGGCGGGCGGTGCGCGCCGCTGGTTGGTCAGGCCGGCGCTACCTGCGCGTGCGCGGAGTGTGAGGGCGGCGCGCGTGCGCGGCCGCGGGGCGGGATGGGCGCGTGCGCGGGGGCGGCGTGAGGGCGGAATGGCGGCCGGGGCGGGGCGGGGCAGGGTTCGCTGTCCCGGCTGCGAGAGGGGCGGCTGAGCCGGTGCCGGTTCTGCTGGCCGGGACAAACGGCGGAAGTGGGTGGGAGAGACTCCCTGATGGAGTGTATGCGTGTGTCTTGCGGACGTGGGTGACTCCTCGTACCGCCTCTGCAATGCGCGGCTCACACTGAATCACGGAATTGGTTAGGTTGGGAAAGACATCTGAGACGATCGAGCCCCAGCCATGACGGAGCAGCAGCATACCAATTACTCCACAGCACTGAGTGCCACGTCCAGTCTTGCCTTCCAGGAACAGCGACTCCTCCAGCACCCTGGGCAGCCCATTCCAACCTTTAATCGCTCTTTTTGTCCAACCTAAACTTGCCCTGGTGCAGTATTTCCTCTTGTCCTATCGCAGGTTGCTTTAGCAATGAGGTAGACTCTCCGCTGCCTACACGCTCCTTTCAGGTGGGTGTAGGTAGCGATAGGGTCCCTCCTGAGTCTCCCTTTCCCCAGGCCATACACCCCCAGCTCCCACAGCTGCTCCTCATCACACCTGGCCTCCAGACCCTTCCCCGGCTTCGCTGCCTTTGTGTGGAGCCGCTCCAGTGTGTCCAGCGTCCTTCCCGAATGGAGGGTTCCAGAACCGGACACGTTGGGCTGTATTGGGGCTTTAGGAGTCACAGGTCCAGCTTGAACCACCGAGTTCAGCTTCCCTCTTCGGTGACAAAAAATCTCATGTGTTAATGAACTAAAATGCACCGTGAAGGGGATGGGTCAGGGTGTGTTAGTAGATCTGTGGTCCCTCATCTTTCAAGACTTGAGCATGCAGGGAAGTTAGCCCATGTGTTAAGTAAACGGAAGAAGTTCAGATCATGTGGTTCTTGCTTCCCCACTCAAACCTCACCCGAGTTCTCTCTTTAGGGGTTCAGTGTTGCAGCACGCTCAGTTTAGTTCCCTGCAAGCTGGGAGTCCCTTCCTGCTGGCTCTCCAAGCGCTGCTCTCCTGGCTGCTTGGCTACTTGCTCCCCTCTCCTTTTCAAAGGACCTAGTGTGGCCGCTGAGTATATCAGTTTGGATCACTGATCAGGAAAGTAATTACCAAAAAGTTTTCCTTTCAAATTTCCTTCCCGACTTCTCCAAGTTTTAACAGGGGAATCCAGACTTCTACACAGGACAGGTTAAATGCAATATAAAATTATGCCATGATATAAAACAAACTTCTAGGTTATACTACTTGTAAGGAAACCAAATCTGACCTAAAACACTTTAATGGAGCCTACTATAACAAGACTAGTTCAAGTAAACGGCAAAACTTTCCCAGGTGGACAAGTCCTCATGGAAATAATTAACAATGTTAGTATTTAAATTATCAGCGCTATCTGATTAAACCCTCGCTATGAGAATAGGGAAGTTCTCATGTCACTTTGTTCTGTGCTCCCTGCAGATTTGTCTCTACATCGCATTTGATCTCATTTTTCAGGTTTTCTTCACAACCATACAGCTAGAGATTTATTCTTTATGTATTCCTACAAACTGAGCCAAATTCTGTCTGTAATTTGGGAAACAGGCCATCAGTAGGTGATGCTTGCTGATAATTTAATGTGTAGTCCATCAGTCCAGCTCTCATTGCCTGACATAGAGTCAATAAGTAAAGACAACAACTACCATTGATAAAAAGCTATGATGATTTTAGTGGGTGGTCAGGAGTTCACCAACTGCTTCTTGGTATTGATCTGTTTTTCCTGAAGATGGTTTGCAATACAAAAGGGTTTCCTGGCAAGGGAAGGGGTTTCCTGGATCCTTTAAAGCTGTGTGGGGCGAGACTCAGCTAGGTTCAGCTGCAGCTTGTTACAATTCACAAGCCCTCTTGTCAAAATTCTCTGTATCCCTTTCATTGGGTGCTGGGAAATTGTTAAACATAAATAGTGTTCACAATGGGTAGCTTTGTGGAATACAGATATGTAGAAGAGTGGATTTTGTGGATATTTTATACTCTATATTTTTGCTCATTTAAATAGCAAATTTTTTTGACTGACAGTCCAAACAGAAACCAATTTACCATTTTCTTAACAAACCAGTGCAATGTTAAAGAGGAATAACAGGACTCTTAACTATTATTTTGTTAATATACAAACATTTTAGCCACTTTGCACAGCTCTGGTACGAAAAAAGAAGTGGCCATTCCCAGGTGTCTGAACTTCAACAGGTGTGGAAAAGAGACCTAAGTGATAATGACAGAGAGAGGTATGGTGACTCTACTCACCTTCACTCAGAACTTTCTATGAATTTTTCAAATTCCAGGAACTATAGTTGCTCTGGATTCTGTATTATCCAACTTTTTCTCTGTACTACCTACACCATGCTATAAAATGTGAATGTGCTTGTGTCTTTTCAGTAAGTTAACATACAACTTCTGGAACACAAGAATTAAAATTACTTTATGTGAACTAGTTCATCATCAGTTTAAAAAAATACTTTTGGAAGTTCTGCATAAATAACATATTGCCTATGCATCTTCCAAGCAAATCCTGTTGCAGTCAGGAATGCAACAGATTGTCTTGCAAGGGGATTAAGCAAATGACAGAGGGAGAATTCAATATCCAGTAATCCTGGTTCTGCACTCACTGCATTACTGGAGCAGGTTGCGTTGTGTTTTCTGCCTCAAATTTCTTCTTTTAAACCTCTTTTAAACCCTCTTTTAAATCTTTCAATAAAAATTGTTGTGTCCTAACTTCTCTACATTAATCTACTTTTACAGTAATAGTCATTATCACTTTTATTTACACTGGGTTTGGATGTTAATATTTTATTTTCAAAATAATTTGTGACTTATTTCAGGAGCAGACATAATATTTTTAAAAATATTTTTTATATTTAAATCATTATTTGTTTTTTTCACTCTAGAATGGTTAAAAATTAGTCAGAAATCCACTACAACAACCTTCCAAGTTTAATTCCATAGACAAAATGTACTTTTGAACCACAGTTATCTCTTTGTGAGTTTGCTTTCTGGTCTGGCAAAACCAGACTGAATTTTCACAGCATGGCAGGCTGGCCCAGATGGGTGATCCAGTCATGGGTTCAGCTCATAACCTCCTTGTGCTGAACCTCTCAGTGACACTCACTCTGAGGTATCATCTTCCATCCAAAGTTAAACCTGGCTTTGGGTGAAGTCCTCCAAACCGGACACTAAGCACTTCTTGGGTTATTTCAGCAACATCTTGTGATGCAGCAAATGTTCTGTCAGGCCTGACAGGAAATTCTGGATTTAAAGTGTACAAATGAGGGGTGCAAAAGCAGATTTGCTCTCTTGTAGGTGTCACTGGGCCTGTTCTAACACCTGTTGGCGGTGACAGCAATCACAGGAGGCAGCAGTACCTCTTGAAAGAGAGGCACAGTGAAAGGTGCTTTCCCTTTGAGGCAATCCCCTGGAAGGGCAGAGGCAGATTAGGAAATTGCAAAGACTTAAAAACTTATAAATGCCTCACTTAAGGGAAGAGAGCAGTTTGAGGATTAAAACAAAGTATATTATTAAAAACTCTGGTGATAGACTTTGAACAGAAACATTTCTGAGTGTGTTACAGCCCCATGACTAACTGTGGTTTCAGAGCTGTGGGCAGTGTTCATGTGTATCCAATTTCAGTTTCACTGTAATTTTTCTTTGTGTTTCCTCCTGCATTCTTGTTACATATTTATCCCCTCGTTGCAGCTTATCTGCCTGGTAGTCTGCAACCCACTTGATGCATTTTATTTCAACTGTAATTTCTTCAGAGCAATGTGACCCTGGGACCCTTTAAGCAGCTGCGAGGGTGGAGAGCAGGAAAGCTTGTGAGCTGAGAAATGGCCTGAACAAGCAACGTGTCAAGTCTGTTATTGATGTGTCATGTGTGGAGTCCCTAGAAATCTGGTCAACCACCACAGATGAAAATCTCAACAGAACACATACCTTGTTGTAGTGTAAAATACATAAATTTTTACCAGCTCCAACTGGCTGCAGGGCTGTACTTTGGATTCTGAACAGAAAGCAGCACTCAGAAACCTGAGTAGTGCTCTGGACTCCAGTGTTTGCAGTCTATTTTAGAAATCTAGTGAAAAGAAATCAAGAAACACCAAGGAAATCCAAGTGTTAAATATTTTGCAGTGGTTTATTTCTAGGTTTGTTTGCTGAAAATCTTACTAAGCTTTTCTTCATTTCACCAGGATCTCATCTGGTGTTAGGGACAGCATCTGAATCAGGGTGAAGTTGACAAATGTAAGGCAGTCCTTCCTTTCAAGAACGGCTCAATGTAGTTCATAATGTCTAAGATCTCCCATTCTTAAGTAAAGGGAGTGGTACCCCATGATAAACATATCAGAATAAATAAAGGTTAGGAGTATTTCCCAAGACTTCCTGACAAGGAGCCAAGTACAGCACTGTTGGTCTTGCCCAAATGCTGAGCTTTGGGAAGAGTTTGCTTTCTCTGGACACAGGCCAGGCTGTAAAAGAGCAGAAGGACATGTGATGGCTCTAGGCAAACCTCAGAGCATCACAAGGAACTCCTGCGGCTCAGGTTCCCGTGACCCATAGCTATGAGCAAAGCACAGTGCTCTGTGGAGACCCTCTGAGCATTGTGGACAGGTACCAAATGTCAGCAGTCCTGTACGAACTTCCAGATATGCGCTCATGTTCCTAAGAACTCCTCGTGCCAGAAGGCTATAATCCTGTTAAAAGCCTCTGGGAACTACTGCAATGCAAATAATAGTAGCAATAATTAGCTCTGCTTTAATTGATACTGTGTATTCCTCAAATGTCAGTGAAAATTTGCTTTGCTAAGCCAACAACTTCTCCCCTGGAACTCTGCTGTCTTTACCAGAATTACACGAGGGGTGAGTTTGGATCATTGTAGGTTCCTGGCATAAATTATCAGCTGTTGATTCCTTGCCCTTTAAAACTTGGCAAGCATACAAGAAGAGTTTGCCAGACATGCAAGAACTAGGTCTATGCATTTATGGGTAAATCCTCTGGGACTATGCACAGAAAGGAGTACAATTTGCTAGAAGTAGCCAGCTGTGAAATCCAGGAACTCCTGCACACAGCTCAAGCAACTTAGAGCATATTTAGCCTGGCATCAATACCAGCAGTTCCTGGAAGCAATTTTTGCACCCTCAGCTTTATGAAAGCAGAATGTGATAGCAATAAACACTTTAAATGTGGAGATGCTAAATTTACAGAATCATCCTAACGGGGGTGAATTTGAGTGGTATAATCTAGAGTCAGTTTACGGTTTATCCCAGTGCTAGGAGTTGTCTCTGCTTAACATTGAGAGTGCAGGTCTGAGCACATCATTGGCATAAATTAGTAAAGATAACACACTTCAAAGCTCTCAGCAGCTTCAGCATGAACCACGTCCTCATCTGGACCTTTTGTCTTACTGAGCACCTGAGAATTTTAATGTTCCATCCTTCATGAACAGATATCTTGCTTCATAACACCGGTACAGCTCCATGCTCAGCTGCTCCTCAGGGCTTCTTTCTATTGGGAGGATAAAAGCTGTCTACCTCTGGTTGTGTAAAGGTCAGAGCTAAGCTCCTTGTGTAACCTCCTTCACTCAGTTACATTAGATGAGCTGAGTGGTGGCTTTTAGCTGTGGGACACCTCTCTTGGTCAAAGTGAAGAGAAATAAATCTCATCCGTAGAGTCTCTATTTTTATAGCACTGTGCAAGATTAGTGTCACTAGCAGATCTCAAGTCCAACATTTTTCATATTTACCAGGGAAAGGCTCCTGGCTTGGAGAACCTCAGTGCATTATTACAGAACCAAGCCATTTCTGTGTTTGCTGGGCCTAACAAGTAATGGCTTTAGGCTATAATGGGGTCCTTCAAAGGCTCAAAGATACAATGCATCTGATTTTATGGGTTTTCCATATGTACAAAAGTGTTGTTGCCAAACAGACTCAAGAACAGATCACTTTAGCACATCACTAATAAGCCAACTAGAGAAACGAAGCATTGCAAGTATTAGACTGCTTTATGCAAATATATTTGTGTAGAAAACAGAATCATTTGAACGGGGTTTGCGTTCAGGAAGACCTTTCCAGTTGACATGTGGTGATAGTTGCTAGAGCTGTTATTGATTAGTTTCTCTTCACTCTGATATGTGTGGATGTAAATGCAATGAGTGATGTGAACCTTGATGAACACAAGCATGGTCAGGATTTAGACATTATCATGTGTTTTTTTCAGTAGCTACATTTAGTCCACAGATTTTGCAACACCTTCTAACATTAACTTTCATTGTACTATTTTTCCAGTATAGTCATTGACAGAACTCGTATTTTATTTGGTCCAAAATCCACAAATTTTTTACATTCAGCTACATTCCCTACAAGAAAGAATAATAGAATTAGGGATTATGCATCAAGTCAGTATGATTTGGGGACTTTAATTTGTCTAGTTGATCCAACAGATTTATTTATCACAGCCTGTCCACATTTAGCTGGGTACCCTTTTTGCAGTGCATTCCTGGAAGCCCAGGACCAAGTTATGGAACATGACCCATTACAGTGTGCTGAGGTACAGGGAACCGATAGAGATGCATTATCCAATGCACAGGTTGAAGTGCTATCTTGTATAACAAATTATTGACTTCATTGTACATAGTACTGGGATTTAATTAAGCGATAAGGCCCGTCATAGTGGCCCTTTATCTAGCAGATAAGGATTTACCAAGCTTACCCCAGAGGTCTTTATCTGAAAGATAAGAAAAAGGTACATAAGGTGCCTCCTGCTTTTAAATCTTTAATTGAAAAGACCTTATTTTTAAAGTTCTAGGTTGTTTTTTCTTCATGACCTAGTATTAAAGATTCAGATGGATTTTTGTAAGGGATGTTGTAGTAGAGAGGGATGTTAGCAGTGGCCTTTGTTACCAGTGTGAAATTAATAGGATTTATGTAATTTTTATTCACAATGTACCAGCTCTCAGATGAAGTAGAAATACAGTGTCTGATTTCCAGGAGATTTTCTAGCGTCTTCATGATCTCATGGCCATAAAATTATTAATTCATTGACTATTTCAGAGAGTTGTAATTGTGATTATATTGTGAAGTTTAGAAAAAAATGCAATTGCACAATAGACATAAATGAGGGAAAAGTAATTTCAAGACAGTTCTTTTAATAATTGTGTTGTCAGGTAAGCTAAATTATGTCTACTTCTCTAGTTCTTTACCTATGTGATGTAAAGACATGTAAGCAGAAAACATAAAGAACTTAAGGGTAATGCAAAGAATTGGTGCTTAGAATAAGATGAACACACTGGAAAGCACAAAATAATATTACTACTAATGCTCAGTAGAGAAAAACAGAGAGGAAATTCCAGAGAAAGGAGAGAGGAGCATATGTTTTTTTATGAGAAAATCACACATAAGGGCCACTGCATGGTTGAAAACAGGACAGGATTTTTGGATTTAGCTGATTTAATCCCTAATGTTACAGACACTTTTTTAATAGAATCGTTTCATAAAGGCTCAAGCTCATTTTAGGAGTAGCTGGGCTGTTGCCTCCCCCTCCCTTAGAGAAAGGTTGTTGTGCAACATCCGTGCACTCAGAATTACCTGGCATCTTCCAGTTTACAGTATGACTGTATCCCTGGCCAGTTCATACTTGTTTTTTCTTCCGTGCTGCTATCTTTTACCATAGTGACATTTCTTCCTTCCCAGTTTTTTTTATTCCCATCCCCCTGTAAGCCCAGACATCAGTCACCCTTTGCCACAGCATATGAACAGAGCCGTCCTTGGACCACTCTGTCCTTGCCACTCCAGAAGTGACAACCACACCAACCTGTGCCCCTTCTGGGACCAGGGACGTACCAGACTCAATGTTCATTCCACCTCAAGTTGCTTTGTGCATGCTTTGTGAAATTCTCCTGAATTTCCAGGCATCCAAGAACCTAAGCTGCTGCATACTGGAAATCCAGTAGGTTACTGCCCAAAGCAGTTGTCTACCACATAAATTGATAGTGTTGGCAGCTCTGCTTGTGAAAGACCCCCTGTTCCCCAGATTGTTAATCATCCTGCTCTGCACCTGTTCCAGCTTGAATTCTTCATGCTTGAACAAGGGCAGTAAAGCAGAGTCTGAAGGGATCAGATTGTATTAGAAGAGCTTGGAGCAATTCAAGCCAGGACTGAGTAGCAATTATAATGAGAGATACCCTCCAGGTTACACAAGAGGCAAATTGCCTCAGCGGTGAGCAGAAGTTTGTAGTGCTGCTTTGAGTCTGTTTGTTCAGGAACCAGGGGATTTCAGTTCCATGTTGACAATATGACACCTTTTACGGGCAATTGATTCTCATTCTTAAAAGTATATGGCACAGAGGCAATGAGTGAGTGAAAAGGTGTGAATTAAAATATGTACATGTACATGGCTAAAGACAATCATTCAGGTATTTGCTTAGGTCTGAAATTCCAGCTGCAAAGCTGGTATAATTCTCTGTTGCTCCAACTACTCTCCAGAAATTGCCCCATGAGCAATTCTGCTGTATCTTTTTACTTATTTATTTGCAACTTTGAAAACTGATTGAGGTTTCTGCCTCTGAGAAAGCTACAAGCAGGGTCCTTTCACTTTAATATAACCCACATGGAGTTCCTTCACATCGGTGTAACCTCTCATGCCTGCAAGTCTTTGAAAGAGATCTCTGCTGCCCCATACTCCAGAGAAGTCAATGAAGCTGCATCCACTGGCTTCAGCAGAATAACTTTTCCACCACACACTTCGTATTTATTTCACTCAGAAAAAGATTTTGTCTGAGTGTTGCTCACAGGCACTTCTGCTGACCTTTTTCCCTGACAACCTGGGAACAAATTCAATACCCCTTCACTTACATGTATTTCAACATGAAATTATTTTGTTTAGTACATTTGAATGGTATCTTATAAAAAGGATTTTTCTTCCTTGGAATCACACTCCAGTGGGAGCTGCCCCAATCAGCAGTGTGTGCGCTCTCTCCCTCTCTCTCTGTAGTTGTTGCATTAAAGTAATGGGAAAGCTGCAACTGTGTGTCCACTGTCATTCTGTGTTAGGAGTCAGGGGTAAGGTAATGATATGCAAGGTTGATCCTCCTGTAATACTTTCCTTGGAAGTACAGTTCTGCCGTTTCTGCTGTCAGCCTGTATTTCGAGTGCAGAGAGTGCTGCATGACTTGAAAGCAGCAGTAGGCAATTCCCAGTTTAAGCCTTAGATATTTACATATTTATGCTCACTTCAGTGGAGTAAATATGCTATGAATAAATCCTATTATGTTTGAAACTGTACTTACAGTACAATAAAATCACAGTACTGTGGTGCAATCTCAGGTTTTATTTTGGTGTCAATATGGGCATAAATGTATTAAATTATATATTGTTAACATTACATTCATCATCCAACAGCAATTAGAATACCTTGTATAATGTGAGAAAATGAAGAAAAAGTCCTTTACTCTTTAAATAAGTATTGAAGGAAAAACAACGCCTGCAGGTAGAACAGTTCTGGTGGAAATAGCCAGTCCATCAGGGGTGCCTCTACAGCTATTACCTTTGTTATTACTGGTTTTTAAGTTGTGTGCATCTGAATGTGCCTACTAATGCAAGAAATTTTCTCAAAGGGCATTGCCAGGTATTGCTGATACAACGCCATAACATTGCACATGGTGGTGCTGAGTTCTGGGGAAGAGATCATTTGATACATGCCAAAATTCCTCAGAATTTATGTTCTGGAAAAGGTGGCTGGCTGCTGCTTGCATTTGCGGGATCCCTGCATCAGTTATTGCAGTGTTATGTTAAGATGAGGGATCCCTATGAGAAGAGAGGCTTTTATTGTAACAAAAACCTCAGACAGAACATCTGCTTTGTGTTCTGAGTCTTACTACCAACCTTTTCTGTGACCTTCTTCGAGACATGACACCTTCCTCTGCTTTTATTTCCTTCCCATCCTCCATGTGTATGATGTGTACTCTTCAAAATATTACCATCCAAAGGATTTTTAAATGCTTTCATTATTTCAAAGCACTGATTTGTGTGTGTGTGTGTGTGTGTGTGTGTGTGTGTGTGTACAAATACTTAGCACCAACATCTCATCTGGAAGACTCCTGAAGAAACCAAGGAGCAGCGCACTGCAGGAAGATCTGTAGTAGGCTCCACATGGTTGCTTTGCTTTGACAGCTTGACCCCAAATTCACTGAAGTAGAAGAGTTTCATGTTACCTCAGCAGAGAAAATCAGATAATGTTTGCCAGGAGCCTTTTGGTTAATTTTAAAGATCAAGTCTTGCTCCATCTGCTAGATGGTGTATGAAGACTACCCATTTTAATTTGAATAGTCATAGGATTTTCCATGGAGTATTTGACAGAATCAGTCTAGGCTGAAGCTTTCACATTCAGAGACAACCTGTATTGCAGAGGGAACTTCCAGGCTCAGAAGTAGACCCAGAGAAGCTGAAAGTGTGGCACTTTTTTGTATGTCCTCCAGGTGCAGGGCATGAGATGTTTCCTACAGAAAAAAATGGATGAAGGAAAAGGAGTTGAAGGACCTGTGGAGTAAGAAGGGTTGAAAAAGAAAAAAGTTGAGGAACTATAAAAGCTGTAAAAATAAGAAAATGTATTTCCAGCTAAGCATGTCAGAACTTAAGCCATAGATAGTCATGTCAGGTTGCTGATGATAATTCAGGCTTTTCTGGACATAGGGATTTGGGCTGAATCCAGTAATGTCCACTTGTCAGAGAAAAGATAAGAATATCAATTAACCCTTTTGAAATTTGCCATTGAGACTGAAATGTTCTTCTTAACTTCAAGGAAAGAATGAAAAAACCCACCTCCAAAAGGCATTTGATGTTTTTCTCAAATTATTATCTCTGAAATTTCCATGTGGAATACCTTTTAAGAAATGTCAGTTTTAATAGGAGTTGCAAGAAGCAGCTCGTGCCAGTGCAGTCTGCAACCTTGGACTGTGTGAGAGTGTGTGAGGGGTAGAAGAGTTGCTGTGCTTATCTCAGAGCACCTTCATGCAATGCTCAAGTGGCTGTGCCTGCTGTAGGACATAAACCATGCAACTTGCTTTCTGGGGAGTTGGTGTGCTGTGACAGTGGCCATTTCACTTCTCATAGTTGCCCCTCTTGTTCCTTTATGATCCTCATTACTGTGTTTCTAATTTATTGTTTTTATTGTTTTGTATGTTTAGTTTGTGAGTTCTTTGAGGTAGGGAGACTCACAAAAGCTAGGAGAAGGCAGATCCTAATCTCAATAGAAGAAAGAAATACAAAGATCTCATAAGAGCATCACTTTGGTCAGAACTTGAGGAAGATTAGAAATCAGTATGCAATTCTACTTTGAGCAGCTACTGGCAAAATTAGCTCAAGTAACAGAAGAAATATCTTGTGCACTGCCTTTAACTGAAGTCTGGATTAAACTTGCTTATATTTCTTTGCAGTTTGGTTTAGGGAAAATACAGATTTTCTTCTGTTAGACATCAGTACTGTATTATTGTGATGTATTCAGAGGCCACTTATTCAGTCAGCACAATCTCAGGTCACTCTACTCACCACAAGACCATTATTTAAAAAGAAAATTAGTCCTTCTATTAAGAGAATGGCTACATCTGTGTCAGTAAAGAGAAGACATCAGAGGTCACCCTTTGGTCCTCAGGATGAATGGTCCAGCTCACTAAACTCATTACCCTAGAAGAGGGTGGCCAGGCTCTCCTCACCACTCACCACTCACCACTCACCACTCACCACTCACCACTATCATTACCATTTTAAAATTAAGAATAAAATACTACAGGAGAATTAAGGGCCTATAGAGACATATGAGCTTCCTCAGCAATTGCTGAAGCCTAATGTCACAGGAATCAAAGCTCATTTTTTAGACTTCTCGGGTCTATGACCACAGATACTCCCAGGGTTACAATGCAGAGCAGTGTAGGGATCCCATGGCTTGTTTGGACCTGGCTCAGGACCCAGGAGCAGACCAGTGACAAGAAGCTCCAGATACACCAATTCATCACAGTCACGCTGCTTCCCAGGCAGAGCAGCTTAGACCTTCACAAGGATGCTGTCCAAGATCACGCAAGAAGTTTGATGTTATGGCAAAATGGAATTCCTCTCCCCTAATTCTCAGCCTCATAGAGGACTATCGGGTCATTGTTCCCCTCTTAGGAGGTTAGATTTCATTTCTGTGGCGAATCAAACACAAATCTCCAGAAGATTGTTGTTCCACAGAACACATACTGCTGGCAGTTGTTCCCAGACTCGAAGCCCATAAAACAAATTATGGGGTTATTTACTGAGAGAACAGAAAGATACTTTTAAATTGTAGCAAATAAATTTCTAAATTGAGTCTATTAAGATTGTGGTGGATAAGATTTTTGACATTACTTTCAGTGAATAGAACCCTGAGAAATTTGAAAGCATGAAGACCTTGAGCTGTTTTTATTTTAGAAAACATGCGAAATGGTACATGGAGAAAACTTCTGTACAAACCACAATAACTTGACAGATCTTCTGCTGAGGATAGAGTGCACCAGAGCAAACCAGTATGTCTTAATTAATCACCCTGTCTGCTCAGTACAACTGCAGTAATGCTAATCATTTCCCAAGTAGTCTTGGCTGAATACAAAGGCTTTTTAGACCTCTGTTTGATTTGTTTCTTTCAGAACTGCAGTGTTTTGAAGATAAATAAAAACTGCTAATGAATATGTATATGTTTCCTGATGCAGAGTATCTCAGTGAGTATTCTAGGGCGGTTCTGTTGTCTGCAATGAACATGTTCCTTTGAAGTTTTTATTGATCTAAAAATGAAGCCATTATGTTTGGGTCACACATTTGTTTACTGATCTAGTTAGACAAAGAAAAGAAGCTTAGAAAAAATATTTCAAGACAGGAACACTTTTCAACCTCAAACCACAAAATACCATGGAAATTCTTCTCAGTAGCTCCCAGACAATTAAAAATCGGCTTAAGAATATGGAACAAGCTTTATTTTTACCTCTTGGGAAAACCCCAACAAACCCCACCATTTTTTTCATTGCTTAAAACAAGAAAATTGAATGAATTGAGAGGCCCTGGAGGACTAGAGATGTCCATATGAAGGTTTATGGGTACAATACTCTGAAGCACCTGCTGTACAGACTGATGGCTTCATGTCTTGCTGTCCAGAGAGAACAGTGGCAGCTGGGTTTTGGGAGGCAAGTGTCCCTGCCCCACACCTGTGGGCAATCCCAGGAACAAGAGCAGAACTGGCTGGTGGCTCTTTGCTTGTTGACTGTTCACGTGGTCTGATTTCAGAATGACAGCTGTGGGAGCATCCTTTCATTTGGCTTTGATGGGAAGCAAAGGTGGGTGAGATGAAGTCTTCATTTCCAGTCTTTCCAAAGCAGGGGTGAAAAAATGAAATCTTCACTTCCTCTTTGTGTTTTCAACCTTCCAGTGTCAATCAAAAGACTGAAGCAAGAGCATTGTCCTGTTGCATAAGGTATTGCAAAATCTCCAGGCAGCCCAGCCACGTTCAACCTGCTGCATTTAAGGTTATTTTGGAAGCATCATTCACCTTTGCCATGGGATGAGAGAACTATGCCTGTTATGGGAGCATTTATAAGGATTATAAGAATCTATAAGAGAGTTGAGCAAAATTGAGATTAGCTCCCTTGGTTAGAGCATGGTTCTAGCAAGGTCACACACTTGATTTCTGTATCGGCCATTCACTTAAGAGTGGGACTTGATCATCCTCTGGATGATCCAGCTCAGACTGTTCTGTGATTCTGTGACTACAGCAACCAATGTTGAAGCCATCACAAGCTGCCACCCAAACCTCCTCATAGCCCCAAAATCCTTGCTCTAGATCTCTCTGGAGAAGATGCTGGTGTGTGTGTGTGTGTGTGTGTGTGTAAGACTCCTATGACACAATCAACTTTTACTGATGACTTAAAGCAGGAATCAGATTTCCTCAAGGGGAGGGGACAGATCCTGCAACCATCAACACTCAGGTCCTGTAAGACAAGTAGCTTTACAGTCACCTTTACTGCATCATCCAGAAATCCTGTACTAAGTCTCCAGTGAAGTCATTCCATACTAGGGGCTTTGCCAATTCTAGCCTCACCATGACGCTACCTGGCCAGAGCTCCATAGCAGGTATGACAGGGGACTCTGCTGCTGAGGCTCCGTGGTTCTCCTGGCCACTGTTGTCACCTCCCAGGGTGGTGGCAGTAGCACAGAGCCCTTGGAGCAGACCTGTGACATACCAGCAAAGTGCTGTGTCTCTTCAGTGTAAGTGCCAGGTGGCAGGTGCCAGTGGAAGGAAGGACATTTATTTATCAGCCTTGGGCTCTGAATGAGTCCAACCTGAGCTCAAGTTGTGCTGCCTGCTCCCAGATGGAGACAGTGGGTTTGGGGAAGGTTTCAAATCCAGCTGTTTAAGCTGACAGGTATTGAGCTGCAGCTGCAGAGCAAAGGCTGCTGACCTTGTTAATCTGGAAAGATCTGTGGCCAAGTGCTCTCTGCGGGCAGAAATTTGAAGTGGAAATTGCATCATCTTTCACCTGCTTTATGTTTTGGCCACGTCAGGTTTGGCAGCCGCTTAAAAACAGGGTTGATTTTGTTGGTTTTTTTGTTGGCAAGTATTTTGTGTTTAGTTAGCCAGAAGCCAGGGACTGCTGGTATAATTTCTGTCTTTCCAGCAGGAGCTGTGCTGAAATGCACATTTGCTGCCTGTCATGGGCCAGTGCTGCCTGCTCTAGTCAGTGGTGCTGACTCTTCATTGTACCTCCCAGAACCTGCTCACCTTTATATTTACAATGACAATACCAATCAGCTCAAGAGCATATGTCAGTGATTGCACAAGGACCAGGTCTTGGTATATCTTTAAGTGTGCACAGCACCTGTGGAGTTGTGTTGAACAGATCATTCCAGAAAGTGCTTTTGCACCATGCCAGGTATCCTGCAAAGAGAGCAAGTCAACAGTGCTATTTAGTGCCTAAATTTAGCAAAAGGCACCTTCTGTTGCAAGATAAGAGAGCACTGCTATCAAACATTTCTGAGTTTGAAAGCCAGGCTTTGTTGGCCTAAACATCCTGCCTACCAGTTTGGTCTTGTTCCAGCGGTTATTCCAAGAGATGATGCACATGTGGAGTTTGTTGTGGTCCTGACTATAACAAGAGCTCTCTGACACACACTGGTCCAGTTCTGTGAGTGCATTTGGGCTGGATGTGTCTGGGTGTGGAAGCTCTGGCTGACAGAGATCAAGAAGGACGTCAGTGCCAGGTTTTGTCTCGTGCCTCCCAGGAGGCTCAACACAAGACAAGGGAGGAAACAGCTTCATGATGTCTTTGCCTTTCTGGTCCTTGGGGCTGATCCAAGGGCTGGCACAGCTGCCAGCCGTCACCCCAAGCGTTGCTATAGCTCATGGATGCTGCCCACAGTTGCCCACCAGCTGCTATGCAACCCAAAATAGGCTCAGCACAAAGCACTCCAGGAAGCTCCCTCTTCTTTTCCCTCTGTGTCCCCTTCATCCGGTGTTCTGATGCACAGAGGTTAAACTGAAATGAAGAGGTTGCTTCATGAATGAGTGGAATTAATTTAATTAATATTTAATAAATTTTAAAAATAGACTATTTTCTCTTGCCGATTTGAAATGAAGCAGCATTTTGTATTAGCTAATAAATTTTGGCATTTATTTTCACTTCTTAAAATTTAAAACAAATTTAATATTCATATAATCTCTTTTTGATTTGTGGGAAATAAGATGAATCATTGGGAATTTCTTTCTTTTTCTTTGTTTTTCTTTTTTGTCACCCTGTAACTACTTAATACTTTTTTAGTTATTATTAATAGTGCAGGGGATGATGATGATGATGATGATGATGATGATAATAATAATGATAATGATAATAATAATAATAATACCACCCACTTAAAACTGTTACTAGATTGATGGCATTCCTTTTTCTTTTCCTTTTCTATTTTTCAATGCTTCCAAACCTGGAAGATTTTGGAAAGCTAGGTCTTGGTCTTACAACCATGTAAGTTGTATACTAGGTCAGAACAAAAGTCCATCTGACACAGTATTTATCTCCAGGAAAGACCAGTAGGAGATATGTACAACTAAGACTGAAAAAGGAAGGAAGAATAATTATATGTACTCGAAGTGTTTTCCAGACTTTTGGTACTGAGGAACTAAAAATTGTATCATTGTGAGTAAAACTGCTTCACTCTTGTCATTGTCATCTTGCTTCTCAATACAAGACCAAGGTTCAAAGACAAGGTTAGATCCTTTGCTCCTGTTGCCAAATTTAAGTCATGAATGACTACAAGTGACTGCTGAATTTGGGGGATTTCCCTGAAATTTCAAGTCTTGTACAGTGAAATTTTTATAGGCACTCTTGGTTTCTAAATGCATTGTGGCTATTCAGCACAGACTTGCATGAAAGTGTTAAGTAGAACCATGGTGTGGGATGAAAATATTTGTTAAATAGGCAGTATTAGTCAAGGAGGTTGCTGGAATGCTTGGGTGAGAAATTATTCTTATCAGAAACAATAGAAAATGGAGAGGATATATAGTGAGAAAAATATGTTTAGAAATTTTCAGTTAAGCCCCTTAAGAAGTGTTGAGAAGATCAAAAGCCATTTGTTTGCCTGTTCTTTTTCTTTCCTTGTGGTGCTGTGTTTCTTCCTGGATAAAGTAATTCCTTTCTAAAAGGTTTTACAGAGTTTTACCCTTTATACAGGATTGCTGTATATCAAGGTTTGGCTTAAACATCCCATCCCAACATTTCCTGCCTGTCAGTGTGAGGAAGGTGATCCCTGTTCACCTCACAGCAGTGTCTCATGAGTTTTGTTATCCTCTCTAAAAATTTACTGAAATAAAAACCATTACCATTCCACTGACCAACTCAGCAAGCCTTACCAGGATGCTGATGGGTGTGCTGAGGGGATAACAAGGTCCCCTGGCCTCCCAGCTTTGAGCATGTTATATTGTGATCATGAAAACGCCCTGCGCATGGAGCATTCTCAAATATATAAAGTATATCAAATATTCTCACTCTCCTTTGCCTGCTCAGCTTCTGACAGTTTTTCTCCCTCGTTGAACAAGATGTCCTGCATCACACAAAAGAGGTATTTTTAGTGATGTGTTTGAGGTGTGCAAATTATAAGCAGGATTTGCTGCTTTGCTTCATTCCCTGCCATGAAGACAAGCACAGGATGAACTCCTGAGTGTCACCCTACCAAACACAGCTTTAAACTGACTTCTGAGATAGAAGAGCTGGACAGCCTAGACAGTTACTTCTCCTCATACCTCAGGTGTGTTGCTTTGGTTTTGCCATCCTCACCAGGACTTCCATAGCTTTGCCATGAACCAGATGCTGTTGATTCTCTGATGCCATGTGATACTTTCAGCCCTTGATTTAGAATGGAACACCATGGTCGTGATACTTCAGAGAAAGAGGCTCTCAGGGAGAAAATGGGGAGGAAGAAGGGTGATCCAAGGGAGTTTTCCAAGGATATCTGGTCAGCTTTAAGGAGAACAAAGCTGCCTTAACACTTGGGTTCGTTGCTGACTTTTAGGCTTGGAAAAATGCCCATTTGGCTGCTGAGGCAGCAGCCTGAATTGTTGTGCAACTTGGCTGTGAAGGGAATGCAAAGGGATTTCTTCCCCTTCAGGTTCATGCATCGCTAACCATGCCAGGCGTGTTGCTCCGTACTGTACACCCTGAATGAATAAACTGTTCCTAATAAAGAACTGATGTTGCTAATATCTTCGTGTAATTTAAACCAAGGCTTTTTGAATTTAGCTCATTTGGGGAAGAAAAAAAAAACCACTGATGTTGCAAATGCTTATGCATCTGATTAACTTCACCGCTTAGCTTAATTTGCAGGATCAGGGCCTTAGCTATCAAGAGGCTACATGGCATTACAACCCTTCTATACATCTTCATTAGAGCCTCTTTCTTACGAATTTGCTTTCATGCGTATTTTTACAACCTCAGTTATAAACTGGACTGTATCTGCCAGCAGCAGTGTTTAACTATGTCAGCTCCTCAGTGCCTGAGCTAATCCCTTGTCCTCCTTGACAGGAGTCTGGGCGAGAGCTGCTTCCTAAGGATCAATGTGTAAAAGTTGTCGTGTTGCTGGTCATTTACCTAAAAAATTGAGGAGATAATGAGTTTTTTATTTGGGCCAGCATTTTTGCCCTTTTAGAGTTCTTTGTTTGGTTTTTGCATAAAAATTTTGTAAGAGCAAAATTGTTATTTTTCTCCAAAAGTACTCATTTTCCAGACTGAAAGTGATGGGGGGTTAGTCCTGTTTTACTTGCTTCTGTTCCTCTCATTTCTTCCCTGGGCTGCCTGCAGCTTTTATTTATCCTTTTCTGTTTGTTCTTTTTTTGTTGTTGTTTTTTCCTCTACTTTAATTCTATCTTGCTTTCAATTTCCAATTTTTTTTTTTTAATGACATGATGGAAAAATAGTTCCTCACAGCTTCTTCCAGCTGCTGTGGCTGCTGTACCTCATATTTTGAGATTTTAGATCTGGCAGCCCTAGTGGGTGTCCTTCTGGGAAATTATACAGGTGCAGAAAGGAGCAAGTGCTTCTCCTCTTGAAGTTTTGTGTTGTTTCTGCCCTTCGTAATGTCTAAGGACATGCTCCCTCAACCAGCAGATCCCTCCAAGGTGCCATGACTCTGGCCTGCCCACCCCTCCAAAGCACTGTGGGAAAAGCTTGACAGAGGCTGAGATGTGAATGCAGATATTAAAACACAAAGGCTTCATTTGTTTTAAGGGTTATGCCTAATCCTTTCCCTCCTGGGGCCCTCTTTTTTGGAGTCCAAATACTTGTTACAGGACTCAGCTTCTAGAAGCAGATGTAGCACTGGCAGCTTCCCAGTTGTAAGAGACCTGGAGGAAAGTTTTGTCTGTGTGGGTCTCCACATTAATGCTGGTGAGCCTGGTCCATGGCTGAAGCATCCCCAGGCCAGGGGACCCTGCCAGCTGTCCCCTTGCCATGCCATCAGACATGCAGGTGCAATATGTGGGCACTCAGAATGAATGTGTGCAGGCAGACCCCACTGAGAGCTCATGGCAGGCAGAGCTCTTCTGGAAGTTGCTTTAAATGCAGAGATTCACATGCCTCAAAGACTTATGTGCATAACTTATCTGTTTGTTTGAAAATAGTTTTATGAGTTCTTACGGTTGTTTGATAGGCATATGTGAACTTAAATTATAGTGGAAGTAAATTAATGGAGGAAGTAGAGAAGAGATCTGCAAATTAAGTAATCCTTTCCTCTAGTCAGAGTATTCTATTTAAGTGGTTTCATTTTTTTAATTTAGTTACATCACTTGGTAAATTAATTCCTAATTCTTCTGTGTGAGATGGGAGGAAGGAGCCTTAACTACACAGAGACTTCAAAGATGAAATCTCTACATGGATGAACTGGGCATCAGTCAAAAGTTGCATTTGTCTGGAAAAATCTGCATTGAGAAGTGTTGGTCCTTTGGTGCCTCTGTGGCACCTCAGGCTCTCCCCACGTCCCTCCTGGTTCCTGGGGTTCATACCTGATCCCTGGTGTGGTGCTCTGATGCAGGGACCACCTCAGCTGCCTTTGCAGATGCACAGAGCCTGGTCAGAGTAGGTGGGAGCAGCAGGAGCCCTTGAGGCTTTGCCAAGGTTGAACGTCTGGTTGAGCTCTGCGTTCACTGAGTCCTGCTCGGCTTTTGTACGAACTGACAGATGCAAACATCTGCTGGGACCCCAAAATGCTGCCTCCCAAGGAAGCATCTAGGTCTGAGTTTTGAAAGCAGGTTTGAAGAAGAGCTGAACGCCTCTGGCTGCTGAGAGCAGGGCTGGGCATGAAGGGGGAAAGATGTTTCTAACACGGGTGTAAAAGATTGTATTTTTTATTCATTTTCAGAAAGCATTTCTGGCATGCCCACCTCATAAATGCTTCCTCATATGCAAGGAAATGCTTTAATGATTTTGCTTGTGTCTTCCCAGAGGACAGCAGAGCTGCTTGCATTGGGAAATGCCACTGGCTGCTGCCACCCTTGTGATGGGAGAAGTGCTGTGAGAGCAGGACAAACATTTGTTTTCCGGTGAAAATAATACAGTGTTAGTTTCTATTCTGCTTGGGTGAAATAGCTGTTCCAAAGGAATCACAAGTAGAGAGTGATCTGAGTGGGCTGGCTCTTTCTGTAAAACTATCCTTCCCAATCAACATCCCATTTTCATACATCTTCCAATTTTCAATTAAACTTTCAGTTACAATCTCCTGTCTGTAAAGTCTCCCTTTAAAACTTCCAGCCCACAGGCTCAGGACCCAAGTTACACTGGACAAGTGTCATCTCAATATTAAAAGGTGTGATAATCACCCCTAGAAAAAGGGAATGTTATTGATGCTGAAGTCAATAGCTGCTTACGGCCATTGGGGAACTTGGTGCTTACTCTGTGTTTGATTTTTCCCTGCAGGACTCAGTCAGCAGAGCAGTTTTCCTCTGCAGCCTGGGGCACTGGGGACACTGTGCTCAGTTAAACTCCCACCGAGCCTCCACTGAGAGCTGAGGCATCTCCATGAAGGCAGCAGTTGAGGCTTTGGATTATTTTCTGTGTCTGAGGTGCTGTTGCCAGGTGGTGATTTGGGGCAAGCATTATTCACAGCAGCCAGCAGGAGGGTCAAATCTGAAGTAGGTCTGCACGTGTTGCATGGAGCCACACAGCCTCCTCCTTGAGCTCTGCTGCTGGAGGTTTTGCTCAGTGTCCCGCAAGTCAGAGGGGTTTTTGCACCTCTCTGGTGCAGGCTAGCTCTGTTCACTCAGCTCATCTGCACGCTGTGAGCCAAGGTTCTTGGGAAGGCCCATGCAGCAGCACCCTTCGTCCCAGGCGTGCTCGTCGTGGTGGTGATTCCACCTGGCTCCAGCTAGGAAGGCTTTGGCATGTATTGACAGTAATGCACACAGGAGGAAAAGCTCCCCATCTGTGGTCACGGAGCAGAGAGACGAGTGGCTGCCTTTCGTAACAGATGGCATAACAAACTACACGGAGCTCGCAGCCCCCTGAGACACATAGCTTGACATCAGATAGTTTCAAGAACATATTGAAATAAGTCCTCCCTGATGATCGCCGTGACTTCAGACTCAGCCGTATCCCTCTCCCCGAATCCCTTGACAAAGCTGTGGGTGATGGAGGCACGGCAGTTTTGAGGGTTCCCACCCTGCTGCCTCTGCTGGCAGCAGGATTTGGGGTGGCAGGCTGAGACAGCCCCCAGATGCCAGAGCTAAGACGTTAGCACTTCTCCGTAGGTAGTAAGTCGTTTCAAGCTGAATAAGCTCTTTGTTCTGAGAAATTCTAACTTTAAACATCTGTGGTAGGAGTTTTAGCGTTGTACTTTAGGGATAATAGACTTGGGCTTGTCTAAGTGGAAGGGGAGCAGAACAACTTCGAGTAACAAGTGTGTTCTGAAGTTGCTTTTGCTGTTGGGAGGTTCTGTATAGTAGAACATTGCCCTAAAGCTGTGCAGTGGTCATGTCATCCTGGCCCTAAGACTACTCTGGACATGTGAAGCAATGCTCAAATATGAGCAAACTTTAAAATTTGGGTGCTCAAAATCATAGTGGTCAGCAGCCCAGATAAAACCATCATCACCAGAGCTGCCTGTTGTGTCTGTAGGGGCCAGGGCAGGATTCCCATTCCATGTCTGTCCAGGGCTTGGGATGTTTCATGCCAGTACAGCTGTATCCTCAGTGATAGCAGTGAGTGAGAAAGAGGAAAAAACAACCCACCCGACATGCAAATAACATCAGCATCAGATGGAGTGGGAGCTCCTAGAGAAACAAACATTAAATTAATTTAGTTCACAACTCTCCTGTAGGGTATGGGATCTCCCTGTTTTCCCAGGAAGAAGTCTAGAGAGATTAATGTCAGAAAGATCCACTAATTTTGATGACCCAATTTGCATGCCTAATGACCTGATTTTTCTGAACACTTCATGTTCTCTAGCATTTCATGTGCTGGAAGGACAATGCCCTTGTTTTCTTTCACAGCAACGAGCGCTCAGCAGTTTTGTGAATTAGAACTTGGGGTATTAATTTATGCATTCAAAAAACAAAACCCCACACAATTACCAAGACACAGCATTCAATGTATGGTTTGGATGACTTGGCAGTCTCTCAGAAAAAGTCTTCAGCAGAGACAGAGATAGCAGCCAGTGCCCCAGGACACCATTCAGCTGCCTTCACCATGTCTCCTTCCTCCTCAAATTTCCTGCCTCATTCACTGGGCAGTTTCCAGTTTCAGCAATATATGAGAAGGGAATTGAGTGGATACAGGGTTCTTTCCCAGCAGATGCTAAGGCAGGGGTTTACAAACTTCTGACATCCTGATTTGAAAACCTTAATATATTTGTGTGATTACTTCTGTAGAGCATAGCATCCTCATTTTTGCTGTTTTATTATTTATTTTATCCTTTTCTGAAGAACTTACTCTCTGTTTCAACATATGACAGAATCACAGAATTGTTCGGGTTGGAAGGGATCTCTGGAGGTCATCCAATCCAACTTCCCTGCCAAGGCAGGGTCACTTGGAGCAGGTTACACAGGAATGTGTCCAGGTAGATTTGGAATGTCTCCAAAGAGGGAGACTCCATGAGCTCCCTGGACAGATGTCTCAGTGTGCTGCCACCCTCGATGTTAAGAAGTTCTTCATGCTAAGGTGGAACATCCTGTGTTTTAGCTTATGGCCATTGCTCCTCATCCTGTTGCTGGGGACCACTGAAAAGAGTCCAGCATCATTGTCTTGACCCCCACCTTGGAGATATTGATATGCATTCATGAGATCCCCTCTCAGTCTTGTCATCTGCAGACTAAACTCGCCCTGCTCCCACATAATTTCTTGCCCCTTAGTGAGTCCATGCTGACCACTCCTGATGACATTCTTTTCTTCTACATGCTTGGTGACGACCTCCAAAATCAGAAAAACAGAAAACTGTTCCCACACCTTCACTGGGATGGAGGTGTGGCTGACCAGCCAGTAATTTCCTGGGTGTTCCTGCTTTAAAGTACTGGGTACTCTCTTTTTAAAAGCTGGGAGTAATACTGCCCTCCTCCAGTCAGTGGGCACCTCTCCCATTTTCCATGATTTTTCAAAGATAGTGGAGAGTGGTTTAGCAACAGCATCTGCCAGCTCCCTCAGCACCTGTGTGTGCATCAGGGCCCATGGGTACACGGGTGTGAGGTGTGAATAGCTGATCTCTAATTCAATCCTCTATGAACAATGGAATTTCCTTGGTCCTTCCTCCTGATTTCTTCTCCTACCTCGAGGTCTGGGACTCCTGAGATATGACATCATGACTATAGGCTGAGGTAAAGAAGGCATTCAGTAATTCCACCTTCTCTATGTCTTCCTTTACCAGGACACCCAGCTGATTCATCAGCAGCCCCATATTTTCTCTAATCTTCCTTTTGCTGTTGTGGGAGTATGTCTGTAGCTTCCTTCTTGGGTTCTGCAGTTATGTGTGTGGTTTGAACATGAGGATCTTCTCACAGGCCACCACTGTGGTCCTGCAAGGAGCACTGCCATCAAGAGTGACAGCTTTTCCCTTCCTCCCTCCCCCACTATGCCACCATGGCAGGTATGTGACTGGGTCCAGACCAGAGGAATGACCCCAGATAAGCCCTAAGGCTTTCATCTGTGCAGCTGAAATAGAAAACACATTGGATTTGGACAGGCTGCTGAAAAGGAGCAATATTACATCTCTTCAGCCTCCTGCTATTGGTCATACCTGTTGGGTGCTGGTCTGCCCCCACTGTGGACCAGTGCAGGGGGATAAGGTATTGAAAATATCTTCCTGGGTATTTGCAGGGTCTTTGCTTTGTTGCTGACCCCCGAATAACTGGGAAAGTCCATCTTGTGCCAGCAGGTTCACTTCCTCTGCGTGTACCTGTGCCAAATGCAGACCGTGCTACCTGCTGCGGGACAGAAATCCTGCTCCTCAGTGGGAAACGATCCAGGGGCTGATCTGTACCTAGACTGATCTGTCACCCACAGACAACCTAAAATGAAGCAATGTTCTGGGGAAGTGGGGTGGCCTTTTGACTGTGACATGTTACAGACAGATTTGAGGCAGACTGTGAAGGAGAAATTCTGGCAACTTGCTTGAAATCAACTGTCAAATAAAATCAACATGATTTAATTAAAAGCAAAAAAATCTTTCAAAGAAATCTTTGAATTAGATTGAAGACTCTATCTCTTAAGAACACACTGCAAGCTTAATTTTTGATGTTACTGTTAAATAAAGACATACTTATCTGATTAGCTGTAATCCTCTCATGTTTATTCCTTGAGTCAGACAACCTATAAAAATGTATCTGAGATTTAGAAGTGGGACCCAAGGACAATCTGCATTTGATTGCAAGAAGATATCTCTGCAACATTCCCACAGAATATTACTGAGCTGTTTTGATAATCCAGATGCCCCAAATCCATGTGTAGTCAAAATGGAAGTTAGTAGGAAAATCACATTTGTGACTTATCCCATGCCTGAAACAGGTCATACTATCAATGGGAATCACACCCTGGATCTTGCTCCCTTGTTTCTCTGGAAGTCTCCATTGCAGGTGTCTGATGGTGAGATAAAACCCATCCAAGGAGACTAATATTCAGATTCGTTTCTGATGTGCTCATATTCTGACTATAGAAAAAAATCGTGGAAGTCTAGTTGGTACCTGTACTTTTAGACATTTGAAACCAAACACCAAAAATGGGTTGAAGAAGGATTTGCAGAGGGTTTTTTTCCGTCTCTTCTGGGTTGGGAGTGCCCGAGCTTTCCCTTGTTGCCATTAGTGGGAGCCATCGCACAGGGCAGGGCAGGACCCGTCTCTGCTTGGGGCTCGCAACACTTCGATGTTGGGTGGGATTTTCTGCTGCAAATATTACGGACACCAAAGTCTCAGAGAATGTCTCAGGTGGGATTGTTTCAGGGTTTTTTTCCTATCAATTACTGTAATTTTTTTGTGAAAAAATACATTTTCTAATGACCAAATTTCCAAAAATTGAGTAGTCCTCTGCCCACTTAATGGTAAATCTTCAGCATATTAAAAATTAATTAGTTTGAATTTTCAGTTTAAAGCAATCTTTTGAGCCAGAAAGTTGTCAGTGTCTGCCATTGGCTGTTAGTTCCTATTACACTTGTGTACTCACAGCTCCCTGGCCTGTGAGCAAATGTTACCTACTGCTACTGAAGAATTGTTAGGTTTACAAATCTCAAGAAGTGACAGGCTAAGCAGTCTTCATTTCCATCAGCTAGCCATTTTCTCAAGTTTTATATTTCTCTCATTGTCCCACAATATATGACATCAGAGTCTCACAGGATTGCATTGAGGCTGTTGCTGAAGCTCACGTGGTAGAAGTGGGAAATTGAATTTGTAGGGCACTGGAAAATATTTTTAACTACAGAGCCAGAGGTCCTTCAGTTATCTTTCCCATTTGCAATATAATGGCACATACAGTGAAACTGCTCCTTTCTGTGGAGAAATGGGTCTGGTTGTGCTTCTTGCCCCTGCAAGCTGCTGCACTGCAATGTAAGATGCTGCTCCTCCTTGGGAAGATTCTCAGCCAGAAGACTCTTCCTCAAGTCCATTTCCCAGAATCAGCAGTCCAACTTCCACTGAAGCTGTTGAAAGTGCCTTTGCTTTTGGAGGGGGTAGGATCAAGTCCTCCATCAGAGCTTTAGTATGAAACCTCTGCCCGTTCTTTGTAAGCCACACAGATAAACAATCATAAAAAGCTTTTCTGACTGATTTGAGAGCACAGCTGTGATAAAAGGACCAGCTCCAAAACCTGTGTGATCATGGTGGTCCTAGTGTGAGTTACAGCAACATTTCACATCTCTGTTTATTTTAGTTAAAAAAGAAAAGTTTCAGTTACTGTAGACTTAACAGATTTTTATCTCATAAAATATGCCTAGCAGAGGACACACTTCAGTACGGTTTCATTGTTAGCAGACCTTCGGCAGTTCATGTCAAATATCAGTATAATGGACTTACACACACTATTGATTTAATGACAGCTATCACTGCGAGGAATTGATCTAATGTTTTCATTAGACTTAAAAAATGTTTCAACAACAAGTTCATTCAGAACTGGATAATTGCAAAGCCCTACATGGCCAAAGATCACATTCCCTATTGAAGTGTAGTTTAGATGATCTTTTTAGGAGATAAGTAGATTAATAAGAATAGAGGCACAGTTGGGGGAAATTAAAGCTGGTCTTCATGCCTTAAAAACATAAATAATTTGAATTATCACCCATTATATTTCTGGAGGGAATTTTCTGAACTTTTGAACAAATCTTAATGAATATGCAATGGTATTTTATTTGCTCATATAGGCACAATGTAACTGTTTTTGTTGCCCTCTTCTATTTGTCTGGTCTTTTAGTTTCTTGCCCCATAGACATTAGCAGAGGTTGGTCTCTTCTTTTTGGACATGCAATTTTATTAATTTTCAACTGTAATAGCACCTTTTGCCCTTGAATGTGAACAGTCCAGGGAAGGGCATTTTGTGGGAGATTTCAGGACATGCTGTACTCACAGACATGATGTTGGACTGTCCTCCAAGGAAAGTTTTGCATTACTGGATCAGTGCTGGACTGAGCAGTGGCTCTGCATGAGGACGTTGCCTAAACACAAGTGGAGAAAGAAGTTTCCTGTGTTGATGTGGAAGGTGCAGGCTCATTTCCCCTATGAATCCAGGTGACAGTGGTTTTCTTGTCAAATTATCTTCAACTTCTGCCTTGCCTTATACAAAGGCTCCTCCTTTCCAAGTACAGTGATCAGCATTCCATCTTTTTGCTGACACTGGACTCAGTGCTCACTGAGATGGGCAATGGCTTGCACATGGATCTTCCTTAGCATTGTGTGTTTCTTGATAAAAGTAAAGGACTGCTTTTGGTAAAGGATTGCAGCTTTCAAATACTTCTCGATAGCCCACCCAGTGTGCCTGTTCACCTTTGCTGTGATTGCCTGCAGTCTGTTGTGCTCACATCTTTAAACAAAATCTTGGACATCTTGGAAGTTAGAAAATAGGAGAAGACAACAATAGGGTTGCTTTGAATATGATGGTGTCAGCATTACCTGAAATAAAACCTGGGTCTTCCCTCCTGCATATGGAAAGAGTTACTTGTCCCTAAATTACAGGCATCGTTTCCTACCAGCTTTGCTTCAGTCCACATTCCAGGGAATGTTACAACTCAGTAAAGTGTAGAATAAAGAATATGTCTGGTTATCTAGACTGGTTATCAAACAGTGCAATTCTGAACCAACATGTCTATATCCTATCTCAGAAAAAACAGAAGCTCCTCTTTCGAGGAATTTCCTGACCTTTGGTGTAAGTCAAGTAGCTTTTCTGTACTCGAGGCACTGTCTGACTGAATACATTTCCAAGTATCTGATTGAGGCAAACACTGGACCTACAGAACAAATCTGAGAAGTAAGGCAGACCCACCAAAAAATCCTACCAGAATATGTGATATATTATTAGCTGTTCTCTGGTAGAATTATGTTTTGTAAGAAATGCAGTAATAGATTATTCTGATGGTCAGAAGGTACTTAAAGTGAGTAAGAATGATGCAGTGAACACACCCATTCTCTTGCAGCAAAAGTACAACCTACAGCTGCTACTCCATTTCTGCCACCAAAAATCTGCTTGCAGGCAAGTGAACTGCACAGTTAAACCACTGAGGAGTTCATGCACCCCAGCACAGCCACACAACTAAAACCTTTTGGCTGCAGAGCAGCAGTCTGCACCACTGCAGAAGGAGGAGAAGTCCCTTCCCAAAGCCATGGTGATCTGCAGTGTGGCACAAACCTCATGTGCTGTGAGCAGTGAGAGCAGAGGGACACTGTGGGTGTCCAAGGGATTGCCCTGGAACAAGGCTTGGGCTTCTGAACAACACGACATTTCCTTTAAATAATTGCCACAGAAGTTCAGCCACTGTGGGAACTAAAAGCCTCCATGTGTCCTTTGGGGCCAGGATTTTGTGTGCTTCAAGGTACAATGAAGATTAAAGGCGATATTCTTAAATGAGCAGGGAGATGCTTATGCCAAAATATACATGAGTAATCTAGAGCATGATACAAAAATGCAAATGCAAGAATAGAAGGAAATCAGGACACTGTAAAGCATATTGCTTTAATTTGAGGAGCAAAGGGATTTGAGTGGATTTCTAGGGTATAATGCAATATAGAATAATACAGTGTTTATGTCAGATATAGCTGACGAAATCTCCCAACAGATCAATGCAGGGAAAGGGTATAAATCAGAAGTATTGGAAAGTGTCACTTGAGAGCAAAACTATTCTCAAGCTGAGGTAATATTTTCTGATACTCCCTGTAGTTGAATATAGCTAATGTGAAACACTGTGAGAGAGGGAAAAAAACAATCCAAATGGCACTTGAATGGAAAATGAAAGTTTAAAATATCATCTTGAGGATCCATCGTCTGTTCAGATGGGTGTGGGTGAAAAAGAACACCCATCATCCCCTTAGCAATCATGAAGATGAAGTTGGAGCAGCCAATTTTGCTGCTGGGATAGAGCTGGACTCTGCCTAGGGCAGGGGAGCAGCACTTTGCAGTTGAGCACTGCCTCAAGGTGCTGCTCAGTGCTTGGCTCTGTGCACAAACCTCTTCTCTAACAGAGTGACACAGCCCAGCTGAAGTGATGGGGCTCCATGCCTATGAAGTGCCACACATTTCTTTCACATTGCATTTTTTCATTCTTTTTGATGCGCTAAATCACTTTAAGTTAATGTGCTGGATACAAATAATTGCGTTTCTGTTGAACATAGACTTTACTGAGAAAAAAAGAAAATAAATGAACTTTACTTAGAGAACTACTATTGCTTTCTCCAATAATTGCTTCTCCTTCATCATCTGTTGAGTTTTAATATGTAAATGAAAGGAGGAAGCCTTCTTAACTTTGCAGTCTCTGTGACAGAAGATTCTTCATGACAAGTACCATTTTGGAGAAAAAAGGAATTTGCTGTAAGGTAGATGCAAGCTAAGACTCATTTATCCAGGTTTTAAATCACTGGGCTCATGTCCTGTCATCAGTGATATGAAATCACACCAACAGAGCACCAACTGAGCACTTCATCTGCTTCTGAACTCCTCCTGCCTGTTCTGAACACCTTCCTAACCCAGTTTCCCCTGGGTTGTTTTTTTTTATTCCTGAATTAGAAGAGGAAGATGGGTAGGTCATTGAGGATAGAAGAGGTGGCTGCAGTGGCGATGCGCCATGCTGCTGTCTCAATCCCCTGGGGCATGTTTGCCTCTCTCAGCTGAGTGGATCACTGCACTCCTGGGTCATGCGTGTGAGGGCAGGAGACATGGGATGGGTAATTGCCACTTCCTCACCCAAAACTCAGTTTAGCAGTACTTCTAGGGGTGTCCTGTTCTGCCTTCAGAAACCATTTTACATGTGTCTCCCTGCTTTAGCTTCTGCTTGATTTCTCTATTTACCTAAAGCTTGGGGTTTAATAGATGAGCAGATAGTTTCAAGTTATCCTCTTGTGCATGAATGCCTGTTTTTTTTCAGATAAAATTTTATGACATCTCAAACTTCTGTCTTGAACATGTATTAGATAAGTTGCTTCATATATCTATTTGCAGTGTTCACAAAGTGAGGTTCTATTGGAGTTTCTGTTAGAAGATGCTTTTTTCCTGCACAGGCTGGAGATGAGCTGAAGGGACGGGTTTGACCACCCTCACAACCTCACTCTGACCTGGGATTCAGTTCCCTCCAGGGTGAATTATCAAATGCAGAGAGATAGAGAAAATAGTCTCATTCTTGGGCCACCAACTCGGGTTTGAGGTTCATGGTTTCTTTCCCCTGCCTAACCACGTGCCTGAGCCCTCCTATGCTTCCTGTGTCCCTTTCATGGGGGGAGAAAAGAGAACCTGCCCTTACACCCAGATTCCTTTGCAGAGCTTCTCAGAGCCTCTCCTGCTCCATCACCTGATGGCTGCTCTCCTGGAGGCAGTTTCACAGCAGGGACCACAGCAGACCCGCAGTGGGAGGTGGTGTGACCTCCTCCTTCCCATCTGCACATTTTCCCCAGGTTTCACACTGCCTGTTTTGCCTGGTTTCAGTGCAGCCTGCATGGAAGTTCTCCTAGCATTCCTCCTTTGGTGAGGAGTTATTTCATGTCCAGCCACACCAGCTGCCCAAGTGCAGTCGATGAGTGACACAGGTTGCCCCACATCCATGGTTATCCTTTTCCTGTCAATCATAGAATCACAGAATGTTTTGTGTTGGAAGGGACCTTACAGAAAATCTCGTTCCAACTGTCCTGCCACGGGCAGGGATGCCACCCACTAGATGCCGTTGCTCAGGGCTTCATCCAATCACACATCAAATGTTTGTGCCTTCTGATTGATCTTTTTTCTTTTTTTTTTTTTCCCAGATGCAAAATATGAAAGACTAAGGACTTATAACCAGGACTCTTTCAAAATTACCCTCAATTACTGATGGTTTTCTTTCGTAGTTGCCATTAAAGGCATATTTTTAAAATATTTTCTTTTCACATATGATATGCCGGTTGATTTTGGTTGAATTCAGTACCCAACCTGTCACATACTATGGAGTAAAATTCGAGTCTCTTACATCTTAGACTGTAATACAGAGTGAACAGCCTTCATGAATTCACACTGCATTGTATTTAGTATAGTATTTTTTATATCTAATATGAATGGAATTCTAAACCAGCGTACCATCCTTCCCACTAGCTGGGCCAGCCTAGGATTTGGCCAGATCACTTTATTTCTGAAAATCAGTATTGTATTGACAGTTGTGTCCACCCCCCTGCAACATCCAGGGCTTACTGAATATTCCTATTAATATTCCAATATTAAAGCTTTTGAGGTTATCTTACATTTCTGTAAATAGACGTTTAACAGAGCTGAAACAGAGACTGGCTCTGAGGTGGGAAGGCAGCAAAGCACTTGATAGAAATCACCAACTCAGAGCCTTGTAGTGCTTTTGAGAAGGCATCAAACACTCTTATTCAGGGTAAAAGACCTGCTAAAACTAGAAGGAGGATTAATTTAGATACTCTGATCCCCCTTCTCCTCCAGGAGTGCGATCTGGGAAGAGCCATGCTGAAGGAAACCCAGAGGGAAAGGAATGGGGGTCAGAGGGGGAGCTGTGGTGTGCCTGGGGAGCTCAGGAAGCCACATGCCAGCTCCCAGCTCTCAGACTGGGGCTGCAGAACCCTGTTCCCCTCTTGGGGGGCTGGGTCATACGCGCACGAGCCCCCAGGGAATTTGGAGATTAAATGTCACTCTCAGGAATGCAGTAACTTCACTTCTTTTTAAATATATTTTCAGCCCTTTGCCAGTGATTAAAGTTCAAGGTCGAGATGCATCTTTCCTTGTGGACATTTGCTTTGATTCCTGATGTGCTTTACTGAAAAATCTCAGGCGTACAGTGAAGGAGGTGACAGCATGTCAGAGAAGTACATATTTAGTTCTAGCAGCAAGTCAATCAGACATCTAGGCAATTACCCACTGCTCAGGATGACAACTGAGAGATGTGTTTATTCTGTCTACAGGAATCTCTGTTATTTTAGGATCCTTTCCAGAGTGCAACCAGTGCTAACTTGTCAGTACGTGGAGACTCTTGTTTATGCTTTGGTTTCCTATCTGGGTGGGATTATTCAGTTATTGACTTGCTGGCCCCCACTCAACCTTTTAAATTCGTTTCTACCTTCCACACAATTTTTTGGCAGGAGCTACAGGCTGTCTAAGCCCAAGCCCTCATATCTTCATCTGTGCTGATGAATCTTTTATCTGCTTTTCAAAGGGTATTAGCTCTTCCATGAGCTGTGAGGTAGCACCTCACTATCACTGCTGAGACTCCCTCATTTGGCTGTGGTTTGGCATCTCCCACAACCTGACACCTGGGTTTGTTGGTCCTTCCCAGGGCTTCCCACCCTGGTGGCCCTTGCAGAGACATGGCTTGCTCTGCCTGGTGGGGTCCCTGTGAGTCTAAAACCCTGCTCTCCTTTACATCCCTGTAAAGCCACTGACCTCAGGGGCATGGCTGTGGGTCAGTATGGGACATTGGAAGCCAGCTAGTGCCTGTCCTCTCCACACCTACTGTAGGCACACTGCAAGCAGCCACACTTACACCTCCTGCCTGAGTCTGATTAGTGAGCTAAATATTTTCTGCTCCGTGGGAGCACCCAGTGCCATATAAGCTGGAGGCTTCCCTCAGGCAATGAACAGATGAGTTTAGCTGGAACAGACTTTGTTATCTTTTGACACTTTACTGGGGAATCAGTTACTTCTGTGAGGAAAAAGGTGTTTCTGATGATGTTTGCTTTTCTGAGTGGTGCAAAGCCTCTGGCAAGCTACAGAAATGAACCCTAGAGCTCAGCTCAAGGGTCAGCCTCTGTTACCCCCTCCCCCCCCCCCCCCCAAAACATGGGGCAGGAGTTATAAGCTGCCTACACGTATGGAACAGAAGCTCCCCCTTTTCATTTGAAGAGGAATCAATATAAAATGTACTGCCCTGACAAGGCAAGACTCAGAGCACCCAGCTCCCCTGAGCCCTCCAGTGTCACCTGGACCTGAGTGCTGCACCCTCCAGGGTGGGGTGGCACCTGAACCATGCACACAGACATCCCTCTCCCACCCCACTCAAACCTCTCCCCACTCAAACTCTCCCCTCACACACCCCCTTCTCCCACTGCGAGGATGGAGGACAAAGAGGGTTTTTGCAGGTTCAGGAGGCCTTTCTTTCTTTCTCTCCCTGGAAGCCTGGTTATTAGAGCAGTAGCCTCTAGCTACATCTCTGAAGAGGAGCACCTCCACCAGGCACCTCCTGTAATAATGACTTCTCTTTTCTTTGAACTTGCAAGGCACTGTGCTATGACATTAAGAAGGTGAATCCAAAGAGGACCATAGATGTAGGGTCATTCCAAGTAAACCCTGACGGGACACAAGAGAGGAGTGAGGTAGCAGAAAAATGATATGACAGCACATAATTGCTGATGTGTGCAATTACCAACCACTTATCCAAACAGCAGTTGGTCTTAATCTTACAACCTTTTTTCTTGCTAAGGGTATCAGCCACTAAATTGCTTCTGCTTCCTCTGGGACCCAAAGTAATCTTTAGGCTTGAAATTGAGGTATTTTCCTTCCTTTTCAGTACCTACATTTCTTTGCCTTTTTAATATTTGAAGTGGTATTGTTCCATTGTTAATCTTGATAAAAAATAAATCAGAGCTACATGCATTATTAAGACAGAGAATGAAAAAGGAAGAATGAAAGAGAGAATATATGCTCTACCTAGAGACAGGCTGTTAGCTAATCAGGCATTGCACTGAGGTCCAAATAGTGCCCATTGCCATCCATGGAGTCCTGTGGTTGCTGGAGACCTTGAACTTCCCCTGTCCGTGGTAGGAACTGAGGGTCATCAGTGTTTTCCTGGACCAAGACATCACATTACCAACCTCCAGGAGCAAAGCTTTGCGGCATGGAGATTACAGATGGTCCTCCATACATGTTAATAGAAAAACCCCTGGAAATGTTTGGTGAGCAAAGTCATTTAGCAAATATTCCAGAGGATTGTTGTTGAATCAGATAGTAAACCTTTCCATCATCCCCAAGTGTAAACTCAAAGGCTTAAGAGAGTACATAGGGCATAAGGAGATGGAAGCTACTTCTTGTTAAATGGCAGAGCCTTCTCATAATTCTCAGGCCTGTCTTTAGCAATTATGTTGATTCTCAAGCCATCACTGAGGAGGACTGAGGATCAAGCTGTCCAAGGGTATGTGGGGAAAGAGGCAGCAGCTTTCCAAGGCAGCTGGCAGTGAGAGGATCAGAAGCTGTCCAAGGCACCTGAGTCTTGTGAAGTCCAACTCTAAGGAGTTTATCCTTCCTGCCAGTGGGAACTCCATGCTCAGTGTACTCTTGTGACCAACAGCAAGAGACCAGTTCATGGTAAGTATGATTAACAACTTACAAGAGAATGGGAGAGGAGAGGAGAGGAGAGGAGAGGAGAGGAGAGGAGAGGAGAGGAGAGGAGAGGAGAGGAGAGGAGAGGAGAGGAGAGGAGAGGAGAGGAGAGGAGAGGAGAGGAGAGGAGAGGAGAGGAGAGGAGAGGAGAGGAGAGGAGAGGAGAGGAGAGGAGAGGAGAGGAGAGTGGCTTGGCTGGCGCTGCATGGTTAGTCTGTAGCAGAACAAACTTTTGGGGTGATCCCAGGTCAGTGCCCCAATCCATGGACTTGGCTGGTTCAAACATCACAGGTCAGACTTCAGTACTGGGCCAACATACAGCTCTTCCTCACTGTGAGTAAAAAGCCACTCCAGCACACAAATCACAGAATGGTTTGGGTTTGAAGGGACCTTGAAGATCATCCAGTTCCCACTCCATGATATCTCGATGTGGGCAAGGGTATGGATGGCTGCCCACACCTGTCTGTGGACACACGGACACACAGGACCTGACTGCAGCAGATCTTGGCACAATAAATAAAGCAATACAGATAACCAGGCAGATATTAATAGAGTCTGACTCTGGTGCATAGTGCCACTCTTGTTTATTCATATGTTGACCCTAGTATTAGCAGTACACATTTCTTAAACAAAATCCATGTCCTGCACTGCTAATTGTTAACATAACAGAGGGTTCGTGAACCCATCTTTCATCACATCACTTAAACATTATTTAAACAGTATTTTATTACATTTATTTCTTCAGAGGCAAAACCATTTCCGTGCTGTGCCTGTCAAGTGATTTGAAAACTAAATATCTAAATTGCTGTAGTTTATTTTCCACAATTTCTATATAGTTTCATTATTAGCCTTGGAGAATAAAACAAAAAATGTAGCCCTCTGTTGTCTTAATTTTAGGATAACAGAAGACTACTTTCCCAGGAAAGAAATATTGGCTAGCTTGTTAACAGAATGAATGTTAAACCTTGGTTTGGATCTTCAAAAGTGAGCAAGGGAGTTAGAAGCCCAAATCCAGTGACTTTCAAAGAGAATTGGTTACTTAAAATTCAGAGGCCTCCTTCAAAAGCTCATCCCTAATCTCTTCAGAACCATTTATTCTTCATTGTAATTAACTGTGGATTTAGACTTCAGTATAAATTCACCCTGACTAAAATTCACAAAAGCATCCTGAAGTCCTGTTTTCAGGGACTGAAGTCCTGTTTTCAGAATGGCTCAGGCCCCAGAAAGCCCAAGTTCTGCTGGAAGCCCCTGAGGTTATTAGGGCCATACCTAAAGCGTGGCACTGAAGATCTTCCCTGAGATCCTGAGTTCAGATGTCTACATCTGGCACATCCAATTTCCACCCCACAGCGAGGTCCCTGCACCCACCACCTTCCTTCCCACCACAGGCTGGGGTCTGTTGGCCATGAAAGTAGAACAGGTGCTCATTCTGTACCTGGCCAAGCTGACCAGGATGGTGAGATGGGCAATTAAACACACCCAGCCATGATCTGTTTTGGTTGATGGGTCAGAAATTTAGAAGAATGCATTTTATTAGGATATTGGTCTTCAAGAAGAGGGGAAAGATTTGGCTTGGTGTGTGTGAGCAGGGGTTCATAATGTACATTGAAGTGAATATAAAGAATGGATAAAAATGGAAATAGGCTTTCTTTTCTCAGCTGAGATGTTAAATGTGTAACATGTACAATAGATTTTAAAAGTGTGGCATAATCACCTCCCATCTATCCATTATTCTTCCAACTTTGCAAAGGAGAAGGGGCAGTGAAACTCAGTACTGAAAGTAATGTCAGAAAAGCAAAGAAAAAAACATTTTCTAGGAGCATTAAAATTCCCACCTCTCATGGTGTGATTGCATAAGTCTCAATTCTAGGCTCTGTTTCTGCAGAAGTCTGCCTATTTTTGTCCACATGGGCCATCCTGTAAACCTCTGTACTGCCCTGATCCCAGCAGGTTCCTCTGTGTTCTGAAAATTCAGGACTGGGATCCAGGGGCTGCTGACTCTCACTGCTTCACTGCAAATTGCTGCTGGCTGGAAAAAGGAAGCTGAAAAAAGCCTGTGTTTTGAGTTTTCCACTGGCCAGTAGTGGTAGCTCCTACTGCATGGGAAGCCCCAGAGTAAGATTTCCCACCTACTGATTCACACAAAAGTTTTGGTTGCTTTAGGTAGGTCAGGGGTGTTTTGTCTTGTTTTAATACAGAAAATGCTGATTTGTTGATGACGACAATTTTTTGGAAGAATCACATGAAGCAGCTCTGATGACAATTTCATACGGGAAAATTTTTAGTTCCGGGAGAACATTTCTATGCAAGGCTGGATTGTGCCTAGACAAAGAACATATTTGGGAAGAGGAGGTTGTATAGGCAGGTCTGTGCTGGTACCCAACAAGGCAGGGACTGGTTCCCTGTCCTGTAAACAAAGATATGACCTGGGTTGGGTCTGGATTCATGCCAAATGTTCTTCATCCTAAACTGCTCACTGCATCCTGCGCTGTCCTATAAAACATTCTTAAATAGTGATATTTGAGATGAGTTCAATGGTATGGGTGGTACAAGATCAGTGCCTGAGCCCATGTGTGACACTTGGCAGCCAAAACCCTGCCTGACTCCAGCTCTCCCTTCTGAATACCACGGGCAGCAGCATCATCATCAGTGCCTATTGGTATTGCTGGACATTTTTTTGTCACCCCAATTTCTGATTTTCCCCAGAAAAGTATCAATTATTCTGGGATTCATCTTCTGTCTTTTTTTTTTTTTAATGGCAAATTCATCCTAAAGCTGAGCCAAGAACCCTTTTTTGTTCAAGTTTTTGTGAGGCTTGTTACATTCAGTAATCAGTTTTGGTTTCAGTAAATCAGGCTCTGCGTGAATGTGTGGACAGAATAAAATGCACCTCAGAGCAACCTCTCTATAAACAGCTCTCCCAGTCACAGTATCGCCCTACATTTCTGCCTCTGATTTTGTGCTGCTTGTCTAATTATGTTGGCTGCTGTGTAATTATTTTTATGGAACAATAATTTTAACAGCGTGCAGTTTATCAGAGGTGCAAATTATACATAATAACATACAGCAATTTTCAGTTAAAACTTGAATAACATTCAAAAGTCCTCGCATTTTTTAAGAAATTGGGGGGGGGGGGAAGTATTCTTTATTTTGTATCTATTATTTTTCTTAGAGAAAACAGCCTAGTGATTTTCTTGGAGTCAATTAAACCCATTTGAAATAAAGCACTTTTATTTTGGACCAAGACTTCCATATGGGGAGTTAATCAAGAATAATTGTTCCCCTCTAAATTCACATCCTCAAATAATTTGAATTAAATCCCCAGTATAGACCAGCCCTAAATGTCCGAGGAGGTTAAAAAACAAAGAGTGAGCAAGAGGAGGTCTGTCATATCAGGAAGCACTGAGAGTAAAAGCCTTGTTGGGCAGCCAGGCCAGGCTGGTGAGGACAGCCCTGTCCAGCCTGACTCCCTCTCAGTCCCCACCCTTGGTTATGCACACACTTGCTCCAGGATGTGGAACCAACCCCATCCACATTCCAGCAGCATCATCTGCACGTGCACAGCTGGTGGTGATAGCAGCATCAGGAAGGGAGATGCTCTGATCAGGTGAGAGCAAGGATAAACACATTTCAGGGAAAGAATTTTGCTCAGGGATGCCTTTTCCCCTTGCTCTTTCAGCAGGCTGAAGGCAACACGACTTTGATACCTTTCAGAGTCGGGGAATTTAGGCACATCCGCAGTTCCATCTCAGAGCTGCCAAACTCTGGTTTTATTTAAACCCAAGTTTTTCTTTCACATTGTTGCCAATTGAGCAAGGCAGAAATAATGTAGCCATAATTTCTCTAAAACCACAGTAACACTGCAGTGCCTTTGTTGTGCCAAGAACCAGAGGCTGCAGCAGCCTCCAGAGGGACTGGAGGCAGGAGGAGGTGCCCCTGTCCTCTGCAGTGTCCCTAGTGTAAAAGAAATGTACTTTCACTCTGTTAACCTGTATGATCCCCCCAAACAAACCCCTGCCAAAGCCTGGGGACAAATCCTGTAGCCATCATACAAACCCTGCAGCGGTGGGTGGGAGGTGTCTTGGCCAGGATTTCCATCCGCAAAATTTCACTGTGGCACAAACGTCTGAACTCAAGGCATGTGGCTTTCATTTTGAGGAGCACTTTCATTTTGAGGTGATTCTCTGTTCACGGAACTTTTCTTACCAAAATGTACACTGAGGCTGGCTCCTCTGCAGGTTTCACAGGGAAATGGGGCTGTCAGGCAGAGACAAAAGGAAGCATCTTTTTAGAGAGGTGTCTCTGCCCAGGGCAAGGGAGTGGATCTAGGTGATCTTTAAGATCCCTTATAAACCAAACAATTCTATGATTTTGTGGTTCAATGATTTCATATATCCTGATGCTCCCCTCATGGGAGGTTAGCCAGGCTGGCTCACTGGGCTGATTCCTATAGCACAGCATGGGCTGCGGTGCTTGGGTTTGCTTTTTCTGGGTGGAAAAAAAAAGAAAGCAAAAAATTACTTCTGAGTCAAACCCCACTATCCCATTCATTGTCCCCTCCTCTCCATTCTCTGCATGCCCTAACTCTCAGGGATGCTCCAGATCCTTTCTTGAGGAGGGTCCATATGAGTTGGAGAGGAAGAACAAGCTCAGTGTCTTGGAGATGAAGGACACAAGCAGCCACTAGAACTATTTTGGGAAGAATTTCTTCCTTCTGATGAGGATTTATGGAGACAAATCTCGAGGGTGACATCCATCCAGAAGGAAAAAAAAAAATATTATTGGTACACAAAGGTGACAGCAAAATGAAGAAGGAGGGCAACTGCTGGCCATCATGAGCAGCTCAAACCAGGCACTGGTGCCAATACATGGAGGGAATACTTTCAGAGGCAGAAAGCCATAGAGCAAACCCTTATTCAGATATCATAAAAAAAAAATCAAGTTGTAGTATTGTCAGGAGTTCAAACCATATGGAAATGTCTAGAGCCCTTGAATAGCAAGAGGATAAAGCACCACCTGACTGTAGGTGAGCAGGCTAAGGACAGGGTGTGGTGTGATGCAGCATTTGGTACCAGCACCTTGGCTCTGCCCAGAATCACACCCAAGGACTGGGGCTAGGTTTTTTCACCAGTTTGGAGGGAAATGGCTACTTGTAATTTTTTTCAGAAGAAAAAAATTGTCATTGAAAGTTCACTCTGGAGTTATGTAACATCACTTTGTCATTCCTGTGCTCAAGCATTGCATTTTTAAGCCAGGGCATGGAAATACCAGGGTGCAAATGAAATCCCTTTTCATCTGCTTTGGGTCATGGCAGTACAATCCTTCATCTGTCCAATTTCCAGCTGTGTTGATAGGAGCCATCAGAGCAGGGCTCTGTCTGACTCAGTTCCCAAAGGAGGCTGCTTTTCACATTCCCCTGACATGGCTCTTCCATGCTGCATCTGGAGGGTGACTTTCCCCCTTACCCCATGTCTGATCAGTGCTGTATGATCTGAAAAATTCTTCTCTTTCTGGGTCATAGTAGCATTAACTCTGGTTTTAAGGAAGAGGAATTAATCAGACAATTATTGTGGATTTTAGTCAAGGTTTTGGACTTGACGGAGTGCTGGAGCAAACACCAAAATACTTGTTTCTAGAGGATCCTGAACTCACTGTAATTGCAGGGAGATGTAGCCAAGGAAGTGGAGACAAACAAGATTGTGTGAGAATTGTCACCTCAGCAGGAAGTTGACGGAAGATTGTGATGACCATACAGGAAAAATGTGGCCACACTGAAAAATAATCCAGTTTTCACTAAAACTTATGGTGGATTCTGATCTCCTGGTCCTGTGAGGGCAGAGCAATAATTCCTGTCATCTCTTCTTCAAGCTCTCTGCCAGCTCTCATGCTCTCTGACTGGGAGAGGTTTCCTTGTCTCTGCTGTGAGTGGATATCACACTTGGTGATGACACACATGTGCCTGTGGTTTTGATGCCAGCTGTGGTTATCATTTCAAGTGCCAGTTCAAAATCCAACATTTATCTCCAGAATTATGAGAAAACTTCATGAATCCATGAATGATGGCTTCAGTAGCTAGAGTAGTGATTTGTGAAGATTCTGACTCATTTCTGAAGGCAACAGGCTCTCCTGGGCTGTTTGTTTCAGCAGGTCTGATGGGACAGGCATAAGCAAACTGAAAGGAAAACAAGCAGCTCAGTCCAGCTCACACAGATCAGCTTCTCAGTTTCAGGTGGAGAGATATTTTCCATTTCAGGTGCTCCACCAGTGTGCACTTCTGCCAAGGGCAGATATCGCTGAGGCTTCCATTAAAACAAGTTAAATTAGGGAGCTATCCTATTCCATGTAAGTCACTTTAGTGGACTGGTATTAGACTTCCTCTGGATCTATCAAGATGTAACATGAATGAGAATAAATAAGCTCAGACCATTTTTCAAATTACTACCTTATCACTTTGCTACTGTTTTCCAAAACTGTACAGGAGATAGAAAGACTAAAAACCTCTGCTACTGTCCACCCCTTTTTATCACATGGGATTTCCGATGATTTCTCTCAAGTCTTTACTCTGAATCTTTGACTTCTTGGGTTTTTTTGCTTTGTTTTGTTTTGTGTTTCCCCCCAACAAAATATTTCTGTTGCAAAAACTCATTGGGGAAAGTGTCTGTCAGACCAAAGCATAGAGATGGATGGACTTCTTAATACTGCCTTGGACACTCAGAGAAGTCACTGAACAGGATTTAATCTAGTGTGTGACATGAAAGGTTGCTCTTCAGCTAATACTCTGGGCAGGTTAAATGTAACTGTAGGGTCAGATCTTGCAGCAGGAGGAAAATATTTAAGTAAAATGTCAGTTCTTCAGAATGTCAATTCTGCTAGCCATGATGTTACCAAGCTTGTTTTGGAAAAGCTCAAAGTAATAAAACTGCTGCTATAATTCCCCCTTCAAGTTTCACACTATGGCTTTGCTACAGTGTTCTACACCTAACATTACTGTGCCAGCTGATGTCTACTTCTGTTCATCAGATAGAGGGAGAGTCTCCAGACACACAAATTTCAAGTCCGGGTATTTGTCTGAATTGAATTCTTTGACAAGTCTCATTATTTAATTTTTTTTTAGACCAGATAGAGAATCCTGGTAAGTCTCAAATAAACAAACAAACAAGAAAAAACACCAACAACCCAAACACCCCCCCCAAAAAACAAATAAAACAAAAACAAACAAACAATCAAACAAAGCCCCAACTTTAGATGATCAAGATTTATTTTTTTCTTCTACTAATTATCAAATTCCAACGCTTAGCAGTAAGAGAGAAGAGCCTCCTAGTCAAGGCAGACTATACAGGTGAAGTCTGGTATGGATCTGTATGCAGGCTGTTTTGCTCAAATGAAATCCTTTAGGAAAGCACAAAGAGATTCTTCTGACTGACTGAAATGTCAGCCTGAAACCCCATTTCTTCCTCTAGCACTGAGTGCATGAGGCATTTAGTGGGTAACAATGCCTGTGGATATTTTTTGTGACCACTCTGGCTCCTGCTATAGCAAGGTAAGAAGTATTGCTATCATCTCCTATCTTTGCTGCATATGTTGGACAGATAACTCAAAAAAATCCACTCTGAAAATCCACTCATTTAAGCACATCTGAACATCTTTATTGGATACCTTTTCATACAGGCGCTCTTCTACTGAGTGGATTAAATTCTCTCAATACACAACAATATTTCTGACTCTGAACATGAACAGGGATTTATTTACCTTTCCCCCTTTCCCCCAGTTCTTTTCCTTTCCCATTAAAAGCAGCACTTTAACAACAGGAGAGACCAACTCCACCAGCTTTTGCAGAGAGCCAGGCAGCTGTGCCAGCAGCAGTGTTGGTATTTCCTAGCACCTATCCCTACAGCCAAAAATCCCCCTGGGGGGAAGCATCCCAAGGGGTGCAAAGGGAATAACGTGTCTGTGAACCATTTGTCTCTTTTGTGCTGAGATTAGGACACTGACTGCAGCTGCTTTTGTGGTTTATGTCCTTGTCCCTTAAAGACAAGAAGCAGTTTTTAAAACTGGGAGGGGTAAGTTTGTTCAGTGTGTATGGATGCTGCTCAGTGAAGCAGCTACCAAACTGCCTTTTGAATAACATCCCTAAATTTACTAATCTCTGTGCATAAGAGCAAAATATTTACACTCCTGAGTCAAAGGCTGGGATCTTCAGTTTGCTCAGTGCTGTCTCAAGTCTGTTCCTCTTGGATACAATGGCAGATTTACCATCAGCTTCTCTGGGAGTCACAGTCAGGCCAAAAACAAGGGCTAATGGAACTATCATCCATAGTTCTTAATCCTTTGCTGGAAGACTTTCCAGAAAAGCTATACTGGCAAGCATCTCCTTCCCCTTCCACAAAAAGTTATTTTTGCATTTTATGTAGTGTCCCCATTTACTAGATCCTTTAGTGAAGATTTTGAAGCAAGCAGAGATATTAACACCCATGCAACCAGCAGTGTTCAGCATTGGAAAGATTTTGCTTTCAGTCTAGACAGACCCATCTCTTCATGGCAAGGATACCTACTTTATGATGTTATGAGTAAGACTGTATTCCTAGGCCTCCAGATTTCAGAATTTCCTTTGCACAATACTAATGTATTTGTTCCAAAGCCAAGGTAAACTGGGTAGGAAGCATAAAATTAATTTCCTAATCCATAGACATAGAGCAAGTCTTCCTTGCAGTTCTCCATTTGTTGTTCCAGACCATAGCTTGTAATTCCTGTGCAATGCACAGCTCTTTGTAAGGACTTCTACCTCCAGATCATCAGCTCAGTGACTGTACCCCACCTCTCAGCAACTGCTTCATGGCCCCATTTCTGCCATGCACTGGATACTGGGATACTGCAGGCAGGATCAAGGAATACAGAGATAACATTTTTGCCTTAAAAATATTTATCCAGAACATCCCTGACCAGGCAGTGTGAAGAGACCTGTAATGTAATATATTTGGATCTCTCTTTTAGTTCCTGTGGCTTCCTTATTTCTATCATTTGCTATGTAGATATCCAAGATTTATGTGCAGATTTGGAACTGAAGAGTGTGTGGACTGCCTGGGTCTCAGTGCTCACTGAAGAAATTTGCTGTTTTGTGCTGTAAGCTCTCTGCTCTACTTGCTGTTTCCCCTGGCTACCTTTCACTCCCTGGCTTTCCACATTTTCTGGCCTGAGCTCCTCTGAAGGGCTGAATCAAAGTGTTGAAGAAACTACAGACATCACCTTCTGTGTCACCAGGTACAGAGTTGTTTGTTCACTGGAGCTGGAAAATGCTCTCACAGCCTTGACATGGAGAGCCTGGCTCTGCAGAGTCAAGCTTGACAAAGCTTGTCCTTTGTGTTTTCCACAGCACAATCTGCAGGCTCACTTCTGAGATAGACTTTTTTTTAATAGGACACAACTAATGAGACCTAAATCTTTTGAGGGGTTTCAGTTTGCATTCAACGAATGAACCAATTCTGCTTTCATCTGTCAGAAGTCCCACTCATTTTAGAGCCTTTAAAGGGAAATGATCCAGGGGGCTTGGTGGGAATTAAGGACCTCTCATTTACTTGCTGATCAGTTGTGTTGCTTATGGTCTTTTGCAAACAGATTTTAACTGGGTTGTGGTAGCAAAAAAGGGAACTTTGCTCTCGACATTTCCTTGAACCCTCTTCAGTAGTGCTGTAACCAGGCAGTGGGCACATCTCACTCTTTTGTTTTTCTTTAATGAGTCTCATTTCCTCTTATTTTCCCTCTAATGCTGCACCCTTACCTTTTTTCAGAGACAAATACTATTCAACTTGAACAGGCATGTTGTCCAGGAATATTGGGATGCTTTATCACACCGGGCATATACAGATTGCTTTTCTTTGTTACCTGTACCCAAAGTCCCCTCTCAGGGATGCTTTTCTGCTTTGTGTATCTTTGAGCTTTTTTGTCTAACCTCAGGGCATTGAAACTTAGACCCTTTGATATTCAGTGAAGTCTTCAGAGTGAAATAGTCATCAAATAACTCCTCTGACATATATGTTGGTCTAATTTGAGCTTAGTTTGAAGAATTCAGCAGCTGACCCATCTCATGTCTTACTCAGCCTGAACTAGCCACACTGCCATGGGGCCTGCGTGAACTCAGGATAAATCTGCATGATTCATGATGGAAAAAACTACCAGGGAAGCCAGCAGACATTCAGGTGTCTCTCTCTGTGTGCTTCTGCACTGTGCCTGGTCCAGCTGATTCCAGCTACTTCCACAACAGCATCAGAAAAACAGGGTTTGGGCAGCCCCAGGAACGCCCAAGCAGCAGTGGTGCAGGACACAATAACCTGTGCTAAGGTAGCTCTTGGCTGAACTGAACTCTGAAATCCACAAAGCTGTGGCATATCCTGGTCTTTTTCTGATCTCTTCTTAACACCACCACTGTCCTATCCCTGGTCAGGATGCCCAAGTGCAGCCAAATCTCCTCTGTTCCTGTATCCTGAAAGCAGATTGGCCTGGACTTCATTGCCTCAAAAGACAAACTGCTAGAAGTGATAATTCTGGCTAAGCTATGCTGGTGTCTCCACAAGCTTTTGGAGGCATTTCAGGAAATATTAACATCATGACATCCAAAACTAACTTCTGCTTCTGTGCAGAGCATCCCCTTTTCCCAGTGATGGGGGGAAAGAAAGATGAATTTCTCCCTCTTCTCTTGTCCTCTTCTTGCTCCCAAAACTAGACCTTTGGGACACTTAACTCCAATGCAGGGAAGTCACATCAGCTGCATGTTCTACATTGTGGCACCTTCCCAAATGACTTTAATCAGCAAAGGAATGACATGGACCTTCTGGAGCATGTTCAAAAGAGAGTCATGAAGATGATCAGAGGAATGGAACTCCTCTCCACCAGGCTGAGGGAGTTGGGGTTTTTTAACGAAGAGAAGAGAAGAGAAGAGAAGAGAAGAGAAGAGAAGAGAAGAGAAGAGAAGAGAAGAGAAGAGAAGAGAAGAGAAGAGAAGAGAAGAGAAGAGAAGAGAAGAGAAGAGAAGAGAAGAGAAGAGAAGAGAAGAGAAGAGAAGAGAAGAGAAGAGGTTAGTTGGGCATGTAGTGATAAGACAGAGTTAAAGTTTTTAAGCTAAAAGACCAGATACAAGGAAGATATTTTATGCAATAGCTTGACTTGTAACCTGCCTGCCTTTGAGGTAGTACACCACTGTACACCACTCATCTGCTGGCAAGTAAACCACCTACTGCCCCCACTATTGCTGTCAGGATTTGGATCCTGACAGTCTTCATCCCTGTTTCCTTGTGGTGCTGCTAAGCCTCCTAAATTACTGAAAACTGCTACTGGCTGTAACCTGGAGATTTTCATACAGAAATATCAAAATGCTAAACTTTCCATTTCTTCGGAATCTCTTTGGGATTTTCATTTCCTGTGTCTAAAATGGCATGTGATTTGAAGTGTCATCTCCCAGGCATCAAGTCCTTATTTCCTCTATGCTGCATCTGCCTGATTTGATTGTGTTGGTGTCTCAGCTGCAAAAATATCCGGCAGGGCAGACCTCGCTCCTGCAATCAAATAAATGCATTTCTCTTTTATGAAAAACTGGGAAATGACTTGTGCAGCCATCGAAGCATCTCATAAGAGCAGCAGGAAACACCTAGGTGGCACTTGGTGAGCACAAGAGACAGCAAGGGGTGAAATAGCAGCACATTGTGATCCATGGAAGATTTTCCCTGTCCCTGTGCAGTGTCAGCCCTGGGAGCTGCCCTGGCCATGGACTCCCAGACCTAAATGACAACTCCTTGGATTCCCAGCTCTGGATGGTAAAACAACTGAGGATGTGCTTTGGAGATGTTTAAGCAGAATATCTCGGGGTTCAGTACATACAGTTCAGTTCATCTGTGATACCTGGACTGTGAAAATCCAAAAGGGAAGGAATTTTGCTTCCAGGTGCAGCATGTGGTTGTAAAATGAAAAGCAAGTGTTCCTTTAAAAGAAAAACAACAAAAAACAAGCAATAAAAAAAGGGGGGGGGGGGGGGGGGGACAGAAAAAAAACCAACCCTGTATTTAATTATTTCACACATTGAAACTTGAAGTCTTGAGTGCACGGTCCCATTCTCTCCTGGTTTGTAAAAAGGTAACTGAGGACAGCAAACCCTGCCCTGTGTGTGTGATGGTGATGTGCCTTTGCACAGAGAAATGCAAAGAATCAGCCGAGTCATAAGAGGCTCCCTGAGGCACCCCGAGGTCTGAGCAGGGCTGGACTGCACTTCTGCCTTTACACCTCTGGGCTGCAGGGCAGGCACTCTTTCAGGGCAGAGCTTTCTCTAAAGGATGCCCCCAAAGATGACCCGACCAGCGCTCAGAGACAGGGGAAAAGCAGAGATTTCTATTTATTTTAAGATGGCACTACCTCTTTCCTAACTTATTTTTTCTTTTTATTTCCACAAAAAAAAAAACAAAATGCACTTGGTTTAGGTGAGTTCTGGGAGGAGTTGTGGATTTGAGGTTTAAGGAACAGCTGTTTTGCCATTTATTTCCTTAACTTAGACAAGCTAATGAGTCTTTTTGAACTGTACTTGTCCATTGTTCAGACCTTGAAAAAAAATTGTTACATTTTTCATAAGCATCAACAAAATTATTTAATCCTGTAAATATTAATTTTTTCACTCAAAAATAAGCTTATAAAAAACTGTTTTTTATTTTCTTCAGAAATTTCCTGTAATTCAGATTTAATGCTCTCAAAACAGACCCTTTCTGAGGATTTTCACAATAGTTATGTTTGACTAGAACTTTCAAAGTAGTTAAGAGTTTTCTCTAAGTCACCAGTATTAAACTTTCTATGAATCACTGGTATATTCTAGGCCAAAGATGTAACTATAGCTTTTCAATTCCCAAGATTCCTCTGAGTCTTTCTGGGTCTGTAGGATTTATTGACAACCAAGATCAGATGGGCTCTGGTTGCCTTTAATCCAGACTGTAACACACATGGCTCCACACATATGGATTACAAACAGTAGCTGATACTTACTGCAACTGTTGTGCTAGAAGATTTACAGCAGAGTATCAGGAAAAGGAGAATTATTCCTTTAATCCTCTCCCTTTAGATAATCTGGATAATATTTTTTTTTTTTTTGTAAATCTTCTTGAGCAAAATATTGCATGAAAAGCACTTTTCTTCAGAACTTTTCCTGTGAAGAAAAAAACACTTGGCCAAGCCTGGATTCTGGTATTGCCATACACATCACCAAGGGATGTGGCAGTGGCTGAGCTCCCTGCTGACACCTCAAGATCTTCACGTTGGCAGGGACAATATTGCCTGCTCAGTGCTTCCCAGGGCAGGAAATTGGAAACCTGGGGCAGCCCTGGCCCCTTGGTCCAGCCTGGGAAGTTGTATTCATCAAGCAAAGATACATTGCAAATTCCACACTGAGTGGGCTGAGTTGCAGCTGGAAGATTTACAGTCATTTTCTTGGCTTGGCACCCCTCAGGCCCTCACCAGTGTGTTATTTTAAACAGCATTGTTAATATTCATTTATTTGTCAGTGTCCTGTATACAGCCGTACCTTTTGCGCTCTGTGGTGTGATGGAAGTGGAGGCTGTGGGTGCTTTTAGCAGGTTTGCAGCAGCCCTGAGGACAGCCTCAAAGGCACTGCTGCATCCTGGAGCACACTGGAACCACAGAAACACCGAGAGGTGAAAATTAAAGCAGACTCTAAACTGACATTGAATGTTGGGGGAAAGCAGTGACTGGATATGTCTGCTGAAAAAACAACCAAGAAAAAAGGAATCTGGTCAAATCCCAACACCTGGTACAGGTCACTTATAAAATGCTGCTCTTTACCTTCCTGTTGGCCTGGTTTCATTCCTGGAAACAGGAATATCCTTTGCTTGTGTGTGCACACAGCATCCAGCTCAGTTACCACACAGTCCCAGATGGAGAATTGCTGGTGCATGTGCACACATATATGTGTACACACACACACACATATATATGTATGTATGTATGCATATTTAATGTGTAGACAGTATTTGAAATCTCACCTACGTCCACACCAAGCCAATTTATGGGTAGATGATGGAAGGTCATAATTAGAATTAATTAATCCAGTGGGAAATCCACTCCCAAGCAGCTCTCAGCAAAAGGCAGATTGGCAATGTAAGGAGGATAAGCTGTACTTCTAAAGCTCTTCTTAGATATTCTTGTCACTTCCAGTATCCCCTGGGGTGTGAACAGCTTTAATCTCCCACCCTGGGAGCCACCCATTTTACTGGTGTGCACTCCTGGTGAGGAGTCGAAGCTGAAGACAAAGTCCAGCACCTCAAAGATGCTGCTGAAATACAGACACAGATCATCCTTGCAGTCTGCTTCCCCAAACCCCTCCAAACAATCCAAATAGAAATAAAAATTTCCATCCAAACCAAGCTCAGCCCCTGACATGTACACAGAAGCAGAGCTGCTGTTTCTGAAGAGTTTGATGAGGAAACAGAGCCATAAGTGATCTGGGCAAGGATCTGGAGCCTGGTGCCACCATTCACTACACCATGTCACCTCCTCTATGGAGAGCTGCTGTGCAGGATTTTGGAGAAGGAAACAGATCCTTCATCACTCCCAGACCTTTGCAAGGTTTTGCTGTATGGAAGCTAGACAGAAACTTTCACAGGATTTTTTTTTTTAAATTTTGTTACAAAGCAAATAGAATTTTCTTCAATAATCCCATTTTGTGGTGTTTACACCACCTCTCCTGAAGGGATGAGATGCAAAAAGAAGAGTGCATTAAGAAGCTGTTACTGCTCAGTGCTGGCACCTCAGTACTGCCAACAGTCTGAGTCGTGGAGCAACCAACTCTACATGACCCAGCACAAAGACATTACAGAAAACAGCTTTTATCCAAAGGTGTTTCTAATCAAAACAATTTTAATAATAAAAATAAGTATATTTTAAATAGAGGAAATCAGAGTTTGCACAGAAAATTTGGACACCAGAGGATAAAAGGAAAGCCCATTCCATCAGGGAAGATAAAATTAGCTGTGGTCTAAATTTCATCGCAGTATCTCATGAGTCTTTGGTGTTCTTCAAACGTCCCACACGTATATTAGTTTTATACCCACTTGAGAATGAAGTCATTTTCACATAGGATTTTTAATGCTTAATTATTCTTCTTTTGTTCTTCTTTCTTGTCACTATTGGAGTTTTAAGTTGTTTGGTTGCTTGGTGATTTGAGATTTTTCTGAAGAGAGGTTCCCCCAAGAGAGAGCTCAAAGGTGTTGAGGAAAAAGGTTCCACCAGCACAAACGAGGATTTGCATCAGAGAGTGTTGGGGCCAGCTGGACAGGCACAACCTTCCAGGGAAAAAATCAGTGCCCAGTAAATTCAAACTCACAGGTATTAAAACCTGTATCTTTTCTTTTCTAGTTGCATTTCTATTGGCAGCAGCCTCATGCCCATGCTCACAGTGGAACACTAACATGTTTTTTTACCAGCCAGCCAACACACAACCTTCCCTCTGAAATGGAAAGTCAACAATAAGAAAGCCCAGACTGGCTGTATTTTATTTCCATCAAGTTTCTCTAGAAAATACATGAGATTTACCCCCATTTTTCTCAAGCTGGTAAAACTTTCAGGTATCATAAAGTTCCTGGGAAAGCCCACAAATCCGCGAACACTCCAGCAATGCATGCCTACCTAAAATCTTGTATTTCTTAATCTCACTCCCTTATTCACTCCCTTTTTTATGTTTTAAAAGGGAGAAAATCCCAGAGATGACATCTGTGTAAAATGAAGATCAGAGTTGAGAATGTATTTATAGAACTTAAGGGCATTTTCCTAGCAGGTTGTAATTATTCTTAAAAAAGATCAGAAACCCCCCAGGAAGCCCAGATATAAATATACACTACTGAAGAATTAAAAGCATGTTAAGGTAATAAACACAGAAGTATCCAGTGACCCAATCTGGCTTCCATCAGAATAAATGAAGAATAGTATTGCTGTCAATGGGACACAGATCCTGATTTAGCCCTAGTCTGGGAGGGTTGGAAGGACAGTTGTTCAAATCACTGGTCATGGGAAGTTGATCACAGCTCATCTCAGGTGACAGAAGTTGGTATAATTTCCTTGCGTCCTGGATTGTCTTTCCCTACAATTTTGGGTATCTGGTTGTTTTACACAGCTTTATAATGGCACACTTTTTTTTTTTTTAAGTATTTAATGTATTTGTTGATTTTAACATGTGGAGAGAGTTTTTAAGGAAATTATTTTCACCTGACCAAGGTTTGCTTAAAGAGCAATTGCAGTTGAATTCCCCAACAACTGTTTCTTCACTGAAAGAAGTCAGGAAATCTTTGAAAACCACAGACCATCAAGTATCTCCCATCAAAATGCATTTGAAAATGGTATCACCAGTTTTGGACACAAACCCAGGAACCCACCAAAGAAATGCAAGGTTTTAGTCACAGGGTACCATGGCCAAGGTGCTGGGCAACCCCTTCTTCCCAAATGGGTGTTGAAGGAGGCCAAGAGCTGGCCTGGCTCTCAGCCAGAGGATGTCAACATCCTTCAGGAACCTTCTGCTTGTCAAACTCAGCAAAAAAAAGGGGCATCTCTCAAAAAAATCTGGGTTAGCAGAATTGGGATGGAAAAGGTGATTTCCAAGAAAACCTCCCAGATATCGCTGAAGCATCCTGAAGACTCAAATCATGGTCAGACCTGGTAAATAGCTTGGGCATTTTGCCAGCGAGCTGCAAAACCAGGAACAGCAATTTTTTCCCAATTCTTCCCTTTTTAAAATATTTTAATTGCATGCTAATAATTAAGTCTAGCCGGGACCCACATCGTCATAGATCTGTCTGGGGAAGCATCACCTCATGGGCTGTAGGAGTACCTGCCACTCCTGCTGCAATGGCTTTGGTGAAAAGAGGTGATTTGGAAAGGAAACGCTCCAGAGAAATTAAGCCCTTTTATACAGGTAATCAACTGAAGTGAGTGAAAGGGCTTTTCCTCCCGAGAGCTCCTCGCCCTAGTGGAAGTGATTCTATAGATGCTATTTTGAAAGCATGTCATATCCATTGTGTTTTGAAACATTTAATTATTTGTGACTCCCTTCAGCGTGGGAGCCTTTCCTCAGCAGTGCTAGGTGGGGTAATATGTTCATAATCATCTCCTGAACATCACGTGGAGTCTGTGGCTGTGGGCTGGGGAATCAGGGACAGGAGGGTGTTTGGGGGTGCCTGGGGTCCAACACGGATTTATGTTCATGGTATTGAGCTCACGGCATGCAGGTATGCCTGCTTTTGTACCACGTTTTTCAATGTACAATCATCCCCCTTCATTTGCATTTGCTTTGAAAACAGATGACTTTGGTATTTAGAGATTTCTTTTCACTTTTATTGTAAAAAAAGTACTCGTAAATGTTTAGGGTGGTCTGGAAAAGTTATACAGCTGTATCTAAGGCACTATCAAATATATCCTTAGAGCAGATGGCCCATAAAAATATGCTTGGAATATTTGGATACACCATCCCTAGAAACATTCTAGAAACCAAGCTAGAAATTAGAAAGGCTTAACTCAGAAAATTTGGATTATTTCAAGAAACTAAGTGCTCTCCATATTTTCTTTTAACTGAGATAACACCCAATTTTACCAAATACCTTTGTGCATTCAACAGAAAAACAGACAGGCTTGGGTTTTGCCCCACCAGCTGTACACAAGGGATGCTTTAGGGACAGCCATCCCCGTAAGATAAAATCACAAACTAGTTCTTACTGGTAATTTCCATACGTGTATAAACATTTCCCAGCGTTTAAGTAAAGTCAGCTCTTAGTTTTCTGCAGAATGGGGGTTAACTCCCTGGAGAAAGGTGGGGAGTCCCAGCAAATGGCTGGAAGGATCTGACCTTTGGTACCTGTGAGTGCAGCAGGGAGGCAGCCACTCCTGCCAGCTGGGGTGATAATCCCCTGTGCCTCTGGTAAGTGATAGCTGATAAGTCTGCACAGAACTACTCAGAGATGTTTATTTATCAACTGGGGCTCTTTTCACCACTAAGTTACTCAGAGTCAATTTTTTGGGGGGTAGGGAAGCTCAGTTTAGATTGCTCATAGGTGAGGTTATGAATTTCTGCTGGAGCAGGTATCCAGGCTTCCTCTGAGCAGGTATGCAGGCTGATGTCTCGGAGGACAGCTCGAACTGTTTGCAGTAGATATTTTTTGGAAAAAGACAAGGTAAAAATCCACAAAATCTTCAGCATTCCTAGAATACCTTTCACAGACGCTAAATGCCCTTGTTTTTGTCTAGACTGAAGGAAGAGGCAGTATCTGGTTTTCTCATGGCTGCTGAGATGTTGGCAATGCTCTTTGGGGCAGTGAGGTGCAGACCTGTGATTTTTGTGGTCCTTGTCCATGTCCCAGGCATCCCAGCTTTGTGAGTTTTGACTGTGTCTAGCAGAAAGCAGGAGCAGGGCTCTGCAGCTGGGACATGTTCTGGTCTCCTCACTTTTGAGCAGGATTTATAACAACAAGATATAGGCTGGGAATCTGCATTGCCATAAGAAACCTGGCATAAAATACATAAACTTCCTGGGCAACCAATTGTCCTTCTGTGTGCAGAGCTCACCTGGATCAGCTCTGCTCTTGGTCCATCATTCAGGCAGATTGAAACTGCACTTGGATGCCCTTTCTCAAGACAGGCACACTCAGAGATTTATTTTGTGCTGCAGAATTGGAGTGAGGCTCTTCTGGACATTTTGGATCCAGTGTGCTTGGACACCCTCCATAAGCTTGATACAAATATTTAGTATATAACACACACAGTTAAGGTTATAGGTATACACTTATAGGTATACACTGGAGTCAAAGGATCAATGCTTTGAACACTGACTGTAGGTGGGGAATAACATAATTCTGTGCAATGTTTTCAAGCACACATCAAATGGACAATTTGCCATGGCTCTATAGTACGTTGTGACCCAGCAACATTCTTCAAGTAAACCTCCTGCTCACTTCTTGTTTCCTGGACATGTAAAAGCCAGTGCAGCATGCAATGGAAAGCCCTATAAATAAATGAAAAAGAAATCATAAGTGATGAGATGTGATAAGAAGGCATGGCAGCCCAGCCAGGGCTCTGTTTCTTTAGCAAAGTCTTTTTTCTGTCTGCTAATTTATGCTCTCTCCTCAAGTCTTGTGTCACTGGACTGGAGTGACCTAACAGAGTTGGGAAGAGCTTTCTCAGGCAGAGAAAGGATGTATTGCCTTCTGTTCTGAGACAGGGAAGGGAAAATAATCTGTTGCTGCTAACTGAGGATGGGTAATGTCACCCACAGCTGCTGCCCACAAGAATGTATTTCACCCTTTAGACTTTGGGATGGATTGCTCAGGGAGGTGCTGAAGTCACCATCCCTGGAGATACTTACGGATAAAGACTGGACATGGCACTCAGCACACGGTCAATTGGCAGGGTGGTGTTCAGTCCTAGATTGGACTCAATGATCGCTGAGCTCTTTTCCAGAGTAATTGATCCTGTGATTCTGTGATCACTTCTGGTAAAAGGAGGGATGTGCTCTTGGGACCTTGAGGGCAGAGAAGGCCCTGTTGTAGAGGAGGGGCCAGTGAATGGGGATGTGAGAAGTGTCCCTTGTGCCAGCACTCAGGGGTATGTGAGTAGCTTAAGACACAGTGGAGTGAGTGAGGGTGGAGTAGGCAGGGGAGACACAAAATCCATCCCCTCAGGTGACATGGAGGGCTCTGGCTTGAGTAGCACACATGTTCCTAATGCCATGTTAGAGGTAGTTTTAAGTGGAAATGGAACTGCTTTAACTGAGTCCCTGGCGCAGAGAAAAGCCAAGATAAAAGGATCATTTACATGGAGACCTGTTGTTCCAGACCCTTGCACTCATGGAAGGATGAGTGTGGGTACCAAAGGACAGGCAGAGGATCAGTGTGTGCAGTCACTGTACAGTTGACACAGCTCTGGGGTAAACTGGAATAGGATTCATCAATCCACATCCCTCCTGATGCTGAGGAGACATGTACGAGCTTAAACCTGTCCCAGCCTCGATCACTGCTCTGACAGTGCAGGCAAAACTCAGGGATTCCAGCTGAAACCTAAGCAGGAGCCTAGGTTAACTGTAACTCGAAGTCATGGCCAGATGGTTACCATCCAGCAGAGGAATAATGAAGGTATTAAGGTTAATTTAACAGGCTTAAGTCTATAGGTGGTCTTAGAGGGCTGCAGCCAAGTAGCTGAAACCTACCACCCCTTCCTAGTCCTGGGAGCGTGCGAGCAGCAGCAGCGGATGGAGGCTCCTGGTGCAGGTTTAGCGTTGTGGATGATGTGGAGAATTTCCCCAGGGAGCATGGGGGGAGGCTGAAGACGTGCCTTCCTGAGCAGAGACTGCTGGCACGGGAGGACAGAGGAGTTTGAGAAATTCTGAGGTTTTAGCATGGAAATCTGTGGTGCATAGAAATTGTCCACAGATTAGAAAATTTTTTCCTCTGTCATGTATAAGACTGGTTAAAAATTTTCAGTGGGGCTTCCCACTGAAATGCTATTTCCTGTGCTCCAGTCACAGACTATCCCCTGGCAGGCACATTGCTGCTTTAACATTACAACTTTAATGGAGCAGTGAGAAGAACTTGCTGTTTTAGTTTTGAGCACCAGGGAGTAGCAACCATTTTGACTCACCTGCTCCCAGGGATGGAGAGAAAAGGTTCAGGAAGTCTAGGGTGTCACCCCCAGGGAGGATATGGCCTAGCTGGGCTCAGTGGGGAGTGTCATCCCTTCTCTGGGACCTGATGGCTCCAGGGATGCTGTTACTCTGCCCAGATCTGTATCCCACGGGAATCCCGTGGGCCAGCAGTTCATGGAAGCCCTCTTTTCCTCAGGGAAACTCCTCAGTGTACTCCCCAGCACTGAGGCCTCCTGACAGGGTGATGCCCAAGACAGGATGTGCATCCCCAGCCTGGCCTCTGGAGCCCTTCACCCCTCAGACCTGGCCAGATGTCCCCTCCAAAGAGCTGCCCCAAGGCCAAGTCCAACAGCACAGGCAGCTGCTTTTCAGTGCCTGCAATGGTGCCTGTTGAGTCTTAGCCCAGATGTGGCCACTGGGTCTGAACACAGACCTGCTCCAGCATGAGAGACTCTCAAACTCAATTTTCTTTCGTATTTTCTTTCCTTTGCTGAGTACTCTGTCACACATATGAGTTCTTCCCAGGCTCTCTGCCCAGCCAGGCTTTCCTAGCAGTGTCCAGCATCCCTTGTGGACAGCTCTTCATTAGGAGAGCTCCTGTGCCTGAGGAAGAGGTGGGAAGGGATGATCAAAGCTCATGGGCTCCTTCTCAGTCCTTTTTGCTTGCTGAGTTTATCCAGTCAACATATAAATGCATTTGAGTTCATCCTGCAGAGCAAGGAAGGGAAAGGACCCTTTGTTTGCTTGTTTCTAAAGCACTTTACTTCTAATTAACAGAGTGATTTAATTAACATTAGGCAGAATCAGCCTGGGTTTATTCCCTCGGGGGTTAAGGGGAGGATAGCAAGCAAGGCAAACAGGTAACATCCTCTTCTGACACTAATTCTCCAGGGCACAGTCCTGATTTCTGAAGGCTGCTCCAGGCTATCTTCTCCAGATAGAAGAAATAAAAACAGAGTGCAAATAAAGTTCACATTTGGGGAGGAAGGTTGGTTTTGACTGAGTGTTTGTTTCCTCAAATGGTGCTGGGGAGTGCGGGGAATTTCTGAGAGATCACAAACAACTTTGGGACATCTTAAGGCAGAACCTGGAAAAACAAACTCAATGATTTTTTTTTTTCTTTCAGCTGAAAATGATGTGTACAGTATTATCCTTTTCTATCATGCTGAAATTCTCATTATTCAGAGGAACAAGCACTTGCTGCTGCAGATTTCATGTGCATGGATCAGAAAAGTGTTAATGGACAGCTACTGGTACCATGCAGTAACCTCCATGCAGAGCTAGGTACAACAGTTTTATAATATGCTGTGCAAAGCACAGTAAGTTTATAATATGTTCATGGCAATATATTCACTGCCTTTTTAAAGTGTGGGTTTGTCAGAGTTTTGGCATTGCAGAGAGCATCTCTGTGAAGCACAGGGCCAGAAGTATTTGGGTAAGGCACAAAGAAATGAACATTTGCTAGGTAGCCTCAGCCTGGCTGCATGGACACCTCGCCTGGCTGCAGTTTGTGCTGTCTTCTGCCTCTCCTCCCAGCAGGCTGGCAGGCCACTTACTGGGACCATGCTTCCTCTAGGTTTCTTTAAACCTACTGCTTAAATCAGCACTTCGGATTTTTTCCTAATGTGTTGCTACTAATTGTTGTTGACAGGGAGAGAAAAAATGCCCTTCTCTGAATGCTACACCGGTGCAAAGTGTCCTGTCTTTATTATTTTCAGTTAATATTAAGACTGAACAGTGCAGCCTTGGCACAGTCTAAATTGTGAACAAGGATAACTAGATGAGAGAATACACATTTTTGTCATTCTGGCATTAACTAAAATCATTTAAGCTTTGTCTTTGGTGGTGGTCTTAAAGCAAGAGGAATGTGAAGGTGGAATTCAGGACAGCCTCCAGAATACCCTGGTGTGAATTTCTTTCTTTAGAAGAGAGTGTTTAATTCCACATATTAACATGTTGGGCTATTTTACTGAAAGTGAAGTTACGCTGATTAGTTACACTACAGAAGCTAAAGTATGTACATCTGCTTGAAGCAGGCATTTAATGGCAGGAATAATGGCTAAGTTTGCTCATGTAGCATTTCACTTTAAGGATCTTTAAGAGATACACATAACTGACACTACAGATGGGAGAGGGTTTTTTTATCTTTATTTTTATTTTTATTTTTATTTTTATTTTTATTTTTATTTTTATTTTTATTTTTATTTTTATTTTTATTTTTATTTTTATTTTTATTTTTATTTTTATTTTTATTTTTTATTTTTGATAAGCAGAATTCAAGTAGTTTCTTTTTTAAGTTATTTCCCCTCCCTCAGATTACAAGAATTCTACCTCCTTACTTATTACAAAAATTTAATCTCCATCCTTGCCAAAAATGAACTCTCTTTCCCCTAAAATAAAACTATGATGAATGGGACTAGAAAGGTAAATTCTTAAACTTTCTTCAGAATGTGCCATTACACAACAAACATCCTGGTATTGATTAAGCCCAGGTAGTTTGCTCAGCCAGCAAACAGATATTTTACAAAGCTTTATTACGCCTCATTAGAATTCAGTCCTTTAGAAGATTTCTAATTATATCATCTAATAAAACTAAACCTTCGAAGCTATTTGCATATTATATGAAGAAATCTCATACAACAAACTCACAGTGGATTCAATTAACATAATAGCTAATTATATATCCCATCAGCCTTTAGAGTAGCTCAGCATTCATGTTGCTCCTGTTTTAGCCTAGAGCAAAGGAGGTTTGAATTTTCACTTCTAAATATTGACTTTTAACTAATATCAAAAATGATTTGAACACTTTTGTGGATGAAAAGATAATGATTAAACTACATGAAACATTTTAAAGACTTATTTCCAAGTCATTGAAACAATTCCTATTTAAACCGAAACCTTCCCATATTATCCATTCCAAGTCTGTCCATATTTTATTTAAAAAAATGACCAGATATGTCTAATTATTTTGACAAATGTTGGATTGACAGTTCGATTATTTTGAAACTGCCTTCTTCCTGCAGCTACATTTTGTATATTTTTCATTGCACTTTGTAATGCAATTGTATTCGTGGCCAGTTGTGGTATCTATCAAGCAAGAAATTTAGGACTAGATTAACAGAGACATAGTAATGAACAGGCATTTGAGCACCCTATAATTGACTGTTATTAAGGTGTTGTCACAGTAGTCTGTAATGAATTCTCTTGTTTTCTTTTGAAATTGGATGAGATATTCCGGAAAAAAAAAAAAGGGGGGGGGGGGGAACCCACAAAAACAAAAGCAAATTTAATTCAACCTTCAAAAAAATTGCCCCAAAGAAACATAATACCTTTTTTTTTTTCTTTTTAAAGATTTCAAATTATTTGAAGGTGCTTCCAATTTTGAAATGCTCAGTAGAAGAAAAATCAGGGAGAGAAGGAGCAAATTTTGTGACTTAGGTGAAAACTTTAAAACACATTTTTGTGTTCATCAATCTCCTCATCAAATGCAATGAAAAATCATATTTATATTTTTGCAGAAGATAGAAGATAAAGTTTGTTGCTGAGTACATGTTTTTCTCCCATTACAATGATGGCTGCCTTTTCATTCATATTTTAATGAGGTTAGTATCTCTGAGACAGCTTTTTCGGGGTGGAGGCCCATGTCTCCGGTACAATTACAATAGGAGTTGCTTTATTGACAAGTACTATTCAAAATCTTCACAGTATAGAAAGAAAGGCTTTAGTTTTCCACCACTTGTCCAAATACTTATTCCTCTCTTACTATTAAAACACTTGCAGAAAGAGCACTCTCAACTGCCTGGAGCCCTGTACACCGGGCAGAGCACAGCTCAGCAAAAAAAAAAAATACTTTGCTTAAATTCCAGTTGCATTTATGTCTGCAAAAATTTCCCTCAGTAGAATCCAACAAACAGACAGCAGAAACTGATAGATAGTCTTGGCAGCTTCTGCATCTGTGGGTTTACAAGAAACAGGCTTGTATAAAGGATAGCTCCTACCCAAACTGTGAATCTGACTCCAAACACATGAGGCAAGGCAAAGTTATGCAGAGATTACGCATCCAATCTATAATTTATTAGACAGAAACAAAAAAAATTTGTAAATCCAGCTCTTGGCAAGTTAATCTCTTGTGCTTTTTTTTTCATCTTCTCTATGTCTATGCTATCTCTCAAATACTTTTCATTACTCTAGCAAGGGAATACAGCCCAAATCTAAATACGATACTAAATAAAAGCCTGAATCACATCACAGAAGTGCTAGTACGTGCACAAAAACTTACTTTTGGTGCATCCAAAAGAAAGTTCACACAGCAAAACCCTCTCTGTAAATTTGTGGAGATCATCACATGTTGGATGCATTTTCCTCCAGCTCAGTCCTTGCCTGTGGTGCACATGAAAATGTTCAGGAGAAGGGAGTGCCCTGTGTTTGGGCAGGGTACCCCGTGGCATCCACAGGCTTTAGCTCAGCCACACTCAAGTATTCCTGACCATGGCACATGAAAGGGCTGCAGGACTGACTACACACCTAAATATTAGTTGGAGTATAAGCATAGAAAACCACTTTTTCCAAAAACTTGCAGAGTAAAACCCTTCTGCTGCAGATACTGAATGTCTCTAAGTGAAAAGAAACACAGGCACAAGAAGAGCCTTTCCCCATCAACTAACTTAAATTACTGTCCTGGTTGGAAATGTAGAAAGGGGATGAAATTTAGTGCAATTTATTGCTAGAGCAGTCAGATTGCAAAAACACCCCAGTCCCTCCCAGAGCAACACTGACCTCAGTAAAAGGGATGCCAGGGCTGAAAGTAGACTGAGGTTGAGTCCCACCTTCTGTTGTAAGGGCTGTAAAACCTTCTTTCTGTGTTCACAGGTGTTTTAATTTTTTGCCTTCAGAAACCACCGCATATTTCTTGGAATTTTGGGGGGAAAAGTGCTTGCTCTGTGCCTGAGCTGCTGGAGCCTTTGCAGTCCCTGTCCTGGTGATAGGAAGAAGCAGCAGAGTTTGGAGCACAAGTTTCAAACTTCACTTTTGCCACCACCTTCTTCCCCCACCAGCTTTTATTTTCCAGTTTGCAAAACATTATGTTTTCCTGAAAAAAAAAAAAAATGCATCCCAGTGGATGTGATGGAATTTTAATAGAAAAATGTGGTTTTGTGAGAGACTGTCTTTACTGTAAAATAAGTTATGCTGCCCTACAAACAGGGTTGGGATTAAAAGGCTGCTGTCTTTTTTTTTTTGTTTGTTTGTCCTTTTTTTTTCTACTAGGCACTTTTTTGCTTTTCCCAGACTTTTTTTTGTGTGTGTGTGTGTGTCTCTTTTTTTAGACACTTTTTTTGCTCTTCCCAGTTTTCATAAAAAGTAGACTCCCCATCTGTATGTGACTGGGGGAGGGAGGGATTTCATAATGGGCCTGGTGCAAGAAGAAGATGAAGGGGGAAAGAGAGAGAGGGGAAAAAACCCTCTAAGCTTTAATTTTAATTCTCCTGCCTTTATTTATCTGATTTGTGGCCAGATGGTGGTGAAGCAAGGCAACCCCTTTGTGCAAATGAAGCCCACATGTGAAAGTCCTTCTGTAATGTAATCATTGAGACCGGAAGGGTTCATACTGTGTCTGAAAAGAGACAATGGAGCCGGGATATATCAACATCGCCGAAATCGAGTTCATTTGCGATGCAGGCCCTTTGACTATGGTTGTCATGAAAACTTCCTACTTTGATCAGCAGAGGGTGGAGAGAAAAAGAAGAAGAAGGGAAAAAAAAAGAAGTCTTCTAAAGGGGCAGGGATGCGGCGCGGGTGTTTGCTGTGCACTTGGCTCCGGTTCACGCCCCTTTCCGGAAGACGCAACAGGGAGAGGAGCATCTTGCACCTTGACCTGTCTAGACGGGGCGCGAAGTTTGGGGGTTTTTTTGTCCCCGTTTCCAAGGGCGAGGGTTGCTCTTTGACCCCCACCACCAGCGGTGGCAGCTCTCGGGGTGTAGGTAGCAGCCAGAGGTTTCCTGCCGAATTCTCACCGCGGCCGGGAGGGAAGGGGATGGACAAAGACACGGACCAGCTGTTCGGAAATAAAGCTGAAATAGTAGAACCTGGGAGAAGCTAGGTTTTGTAAGCTATTATTTTCTGCACAAAACCCCTGGGAGGTATTAAACAGCTGCATCTGAGCTGGTGAGCAGCGGCTAAAAGACAGAGCAACAACTGAGAGCCCAGGACTTTTGGCAAACTCCGCTTCAACCAGAGAAACAAGTGGCTGGAGCGCCAAGGGCTTTCATGGCCCGAACGTCCACCACCGGCCGTCTCCCTTCGCCGCGGTGTCTTCGGGCTGCCGGGAGGTTTCCAAGTGGGAGGCTGGCTTTGGAGGAGGGCGAGGGGCGTGGGGGGCACGGGGTGTGAGCTGAAAGGCCCACGCAGGTTCTCCAGGACCACCTTATCTGGTGCTGGCGTTTTAAATTTTGTGCGTAATGTGATGTGTCGACGGTTCTACATAGGGAGAGGGATGCTCTTTGTGCTCTTTCTGCCATCTAACTAGGCATTATCTGCATGAAGTGTGGGGGTTTGGTGATGTAATAAGCCAAAAAAAAAAAATCAGTCTTTTCCTCCATGAGGTTTCTTTAACCAAGTCAGAGACGGAGTTGTTGGGACGGAAAAGGAGATGGGATGGATTTACTCCTAGGCGGGGGGAGAAAAATCTATGCAGCCTATAGAAAAAAAGAAAAAAATCAGTATTTAATCTGATGCTTACCAACCTTTGAAATTTGGGGTAGGCCAACAGAACAAACAAGTAACCTTTTATTTTCCAGCCACAGCTGTGTCAGTGTGCCCACTCTTTCCCATCACTAGGAAATTCATGCAGATCATGCCTTGTTTTAATATTTCCATATTTTAAACATGGTCTGTACTGCTTCCTCACAGAAACTGGCTGAATATTTTGTAATAACACTGCATTTTGTCAGATGCTTTATAATGTTATTTAGAAACATATCTGGATCTATTTAGGGCTTCATAAATATGAATAAAGCATTTACAAAAGGCAGAAGTAACCCACGGATTAGACCAGATGCTTTATTCATTACAAATTTCCTAAACTTCAACAGTTATAAACTACATTTTACTTGCGGTTTCTTTTTTTCTAAGTGATTAAATACAAATTAACATTTCCCAGAAAAAAAAATCTCTGCAGATTTATGTGCAGGAAATAAGGGAATTGTACAAGTGGCTAAAATCCAGATTGTTAACCAGAGTTTCAAATATTTATAGACAAATTAGGGGAGGAGGGGAAGGATGTCATCTTTTTTTTTTTTTTTTTCCTGAGGCCTTGTGGTGTAGAGATGCATTTTTCTCAGCTAATTCTGCTAAAAACACCAAGATGCTCCGGCTGGCTTCGTGTCAGTGCCTTCTTCAAAATTATATTTTATATATTTTTCATTACTGCTTTTGGGGCCTCTCCTTTTTTTTTTTTTTTTTTTTTCCTTTTTTTATTAACTCTTGTGGAAAGTGAACGAAAACAAACAAACAGACCATTAAAAGCCATAGGGTTGTGCTGGCCGTGGCCTTCCGAGCAGTTGAAAAGAGCAGAGTGAGGAGCACAGGCAGAGCTCTGCCTCTGTCACTGCCAGCTCACGGTGCTGGCATGTCCTGGCAGGTATTGCTTGGACTTTTTTCAGTCAAGCACAACAAATGGCCTTTATTTGAGTGCGTGTGAGTGTGTGTGTACGACTTCCAGCAGGCAGGTTTTCTTGCACTGTGGTTTTTCTCTGCCCACCTTAAAGGGCTTCCCCTTGTTCATGGGTTGAAGGCTGTGTTTTTGGAGACAGGAATTCCCTTTGAACGTGCACCCCGAGTTTCAAGTTGCCAAAGGCCGGGCTGGTTGTTGCATCCCCATGGACCTGCACTCGCGCACCCATCCCGGGGTAGGGATGCGTTTTTTGGGGCACGGAGGTGAATTGCCAGCAGCTCCCTAAATGCTGGGAGGAGGGGTGCTCGGCAGCTCTGTCCGCACTGAAATCACAGCTGCATCTGCAAGGCCGGGGAGCTGCATTTATGGCACATCGTCACCGCTAATATCAGACTACAAAATGGGCTCGTTTTATTTAAATTTCGAATGCCTCCTCCGCGAGTCCGTGTTGAAAGGGGCGGGGGGGAGGTGGTGTCCCTAACCAAGTGAAATGCCTTTTGGAGGGGTGTCCCCCCCCCCAAGTCCATGAATGTGGTTTTGAAAACGACAGTGAGGCTGGGCATGAAGTTTAAGTAATATTTGGTAGCATGAATTCTCTGTCTCAGGCAGCCCCCATTCATCCCCAGGCTGAGCAGGGCAGGGACAGCAGAGCGAGCCGAGGGCTCCTCGCAGCCGCCCTGCTTGCTTCTAACTTAAAAAAAAAAAAAAAAAGATAATAAAAAAAAGAGCACAGTACGAGTATCCTCTTTTTTTTTTTTTTTTTCCTTCGTCCTTACAGTGGGAAAGTATCGTAGAGGAGTATGAAGATGAAATATTCTCACTTATGGCCCAAGAGGCAGACTATCTAGCTGACAAGCTGTGCAGTGAAAAATCAGGTACTGTGTCTGATGTAACATGTGCTCTCTCTACAGCCGTGTGGGGTTGGGTGCTTTTTTCAAACCCAGCGTACTGCTTTGCAGGAGAAGTGGGCTGTTGTTGAATATGCAATGACACTACATGGCTTTAAAAAAAAAAAAAAAAGAGACAAACAACAAAACAACCAAACATCCCCTTTTTTAAAGGCTTTTAATTCTTTTAATCCTTGTGTGCATATTAATGCAGCATGATCTGAGCATCCCAACTAACATGGTATGTTTTCCTCCTGATGTTATGTGACTTTTTGCTCCTTGTATGTCTGTACCGTCATTTCCAGGTCAGAAATGAAACTAACCCTCTTGCAACAAAATACAGACATTTGTTTCTCCTGTTTAATTGCTAATTGCAGCCACTAAGCTGAAATGGGAGCCATAAGAATGTAGGTTTAGAAATGTGCTTCTCATTTTTAGGTGAACTCTTCGTTTTCATCAGACAGGAGCTGTCCTTAGAAGGGCTGGCCAGCCCACTGCCTTCACCTCCTGGGGAAAATGTGTTTTATAATAATTTCTTGTTTTCTTTCTCTGTAAAACATATAATTCCATATAAGCAAGGCCTCTTTTCAATCCTGACAAAGTAAGAAAATTCTTTCCAAAATTAATTATAGCTTCTTTTAAATCTTCCTCCATTTGTCTGTTTCTTTCCCTAATTTTCAGTGTTTTGGGGTAATTTTTCAAGTTTTATTTTCATTTCTGAATGCAAAAAGCACCTAACTTGAGGCACTAAGTTTTACAAGATTATAAATGAAGTTGGGTTATCCCTCCTCAGCATGCTGCCTTCAGTGCTAGAATATGCATGAAAAATATCGATCTCCGAATCAACACTTGTAAATAGTGGTTTGTGGGTTTGAGATTTAGAGGTTGTAAGCATTATTTGGGGTGTAAGAAACATGAAAAGTACTAGAGGGTGGAAAAGAAGTTCATAGAAATAAGTTTGTGTACTTTAAAACTCCAGGGTATTTGTAGTATTTATTGAAAACACATAGTCTGGAGCACCGGAGAGCTCCATCTGTAAAGACACAAAGTTCTCTCTGTAATCTCCTTGGACAAATAAACTCCAAAAAATAAACTTTCCAGAACAAATTTTATTTTCTACAAATATTTCCTATTTGTCGTCTCTGCCATCATGGAGCTGCTCTTGGTCGTGCCAGTAAATGATTTTGAAAACAACATACTTCCTCCAAAATGGACGGCAGGATTTCTGGCACTGGGCTTTGCACAGAAAAACTTCCTGAGCATTTCAGAAGCAAACCCCAGAAGAGTTTGTGGGATAGTGTAGAAAAATCATCACCTTCCAGAGTAATTTTCTCAGAGAAGAGGAGTCCAAGATAAACCTGCTTTCCTTCTTGGCTTCTCTTATAGCAGCCTCTAAACCTTTTGGAAAACAAATTGCAGCTCTGTGCATCTTCAATAACACTGTGAGAATATTTTCCAAAGGCACAGACAAAATATTGATATGAAAATATCAAAGCCCACGCTGCTAAAAATCTCTGTGTTTTTTTTTTTTTTTCTTTTCGTGGATATGCTCAAAAGCTTTCTCACCCCTCCTTGAAATACATTTTGGGTTTAAAACCTACACTGTGTTCTCACCCAGCCTTTTTACACCAGGAAGATAATTTCCTCCCTCCTGGCAGACGAGATTGCTGTAACTGCATGTTAACCTCCTTCACACAAATACCCCCCTGCATATGTGCAGGGCTGCTCTTCCTGACTATAAATAGTGGTCCGCAGAGGGGAAAGTAGTTTAGTTTTCTTCCTGGCAATTAGCACAGATAAACAAGCTGCCATTTAATAAACAGAAGTGCAAGTCCTCATCATTGTAAATATAGGATGCTTGCAAAAGCAGCAGGAACACTACAGAGAGATGCTGAGCTACGCTGATATAAAATAAGGGCAAGAAATTAATCTGCAATTTCCCGTATCGCCCCGTTGCCCGTTTTAAAAATGTCAGTACATTAAAGAGTAAAGACTAAAAAAAGCCACAGGGACTTCTTTAAAATTTAGTTCGCCCAGTGTTTAAAATGGGATGAAAGTAAATGTATTAAATTGCATTAAAATAATGAAAGCATGTTTTTATTAACTCTGCAGCAGGCAGGAGATGGCAGAGGAGCACAGTAGTACCTGACAGAGCAGGGAAGTGCCTGCTTGGGTTTTTCCAAGGAAAATAAAATTCAGGCACCAGTGGCACTGGAAATGGCGAGTCTTCTAAATTGTGTCAGGCTTCATGCCAGCCACACAGCACCAACATATAACTTACTAAAGCCTCCAACTCACAGAACACAATGAGACTTCTATTATTAGGTCTTATCTATCTTACAATGGCAATTTTCATTAATATGTTATATTAAAGCAATATTACACTTCTATCATCCTGCTGTAAATTATTGGCTCCTTTTATTCAGAGCTCTGTGTGTTCATTCAGAATAACATTTTTAACTTCTTTTTTTTGGGGGGGTGGTGGTGCAAATTATCATACTAAGTGATAGAAATAGTATAGAAAACCTCTCCAAAGCCAGTTGTAGATTTTGATGCTTTGGATTTCATTATGAAGCAGGAGAGAAAAAAAAAATGAAATAAAAAAGACAACAACAAACCAAGTCAATATTAATTTCATTATTATGCCTTCAATTTTCTTTTTAAAGGCTGTGTACTTGAATATGGCTTATTTCTTGTGGGCCATTTCAGACTTAATATTGGTGTAATCAAATCCCTTTTCTACTGTTCTGTGGTAAAATAATAAGGGGTGCAGTTTTCTGTCAGCCTACAAACATGACATTAATGAATGTCTCATATTATGGTAAGCAAACCCCTCCTCTGCAAGTCCCATTTAGTACTTTTATTTAATTCTAATATCATAGCAGACTTCTTCTTTTCCTTTATGGCTACTGGAGATGGATGTTTCTTGTTTGATTAAAAAGTGGGAAACTTCAATAAAGTCTTTTAGCGTGATCAAACCGTTTGATATTTACAAGCATAGATCCGTTCGCTGTCATGTATTCTTTGATCATGCAAAAAGTCTCAGTGCTAGACAGGCAGGCAAAACCTGCTGAGACGCACCTTCAGATCCTCTACTATTTTTACAAGATTAAAAAAAAACCCTAAAAGTTAATTTTCGAGGAGATTGCCCATTTTTTTTATCCCCCCCACCCCCAAAAAGAAGGCGCAGTTGCCAATCGGTCCAATGGAATAACACGGATTTTTTTAAATTGCCCTCTAATTTTCTTTGCTGATTGCAATCATTTTCTGTGTGCTTTTTCTGGGGTTATATATATTTAGTTGTGATAGTTGAGGCTTAGTGCCATGCCAGCAGCATTTCATTCAGGGTTAAATGGAGTTATGTAAAGGCCAGTAAGGAGCCAGAAACCAGTGAAAGCTTTTGCTAATGTACAGGCCAGAGACAGCTGATTTAGAAGTGGAAAATAATTTAACACCACTTATCTTACGAGTGCTGAAAGCTACTGTTTAAGTAACAGCAGGACTTCTCCTACATAATTTTCTTTTTATGTGCTCGCAGCCATAAAAATGTTCTATTTGGTTAAAATCTTATAGTCCCCATTTTGTCTTAAAAGTGACCTACCCCACGTGTTTCTTTATTTAGCTGTTTGGAAAGTTTGACTATAATTTAGGCACCCGATGTTGAGTTATACAAAGTGAAACAAAACGCTCTTATTCAACTGCGAAGAAATCCAGAAGTCTTTTTCTGCACAATTATCACTCAAACTATTGTGTTTTTGCAAACTGATACTTTGTAGGAGTTTCATTCCCAGTGAGAACTACTCTCCTGGAGAGTTTAACAAAGCTAGCAGCTACATCAATTAAAAGCAACTAAAATGTCTGTTATGGGTATGTGCAGAATATTAAGCTGCCATTAAGTCATTTACCGCTCACCTCAACACCCTCTGCAAGATTGTGGTTTTAAAAGGCAATATATGGGGTGAGAAGCTGTAGTTTAATGCTGCCACAGCACTCTGGAATTACATATTTTCTCACATTTTTCTCCCTGTGCAACTAGGAAAAAGAACAGGAGAGAGAGATTAGCCTTTGCGTCCCTGCCTTGAAATAGGATCTGTAAGCACACATTTCTCCAAGTGCTACAAGGGACTGGAGGATCCACATTGGTGGGATTTATTAAAGAACTGGGCTGTAACACTACTTCTTTTAAAATACAAAGTTCGATCTAAAAAGCCCACCAGATTTTAGCTGCAGCAATGAGGTTATACTGGGAAGACAAGGGAAAAGAATTTGAAGACTAACGTGGGTCCCTCCGGAGAGAAAAACAGGATATTTTCTGTATTTATTAGTGTCATACTGTGCAGTATGCTGGGGTCTGTTCTCCTAGGCTGTTCCATGGCCAAACCCATAGAAGCACCAGCAAGACCCCAAAGCCAGATGTGAAACCCACCTGGGCAGCGACAGGTTCACCACCAAAGCTTGGGTGCTTTCTAAGTGGTTTTCCAGCAAGTGTTTAAAAAAAACTCCATAAACTGTGTTTATGTGATGTGACAATCATTAGAGAGCCTGATGTGGTGGGATAATTTTTCAATTCACATGAGGCAGACTTTTAATGACTTTGCAAAAACGTCCTCTCACACAGGGATGCACAAGTTGTGTCCCTGCCCTGTAAGGGAAGAGCCAGACACAGAATTATTTAACACATTTGAGGACAGGACTGCTTTGCTTTTTTACCAAAAAATCTTTCTTTACCTGATTCAATAGAAAGTATCTGAGTCTGACTCACTGACAATGTGCCATGGTTATGCCTCATGCTGTCCCTCATTCCTGATTTATTGCCCAATGTTGTCTAACACGTTTTAATTTTCACCTTCACACATTCACTGGTGGAAGCACTTCGAGAAGAATACCTCTGCTTTTCTAGTTTGAAAAGTACGTATTTTTGATTAAAGAAACAGGAACTTTCAGCAAAGTGTTACTCTTCAGGACAACAGTAAATCACAGGGGACTTTTCTTACCTTAGGTGCCTGAGCAGAGGCTGCTGCTCGCAAAGGTTGCAGAAGAGATCAGCTCCTCATTGCAGACTGAAGTAAGATGAAAGCATCCATTTTTTCCTTGTTTAGTCAATTTTTGCTATTGTACTATCTCTGCTGGTTTTGACTTTTAATCTTAGATTGTGCCTCCATTCCACAGGGAGTTTATTATTATTATTATTATTATTATTATTAGTAGTAGTAGTAGTAGTAGTAGTAGTAGTAATAGTAGTAGTATTTTAACTGTTTTTCTGTTTCTGATATTTTGATATGAAACGTGCAGATGAGAATGTGCACTTCTGATGAGAATGTGGAGTTTAATGGGCAGCTGGTTTTTCAACCTTATTTCTATGTTCAGATTTTTTTTTTACCCCAAGGTATTTCATTTCACTTGTGCTGATTTTCTTAAAATCAACATCTGATTGTCACAGAGTGGGGGACTGCAAAAACTGAGCCTCCCACTCCAGCAGAAAAATACAAATCAGAGAACTAAAAAAAATCTATTATTTTTTTTCATGCATTTAACAGATTACTTTTTCATCTGTTTTTCCAGACCAGAAAGAGTTTAGAGTTTGTAGCTAAGAGCTGTCAAGTTTCTATCCCTGTTATTGAGATGAAGATGGCAAACTTTTGAAATAATTTGTCCTTTTAAAGGTGAAATAACTTAGTAGAGAGTATGAAGTCCTTAAAACAAGCCATTCCTTTAAAATTTCCATATCAAAGTCCTACTGATCCCGATATAAACGTTCACTCAACATCAGCACCACCAGTGTAATAACTTTTTTTAATTAAAGCTTTCTTGTTGAAGAAATGGCAAAAAACATCAAAATATTCCTGACAGAGGTTATACCTTTCATCATTGGGGTGGTTTTTTTAAGGTCCAAAGTATTTATTAATCAGTACAAAACATTTGGTCATAAATCTCACCCAGAGATGGGTGAGACTCAGTTCAGGTTGTTGCTGTGTCTCCAGAAGACAAAGTGGGAGAATATCTGCTTCAGGCTCCAACACTCTATAAAAACACTGTTTAAAAGGATGTTAACTACTTAGCCATGGTTTTAAGGTAACAAGGCTAGTTCAGAGCAGTAGAATATTTATGATAAAAGTAAGCTTTATAACAAAGAAAAAGTTCTGAAAATACATAGGTCACCTTTATTACAGATTGAGTAAACACTGAAGAATATGAAATGATGAATTTTATAATGAAAAACAACACCCCTCTCTGATTAAAAATCTGTTAATAAGTGTCACATAATTTTAAAATTTGTTTATAGATTTTTACAATATTTCTAAAGTTAAATATTTCAACAATGACACAATCCATCCCTCAGTGCATGTAAATTGCTGAAGCTTCACAGAAGCAATTAGAGCAATGCTGATTTACAGCAGTTTAATGTCTTGTCCCCTAAATCTGTAACACAAAGATTTGTTGTTTGATTTAATGTTTTTAAGAAGACTGAAGTTTTTGCTTCAGGTGGAACATTCTCTGTCATATCCTACTGACAGACCAAATTTGCAGAGTGCTTTATCAAAGTTATAATTTGAGTATCGTGGAGCAGCTACACTCTATAAAATGGAAATAATGCCTTCAGTATTTAAGGAAGACTTCCTTCACACTTAATCCAATCCAACATCTTCTTTGATGTGTATGTAAACAGCAATTTTTAAAGAAATTTCCAAATATTTGAACTTCCTTTCTATTCATTCTGCTCCAGACAGCCAGTTTAGGCCGAGGTGGGTTCTTTACTGTGGATACTGAGCTCACCTCACACACAAAACTCAAAATCAGCTGGCTCTGTTTAAAGTCTGAGAGCAAGAAAATGTTTCTTATTGTGCATAGACCTAAGATATAATCATATCAAACTAATGGGAAAGGTTTGGATTCCCCTCCTGTTTCTATTCTGTTAAATCTGTTGATTTTTGAGTGGGTAGAAAAGAGAGATTTGGCTCAAAGTATGCTTTAAAAAACATATGTTACCATGTCACATAAAAGGAAAACAACCACTGGGATTCTGTGCAGCTATTTTAGAGTCTAGCTAATTCTCACCTGATTTTAATCATATGTTTTCCCCCCAAAATTTAAAAATATTTTACCTTTCTCCAGCATTCTATTTTTATCATTCAACATGAAAAACCCATAAAAGTAACTAAGAAAAGTGATTCTCCAGGAGAACAGCATAGTGCAAGTGGCCGACCACTAGAAAAAGATCAAAATAAGTAAAATAAGGTGGCAACAGGGAGTAACTTTTGGAGGTTTTTTCCTTTGTATTTTATAACAGAGGAAACTTGTATGCTTTCTGTAACAGCAACTGATAAATTATTACAGGCAGATATGTTAGGATGTCTCTTTAAAATTTAAGTGCTGTCTTGTGCTTTGATATGCCCTCAGAATTGATCACAGTCATGCTATAAGAGAGTTCTTGAGTAACCTGGCTGGGTTTCTTTGCTGAGCATCCAGTCCTCCAGTGCTCAATGCAGGCACCAGACACTGTGGTTGGTGTGGTTTGTGCTGAGAAAATGCTACAAGAGGGTAGCAGTGAGATATCCCTCCCCCAGAAAGAAAACCTTTCTTTAAACTAGGATCTGCACATTTGCACTTTTGCAATCTGTCTTTGAATTTCACACTGCAGAACTGCCGGAGAGTTTTTAGTGTCTGTTGCTTTTTCCATCTGTGTTAAGATACGGGGCAAATTCACTCCGGTATCACTCCAGTCTTATCCTGATGTAAGCTGGTGCAGCTGGGGCAGTGCTGTAGTGGAGCACATCTGATACACACTCTCCTCAGCCCTGGGGTATTTATTTTTGGGGTAAATACTCAGATTGCATCACTATCGCTTTATTGAATCCGATATTGACTGCGCTGCAAACTGAAAATTTGTGAGGATCTTCATGAAGCCAAACACGTCTTGGGTTCAGTAAGAAGTGCCCAATTAAAAAAGAAAAAAAGAGATTCATGCTTTTGTCATCTATCAATTAGCAGATTAGGTAAAAGTGTATTATATATGTGATGTGACATGACATGAACTGCTTGGAGTCCCATCTATCCAGATGTTTATGTAGCTGTCCTCAGCTGGTCCCCTTGAGCATCTCAAAACCTATATGGAAAGTAAAGAAATGCATCCTGTCTCTTAGACCCTGTCTCTTCTCCCTTATTTATCTCACCCTACTCTGATGAAGTCAGAGATGTATCCAAAGGCACAGTCTTGCCTTTTATCAGTGCAACAGAAGTGTAGAGGTCATTTCTAAGGAAGGAGGACCAAATCTTTGCACAAGGCAAGTAGGATAGAGCTTGTCTATAGAGCAGGATAAGATTTGGGATAAAGCTATCACATTTGACCTGGGTAGGCTTGGGTTCCCCAGGTCATGATGACTGTTAATATTTTTACTTAAAAACAGTTAGTTTCATTTTCATGCCAAATATACCAAGGAAACAGCACTTTCCTGGTGACAGATTTTATTTCAAATGTGGCTTATGCTGAATAAATGGAGGTCACTAAGTTCATTTTACTAAGGAACAAAAATGGATTAAACAAGATCCTAAATGGTCAAAATCGATGCTTTATTTATTAAGATAAGCCCTAAAACAAGGTTATCTGCTAACTAAACATGTTTTTAATTCACATTTGTCTTTGTGGTCTAACGTTTGTGATAGCTTCATCAAAATACAGTTTTTAGAAAATGCATCTTGCTTGTCATTGTTTCACTGACATAAGGAACAAGCACGTTAGAATTTTATGAGAAAAATATTAACTCGTATGGTGTCCCTAATACATATGAAGTTTACCAGAAATGAGGAGAGCCAGATTCATGTTAAATGAAATACTATTAGTGGGTCTTACAGCAGGAGCAGTGAGGAGTACCTTGTAATTATGGTGTGCACATCTGAATACAGCATACTTTGTTCTGGGGCTTAAGTAGGTAATTAGCATTTTGGTTATGGAGTCGTGAGTGATCTTAAATTGTATTGGCCTCTGAAAATTGTCCTTATTTTGAGTGCTGGGTTGGATACAGTTACTTCTGGAGCACCTCTCTTGGAATTCCCCACTGGGCAGGAGCACCTCTGCCACTGGCAGGGTGGAGGTGGCAATGGGAGACCAACCAGGGGTGGGAAGGGGGCGAGGAGAGAAGAGCTCTTGGGATGCTCCTGGGGGCAACAGAGCGGATGTAAACCCGGCACTTCCACCTTCTATTGTCTGAGCATGGGGATTTCTGAGAATGCATGAGAACAAGGAAAGCCTTTAGTGAGGGAAAAGTGTGAAAGGTTAGGAAAGAACTGCAAAGTGGAGTTGCTGCGCTGGGCAAGTTCCCCCAGCCGTGCCTGTGCCGGAGCAGTGCTGCAGCTCCAGCCTGGATCGCTGCACGAGCGTTGATTAACAGCAAAACTGTGCTTAATGCAACACAGGTTAACACAGAGCTCTTCTTCAGGAGCGCCTCTACAAGGCTGCCTGAGAAAGAGTGGGAGAAAATTAGAGACCAATTCACAAAGCTCATTTAAACTGAGCGAGAAGCTTTGGAAAACAAGAATGTCTTCGTGCCTTTAACCATATTTACAGACCTGGCTGGTTTAATGGCATTCAGCAATAAATTCCATCGCCTTCGGGAGCAATTGATAAAGGTTCTGGTAACCGCCTGCTCCAATCTACTTTGGGGAATGTTAATAAACCAGTACCCAAGGACTCCTAGGTGTATGCTGTGGAATAGAGGGAGCTAAATGTCAGCTAATTAAGCAGAGCTGAGACCATGAAAGATCTTGTGAGTTAAAAGTTAAATATTAATATCGGTTTCAAACTTTATGAAAAGCTGGCTTAGTGGCAGGAAGCAGAAGGGATATATATCCAGCATGTTCATGACATTTTCTATTTCTGGTTAACCTCGCAGCCACATTGAAAACTAGCTGAAGTTTTCTTAAAGCAAATTCTAGAAGAGCAGCCAATAAGGAATTACAACAAACCTTGAGGTGACACACACATTAATGAAGGAAGAACGGAAAAGATATCAATATGGCAGTGTTTCTTAAATGGTAGGGGGGAAAAAAAAAGAAAAAAAAATCTTCCTTGTCATATTAAATGTGACATGAGCAAAAGGTGAGTTCAGAAAGCCTTGGTGCTTGCCAGGGCTGTATTTATCTGGCTGCACATGTTGATCTATTCTGCAAATTCCCGAGGCCAGGGCCAAGCTCCAGCCAGCACCCGCCTTGCAAATGCACAGGAGCAGTGCCTGGCTGCCACAGTTATCAGGGTCAAACACACCAAATACAGGGTCAGCACCAGCCATTTGCTGTTGATGGGGACTGAGGGTTGGGGTGTCATTTTCAGCATGACACTCCTTCTTTTTCTTTTTCCTTCTTTTTCTTTTTTTCCTTCCTTCCTTCCTTCCTTCCTTCCTTCCTTCCTTCCTTCCTTCCTTCCTTCCTTCCTTCCTGTCCCCAATCCCAGGCAGTGGTGCCAGCCCCCAGCCTGTGATGCTGCCTTTCCTAAACGAGCTTCCCATGCATAATTAAACTCCAACACTCACCTGGTACTTTAGCACTCACCTGCCTGGAATGGGCTTTGACTCTGTTTCCCAGAACCTTCCTGGCCATGTTGTACCCACTTGGAAGCAGAGGGATTTGTGGTTACCTGGTGATGGCACAGCCTGGGAGGATGGTAATGATGATTCAATCCCAGGGATTGTGGGAATATGTGAGGTTGGTTTTCTCAGGGCAATTTTGCTTTGATTTTCAAAGACTTAGCTTTACATGATCAGGTAAGATCACAAAAGGAATTTCAAGATGCTTGGTGTTTTCTGAGGCTGAGTTGTGTTTCATGTGGCAGCACATGGAAGGATGACAGCCAAGGTCATTCTGTGCTGAGCCACACTTGTGTTGGGGACACATGAGGGCAGTGAGAACTTTTGCAAAGATGTGAATTAGGGCAGGTTGTGGTAGTGAGGCTTTCTGATGTGACATAATGCAGAGGTATTTTCCTGTTTTCACATTACCTCATCTTCCCAAAATGAGTGACCCTCACATTTTCACCATGTTCATTCTTCTCCTGTACAGTCAATCCTTAAATTCTCAGGAAAGCCTCCTGTCTGCTGTGTCCCAGATTCAAAAGAGGGATGAATGTCTATCTGCCTGCAGCCCTTTCCCACACAGAACCTCTAAGGAATAGAAAAGTGAGATACCTAGAAAGGAATAGATATCTTCTCTTCATGATAACAAGAGTCTTTTTAGGTTAAGACTACTTCTCAGCGGGGATTTTGTCACCACGTTCATTCTGACCAGAATAAATGCATTGTGAAGGGCTTAAAAAAGTACTGGAGGAGAGCTTTGGAGTACCCACATATGTAATAAGAGAGCTGCTCTCTCCTTAGTGGACACAAGCAGTGTAGGCACAAGCAGTCACTCACCTCTTACTGATTTTGCAAGGTCTCCACTGTGGGAGATGTTCCTCCATCCTCCTGTCCAATCTGCTTATTTGATTCCACCTATTTTCCTTCTGCAAATAGTAAAGACAGATCTCATATCTACTGTTACAATTTGGAACAGAACTTAATCTCATGGGCTGTCTAATCTCAGGGGGCTCCTGAAACAATACAGTAATGGAAGTAACAAAGATTATCACAACCTCTGGCTGATTCTCTTTGGGAAGGGCCTTCCATCTCTCCTGAAAAACCTGTAAACAACCCCTGATACATCTAGGAAAGCCCTGCCCTAATGAAACTGAATGAACAGCTCCTTGATTCATCTGAAGATGATGATAAAAGAAAAACACAAATAGCTGAAGCCAGCCATCTGATCTTTCACCTTTCTGTGCAGATGAAAACACAGATTCTTAACCTTTGAGCCCTTCAAACAATTTCCTGATGCACTTCAGCAATGGCAACAAGACTTAAGCTGCCACAGTTCAAGGGAATATTGCTTGAAAGCCTCTTTTATACTTCACAGCTTTGGGTTTGAGTTCTGTGTGACAACAGTTTTTTAATAAAATATTAGTTTACCTTGAGTGGAAGCTGATTTGTCATGGCTGCATTCAGGAAGGCAAGTAGGTTCCACTTCTTTATCAGGGGTCTCAGCAGTAAGTTGTTGTTTGCATGGAAAATGCTGCACCTGCCCCATGGAGATCAAGACCTTGTATTGACTGTGCAAGAAATTAGGAAGGGTGACTTCTAAGCACATGAAACACACAGGGAGAATTACCACAGAATTATAGGAAGGATTGGGTTGGAAGGGACCTTAAAGATCATTCAGTTCCCACCCTCTGCCATGGGCAAGGGCACCTTCCACCAGACCAGGTTGTTCAGAGACACATCCAAGCTGGATTTCTGTCCAGACATTTCCAGTTGCCACAAGCTGTAAGGAAGGAGTGATTGTACAACCTGTCCTTCTGGTCATTTATTTACAGGGTGACTCAAGGAAGAAAAGCATGTAGCTGAAGTTTTGTGGTACCTTGGATATAGCCAGAGTTTTGCATACTGAATGGGGGCTGGAGCCACCAGCAACGCTCTCAGATTCTCATCAATGACTTCTCTTCAAATCCCCACAATGGCTTCCCATTTACAGCAACACTTTCAGGATTTTAGACTGTGTATAAGCCACAGGTTTGTATGGGAGGTCCTGTTTGGATAATGTTTATGGGAACATCTCCAGAAGGTATCCAGAACACCTTTCAGGTACTGTGTACTCTCTTCCAGTTCCATAGACACTGGGAGCAGTTTAGGCATGCTTTCTGATGCAACACTTGCCTAAAAGTTTTAAGTGCTTCATTCTGTTTTTGGAGAGACTTATTAATACCAGGAATATTGCAGGGATTTGACTGAACTTACTCTTGATGTTCCCAAAAGAGAAATGAACCCAGCATGTTGACATGATTACAGGGAAGAGTTTTGCTTGTTGACTAATTGTCCAAATATTTCTGACTACAGCTGTTTTTTCCACAAGAGTGTTACCCTTTGCCATGCTTTAAATTTTGCTTCCCTAAATCTGGATAGCAGAAATTAATCAACCTCAGTGAGACACAGTGAGTTCATTTAAAGCACACCTCAAAAAATCTAAGCTTCTCTATTTCAAAACACTTTTTCATTGTTCTCTACTACCTGAAGGCAGTTCTAAGAGGTGCTTCAGACAGAATATAGGAGTTGTCTTAGTCTTTTTAAAAATGCGTGATTCTTGGAAAATCTGGATTATATAGAAACATAAAGAGCTGAGGTCTCCATATAAAAATTCATTAACAAATCAAGGCAACTCATCTAATATTTTGAGGTTTTCTTGCACAAGTTAAGAACAAATCAGCAGATTTTTTCACTGCATGGACATTGTCCATATCAATAGAAACATCTTTCTATTTTTCTGCAAGTTTCCAGACCTAGGAACAGTCTTTTCATCATCAGGTACCGTCTTTAGCAGCTCTTGTTCAGGATCACATCTTGGATCATGAATGAATTTTATCTAGAATACACAGGCTATGTTTTCTCTTTTTGTTATGTTTTCTGTCTTATTCCTCATATAGAGGGAAAGATCTGAAAAAATCCCTAGTTTTGTGAAGGAAAACACAAAGCTCTGCTACAGGATAACATGGCTACAAGCTTCCTGATGGACACAGTCCTTCAGAAATCAATAAGAGTGAGATTTTTAAACTTCAGTTCTGGGTTTTTTGTTTTGTTTTTTTTTTTGCCTCTGAGACCTGGAATCACAATACTCATCTCAACAGCCAGCTCTTCTGCTTCTTCTGTAGCAACCCCAGGACCACTCAGATCAGAAGCAGCTTGTCCACAGAGACATTTGTAGCTTTAGAAGACTTGGATCCTTTGATCACAAAGAAAAGCTGTGAATTGAATGGTGTCAGATAGGTGTGTCTGACAATGGAAGCACCAACCTTTTGACATTACACAGCCCATTCCTTACTCCAAGCTCAAACACATCCAGAGGGCTCAAGGTTGGTCCCTACCTTCTCTACAAATGAAGACTCTGTGCCACTGTCCCTTCCAAATCAGTTGTGCCCTTCTGAGTGCTTGTATTTTCTCCAGGACAGACTCCAAATACAAGGGAGAAGCAAAAGGAGAATCCCTGGGGAGGAGCCAGGCTGTGGAAAAGAAGAGAAAGGCTGAGGTGGAGTCAGGAAAACTGAATAAAACTTAAGGAGAGAGGAAACAGGAGAATAAAGATAAGAGAGAAAAAGTCTAGTGTGGATCAGGAGTTAGAGTAGGACTGCACAGTGCACAAGGGGTACCAGGAATGGAAGGAGGAAAACTCAAACCTGTTGAGCACAGGAGCAGAGAGATTTGCATGTAAGAGGCAAAATTAAGTGCTGTTGTTAATGTTTGGGGTTATTTAAGAATCACCTTTTAGAGGCATTTTTAATAAAAACAACTGGACAAACTATTGTAGTTGTTCAAAACTAAGAAGGTGTTGAGAGTCCGTCCCCCAAAAAACCATAACAGTAGTGCAAGTGGTACTGTAATCACTGCTGTGAGATGCAGGAAACACTGGGCTGCACTTCTTTTCCCCTCAGAGGTGAGAAAAGTTATTTGCAAAATCAAACAGAAAACAATATCCCTGAAGACAATTAAATAAAAGCTGAGTTTAAACAAAGTTACAGGGAGAGAAGAGGAAAAACTCCGTTTATTGAAAAAGGTAAGGCCAAAATGCAAACAGGGATAGCAGATGTCTCTTTTACAGCAGCCTGTGATGGAGCTGATGGTCATTGTGCAGACCTGAGTGATGCCTTGGCAGTGTTTTGTGCTGCGTCAACCTGCTGCAACATTCAGACTTCACCCCAAAGGTGACATGCTCCAAAATGGAGAGACTCTACAGAGACTCTAGCTGCCCCCAAAAAAGCCTGGCTGATGAATAGGATGAATTTTGGGGAGGCCTAATTTTGGCTCCTTCCCTCTGTGGGAGAAAGCAGAGCACAGAGATGTGTGTAAAGCCTTCTTGCTGCCCATGCCCACCCATCCCCACACTGGTTTATATATTGGAAATACATTTGGGACCATCCCAGGTATAGTCCAGAAAAGGATGGCTGTTACACTGACCCATTTTCCCAGCACACTTCCCAAGAGCCCCAAGTATCAAGGGGCAGTTCCAGGCATCCCCAGCATGCCATCCTACATGATGGGAGGATCTTTAGCACGAGGAATTAGAGCTCCCTCCTTTCTTAAGGCTTGTACCAATGTTCTGAGGAGATAAGGAAGCCCTGAGTCCTGACAGGAGCAGGACAGGAAGAGCAGGTGGAAGGTGGGAGATGGGAGGAGAGCTAGCTCTGGAAGGAGCCAGGAGCTTTGTGGGGACACAGGTGACAATTTACTTCTCCCTTGAGGTCCATCTGGTTTGTCATATTCAGCCCACCCTCCACCTGGGGAGGGTGGGGAGAGGAAGGCCTTTACCCTCCTCTTCACTCAAACCACTGTGTTAGAACTGATGGTACCACCTGAAGAATGGCAAATTTTCCTGGAAAATGTTCCAAATTTTCTGAACACCATGGATTGCTTTACAGTCCCCACCTGGCCTGCTGGGTCTCCCCCTCTGGAGAGACCTCCTCTCCTCTCCTCTCCTCTCCTCTCCTCTCCTCTCCTCTCCTCTCCTCTCCTCTCCTCTCCTCTCCTCTCCTCTCCTCTCCTCTCCTCTCCTCTCCTCTCCTCTCCTCTCCTCTCCTCTCCTCTCCTCTCCTCTCCTCTCCTCTCCTCTCCTCTCCTCTCCTCTCCTCTCCTCTCCTCTCCTCTCCTCTCCTCTCCTCTCCTCTCCTCTCCTCTCCTCTCCTCTCCTCTCCTCTCCTCTCCTCTCCTCTCCTCTCCTCCCAGCACAGCAGTTTCCCAGAGCCTTTGATGTAATGGCTGCAAGAAACTCACTGTCAGTCACACACTGCAGGTCTAGAGGTCTCACACTTATTCATTCTTGCCACAGCTCCAAGTCTTCATTTTCTTGCCCCGGGAAATGCGTTTAATTATTTATTTGTATTGGGCCCAGGTTGGTAATACTTGGGTGCACACTACAAAGCGGCATGTGAAGAACTATTGCTGGCTGCCAGGGCCCATCAGACCCCGCTCACCCCAGGCCCCTGACAGGATAACTATCCCCATCGACTACACATTAAGACTCACATTAAGAAAAAAGAAAGGTGAGGTCCTCTGCGTTTGTAGCACTGTTGAAAGTAATGGAGCTGACATGCCTGGAAAAGTTAGAGCCTTCAGCAGAGATATCCCCTGGGACCTGGCTGGGGCTGGGCCAGGAGAATGAGGCTGGCTTTGCTGTGGGCTCTGCTGTCCCCAGCAGCCTCATTGGCACCTGGCCAGGACATGTCCAGGCATCACAGTGCCACCACCATCAGCTGATGGGCAACACAGTGTCCTGGTGCTGGACATAGGAGATGCTACTGGGCGCTGGGACAGGATAGAAGTTAGTTACAACTGGTGCTTTTGGAATGTCATTTTATGCTATTTTGCTTTTAGTTGTAGGAGTTCATCTTGGCAAGCCTGAAACTTCAGTGTCCCTGCTCTGGGCTCAGGGCTCTGCCTGGTGTCTGCCTTTACCAGTGCAAAACGTCCCCTCCTCTGACCGTGGGGTACCTGAGAGTGTGTCAGATGATCTCTCTCATGGCATTCTCCTGGAGGCATCACCATGGAGTCAGGTCCTGTCAGGAGTAGGTCAGATCTGCACTCCAGCTTGTTGGGACTCACATAGCAACATGGGAAGCACCAGAGATGGTCAGGGACTGAGTCACACCAAAGAGAAGCCTGCATTCGAACTGTTATCTGGAGTCAGACAAAAAGCACAGCTTCACCCAGGTGTATCACACACTGCTTTCTGCTGGTTCACCTTGGAAATGGATGAAATTGCATGTCTGTGTGAAAAGCCCTCAGTACTGGCAGAGAATCTCACCCACAAACGTTGAAATATTCATGCAAAAACTTTGTGTCAGGAGAGGTGGCACAAGGGCTCTCTCTCCACGCAGCATGGCCGGGACTGGATTGCTTTTGATCCAAGTGGTGGAACACCCAACTGGTTCCTCACACATTCACCCACCCAAAGGAGATGCCAACCCTGCACTGCCCATGCCACACTGGTCACTGGGCTCCCCATAAACAGCCCCTCCATGCTCGCCTTCCCCACGTCTGCTCCTGCCAGTTGGAGTCCTGCACCACAGGAATCACAGGAGGAACCTTGGGAGATGTCTACTTTTTATCCTAACATTGCTAGTGGTATTCTGCATATTCTTAAAACATAGGAAAAGCTGTTCCTTTCTTCTATCCCCCTGCAGCTGCCTTTGCCAGGGCACGTGTGTTTTGCAGCTCACTGCTCAAGTAGCAGTGCAGGATATCAGCAGTACTGGACCACAACGAGGTTTGCTCCACCATGAAGTGGAGCTGGGTTCAAGCAGGAGGATTTGTTAATTCTTTGCTGGGGATCTAAAAAACAGTTGGATGACGCTGGAATTATGACATGAGTCTGGAAGTCCAGGAAGCTCTTTGCACTGCCTGGCTCTGACACTAACTTCTTACATGGCCTCAGGCATGTCACTTCGCTGATTCCTACCTTGATCTCCCCATCTGGCAAGTGGAGATAATTCTGTCCTGCCCCATACGGCTGTTGGGAAGATAAGTTTGTCATCATTTTCTGAGGTACTGCGATGCTACAGGAGATGGATAATGAGACAGACAGAAAGATAGCTAGATAAATCAATCTCTTCTCATTCAAGTGAAAGCGGGCACTGCAGGTGCAGCATTTGAGATTAATCATCAGAAAAATTAGTTCCCTCAGTATCTTTTCAGGAGGAAGAAACAGCCGTAGGGCCCAGTCCTGAGGAGAGTTATGCACATGAGTAACCTTAACTTGAATTCAAAAGCAGTGCACAAGTAAAACTACTCATGTGAGCGAGTATGTGCTCCACTTGCAATTTCTGAAAATGCCTAAATAAATGATGTGTCCCAGCTGACACATGTCCCTAAGTCACTGGCATGCTTTTAAATATTTCCCTCAGACATTTATTTCTGCCCTTTATTAGCCAGGTTCTTTATTAGCAGCTGGCTTCCTGAGAAGCAGTGGGTTACAGCTTTCTCTGCAAATACAGTGAAACAAAAATAACCACAAATAAGTTGCTCATGGGCCCTACACAGGTTGTGATTTTATTTATGCTATTAACTGTGTTATTAATTCAAACTAACCTGTTACTCTTTCAGTAGCCTATAACTTTGCCCTATTTAAATTTTAACTTTGCCCACATATATAAACCCTGTAAAGTATACCTGTGTTCTGGTTTTTCGTCCGTCACGTCAGAAGAGGAGAACTCTAAAGGCAGCAAAGTGGTGTCTGAACTTCTCTACCACTATGTGCTATAGGAATCACTTCTTTTTTTTCCTCCAGACCAGAACACGAAGCCCTTTAACAGACCAGGCTGGAGTCAGAAACTGAATAGGGTTATATATTCAGTTGCCATAGCTGCCATATGGTGCCAACATTGAATGAAATAAAATAAGAGTCTGGGAGGACTGGGAATCAATACGGGGGCAGCCTGCAGAACAACGGGGGAAAAAAAAAAACCAGCCCAGGCAGAAGATGGCAAAAAAAACCCCAACCCCAAACGGCCAAAAACCTGCTGCAGAGGCAGAGGCGAAGTGTCCCTAAAGGGGAATCGAAGCAGCGCCCTGTGGGAATGTGGCTGCGCCCAGGAGGAGCGGGAGAGCCAGCACAGAGCCGCAGAGGGGAAAAACCATCCGAGCATCCAAAAGCATCCGAGCACCCGAAAACATCCCAGGATGCGAGCGGGGAGCGGAGAGCAGCCGGACAATTGTCAGGACAAGAGGAAACGCGCTCAGCCCGGCTCAGCCGCGCCTATCCCGGCTGGACAATCAGCAAGCCAAGGTCCGCTGGCATCGAAGGCAGCTCTAAGGGAACGGGGGCGAAGGCTCGGCACAGAGAAAGGGCGAGGAACTAAAGCCAAGTGGATGTAAACAAATAGGACAGGACTGTAAGGCACCGAATGTGGGCTCAGCGGTGGGGGGGGGATGCCGCAAACCTTCTGGGTTTCCGTGCGTGCTGTGAAAAGGGTGGCTGGGAATGTGGTATTTTACAGATGTGAGAACAAAAGATTTTTAGGTGGTAATGGTATATGATGGGGGGAAAGGGGGAGGAGGAAGAAAGAAAAAAAAAAGAAAAAGGAAAAAGGGGTGGGGGTAAAAAATAAAGGAAGGAAAAAGGAGACGAAAAAAAAACAGAGAGAAAAAAAAAGGAGAGAAAAAAGTCACCCACCCACAACTCTGTCGAAAATTTCTTATAGTTCAGCATTCACAAGCAGTTACAAGATGCTCGCTAGGCTGAGCTCATTTCAGAGCATCCTCATAACAATATTTCTTCTACTTTTAGTTAACAGAGCCCTCCCATTCTAATTAAAATAGCTTCATGAGGACTGAGAGTTGATTCCAGAAACTCAAGCTATCAACATTGGCAGGTTTATATATATATATAAAAAAAAATTAAGCTACCAGGAAACCAGCACCCAGGAGTGCCAATATTATCAGGAAAATTAGAAGGGCTTTGAAATCGCTCCCAAGTGTCTTGAGGAACTTTGAGCTGCATCTGCTGCCTGCAGGAAGCAGGTCTAAGGCAGTAAAAGGCTGCAGAGATTTACGCCTGCACAGAACCTGGTCCTTGTTTCAGTTGTAGTCAGGTGAAATATATGAAATGTGCCAAAACCTTGGCCATGGATCAGATGTGACCTTGAAGCTGCAGTTGCTGGAAAACAATTTTTAGAAAATGGGTGCGGAAGCTAACAAAAGGAACAGCACCCTCTGGTCCTTCTGGAAGTGGAATTAATTCCAGAAAGAAGTCAAAGGACAAGAAAAAGCTTGCCTGGAAGTAAACCTTTAGGCAGGTATGTACCAAGAGGGACAAATCTGGTGGATCTACAAGGTTGGTATGCGCTGTGCATACTGTATTTAACAAAAGTCTGCAGAGGAGGAGGAGGAGGAGGGAAAAGAGGAGGAGGAAGAGGAGGAGGAATAATACTGTACAGCCACCAGTGTGAAGGGAAGCAGGGGGACTCCTGGAAGAAACCATAATTAAGCTGCAAGAGACTCCTGCTCCTCTCAAAATGAAGAACAGAGAGAGCAAGAAGCGGCCAATGTGGCTTCATAAGGGACTGTGTAAAGATCTGAGGCTTTAATTTTTTTAATTAAAAAAAAAGGGAAAAAAAAAGCTGCAGTCAAAATTAGAAAGCAAGAGGGGACAAGGGAAGGAATCAAACAAGCATACTCAAATTCAGTTATGGATTATAGGGGAAATAATAAGGATATTGGGGGGGGGGAAGAATTCAGAGCTAACCAAAGAACTTTTAAAAGGTTTTAAAATGTATATCAAAGGGAAAATGCATTCTAGAGAGACAGTAGACCCATTAATTAATTAATTAAGAGGGGATTAAATTAAGGGTGAATCAAAAAATGGCTGAACTGATGAGCTTTTAAAAAATAAATTATTCTTAATAAGAATAAAATTAATTGATGCAATTTTTGTAGGAAGTCCAGAAAACTTAGTAAAGTAAATAATCAAGCAAAGGTAAAAACAATGGGAAAACATAGAGCAAATTACCTGCTCAATTTTTCCCTGCTTTTTGGTTGTGGGCTGTCAGGAAGGGTATTACTGCTTTCTGAGATGTCAGTTATTAAATACTCTTGCATGGTGTCTTATGAAAATTATTTGTGAGGTGCTTGTTGATGCCAAGTTGTTTCCTATGAGCATTTGTTCCTCCAACCCGAGGCTGAGTGGGTTCATCTGAGGAGAGGTCAGAGTCTGTTTTCCTCTTCCTTGAGCCAGGGGGTGGAATCCTCCCCTTCAGAACCAGCTTTCCATCAGCCAGCCTTCTCCAGCATCACATCATCACTTTTTTTTCCCTCAAATACTCTTAAATGTTATTTTAAACTGGCTTTTCTGAAGTAATCCTACAACAAACCTGTTCACCCAAATATCTACAGCATCTGAAAGGGAATTTCTTAAGGACAAGCAGAATGAAAAAGGCAATTCACTCTGATTCTATATAATGTGGCCATATATATAAAGTATGAGCCTGGATTTCACCACTACTAAGGAAATTAACAAATTTCCTAAAGCACTGCCACTTTATTTCCTTTTCTTAATGAAAAGCTGAAGAGCCATAGGAAAATTAGGAGGCAAATGTGATGCCAGAAGAAAGATGGTCCTGTTTTTCTAGAAAAGATAACTCATCTACTGTACTAATTCAAGTAAAGGAACAAACATTATAAAACAAACATCACTTTGAGCTTGTCTTGCAGGGAATTTGGCCAAAATAATTCACTCTGTCGCCACCCATCACCCTGCATCCCTGAAAAAATAAGGGTCAGACTAAGAAATAGCTAGTGTGAAGCACCTCCCCATGTGGTCAATATCCCCAATTAATGAGGCTTTGTTTCCAAATAATCATCATATTTTCTGAGTGGAGTTTTCCAGAAACAAATGCTTTTATACTTTAGATCAGATTATCCAAATAATGTATTTTGGATGTTGGGAATGATTTTACTTCCCTGTAGATACTCCAGATATTTTTCTCCAGGTGGATAAATCCTTGTAGCCACATCTGAAGATGTTGGAAGCCAAAGGGCATCTTTCCATTGACTTTGGTGGGACTGGGATCTTGGAGGTTAACAGAGAAAATAAACAGCACACATTTACATAAAGCAAATTTTGACCACCGAACACCGAGTTCCTTTTTATAGAAATAGAAAATTTGTGAATTCACGTCTGATGCTCAAAACGTGTGGGATTATTCATGTGAGCACAGTTCAGGAGCGCTCAGTTGGGTCCTTGGATTTTAATAAAACAGTCACTGCTGTCACCCAGCGTCTCGCTCCCAGCATTAATTCAGATTGACGTGGCTTCGAACATCTCTTAGCAGAAAGAACAGGGAATGGCCACGAGCTGATCTGGGGCAGCCTCTGGTGGCATCTCAGCAGGGCAGAACCCTAACACAGGCCCTGACCACGCAGGTGAGGATGTGTGGATGCACCTGGCAGCCTGTGATGGGTTTGCTTCACCAGGGACATTCGCTGCACCCTTTGCCCCACATCACCTGTCCCTCCCTCAGCTCACCCTACTGCAGAAACCTGCTGCACATCAAATATGAACGGTGCTCTCCCTTTTACCAAACTGTGTTCCAACAGGTGTGTCATCCCACACCTCAGCACTGCTGGCTCCTAAAGGTTTTAAGCACGTGCTGAAATTAGTCTCAGAATAGGGAGCTTGTTTACTAACTCCTTCACTGATCTAAAGGAAGGAGGGAATGTTCTGTGGATGTAATATGCAAACTGAACTCAGCTGGGTGGATTGGAAAATCCCAAATATGAAAGCAAAAATAATGTAGAGGAATCTGAAAAGGCAGGAAAAATGAGTGGAGAATAAAATGAGATTCAACATAGAAAATAGAAGTTACGACATTTGTGGAAAAATAATCTAAACCCCAGATATTCAATCAGCGATAAAAACCCGAGAAGCCATAATGCTGCAAGAGATCTAGAGATGATAGTGTGGAGTAAATTAGACATGAGTTTGCCTTGAGATATGGCAGCAAGAAAAGACCAATTTGATTTGGGGCTGAAGACATCACAGCACAAGGAGGTAATAGTCCGTCTGCATATGGCTCTGGTGCGGTAGTGCCTGCAGTATTTAATTATGGGCACCATATTACCTGAAAGATAGTGACAGATTGAAAATTATTCAGAGGAGAGCAATAAAAATAGTTCAGAGGCTGGCAGGATTGAGTTATGAAATAGCAGAATAATACAGACGCAGAGCTCACACCAGAAGGTGCTTATCCCCACAAGCTGGGGTGTGTGATGGAAAAGCTGGGTCTGTCTTTCACCATTTCTTCCTTGTTTCAACACCAAATTGGGCATGTTCATGACCCACAGCGTCAGCGTCTGGTGAAGGAGTGGGCGTGCAGCAAAGTGGCTGCAGCAATTCGTGGCTGCCAGACCTGCTTGAGGTGTGCATGGAGAGACAGGAGCAGAAAAGAGAAGAAAGAAGAAAAAAATCAAATATTTGCGCTGAGGTTATGTACCTTTCTCCTCTGAAGCAAAAGTGGACCTTTTTGGGGGTGCTTAACTAGGTGTCAGTGAATACCTCAGGGAAAGGAGGTTGAAACCTAGGTCATGGCTTGGTGGAGCCCCCTTGAGTGCAGCACCTGCTCCACCTCCAGCCCAGGGAAGGAGGGAGGCAGAAGAGACACGGGCTGGGCACAGCCAAACCTTTCCCTGTGTGTCTGATCAGCCTGTGAGCTACCATGGAGAGATGGGTGGAAGCTCCTGGGTAACAGCAAGTCAAAGAAAAAGGTGGAAATGAGAATGGAAATGGGAGAGACACTATGCAAACAGCAGGAGAGAGGGATGCTCAGGGGAGGAAAGGCTGAGGATAGAGGGATGGAAAACAAGAACTTTTGCAGTTCTAGTACCAATACAACTGAAAATCTGAAAATTGATGTTTTGTGCCTGTTTGAATTTCTGTGATTATCTTATTTTTTTTTCTTTTACTTATTTTTATTATTTTTCCCCCCAGCAGTATGTGCAAGTGTATTTGTCAAGGTGGGAAAAAGTGGAGAAAGAGTGCTTCACAGAAGCTGCAGAACAAAAAGAGGAGGAGGATTCCAGAGGCCAGGGAGCCCAGGTAAATGGAACAGTCTTTGGGAGTTGATACAAAGATTTGCAGAGAGTAAGAAGAGCTTATTTTAATTATTTTTCTATAGAAAAAAGAATTTGTTGGGGAGAAATGCTAAGAAAGGGTCATGATAAGAGCTCTTTGTTACAGTGAGAGAACATCTGTTATAGAAATTTTGCAAATATTGGCAACATCGGGGAACAATAAGACAAAGTGAGGGGGTGCAGTTCTGGAAAGGGATTTTCTGATACTGGGACAAACAGGGATGTTCCTTTCTAAAACCTTTCTAATATCCCAAATCATCCTTTGATGAACCTTGTCAACAGAAATGGTGAAACACGCAATTTAAATGTGGGAGCAGTGGGAAAATATCCTGTAAAAAGCCTAAAAGCTCCCCTGTGCTGGTGAGGGACCTGACAGTGTTGAGTGCCTTGAGGTGACCTGGCTGTGAGGTGGTGACACCTCACTTAAACACAGGGCCCTCGCTCCCAATAGCACCTGTGGGTGTTTGCTTCAATTCTTGCAGATTTTTGTTCTTTTTTACTGGGAAAGAGAAGTGTTCAGTTTAATACCCACGATACAGCCAGGGTCTGTTTGGCACGCAGAGCCTGGCAAGCAACTTTTCCATCACATGCAGTTTTTTTCCATGTCTAAAGGTGTCATGACATCAGTGCTTGAGCACAGATTCATGCTGTGTTCTCTTAGTTTTCTCTGGATTTGGGGCATGTAGATGCTGCTTTAAAAGCACTGTCATTTCCTGTGTTTGAAAGTGACTCTTTTTCTGAGTAGTATTTCACTGGGGATTTTCTTTGAGAAGAGAACAGAGCTGGATGAAAAGAGAACAGATTTACACACCTCTTCTCAAGTTGAGCTACTGTGCAAATGTGCTCCATTCACATCCCCCTCCTTTTTTTTTTCATGTCATAAATTTAAAACACATTTAAGATTTGTACAGGTTTCCAGCAGCCCTGATAAAGACAAAGACCTTTGTGCCTGTAACGGGAAAACTGGTGATGATACAGGGTGAGAGGCTGAGCCTGCACCGATGGATCTGCAACCAGCAGCTGCATCCCCCAAAAGGAGCCTCACCAAACCTAATCCCTGGCTAAGGAGAGCTTCTCCTTGACTTTCTATATCTCACCCAGTTTAATAGAAAATACAAATTCTGTGGAAGAACCTGGATCCTTTCTCCCAAGGATCTCCTGTCCTGAGGATCTCTCCCACTGAGGTCTTGCACTCCTGCACCAGACACCCACAAAGTCTGGTGCTCATTGCAACTACCCATGGAAAAATAGAAACACAGATTGATTTAGCTTGGAAGTAACTCCTGAGATCGAGTCCAAACATTACTCCAGTACCACCAAGTCCACCACTAAACCGTGTCCCCAAGTGCCACATCTACGTGTCTTATAAATACCTCCAGAGATGGGGGCTTCACCACTGCACTGGACAGCCTGTGCCCATGCTTGACAGCCCTTTCAGTGAATAAATTTTTCCTTATATTCAGCCTAAACCTTCCCTGCTCTAACTTGAGACTGCTTCTCCTTGTCCTATCATTTGTTATTTGGGAGTAGAAACTGACTCCCACCTGACTACATCCTTCTTTCAGGTGCTTGTAGACAGTGATAAGGTCACTCCTAAGCCTCCTTTTCTCCAGACTAAACAATCCCAGCTACCCCAGCAACTCCCCATTAGACCTGTGCTCCAGACCCTTCCCCAGCTGCATTCCCTACAAGCAGGGAGGATGGGAGTGCACATGGCAGGACACAGGACTCCATGCAAACCCAGGTGTGGGAGTGAGCAGGATCACAGGAAAGAGGGAAGAAAGAGCACGGCAGCTACTGTCCATAGGGTCTGGCTAAAAGTGTAAGTCTCGTTCTAGATTTCTTATAGCCTCTTATTGATATCTGTGCTTAATGCCTTTGTGATGTACATTAATAAATGCTTCAGCTGTCCATGCATGATTTACATTTATTTACAAATTCTCAAAAAGAAAAACTCCTTTCCTTTCCTTTCCTTTCCTTTCCTTTCCTTTCCTTTCCTTTCCTTTCCTTTCCTTTCCTTTCCTTTCCTTTCCTTTCCTTTCCTTTCCTTTCCTTTCCTTTCCTTTCCTTTCCTTTCCTTTCCTTTCCTTTCCTTTCCTTTCCTTTCCTTTCCTTTCCTTTCCTTTCCTTTCCTTTCCTTTCCTTTCCTTTCCTTTCCTTTCCCTTTCCCTTTCCCTTTCCCTTTCCCTTTCCCTTTCCCTTTCCCTTTCCCTTTCCCTTTCCTTTCCCTTTCCATAGAAAAAACAAGAATTTGTTCCTTTTTGCTGCAAAACCCCAGGTGTAGTGAGGTTTTCTGTGCTCTGGATCTTGTAAAGGAGCTCATACTCATGGCACTGTTTGAAATGGGTGTCTGAGAAAGTTCCCTCCTGAGCAAATGAATTTTACCAGAATAACAAGAACCTGGATTTTCCCTGCAGGAGAAAGGCAGTATCAACCAATATGCAATATCTCCCCATGAAGTGACCTTGGGGATACAGTAGACTTCAGTGCTGAGGACCAAGAGATTTATGAGCCATCCCACAGGGAAAGGCAAGTTTGATTTGGCTGCTGGGCTCTGGGGAACATGCATTGGAGATGAGACTGGCAAGGGTTGCAGGGAGGGAAAAACAAAGGAGCTTTCTGCTTTTGCAGAAGGAAATAATTTGGTTTTTTCTATTTAAAAGCTAGATTTATACATCTATATACATAAATGTATATATTAAAATAGGGACTGACCTGAGAGACGAAATGTCAATGAATTGAGGGGAGAATGACAGAGGAAAAGTGTTTTTCCTGATATTTGAAACAGAAAAATGGGCTATTTCAAACAAAATGACAACATGCCCTTGGTCTGAAAATCTCAGCCTGACCAGACATTTCTGCAGTAGAGTTAAATGGCTCTGTTTCTGTGGTGGCAAACATGCAGTGCTGCAGTGTTGGGTGCACCCTGAAGGACATGGACCTGCTGTGTCCCATGCCCGAGGCAGGTCCTGCACCTGGAGCATCCCCCACTGCTCCTCTGACCCAGCCTCAAAAACCTCCAGTGCCAGGTTTTTTACAGTACTCCCAGGTAACCTCTCCCAGTGCTTAACTCTCTTTATAGTTTGACATTTTAGCTAATATCTAACCTACATTTTCTTTTTTTTTTTTTTCCTGCAAATTAAGCTGATTATTTCTTGTTCTACCCCCAGTGGATCTGGAGAACAACTGATGGTGTTTTTCTCTGCAACAACCTTTTACATCCTGGAAAACCATTACCCGTCCTCTCTTTCCTAAATTAAACAAACCCAGTTTCATCAGTCTTTTCTCACAGGTCAAGTTTTCTAAACTTTTTCATTGTTCTTTCTCTTCATTCAACTTTTTCAATTCTTTTAAAAGATTTGCATCCAAAACCAGACACAGCCCTTGAAATCCAGCTGCTGCTCAGTCTGATATTAACATTACCACACTGCAGGAAGGGATGTATCCTGGGCTTTTTTTTGTGTTTTTCCAGGTTTTTTCCCATTGTTACTTATTCAGTTTGTGGTTCAGCGCAAGCCCCAGGTCCTTTTCTAGAATATCCCATTTCAGTAATGAAACTCTGAGGGATTTTAAATGCATTTCTCGGTTGTGATACCACTGAGGTTTGTGAAACGAAGTTGAAATGAAGGTGGAAAAGCTCTACCTGGTGCAACACAAAGGAACATATGTAATCTTTTTCATTTCAGTAAACTCACTTTTAAAACGTCTAGGTTTTAGCATCAAAGACCTAATCCTCTTCAGAAATATATATTACAACATAATAAGTATTCTTTAGGGCTTTGGAAATCATCCCTTAATAAAGTCATAGCACAACTTGTAATGTTACAGCCAATGTCAGATGTTAAGAACTCTGCAGTATAAATTAACATACAAAATCTTAGCGTTCGGATCAGGTTTTCCAGGTACGTGGAAGGGTTTGCTATGGTTAATTTGAAATACAGCTGATGCTGTTCATGCATTCATACCCTCTTGGCTTGTTAAAACTGGGCAATTTCTTTTTTTTTTTTTTTTTTTAAGGGTGTATCTAATACTTCACACTTTGCACTTCACTGGTTGTGGACAATTTCTCTCCAAACTTCCTCCACATATATTTTTATAATAAAAGTAGCAGTATATAAGTACATTTTCTTCTTACACCGTGTGTTAAAATCAGTTCAGAACAATCCTTTAAGTCTTTTCAGATTTGTTCAAGGTTTTTACTTATGTTGACTGATTTTAATTTTGAAAATACTTATACTCCAAGTTCCTACACTATTAAACTAAAGTTAACATGGTCTTTTTAATGAATCCAGCAATTGTAATAAGGACCAAGATCATGTTCAGGTCAGATATTGTATATAGCCTTGGTGTAATGATAAATGCAGCCACAAAATTAAAGCAAATCATATCTCTTTTATTACTGTGTTTTCTTTTTAATTTATTAGTATAATTATTTTCCATGTTTCCCTAAAATAATTTTGACTATTTATAGCTTTACATCATTAGATATAGTCAACTAAAACAAAATATTTGAGGGGGAAAAAATATACAAATATATTAAATGATGAGATGTATAGACTGACTAATAATTGTAAGGACTCTGCTTTTGGTTAAACTGTGTGGGATTTTCCTTTAAAGTAAAAAATTAAAGTTGCTGTTTTTCAATTGCAGTTGTAAGATGCCAAAAATAAATAAATAAATAAATAAATAAAAATAAAAATAAAATCATAATAATTATTATAAAACAGTGACTATAAATCCCTTTTCAAACTGTGGCATGAGAGCAAGAGCAAGGAGAGAATTTCTTGCCTCCACGGAGTCCAGAGGGTTTGTGTGGAGCCAGAGGCAGCACCTGCAGCAGCAGCCCTGGGTGGCTTTGGCCCTCTCACACAAAGTGTCCTTTCCCCCAGACCCTTCTTGCACATATGGGCATATGCACCTGTGACAGAGATCTTGCACAAGAAACCGTCAGTCTGTCTTCTTAAAATGTTTCCATCCAATCTGGAATTACTGCTCATCTTTTTTTCAAGGAATCACACCCACTTTTACATTATCCAGATGGTGAATATCACATATTGGCACAATCTAAGATACAATTTCTTTTCTTTTCTCTTGCAGAGAATAAATAACAAAAAGTGGTCTATCTCATTTCAAAGGTATTTCTTCTTGCTCTTTTGTATGATATTTTTTAAATTCACAGAGGCAATAAACGAACACCAAGGAGATGGTACAACTTCAGTAGTTCTGTAGACACAATGATATTTTCACAAAGCATTTTATAATTACTGTAACAGAGGCATGTCTATCATGATCGGAGTGTATCAGCTCTTGTGAATACTACAAATGTGGCTGGGAAGATTCAAGTAAGAGCTTTCCAAGTAATGGAGGTAATTTATGCACCCTTATTATGGAAACGTTTTCAAGCCATTGTTTGATTTGGGTGTAGTTTGCTTATTTAAGCATAGAATGTCACTCTGTCATTTCACACTTCCTCACCATTTTCTCTGTTGATTACACTTTGTCTGAGACACATGAAACAATTAGTTATTGATAGAGTTTAAGGTTTATGCATAGGGAAAAAACAGGAAAATTTACACATTAGGGAACATTGCTGTCTCAGCCAAAAAAAAAAAAAAAAAAAAAAAAAAAGAAGGCTGCAAAATCATATAAGAATATTCATCCTGGAAATATTAGTCCTGGGAATCCAGCGAGTATTTAGAGCAAATTCAAGGGGAAGGACAGCTTTGTCTCTCTGCTAGAGGATACCAGTGCTCACTCCATGCTAGAGACAGTGGTCATTCTGGAAATGTGGGCATGCAATGGGGTTTTGTTTGATGGGGATTAAGTGCTCATCCTGGAGGAAAAAAAGGGACAGACAGAAACCTGCCCAGCTGAGTCAGTCAAGTCAAGGTTTTCTCATATTTAGGATGCACATAGGGTGCAAAGAGGTTGCCCAACTGAAGGCTGGGTACAAAGGGCGTCACCTCTGTTGGCAAGCCAAGAGGTGGCCCAGGCTGACGCTGATGTGGCAACTCCACGGGAAGGTGGCTCTTGGCAGGATGATCCCTGAGGATGGAGGACACAAATCCCTCTACCTCCCCAGCCCTGTGGCCTCTCTCCATCCTCCCTGTCACTGGGTTGGCCTTTCTGTCCCTTGCACAGCCATGGTAGCCAGTCCCCACCCTGGGGAGCTGGCACAAAGTGACACCATGCCAGCAGTGACAACAGTGTCAGTGCTTGGTTTCCCATCTGCCAGCCCTGCAAACCTCCCAGGGATAGGAGACACAAGCTCAAGCCTACCCCGCTTCTATTACCTGCCTGTGTTTTCAGGCTGCTCTCATTTGCAAGCATCATGCTAAGTGGGCACCTCTCAGCTCCCAAAACTGGGGAGGCACAGGTGAGTGCACAGCATCCCTGACAGAACCCTTTCCCAGGGCTGACTAGCCAGCAGTAATTCCTGGAGAGGTCCAAGGGAGTCTGGAGCACTGGCTGGGAGATAGAGAGTGAGATGCAGCCCCTCTGCGTTTGCAGTATCACCTTCCTTTTTCCCCAGGCAACATGATCAGATATAACTATAATTATAGGTATGTTGTCATCTGAGCTGTTTGTCAAGAGAGCTATGTATTAACTATTAATTGCCTGGACTGCAGCAATTTCAGGCAAACCTGGATCCTGCTTGCAGTTATTGCTCTTACATGTGAGTGGTATTTTTAGCATTTATGATTACAAAAATCTCGCGTTCGAGCAAGATCTGAGATAAGATTTTAAGACCCTATTTGTCTAATAGTCTCACTGGGATGTATTACTGCCTGCAAAACCATGTGGGATGAGGTTATAAAAAGTGGTCTCCCCAATCAGGAGATGCTCTGCTTTCTGAGTGCAGAGCTGTGAACCGAGGCACAGCTATTGCCAGGCAGATGATCATTGATGTCACTATTTAATAAAGTGACAGTTGTCCTTCACGTGGGATGAATCCTGCACCTACTGACATGAGGAAAGTAACTCCCTCAGCTGGAGAGCTGCAAGGAGAGACCCCTGGGGAGCAGTTAACATCTGCAGGGACCTGAGTGTCCCCTCCAAATCCCAAACTAGAGGAGACCCTTTGTGGGAAAGGTCCTCCCGGGTGTATGTACTAGTAGGTCAACTGCTTTGCTGGTTTATTCCCCTATGGGATGAGAAAGAATAATTGGGGCTACAATTAGCAACAGAAATACGTGAGCAAGAAAAGACATCACGGTGATGAGCACTCTAAAGTTGGATAATCACTTCAAACTCTGACTCAGTCTGCCAGTTTGGGGTTTGGGTAAGAAATTACCTGGGGCAGGGTAAATTCATACACCACAGGGAAGAAGGGCAGGTCTGCTCCCCTGACTTTGTCTTTCTTACAGATTCAGTGAGTGTATCACTTTGATCACATGCAGAAGTTTACAGGGGCTGGACTGCAGCATTTCAGTTAAAGATGCTAAGAATGGTCCTTAGAGGGTTGAGGTTTTATTCCGGTCTTAAAAATTTTGCAATGCTGCAACCCCTTGATTACGTAGATCAGATTAGAATAAAAAAACACATTTTGAGTGCACCCAAAATCCACAAAACAAAAGTTTGAAAAATCGCTAGATCAAAAAATTCCAACAAAAGTTTTAAAACTGTGGCCTTTTTTTTGTTGTTCCCAAATATAATGGAATCTGGGCCTGAGGTCAATGCTGTCATTAATGGGACAACAGACTGGCTCTCACAGTTATGCCAGAACCTGATGTTGGATTTGATTCTCATTTAACAGAGGTCTCATCGTGGCAGATTTTAAAGCATGTATTGAATGATTTTAATGGATTTTTATAGTGCTGGAGAGGTGCGAAGGAACTTGAGTTCATTTGGTGTCTAGCAAGCGCAAACGAGATTACACACAAATATCTCCCGATTTCCATGCCATGGAAAGAGGATAACAGTTCTTGTCTCCTTCGCTGGATTGTTAATAAACTTTATTCATTAGTACTTGTAAAATGATTTGAAAAGCACAGATGAAGAATGTCATATAAAATGCAAGGCACTTTTAGCCTGCAGACTTGCAGTTCAAGCAAGTTACTCTGCATGTTTAATGGCTACTTACCCAAACAAGATAATTGATATTTTAAATATCTCTTCGATGTTCTAAATATTAAAAATATCTTGGAACAAAGCCTGCCAGATCCCTGTGAGCAAAGAGAACGCTCTTGTATACCAAGGACTCATAAAGGAATTTAAAAATGTAAATTGATTTCTGGAAGTTCAGGCTATGGGCTTAGTCTGAAAGGAGGAGATGGAGGATTTTTCCACTAAGTAAATAAATAATAGCTCTCACTGTTTGTAGATTTGAGTCCTGGAGTCGTGGCATTTTATAGTCCGTGGAATATAGGAATGGAGACTCAGAGAAAGCTTTTGAAGTGGGTGGTTAATTTGTCTGATGTGACATGAAAAGTGCTGTCCGTGGCACTCTGTGCCTCTCTGCACTGCCTCCAAAGCTGGCTTGATCGTAACATTGGAAGGAATTAGGAAGAACTGCAGCTGGAGAGAAATGAAGCCAGGCAGGGGCTGGTGTGGTTTGTTCCCCACCTCTAGGCAAGGTATTCCTTGGCTTTTCATGTTCAGTAAAGCACAGCACAAGCAAAGCAGCCGTGAGTCGGGATGAGGTTCCTGGATGTAATTATAAGTCCCCCAAAACTGGAGAAATAGAATGAAAAAAGTTATTAGAGAGGCAGAGGGCAGCTCCAGGACTATTGGGAATCATTCTGGGCATTGGAGTGTGACACCCTGACACTCTGCTCCTCACTAGCTGGCTTTGCATGTGCTTTGGAAAGAGGTTTCCTGGGACTGGTTTGGCAACAGAAAACCTACCAGTTTTGGGGAAGGACCAAAAGAGTAAAGCTAGTCTTTGCAGCTGGAATGTACAACTATATCTTGCTAATACTGAGGAAAGAAGAAAGCATTTCTGTGCTACCACATACAGTGAATGGGTTTTCTCCCAGCTGACTTTACACCCGGGGCTGCTCTGTGACACCACTTCTTCCCCAGTTGTCACTTGTCTGACTGAAACTCCTCCATTTTCATCTGTGCAGGGGTCTGCTGTAACAGCTACTGCTGCATTAGCCCTGCAAAGGCCACCCTGGGAGAGGTACCAAGGCACTCAGGGTGGCAGGCATCTGTGTTTTCATTGCTCCTGGTGCTGCAGGCACTGCT